>NC_133650.1:134470611-135115611 GCF_009905375.1 Apium graveolens | reverse complement strand
ATCCCCTCAGGCGGCCTCGTCCTCCTCTTATTTACCATCTTCATCTGAACCGGCCTCAGAGGAAGAATTGTTGCTTCTTGGGACCGGCTCCCGGATCTTCCCGTAGAGAGCAGCTTTAAAGCTGGGCCGGGGCTTCCTCAAGGAGCTTTACCCTTAGAACCAGAATCTTTGCGACTTGAACTAAATTGAGACCGCTGGCAGGAAGTCCCGGGGACAGACTTGGAGGCTTGCCCAAATGGATCCATAACATAAACCTCTCAAGGGCAAGTGAAGAAGCTTAGATCGACCATATCCGCATACAAGCTATGAACGTCTTTGACGCCCCTTTGTCATCCTATGGCCAGGTTCATGGGGTGCATCTGGTCGTCATGGTCGTCCATCATCTGGGTAAACTCATGGGATCTATGATACACATACACAAGCTTCCTCCACTCTATCTTCCTCCTCTTCATCTCCTTGGAGTGTTTTTTCTCTAAGATAACAACCTTGTCTTCTGCCTGGTGAGCCTTGGCCTCTCATTCATCTAAAGAGATCTGCATCTTGTTCATGGAGAGCTACAATGCAGCATAATCGCTCCTCATCTTGATACTATGTGTAGAGAAAGCTGTAAAGTAGGCATTGGCCTGAAAAAGTAATAGAAAGAGAAGTCATAAAAAGGCTAAGCCCATGGAAGATAAAAGTTGAGATACTAAGATCGACTAAGACTCGAGAGGGCTGAGTCCCCAACATATAGAGTCTCGGCCGACCAGGACCTTCTCGAAAGAATGATCCTGGATGACAAAGACCAGGAAGGGCCGAGTAGGCCACATGGAGGGATTAAGACCGATTAGGACCTCCTGGAAGATTGTTCCAAAGGCCCCTAGAGGATTTCCCATGACTCACCTGTGAAAATTTTATGAAAATCCTAAAGAAAGTATACTTGAACGAAAGTTTTTACAAGTTAAGATGTACCTAGTACAAGGCATGTGCCCCTAACATCTCTGCCTCTAGTAAATTCTCACTCGAGGAGACGTGAAGAAGGTCAGGGGGAGTAATACAGTTCTTTGACCACTCAAGAGCAAGGTCCAGACTCCCAAACACCAAGTCGTTAATGGATATGCCCCATGAAGGTTCGAAGGGGATCTTCACATTCCCATCAAGTCTTTAACCCTCTTCTTTCCATAGTCAGAGGCCTCAAGGAACGCCGGAACCTTGGGAACGTGGTTAACCTGCTTGGCTGCTTCCCTAGCCATCATTCCCGTAATCATGTCGCTCCTATTAGTCATTGCATACAGGGCCTCAACAGCTGAAACAAAACAAAAGAAAGATGGATATAAGAACAAACTTGGACAAAGTCGAGAGGCTACTAATACCGGCCTCGACGAGCTTGGTCTCCATGACAAACTCCCAATAAGGGGTTCTTCCATTATCGTCAATAAGACGGTCACAGTTGTAAAGCTTACCATATGTGAGATGAAGGATATAATGAGCACTTTCTATGGGACAACTGAAATCACGCCTGAATTATACCCCTCTAATCTCCCCCTTCCATTCCAAGACTACAAACTTCTTGTTCCAATGCTGAATAGAGTCATGAAGAGAATGTGTGTTCACGATGTGAGGAATATGGGGTATTATAGAAGAACCCATCCACGCCTATTAGAAGGAGATGCCTTCAGCATGAAAATACTTTGAAACATTAGGACGCTCAATGGAACACCCAACTCATTACACCTCACCATGAAAATGATAATGAAAGCACACCTGTTGGGATAGAGTTGACACAGGTGAACCTTCATCTCGGCAAGGAGTCTCGGGATGAAAGGGTGTAATGGAAACCTTAGCCTGGATTTCAGAGCTGCCTTTTACACATACAACCTGTTGGTACTCAGGTTACAGGTCCTTTTGTTGGGCTTGGCCTTACAAACCTCTATATAGTTAGGCCAGGGGTCGCTCGACCAAATCTCGTCGACATCCTCTTCATCAAACACGCTCTTATGCTTGAATACATTAAAGTGAACGGTGTTTGGATACTCATCAGACCACTCGTCTAGCATACTCTTTAAGCTGTTAGAACAACGGTTAAGGGAATAAAGGGAAACGAAGGCTATACCTTGCAATGACCGGATTGTAGCACTCTTGTGCATGGCTTCCATGGCTGAGATGGAGGGCTTGCTAGGACCTTGAGACACCTTGAAAAACTTAATAAGTTGAGAGCCTCTAAAACTTGAGAGAATTTGAGAAGTTGAGAAATGAAAGTGTAAATGAAAGTGAGAACGTCTCATCTTCTTATATAGGAGAAGAGGTACCTGCTACAACAGGTCATAACTTTGCCTGCTTCGCGTTAGCAAGTATCCCTAAAAAAATACCGAAGAATGGTAGGAGAAATGATCAAGAATTTAGAGGAAATGACATAATAAACAAATAAATTGATACAGTCCTCCCAGAAAAGCCCGGCTTAGGCTAAAACAAATCGTTAGTCTTAAATCAAATATTAATTACACTAATCACCAAAATTAGTGAAAAATATGAAGATTAGAGCAAGATCAAGCTCTTAATCCAACATCAATGGCCATCTATAGCCGTGACTCGATTATGGGAGCGTTCTGAGAAGCAAGTTTCGTGAAGAACATTACGTTCACGAGAACAAGAGTAAAACGTTCACTAGAAAAAGAGTAGAACGTCCACTAGAAAAGAGTAGGACATTTACCATGGAGGTGAACATCCAAAAAGTTCAAAGAACATTACCTCCCGACCGACCAGGACACCATGAAGGTGGTGCCATGGCCGACCAAGAGCAATTTTGGCCGAGTAGGCCACATGGAAGGCTAGTGCCTGACCAGAACTTCCTATAGGATTGGCCCAGACCCTCCTGAAGGTTTTTTGGTGGCCCTCCTAGGAAATTTTTGCAAACTCTTGCAAAATTAAGTGCCCAACAAGAATAAGTTTCGTATAGACCAGAACTTCAACGAGCAAAAGTTTTATGAAGATTAGAACATCCATGAGAACAAGATCCGTGAAGACTAGAATGTTCAAGGAAACAAGTTTCGTGAAGTAAAGAACGTTCACTAGAACAAGTACAAGATGTTCACTTGAATAAGTACTGAATGTTCACGAAGGCAAGAGCGAAGAAGATACAAGAGGCTCTAGGAACACCATGCAGGTGTCTCCACGGTTGACCAAGAGTAGAAAAAGCCTAGCCGGTCACATGAAGGGCATATGGCCGAGTAGAGGCTTCTGCCAAAAAAAAAAAAAATCTTTTTAGGACATTTACCTCCCGGCCAGCAGGAGGCGCAGCTCCAGCCAACCAGAAGGAGCCGAGCAGGCTACATGAAGAGGTGAAGCCGACCAGGACCTCCTGGGAGGATGGTCCAGGGGGTCCTGTAGGTTTTCTTGTGACCCTCCTGAGAAATTTTTTGAAATTTTTTGCAAAAATTGAAAAAATTTAGATTTTTTTTAAAGTTTCAAGATTTTAAACATAGCCCTGATTAGGGCCGATTAGTGAGATTTAGCCCCGATTAGGTCCGATTAGTGTATATTAGACGTAATTAACCTAAATCAAGGGTAATATGTGGTTCGTGTGATATAATTAGCCCTAATTAGGGTCATTTCTTGTTTACACATATGTGAATTAGGAATAATTAGTGTCTCGTGCATACTAGTTAGTCATGATTAAGAAGAATTAGCCTAAATAAGGGCATACTAGCCTCGATTAAGGTCGAAAAGCGTGTTATATCTTAAAATTAGGCTATTTTAAGACTAATTAGCAACTTATACATGGAAATTAGCCCTGATTAGGGCTGATTAGTCCCGATTAGGGCCTGATAGCAGTTTTGCCCTATAATTATCCTTGAGGAAGGGTAAAGGGTGATAAACGCTCATTTTTTAGTCCCGATTAGGACCATTTAGTGTCGAACACTATTCAATTAGCCTGTGCTAAGGCCCTAAGTGTGAGAAGTCACAATATATAAGTCATTGTTAATGTGTAGGCCGCTCCACACTTTGCGATAAAGCGACGATACCCATGAAAGGGCGATACCCATGAAGGGTCGAAAGTACCCCGAGTTGCGAATAGACTTTTACAACTTCCACAGAAACCTGAGTGTTTTCCCCGAAAGTTGGGGGTAAATGATATTGATAGAAAATACATCCTAAAGATACATTAAATGTCATATTAATTATACTTGGAATTCTTGTCCAAAGACCATTACAGACCGGGCTGGTTTAGGCTCGTAACAGACTAGATACGGCCCAAGCAGTCAAGGCCCACTAACAGAGGTCGTCAAGGTCCATGAACACAAGTTGTTCATGGACTAGGCCCAATACGGCTAGAAAACCAGATACATGTATCCAACACAAACACAAATTCCTACAAGGAAGGATATGGAATTTCTTCCATTACAGGAGTCCTAATTACCATCTAAGTAGGAGACTTGTCCACCAAGTCTCCTAACACAAGTCTAACCCTAGACACATCTCTATATAATGGAGTCTACCCCTCAACCTAGAACTACATTTTGGCTTGATTCTCTACAACACAGACATACATATGCATCTTGCGAGGATAGCTAGTCCCCACCGCGAGAATAACCATTAAAACCCGAGGCTCACAAACCCTAGAATTAATTACTAACACACCCTAGTTTTTATTCCATAACAATATCAACGTGTGATTGACTTTTATTGCTAACTTGATTTATTATGATTTATCATGGCTTGACCCGATTTTTGAAAAGTACTCAGCATTTGGTCTAGATTATCACACGGCCAGTTAAAGTTATCGCCTACGGGCTTTCTACTCAACGAACTTTTTTTCCAAATTCCACTTTGTTAAAATATATATTAAGTAGAGAAATCTGTGTTACAATGTTAAACACAACTGCTTACAAGTTGAACTACAAGAACAGATAAGTTCTTTACAGATTTTGCTTTTTCTATTTCTCTGGTAATTACTTACTAACTTGGATAAATGTTCTACTTGCTACTCTTGGTTTGTATATCACCAAGTTACATGATAAATAGACAAACAAATAAGACAAAATGTTTCTAGTCTACTCTCATGCTTCTTCATTTCTCAATCCAGCATCTTTGAATATCTTCAGCTTAACATGGAAATGGAAATGCTTCTTTGTTCTCTAAAACCTGTAATTAGGCTGCCACATTCCATTTACATACAATCAACGCATATGATTATCAAGTCACTATCAACTGCTCTTTTGAATTTGTTCATCCGTTGAAACTCAGATTGATCATACGTTGAAACTCTGTGGGATCATCCGTTGAAACTCAGATTGATCATCCGTTGATACTCTGGTTGATCATCCATCGAGACTTAAGTTGATCATCCATTGAAGCTTAGTGAAACATCCATTGAGACTGTCTTCATGGCAGTTAACTTCATTTTATTTATACAAGATTGCAAGACATCTAATATTTATAATTAACCAACCTATCTTGCATATCAATCTAATAGTTAACATGACTTAAACATTCTACAACATCTAGTTCACTAAGGCATTACAATATGCAGAAATATGCTATTAATCTTATTGTAACATAAGCTACTGTTTCAACGGATGTTGAAGTGATCATCCGTTGAAAGCTACACAAAATAATATCTACTAAGTGTTTTCTTTACCTTATCATCAAGTTCACTACATATTCCTAACAATCTCCCCCAATTTATGTCTATTGGAATTGTAGCAAAAATTAAGAGAAACTTCATGATAACAAAACACCCTATGAATACAGACTGAATTATAGTAGACAAAATTTATAAGTGCTGCATTATATTGACAAACATTTAGAGGAAGGTTTGTAGAGAATCTCACAGGCCATTTTCAAGGTGCTCCTCTAGACTGAGCAAATTTGGATTACTTCCTTGACTGTCTGAACTTCTTTCCCAGCTTCACATTATTTTCCTCAATTTGATTTTGGAGTTTCCTGTAGAACTCAGATTCATCTTCATTTGTCTGATCCAGCTTTTCTTGTATCTCCATGAAAGTTTCATTGCTTGAAATCTTTAGCTGATCTTCCAATCTGAAGAATCTTCAGATGCATTTTTCATCTTTAAACTCCATTATCCAGTATGGCCTCAAATGTACTCTGTCTCCAGTAAAGGGAATTGTTAATACTCTTGGGAGTGCATTTAGATTTCTTCTGCTGTTCATTATCTCCTCAATTTTGTTCAATACCATTTTTTTGCAACAATGTTGAATCCAAAATTCTTCTTTATTGAGGAGAAAATCTTCACCAAAACAGAATAGCCTTCATTGAGAATTCTATGAAGTGGCCAAGTCATCTCTCTTCCACCCTTGTGCCTGAAGACTAATCTTTCTGGAAGATGTTTGTAAACATCAATAGCTCTAACTTCTTCTAGCTCATCTAAATAAAGATTTATGTCTAAAAAATCTTTGATGTCATAAATGAAGAGTTGATCTCCCTTATTGACAGTTGGTTTGGGTGTGGTAAATGATTTTGATTGAATTTTGACAGGCTTGGCTTTCTTGATAGCTCTTTTCTATGTCTTTCTTGGCTTGACTTGGATTGGAATGTTTAGATCAGGAAGAGGCAGGCTGTCCCAATCTATAGGTTCATCTTTGGGAATTACAGGTTCACCATTGAAATTTATGTTAGGATCAACCTTGAATTCATCCTCCTTCAATGTAGGCATGGCTGGTTGACTTGAAGTAGTAAATTGGACTGACATGTATTCTTCCTTATTATCATTGAAATCCAGCTTCCTCTTGGATGGGAGATTGTATCTAAATTTCCTCCTAGTCTACTTTGGTTTTTCTTGCTTTTCTTCAGTCAGATTCTCAGTTGTCACATGAGGCAAAGTAACTTCTGTGGTTGCAGGATTTTTAGCTAGGTTCTTGGCATCTAAAGCAGCTTGCTTTTGTTGTTGTTTGAGCCTCACCTTTTCTTCTTTTTTAGCATATACAAACTGTGGATGTCCAGCCACCACACAGATCATTTTCCTATTCTTGTAGATTTTGGCTATTCTTTTCTTTGAGAGTAAGTCTCTAGGATCTTTAAAGAAAGTTATAGACCTTCCAAGCAGCTTCTTTTCATCCGGCTTAGGGGTTTCATACATTAGGTCCAATGGATTTTTGTCTGAATTCTTTGGATAATTTCTCTTGGGTTTAAAAATTACATTAGCCTTTGGAGATTTAATTGATGAGGGTTGACCTCTTTCCATGTTCCCTAAGCTCATTTCATTTGCTGAAATTGGTCTCAATTGAGAGAAATGAGAGAAGAATTTGTCTTGCTTCTCAATTGGACCAAACTTCTTCTTGATGTTTTCATCAAGCTGCTTCCATTTTTCATTTAATTCCAACTCAGCTGCTGCTACATCAAGCTTCTTCCATTTTTCATTTGACTTCAACTTAGCTGCTGCTATCTTGATCAGATCAATGTTGTCAAGAGCTGGTGGCTTAGAGAAAGCAATTGCTGGAACAATCACCTTGTTAACTTGTATATTGAGCAATTTCTCCCCCTTACTGGTTGACTCTCCCTGACTAACTGGAATGATAAAGTCTTTCTCCCTCTTTTTGTTAGCATCAAGTTGAGTGGAGGTTGAGGTTTGTGCAGCCACCAAGTGTTGTAGCAGACTTTTTTGAGTTTCTTGATTTTCAAGTATTTTGGCCATTGATTTCTCCACCTTTTTCAATCTTGTGTTCATGGCCTCAACTTTTCTGTTCAAATCAGCTTCCTTTCTCAGCTTTTGAGCTATCTCTGTCATTGTTATGCCTGGAAGCCTAGCATCCAACCTTGCAACAAAGTCCTTTTTAATTTCACCAATTTCATGCTTTATGATATCCACATCCTGACTTTGTTGGAGAGATTCCAAGTGTGCTTTAAGTAAACTCTTGGTGCTGGCACTAGTAGATGCTTGAATTGCTGTTTGGGTGTCATGAATAAGCTTGAATAGTGTGGATTGGAAATGTGGGTAAGAGCATTCCTTGTGCATCATCCATGATGGAGTTTATGCATCTCCTCCTATGCTCATGCTTTCTATTTGGAAGCAGTTGTGTGCACCAAATTTAGAAATCTTTTTATAGCCACATTGTCCTGTTCAGCTAGAACTTGATAAGTTAAAAACAAGGTGAGTAAATTCCTCAGCTTCATAAGAAACAGAGTCTAAGATAGCTTGATAATCTTGCTGAAATGGCTGTTTCTTTTCAGCCTCATTGACATCCCTTAACTCACTAACAATGGGCTCTTCCCATTCTTCTGTATCTATTTTTCTCTCATTTTCTCTCTATTTTGGAACAAGGGCTCCCTTTGGCTTCCCACCCTCACCTTTACCTACTAAGGTGGGACTCCACTCACTCACTTTTGCCAAGTTGGAAGAAATAGCTTGCATATTTTCACTATTTTCCTCTCCTTTTGCCTGAGAGCAACTCAGCCTCTCACTCTGTTCACTCCTTTCCCTCAGTCCTAGGAGTGATTGTACAACTACTAAATTATTTGCACTTGTAACAATAGTTGAAATTTGAAGTGGTGCACTGACAGTAAACGGATGAGAGACACCCGTCGAGGTAGTAGTTGAGAGTTTCAACGGATGACTGCTGTTAAGCACATCCGTCGAGATACAATCACTAGTCAACGGATGAACAATATCCATCGAGATAGTAGAAATGACAGAGTTTGGAGTAGAGACTACTGTAGAATCTGTGGTGATTGATTTGAGATTTTGCACAGATTTCTCAGTAGAATCAGAAATAAATGGCAAGTGAGCCAACAAATCATCTAAAAGATGCTGCTCACTTGCTGTAGATTTTGGCTTCTCCAAGAGTGTTAAAGATGGAGAATCAGGAATTGATATGTGAATCATATTTATATCCAACAACTTTGTGGGTGAGTTTGGTGTGTGAGGTGCTTCTATTATTAAAGTTTTTGGCTGTGACTCCACATTTACAAGAGTCACATCAACCTGACTTTGAGAAGGTGTTGTAACTGAGTCTTTGATTGCAGTTTGCACAGTGTGTGCACCCTGTGTATCCCCAAGTATTTTAGATTTTTTCTTTCTAGCATACATTTGGGGTGAGCTTGTATCCCTAACCCTCTTGTCCTGTGCTCTTGGTTGAGAGCTTGTTTCAATAGTAACATCCTTTTGGGAGGATAAAACTAGTAATGAGCTTATATCCTTATTAAGCACTACAGTTTGTTGGAAAACAACAGTGTGGCTAGTCTGGGTTACACACACCTCTCCCTCCTTATTCTTAGGGCTTCTTTTATGTTCACCCTGTCCCTCACCAGACTTACTTCCCTTCACACTCCCCTCTTGGTGCTTAGTGGATGTTACAACTAGACTCTTTTAAGAGAAACTAGAGGGGGCTTTCTTTGATTTGGATTTTGAAATCCTTGGTTTAGTGTCTTGGGTAGGCACCTATTTGGTCACTATCACAGGTGCCATGGCCATAATTGATTGCAAAGAAATAGGTGGTTCAGAAGTAGTAGGGACATAAAATATTTACCTCACTTACCTAAGGCTATTCCATGATTGGCATGTAAACAAGGGGAACATCCTTGTGGTGATTTTCCCTGTTCAAGTCAGTAATAATCCTTCTCTCTTGGACCCAATAATCTAACTTGTTTGTTGGGTTCTCAATTGAGAGATCCTCAGAAATAAAATTAGCTAACATCCTAAAGAATCTAGCATAGTAGATGTTCTTAGACCTCTTCTTTATATCTCCGAACTTACCCCCTAATTCATACATGACAGAAGTATTAAAATCAAAATACTTATCACTTAAAAGCATGTAAAGCATGTTAACAAGTGAATAAGTCACAACATCAAAGTTGCTAACTTTACCAGAAAACACCTTAATAAAGGACTCACATAGAAAGCTCCATTATTTCCTAAGACCCATTCTCCTAACATCACCTAACATAGTGACAGTAAGAGCATAGCCCATAGAAATTAGCATGTTACTTACATCAGTGTCTGTGTGTGGAGCAAGTGTGTTATTTTCAGGCAGTTTGAAGTACTTTTCAATTGTGTCATAGTTAATACAGTGTTCATTACCTTTGAGAGTGAAGGTAATGGTTTTGTCCTTTGAGTTGAACACTGCTGTAGTCCAAATTTTTTCGACAACTTCACAGTAAATGGTTGGAGACTCAAGTATGATATAACTCAGTTTGCAGTTTAGGATGAAGTCCATCATTTTATGATAGTCTTCAGATGCCGTAATTTGCTTGTTCACCAGAGCCACGAAGTTATTCTTTTCATAAACGTACCTAGTTGTGGACATGATTTTGACTACGGGGGCCATTGTTGTGATTGAAATTAGTTGCAGAAAGGGAGTATTTGCTTTTGGAGAAGAAGAGAGTTAGAAAAATTGCTTGAGAAAGATAAAAGTGAAAATAGACATGAAATAAGCTTTTATACTTACTCAGAAATAAACTGTCAAAAATTAAACAGTAAAATAAAGTGACCAACCAAATTAGCCCAATATAGCTGTTTTAAAAAAAAAGGGAAAACTATCAAAATTCTAAGATTATCTGTTGAAATATACATACAGGCTGTAAGTAAATTCGACAGATAATTCTTAGATTTAACGGCTTAGATTAAGATCAATTCGACGGATAAGAATAAACATACCCAGAGTAATGTTTGATACTTCAACGGATAATGAGATTCAACGGATGTTTATTTTCAACGGATAATGAAATCCGTCGAGATGTAAATTCTGACTTAGCCAAAATTTCATCTTTAACAGTAAGCATCAAATTTTACTCTGGCTGCATTTCAACTTACTTAGAAATCAAAATAAATTAAGAGTAGTTAAGCATACCTAACTCATTTACCAACCTAGTAAAGGTGGATTCATGAAGTGGCTTGGTAAAGATGTCTGCAAGTTGTTTCTCACTTGGAACAAAATGAAGTTCCCCTGTACCATTCATGACATGTTCTCTAATGAAGTGGTACTTGATGTCAATGTGCTTGCTCCTTGAATGGTGTACTGGATTTTCAGTAATTGCAATGGCACTTGTGTTGTCACAGAAAATAGGAATCTTATTCACATGTAGACCGTAGTCCAATAGTTGATTTTTCATCCTTAAAATCTGTGCACAACAACTACCGGCAATAATATATTCAGCCTCGGCTGTAGAAGTAGAGACTGAATTTTGCTTTTTACTGAACCAGGATACCAGCTTATTTTCTATAAATTGACAGGTTCTTGTT
The DNA here is from genome assembly GCF_009905375.1 of Apium graveolens. NCBI lineage: Eukaryota > Viridiplantae > Streptophyta > Magnoliopsida > Apiales > Apiaceae > Apium > Apium graveolens. The sequence goes on along the minus strand of NC_133650.1, from coordinate 135,104,438 downwards.
GTACTTTTTCTATCAATTTTACAATCTTCATAATCTGCATCTGAATAACCAGTTAGATCAAAACTAGAATCTCTAAGATACCAAATGCCAAGTTTTGGAGTTCCTTTGAGATATCTGAAAATTCTCTTAATAGCTACTAAGTGAGATTCTCTAGGATCAGCTTGAAATCTAGCACAAAGACAAGTTGCAAATATTATATCTGGCCTACTGTCTGTTAAATATAAAAGTGAGCCAACCATGCCTCTATAACTTGAAATATCCACAAACTTTTCAGTAGTGTTTAATTCACGTTTAGTTGTAGTGGCCATGGGAGTTTTTGCAGATGTGCAATTTATTAAGTCAAACTTCTTCAAAGGATCATAAATATATATATGGTTTGACTAATGAATATTCCATCACTAAATTTCTTAACTTGTAAACCAAGAAAGCAAGTTAGTTCTCCCATCATGCTCATTTCATATTTACTTTGCATCAATTTGGCAAACTTTTTGCAAAGTTTTTCATATGTAGAACCAATTATAATATCATCTATATAAATTTGAACAAGTATACTAGAGCCATTAAAATTTCTATAGAATAAAGTTTTATCAACAACACCTCTTGTGAAATGATTTTTAAAAAAAAACTTTGACAAAGTGTCATACAAGGCTCTAGGTGCTTACTTCAGTCCATAAAGTGCTTTCAAAAGATAATAAACATATTCTGGAAAATTTGGATCTTCAAAACCAGGAGGCTAACTGACATAGACTTCCTCCTCCAAATCTCCATTCAGAAAGGCACTTTTGAAATCTATTTGATAGACCTTGAAATTTGCATGGGCTGCATAGGCTAAGAAAATTATGATGGCTTCAAGTCTTGCAACAGGAGCAAAAGTTTCATCAAATTATATTCCTTCTTGTTGACAATAGCCTTTGGCAACCAATCTAGCTTTGTTCCTGACTACTAAGCCATTTTCATCCATCTTGTTTCTGAATACCCACTTGGTGTCAATAGGATTCTTTCCTTTAGGCTTGGGTACCAACTTCCAAACTTTATTCCTTTCAAATTGGTTTAGCTCCTCTTACATAGCTAAGACCCAATCAAGAACCAACAGAGCTTCTTCTCCTTTTTTAGGTTCTTTCTGAGATAAGAAGCTTCTATACAGACATTCTTCTTGAGTTGATTTCTTTGTTTGCACTCTTGAAGATGCATCACCAATAATTAGTTCAAAAGGGTAATCTCTAGTCCATTTTCTCTGTTGTGGTAGATTAGTTCTAGATGAAGAGGCCTCATAGTTGTCTTGATGTGTGACTGAGTTTTGATTAGAAGAAACTCTCCCTGAGTTTGTGGATCTTTGACTTGAAGATGGGGTTATTTCTGCTTGTGATTTGTATTGGCTTTCAACTCCTATTGATGGAACGACGGATGTTGATCTTTGCCTTTTGATGGATGATGCAGATTATCTTTCGACGGATGATGCACTTGGTCTTTTGACAGATGATGAGTTATGTGCTTCATTAGTTATAGATTTTGCTGCATTATCTTTAGATATGATTTCTTGATCACTTTCATCATCACAAATCATCTCAATATTATCAAATTTGAGGATTTCATGCAAATCTTCATCTAGTAGTTCTTTAATCTTTTTATCATCAAACACAACATGTACAGATTCCATAATAATGTTGATTCTAAGATTGTAGACTTTGTATGCTTTTCTAACTGCATATCCAACAAAAATTCCCTCATCATCTTTGGCATCAAACTTTCCATGTTGATCAATTTGATTCCTTAAGATATATCATTTGCAGCCAAAGACATGAAGAAATTTTAATGTTGGTTTCCTATTCTTGAACAATTGGTAGGGAGTCATGCACTTTGCTTGATTAACCAAAGAAATATTCTGAGTGTAACGTGCAGTGTTTATAGCTTCAACCCAGAAGTATGTAGGTAACTTTGATTCTTCAAACATTATTCTTGCAACTTCAATAAGAGATATGTTGTTCCTTTCCACCACTCCATTTTGTTGTGGGGTTCTTGCTGCGGAAAACTCATGCATGATCCCATTCTCTTCACAAAATAATCTCATTACAGAATTCTTGAACTCAGTTCCATTGTCACTCCTGATTCTTCTAACTTTGAAATCAGGATGATTGTTAACTTGCCTTATGTGATTGATGATAATTTCACTAGCTTCGTCTCTGGATTTTAAAAAATATGTCCAAGAGAACTTTGAGAAATCATCCACAATTACTAGGCAGTATCTTTTCCTTGAGATGGACAATATATTGACTAGTCCAAATAAATCCATGTGCAGTAGTTGTAAAGGTTCTTCAATTGTTGATTCAAGCTTCTTTTTGAATGATGCCTTGATCTATTTTCCTTTTTGACAAGCATCATATAATCCATCCTTTGAGAATTCCACTTGTGGAGTGCCTCTTACCAAATCTTTCCTGACTAGCTCATTCATAGTCTTGAAGTTAAGGTAGGACAGCTTCTTGTGCCATAGCCAACTTTCATCTTGACTTCCCTTGCTAAATAGATAGGTAACAGATTCTGCATTTGATGAGTTGAAGTCAGCTAGATACACATTTCCTTTTCTCACTCTAGTGAGAACCACTTTGTTGCTTTTCTTGTTGGTCACAACACAGGCTTCAGAATTTAAAGTTACTGAGTTGCCCTTATCACAAAGATGGCTGATACTCAACAAATTGTGCTTGAGTCCATCCACTATCCTTTGAAATCAAGCCTTATCCCACAGTATAACCCTTCCTGTGATCTCCAAAAGTGATACTTGGGCCAACTCTCTCTTTGAACTCAGTGAGCAGGGTAGAATCTCCAGTCATGTGCCTTGAGCACCCACTATCCAAATACCAAAGATTCTTTCTGTTTCCCTGCACACAACAAAATCAAATCAAGTTAATTTTGGTACCCAAGTTTCCTTGGGTCCTGTTTTGTTAGCCCTTTTCATAGGTTTCTTAGACCTTTCCTCATTTGACTGAGGTATCTGAGTTTCATCCTTAGTCATTTGAGTAGGACCTTTGAAGCCATTCATCATTACAGAATTATCATGCACAGGATGATTAACATGGAAAGGTATATTTTGTGCAAACATGTTATTCCTGCAAGGCATGCTAAATGGCATTTATGGCACAATAAATGCAACATAATAAGGATTTTGTGCAAATGGCATATTAGCAAACTATGCATTCAAACTATGTGCTGGCATAACATTAACAGGCATTGTAGGCATACTAGGAAATGAATGAGGTGCCGACATGGGAGCAGGCATAGCAAGTTTGCAATTAACAAACAAATGATTAACACTACCACACTTCACACAGATTTTTCTAGGTGCATATTTATCAGGTGTGTAGTTGTTATGTTTGTTAATTCCTACTTTCCCATTCCTACTGTTTTTCCGTTTAGATTCTATTTTAACCTCAATTTTCTCTAATCTGTCATTCAATTGCTTGATTGACAAATTCCCTACATTGACTCTCTTTTCCTTTTTCACTTGACTTGTTTCTCCTGGAACAAAGTTCTTAGAAACTGATCCATATTTCTCATTTAATTTAGCTAGCTTAGCTTTGCTAACTGGCTTACTTTCACTCAATGGATATGGTTCCTTGTCTTTCGATGGATAATTCTTTTGATCATTCGACAGATAACATTCATCATCCATCGAATCCATATCTGTTAAAAGTCCTTCAACCAAATTGGAATCAAGTTTATCCTTGCTCTTTTTCCAGACTTCATCACAGAAGGATTCTATACCTTGAACTTTAGTAATTTGAGCATGGACATCTCTAGATGATTTCTATGCCTTAATTACCTCATGTTCTTGTTCAAGTTTCTTTCTTAAAATCTCCTTTTTCTTTAAGGATTCAGTTAGTTCATCTTTGGCAATCTTGCACTCTATCTTCAATTTTTCAAACTCAACAAATTGAGTCTCTAGCACATTGTTTCTTTCACTTAAAAACAAATTATTCTCTTTAATTTTAGTTTTTCTTTAGTGAGAGATTTGAGTGTAACACACAAATGATATAATTCAGTAGACATGTCATTTATAGCATCATTACACTCAGCTTTAGATGAATATGCTAGATTAGTGGTGATTACCTGATTACTTGATGAACTTAATTCTGTTTCATCTGATTTGGCCATAAGTGCTAGATTGACATAGCTTGTATCATCATCCTCTTCTAGTCCATCTGCAGCCCAGTCATTTCCTGTGTGATGAAAGCCCTTTCCTTTTGCTTGAGAAACTCAAAGTATTTTTGCTTATAATCTACAGGCTCAAACTTTTTTTTTCTAGAATCAGACTTTCTGCATTTACTAGCAAAATGACCTGCCAAGCCACACTTGAAACACTTGAATTTAGACTTGTCAACCATGTTTCTTTTTGACTTGGATGCTCCAAAATTCTTCTTGAATTTGAGATTGGAAAACCTCCTGGATAGAAAAGCCAGATGCTCATCTATGTCATCCGCCCTTTTCCCTTGCCTTTATAAACTCTAGGGTTTGGTGTAGATTCAACAGCTTCGACCTTTATCTCCTTCTCCTTTTCTTGCTCAGCAACCAACACAACAGATCCTCCTTTCTTTCTCCCTTTCTCCAGCTTTTCATCTTGCTCTATTTCAAGCTCATAGGTCTTTAGAATCCCATACAGTCAGTCCAAGGTAAATTCCTTGTAATCTTGAGAATTTCTTAATGAGACTGTCATAGGTTTCCATTCCTTTGGTAGAGATCTAAGGAATTTGTGGTTTAAGTCTTTTATCTGATAGACTCTTCCATGCAACTTTAGAGCATTTAGTAGTTTTTGAAATCTACTAAATATGTCAGTAAGTGACTCACTTTCTTCACTATAAAAATTCTCATATTGCCGAATCAAGAGTTGGATTTTGTTTTCCCTTACCTGCTCAGTTCCATTACATATAACTTGAATTGTATACCAGAGATCCTTAGCAGTTTTGTAGTTTATGATGTTGTCGAATATGTCACCATCAACACCATTAAACAGAATATTCATGGCCTTCTTATCCTTGCGGACTTGCTCAATATCTGGATTAGACCATTCTGCTCTAGGCTTTGGGATGGATGGCTCATTTCCTGTTGCAGCTCTCATGGGAACATGTGGACCTTTCCCAATACAGTCCACATATCCTTCATCTTGAGATAGGAGATGCAGGTGCATCTTCACCTTCCAATGATGATAGTTGTCTTTGTCTAGAAAAGGAATTTTTACTCCAACATTTTTTCTGCTTATCTTGTTAGTTGTTGTGATCTTTAAACTCTTTGTTCTTCAAGAGCTCGCTCTGATACCAATTGTTACTCCCAAACAATCTAAAAATGAATTACAAAAGGAGGGTTAAATATAATTTTGGCTACTTTTATAATTTTAAGAACAGTTCTACTATGACCATATAACTGTGTTTGATTTGGCTATGGTGCAGAATAAAAGTATTAATGAAATGAAAACACAAAGTAATCAGATACAAGTATTTAAAAACTTTCTGGTGGATTGAACTTTTCCACCAGAGATATATATTAAGTAGAGAACTCTGTGTTACAATGTTGAACACAGCTGCTAACAATTTGAATTACAAGAACAAAGAAATTTTTTACAAATTTTGCTTTTTCTATTTCTCTGGTAATTGCTTACTAACTTGGATAAATGTTATACTTGCTACTCTTGGTTTATATATCACCAAGTTACATGATAAAGAGATAAACAAATAAGACAAAATGTTTCTAGTATAATCTCATGCTTCTTCATTTCTCAATCCAACATCTTTGAATATCTTCAGTTTAGCATGGAAATAGAAATGATTCTTTGTTCAGCGCATATGACTATCAAGTCACTATCAACTGCACTTTTGAAGTTGTTCATCCATTGAAACTCAGATTGATCATCCGGTGAAACTCTGTGGGATCATCCGTTGAAACTCAGATTGATCATCCGTTGAGACTCTGGTTGATCATCTGTCGAGACTTAAGTTTATCATCCGGTGAAGCTTAGTGAAACATCCGTTGAGACTGTCTTCATGGCAGTTAACTCCATTTCATTTATACAAGATTGCAAGGCATCTAATATTTACAATTAACCAACCTATCTTGCATATCAATCTAGTAGTCAACATGACTTAAGTATTTTTACAACATCTAGCTCACTGAGGCATTACAATATGCATAAATATGCTACTAATCTTATTGTAACATAAGCTACTCTTTCAATGGATGTTGAAGTGATCATCCGTCTAAAGCTACAAATACACAAAATAATATCTACTAAGTGTTTTGTTTACCTCAACTTCAAGTTCAAAACATATTCTTAAAAGTGACATATGATGAGAAGCACCTGAATCCAAAATCCATATGGAAGAAGATATACCTGATGAAGTGGAGGGTGACAAACCTATTGAATGAGATACATACATAGCATGTTATTGAGAAGCGGTAAACTGCTGAGATAGCTCAAGCATGAAAGGATCCAATGCAATGATGGAGAAGCAACTGAATTAGTACCGAGCGGCGGTCGAGGTCTCCAAGTAGCGGGACCCAAAGGGGGCTGAGGCTGACATGGTGTACGAGGTGTCCAAGGACGTTATTGCTGGTGAGGTGAGCGAGATGTCCAAGGTCGTTGTTACTAATATAAATGTTGAGGTGTACGTTGCTCCAAAGCCAATAGTCGAAGACACGAAGACCTCCAATGACCCTTATCTCTATAATATAAACATTCATATTGAAGAGGCCGGATATACCTATTTGAATATCACCGGATGATCATGGAGGAACAACAAAAATAGAAGGAGTACCATATGACAAGTTTTCCTTAGTACTGTTAGATTTAATACGAATCTCCTCTGCTAAAAGTTCATTAACAACAGAATCAACTGATGCAAGTGGAGTACGATGCAATATTGACCCTCGTAAAGGTTCAAAATTAGAAAGAAGAGCCATTAAAAATTTTACCAATAATTATTCTTCTCGCTATTTGACATATGCAGTTACTATAGTCAATTCTGCTAGTTCAGTCAATGCAAGTTGATCCCATAAATAAGACATGACAGAATAAATTCTTGGATAGACATATTTTGTTGTTGAAGTGCATGAATATCCTTTCCTAATTGATACTGTTTAGAAAAATTGGATTGTGTATACAACCTGGATAGATGATCACATACCTTGTTAGCCGTTTCTTACTTTGCTAAATGGGAACCAATATTATGTGTAACAGAATTATTAATCCATGTAATAATTTTCAAATTTTTAGCCTCCCAAACCTCAATTACTTTTATAGAATCATCAGTCTTAACATCTGTTGGTTTAGTCTTCGTATCCTTATCACAAACATAACTTCACAAAGTTTTTCCACGTAATTTTTTTTCTTAACATAAGTCTAATACGAATATTTTTTACCATGCAGCTAAACACTAATCGACTGAAGAGAATCATCTTTACCGGAATCCATGATAATAAAACAAACGACCTCAAATAAAGTAGAACAATCAACAAACTAATTTTTTCATAACCTAGCTCTTGATACCATGATAAGAGTAGAGAGACAAACTAAAAAACTAGGGTTTTATAATAACACTTAATAATCAGGATACATGTCTCAATATTATTATAATAAAATGTTATAAGCTAAATTCCAAAAATACCCTTAATATAATATATCACTAATAATATATAATAAATATATATTCTAACAACTCATATCATAAGGAAGTTCAGGATGCCCATTATAAAGGCCTATGATGGTACTGGTGATCCGGCAAATCATGTTAGGACTTTCTCTAATGCACTATTGTTGTAAACCTTGAATGATGCTATTAGATGTAGAGTTTTTTTTAAACCCTATCGGGGATGGCCTAAAGATGGTATAATCGCTTCCCCCCTAATTCGATCAGATATTTCAGGGATTTTGTCCAAGCTTTCATCAAATAATTTATCAGCAGAAAGGTGCATGAAAAAAGCTCAGTTTCCTTTATGAGCATTGTTCAAGGAGCAAACGAATTTCTTAGGGACTATCTGAACCATTTCATAAAAGAGGTTTTGAAAATCCTGGATCTCGATGATAAGGTGGCCATGATAGCATTACATCAATGAATCAAGGACGAGTTCTTAAAAATGTCCTTGGCCAAACACCACTAGAGAAAATGTTATAGCTTCAAAGTAGAGCAGGTCAAGATATTCAAGTCGAGGAAAGCATAAAGAAAATGGTGGTAAGCAGTGAGCCTACTGGTAGTAAGAAGCAGAAGAGAGAAAAAGATTATGATGCCAAAGACAAGTAATCTCGGGTTAACAAAGACTATGATTCACCCGCAAGGAAAGGAGGACCATGACAGAAGTTCACTGAATATGTTAGATTGAAGCTTCTAGAAGTCAAATCTTTATGGAAATTGAGAAGGATAGATGTTCATTGTCCAAAACCTCTGAAGGCTAATCCTGCCAAGTTAGATTAGAGCAAGTATTGTCGATTGCACGAGGATACAGGAGATGGTGAGAGAGGAGAAAGGAACAATAATGGGAGAAGGAACTTTGATAACCGTAGGAGGGATCACGATGATCAGGGGGAAACCTACAACCATGAGAACTAGTGATCAATACAATATTTGGAGGACCAACTACGACCAACTCCTCTAAGAACTCAAGAAAGGCTTATGCTTGAGAGGTCATGCACATAGTTGGAGAAGCCCCAACTGGATTGACAATGGCATTCGATGACTTTGATTTCGAAGGGGTGAAATTTCCTCACGATGATCCTCTAGTCATAACACCCATCACAGTGAACAACTCGGTAAAGAGAGTCCTTGCGGACAATGGAGGGTCAGTAGATGTAACGTCTGGGAAATATTATGTAATTATTTTTCTCAATAAATAATTATTATGTGATTTTTATGTGAATTTTGGTGAATTATTTGATGATGGATAATAATATTTGGATGTTTATTTCTGAAAAAATTGAGATATTTTAATTTCCAATTATCCAGAATTAAATCTAGATAATTTTTGGTATTTTTCTGGTAATTTTTGGATTATCATATGATTTTATAAGGATTTATAGAATTAATAATGATTATTTTACCTAATTATAAAATTACTTTTTAAAATCATAAATCGTTCCACTTCAACCGTTTTTGCATTTTTACAACCCGAAACTCTTCCGAAAACTCCTTCCTAACCTAATCTGATAATTTTGAACACTTTCCGTGTTTTGACTTTTTCGATCCGGGGTACGGTTTGACCTGTACGAGTCCCGGTATGAAATTTTCAATACGCAAATCATTTAATATATCGATAAGAATCCATATTCTCAAAAGACGAGACATTATTATCTTATTGTGTGAAATTTTCAATACGCAAATCATTTTATATATCGATAAGAATCCATATTCTCAAAAGATGAGACATTATTATCTTATTTTCATATAAATTATTTTATAGGAAGCTCTGTTTTGATAATTATCCAAATTTGGTATTAGAATCGTATCGTCTTTTCAGTTACTTAACGGCTAAGTAACCTATTTTCGGATCTGATGTGTAAATGTAATTATCAAATTATTAAATAAATAAGATATGTGATGGTTCTGTCATCCTTGTGTTGCTATATTGTTAATTGTGTTTGATTAGTTGGACGCGAAGATTAATTTTATAATTAATTATCGAGCTGTATGCATTTAATTCATTTTAAAGTAATTTTATTGAATATTTATTCCTAAAAATGCTAAAATTGTTTCTAAAATTGTTTTTATTGTTTTATAATTTTATTTATTATTTTTAGAGGTTTATAAAATTTAGAAATCAAAATTTTATTAATTATTTAATTTTAAATGACTTTCTCACTTCATTAAATTGTAAAATCAATATCTAATTCCAGAATATTTCAAAAATCATGAAAATTTTAGTTTATCAAATTTGGAATATTCAGAGATTTTTAAAATTATTTTGATAATTTTTGGGATAAATTTCACCTGTGCGTTGTTTCGTTTATTCATTAAAAACGGGTATAAATTGTGTTTCAAAAATTATTTTAAAATTTTGAAAATCCTATTTTTTATTAACTTTTAATTATTTGTGTTATTTTGTAAATATTTTATTAATATTCGAGTTTTAATTACTCGGGAATTGCTTATTAAAAACCAAATTGCGGGTCAGATAAAATGTTGTTGCGAGGTTTATGTGGCAAATAATAAAATTAAAAAGGGGCAGATTCTAATCGGGTAGAACCTGGTTCTTCCTCTCAATTTACAATCTCTCCTCCTCTCCTGTCTCTCTCTTTCTCGCGTGTCTCTCGAACTCTCTCAATCCATATCTCTCTAATCTCTTTTTCTTATATCTCTACTCCCTCTCTTCTCTCCCGTTCCCATCTTTCCCTCTGTCTTTCCCCCACCTTCTCTTCTCCGTGGGCCTCCCGTGATTTCGCGGTTGTTCTGGTATCTGGGTAATTGCCAGATTCGTCCTTGGTAGTTCCTATATATATATATGTATACATATGTTTGGGTATGTGTATATATGTACATGTGTGGTTGTTAGTCGATGTTGTGCTGTTTGGATTAATTACCTGTGCCGCCGGTTGTCTTTCCGGCTGTATGCTCGTCGGTGTTGTGGGCGCGTGAAGCGCGTGTCCTGTGCTGTGTTTGTTCGAATTCTTATTTTAATTTACAGATGCTTATTTTAATTTACTGATTAAATCTAAATTTTTGCAGAAAAGATATATTTGATTAAAATTCGTGAAAATAAAATTCGTACGGGAAATGATTAAAATTAATCTGTGGAATTTATTTGGAAACCCAAATTTTCGGGCACCAATAAATTTTGCCGCTGTTGACGATGACTTTTAACGAGTCAACAGTGGACCGTGATGAATTAATTATGAGTCCTAAATTATAAATAAATTAAATTAGTTGTAACATTAATTTCGAAACAAAAAGAAAAATAAAATATGAATAACAATAATTAATAATTGAATTTGTGTCGGTGATTTGGATTGCAAATTGGGATTGGTTGTTGTGGTTGTGATTGTTGTTAATTGCGTTTGACGTCGATTTGATTTCGACGGGTAGGCCGATAAAAAAAGGAGACGCTGCCCGATTTTCGGGAAATTAATTCCGAAATTACGGGAACGTAACCTATAATTATCGGAGACGTCGAATATTATATATAGTTATATTATATGAACTTAAGTGCGATTGAGACAAAATGATTTACAAATAATCGAATACCCAGTTTTTCTAAACGACGAATATATGTATTTTCCGAAAATAAATACCGAACCGAGTTTCGAAGATGCAAGCCATAATTGCTATGTGTATTTCAATAATACATATAAATATGAGTTGGGTTGTGAAATCGTATGGGTAGAAGTGATAAGGATGTGATGTTGAGCGAGATGATTATCTAAATTATGGTATTTTAATCCTGTAGGTCCTAGACGGAAAACCCGAGTATCGACATCGAACTAGGAATGATCTAGTGATTAGATATTGAGATCAACGGAGTTCAATCGAAGGACATGAAGGATAGGATTGTACCCAGAAGGGCATTTTTGGCTCACTCTTGCTTTGTAAATTCTTATTTCTGCCAGAAACAGATAAGGATAAAAGTAAATAGCTTTAATAGACAGCAGAAGTTAGAGAAATTTCCGCTGCGAGAGGTTGAAGGTGTTAGAAGAATATGGCCAGAGCATTAGTTCAAAGGTATTTACATTTGTATTCTTGTTGTGGTGAGTTGTAGAGGGTTATATTCTTGTTTCATACCATAACCTGTAAACAATCCGGATTCAAGGGGTTATTTATTTATTTCTTTATTTTATGTAATAATTGTTTAGTGACGCCAAATCTTGACCCCGGATTTGGGTTGTTACAAGTTGGGATCAGAGCTGCAGGTTATTGGTCACTGAAATAAGAATATGTGAGAGTAAGATAGGAATGATAGGTCGTACAAGATAGGAAAGACCCTAGGCATATTCAGGATAAATTGAGTTGAGTGTGAATTAGGGTTAGTAGATCCAAGATGGAGTTGCTAAGATAGGATCATTAAGAAAGTGTAAGGCGAATATCATAACATTATAGGTATATTGAGTTCTCAGATCATACAATAATGAGGAATCGACGGATCGACGGAGACTGGGTATGTTACCCTACTTTTCAGGTGGTTTGAAGGAAATGCGGTTGATTTTGTGAGCACTTGTGTAAGGGAAGCTAGGTGAGCGATGGTACGATTTAACTTAGGTATTAGGACGAGTTCCACGTCAAAGGCAACTAGTTGAAGGAAGCTGATGAAGAGCTAACGTTGCGCGATTCGAAGGCACCACCGTTGTGAGAGGATTCTTATCACTTATCGAGAGCTGCGCGAGGAATGATATCTACCTCACTAGGTATAGGTAAAACTAGCAAGAATGTGCGTTTTTATCTACAGACGGAACACCGAATTACATGCGTGGGTGTGAGCATAACGTCAAGGACGACGACAAGAATGTTAAAGATAGTACTAAATGTCAGCGTTGCGATAGAATTGCGAATAAAATGATTTATGACGGTGAATGAAGTTTCGGCGACTAATCATTGCGAGCTGAATCCGAGGAAATGTAAAAGAGGTACCAAAGTGAAGAGACCCTTATATGGACATTCTTTTAATTAGACATTTCATTGGTAAACCATAAAAATAGCAAGTAATGTATATAGTAATAACGACCAAATATTTGATGTAATAACCCCAAAATTTTCAACTTTTTGTAACCCTTATGAATAGTGTTTTAGCTGAATGAGAAAACTTTTCGCGCCACACTATGTAGGGATTCTGTTATGGATATTCTGGGATATTATTAGTACTCTATGAAGTATATAAGTGTATGTAAAGATCGTCAGAATCCAATTCCGAACACTTTGGTTTTTCCCGGAAATCCACAAGGTACGGAGAGAATTGAGTATAAGGTAACAGGATAAAAAGGATTTAAATTAAAGGATTATAATAGAGGATCATAAAAAGGAATATAATGTATTGAGAAAGGTTAAGGGAACCTAAGTAATAAGATCCCGGGTATGATCCTTCAAACGATAAACGAGAACGAAAGTTAAGCGAACCGCATAACAGATCAGCGGTCATTAGGCAAACGATTAGGAAGTTAATAAAAAGGGATTAGTAGGAATGATGTCATCCCACCAATAAAAAGAAGACAAGGAAGGAAGGATGACATCATGTGGATGAGGTAAGCATGACATGGAAGAAGGGAGGTGTGGTTGATTAAGGACCACACAAATTCAAGGGCAAGGTGGTAATTTGCTAAATCAAATACAAAACCAAGTCAACCAACTAGCAAATCATTTCATCAAAAAATCAAAAATCAACCAAGGCCTTGTTCTTCATCTTTTAGCTCTCGGCTTTTTGCATTTTTCAAGACTTAGAATTTCCAAAATCAAGATCAAAGCATCCTTAATTGGTAAGAAAATTCCCTAACCATCCTTATGCTTAGTAATGGCTATATCATGAGTTTGAGCCATTAATTCTTTCTCTAGCTTCTTCATTTAAACAATGAAGAAGACAATGAATAGTGTTTTCAAGTTTTTTTAACTTGAACTTTTCTTGTTTTCTTGAAGATCCAAGCTTACCTAAGGCTTCTCCAAGCTTCTTAAGGCTTCCTAGCTCAACCCACCACTTCAAGGAAGGTATACCATTTTCAAACCCTAGGTTCTTATATGTTATAAGGTGATTTTGATGAGTAGGATGTTATGGTATCTTGTTGATATGATTAGAGTTTGAGGTTTGGTATGGTAGTGAAATGAGATGGTAATTTTGTGGTTTTGATTTAAAGAAACTTAAGTATGATTAAAGTAAAGTTTAAGCATATGTATGATTGATTAAAATTGAATTGGTTGGGATTGTTATGATGTGATAAGGATGGGTGTTTGTTGTGTGTTGGATTTGAGGATGGTTTGTGTTGATTGTGGATAGTTTAAAAATGGGAAATCGCGTAAACATAGCCGTCGTAATGTCCGATTTTCTTTGGACTGTTTTTGTGCATAGCATTAGGACCCGAGAACCCCCTACTAAATTGTGACCACTGCCATGTTTAGATAGTTCATGTTACGAGCTTCGTTTTGATATGTAGTTCGTTCGATTCCGATTTACGGTTTAGGAGAAACGACCGTTTCAAGTAACGGTGTTTCGCGAACGAAACTTTTTCCCTCGCCTTACTTTGAAATGTAGGTTAAAGACCAAAAAGGGTGAATTAATGTATGAAACATTTATGGTAAGTGTGTTAGGCAGTTGGTAAGTCATTCGCGAAGGAATCGCCTTAAGACTCGTAAAGGTTAAGTTATTAAAAATGATGGAGCCGAGAGTACCCGAGTGACTTAAGCGAATCGGTGAGCGTAAAACAAGCGTTAGAGTCTAAGTTAGTTAAAGTATAGAATTACAAGTGATTTTGGTTTAATTCCAACTTACTTGTTGTTTATAGGTTACCAGACTCGTCCCGAGCCATTCGTAACCCCCAGTCGCTCAGGCAAGTTTTCTACCAGTTATAACTGTTGTTGTGATGTAAATATATGTATATGCATTATCTTGCGATAGTGCATGATTGTTATTAGCAAATTCTTGCGATATATTGTAGCATGTGATATGGTATATATGCATGCCTGTTTCATATTCTTGAAATTTATATCTGTTGGTTATTTGATAATACCTATGCTAGAGGATAGTTGTATCTTGCATATACCCTTAGTATAGGGACCCAAAGGTGAAAATATTTTCTAAAACCGGGAGTCGAGGATCCCGAGTAATCTTGTATATATGGATATGGATATATATATATATATATATATTTATTTATATATATATATATGGTTATAGTTTTCCAAACTATTAATCGAATAAGGTTTATTCGATAACTTTAAACTTTATTTTATTATTGAATATTATTTCGAATATTATTCGAGGACTTATGACTCCTTTTATTTATTTAAATGAATATTATTTTGAATATTCATTCGAGGACTTATGACTCCTTTTATTTATTTATTGAATATTATTTGAATATTCATTCGAGGGCTTATGACTCTTTTATATTATTTATTGAATATTATTTGAATATTCATTTGAGGATGTATGACTCCTTTATTTTATTTAATGAATATTGTTTATAATATTCATTCGAGGTATTATGACTCAGCTTATTTTATTTATTGAATATTATTTGAATATTCATTTGAGGATCTATGACTCCGATTATTTGCTGTGATATATTCTTTATTTTATTAAAGAATAAGGTGTAAATAATCAAACTTATTTTTCGATTATTCAAATAAAGATAATACTTTCATATAAGTATATCTTGGGTTATTTAATACTCGTTTCAAGTATAAATTTAATACTTCTACTTCAATTATTTTTATAAAGATTATTCTTTATGGGAATATTATTTAATTAATAATATTCAGATATTTTCTAATATTCTGGGGACTGATTTACTTCATTAAATCAGCCTTACTCCAAACACTCTTTAAAGTGTTTTCGAGTCTTCAAAATGATTTTTAAAAAGTCAGAGCGGATCCCAAAACTCATTTTTATATTTAAGATCTTCCTTTTTAAAGGGGATTTAAATACTCGCTCAAAACCTGGGGAATCCGGCTCTGTGGTGTATTTTATATTCGCAACGAGGTTGCAGATTTGGTAAATGAATTGATTACTTGCCCAATGTTCGGGAAGTAAGCCCATCTAATTGAGTCGGCATAAGCGACAGGCCGGGGTACGGTCTAATATTGTGTAAGTGGCTGGGTGGCAGTCCATCAACGCGTGAGGGGCCGGGGTACGGTCGAGCGCGAGGTCTTAATTATGACCAGGGTGATGACCGGTGAGGAATTCATCCATCTACAGTAGAAAAGGTTACTTATTGGTATCTTTGCCTGATCAGCAAGATATCGGGTTTATGCCAAAATTCTTTTCCTTTCCAAAATTCATTGGATGTTTCAAACTCTGTTCATACTTTACATAACAGAGGTTCCAAGAAATGTTTAAGAGATATATATATGTGGATATATATATATCGGGACTAAATAAAGTATCTCGTAACTTTATTTCATTCAATAATATTTCAAAGATTGAATCTATTCAAATCTTGTCTTGTAGTCTCATCTATGTGATGAACTTTTGAAACTGATTATAACTTGAACGGTGGTAGTTCAAGTAGTATTGGGAAAGATATAAGTATATTGGGGTATTTGGTAACCTCATCTTTTAAACTTATATCTAATTAATAATTGTCTTATGAATGACAAAGATTTTCAGAAAAACGTTGAGACAAGGTTAGATATATGAGATCACCTTGCAACGATATTTTTTTATATACAGTTATACACTGGGACTTTGTGTATATTATGCATGGAAGAGGACTTCCAATATTTTGAAAAGTATATATGTATATATACTGAATATTTTGTGACTTCATCGCATTAAGATATCAAACTTGGTTCATTTCTTTGGACCAAGACTTTCATGAGTATTATGAGTAGGCTCATATATGGTAAATCATTATACATATTATTTTGGTGGGCTTGCTGCTCACCCTTGCTTTATTTCTTCATCACACAACAACAGTTAGGAAAGATGGCCAGACTCCAGCAGACCCAGCGCAAGCGCGTGGGAAGCGTCCCGCGTCTTCCCGTTGATGTTGTAGCTGCTATAGCTGCAGAGGTAGATCTATTGTAGATCAGACCATCTACTTTTGAGAATCAATTATGTATAATTATAACTTGTGGCAGATAATGGCAATTAACTGTAAATTTATCAAGTAATCATTTCGGGTTGTAATAACTTTTAAATTGTGGATTCAAAGACTTGTACTTATTTGAATTTCATCTCTGAGACTATAACGGGTTGTGGTGTATGTTAGTGTGGGGTCACAGCATAAGGTTGGTTATTATTAATTAAGTGAAGTGATATTGTGGAAAGAAAGACCGTGACGACCCGGATCCCCGACCCCGGATCTGGGGGTGTTACAGAAATGGTATCAGAGCGAAGCGTTATAAACCTCAGAGATGATGCGACGATAAAATAATAAACTCACAAAGATAATAAGAACTCTTGCCAAGTTCATGGTCGGACTACTTAAAGTAGTGCTGACAGTTAAAACCCTTACGGGAACCCTTATAAGTATCATGATAGTAACTTAGCTCGTTTAATGTGTAGGCGCCTGAGATGGAGGACCCTGAGATGTACGAGCGTGAGCATGATGAGGCATTGTTAGATGTTGAGGATCAGGAGGAGCCTGAGATGGAGGAGGATGAGGAGGACCCCCCAGAGGAGCCTGAGACGGAGGTCATTGCTGTTTCAGATGAGGAGGACCCCTCAGAGGAGTCAGAGACAGAGGTTATTGCTATTCCAGATGAGGAGGACCCGGATGAGGTCCCAGTAGCTGAGGAGTGTGTTGGACCTATGGTATTGTATGATGGTATCCCTTTACCCACACTTCCGGTGGTCAGAGCCCCTACCCCTCCACCACTATCTTGGATTCCTGATGATGACAGCTCAGAGACCCATACTTCCGAGCCTAGGCAGACCGAGGAGGCACCCTCAGCGGCTCCGGATTCACCACCCCTTGACCCTGCCCAGAGACAGTCTTCGTTAGCTCATGGTTATGTTCAGGATGTTTTGAGGACCCGAGTGGCTGTTGCCGAGGCCCGACTGGATGAGGCCAGGAGGGAGTTGGATGCAGAGAGGGCGGGTAGGCGTGCCCGAGCTTATGAGACCAGGGCTTCTATACCCCGATCCTTGAGGAGGGAGCTTACGGGGATAGAGCTCACGTCCCGAGCGAGACTCAGATCTCTCCAGGGGGACAGGCATGGTAGGATCTCCAGGCGGCAGGCCGACTATATCTTCCGTCGTGCGATGGAAAGGGTTTGGGAGCTGACCCGTTCGGGTGTGTGATTCAGGATTGATGATGGAATAGTCTAGTTGTCTAGTTAGCCGAGGCCTTAGTAAGAGCCAATTTTCCGGGATAGTTGACTTGTATATAGCATCCCTTTTTCTGACTAGACAGATAGACTCTTGTGTATCACTTTTGGGACAGATGACTGTAGCACTGTTGTACTTTTGACCAGATCGAACTATGTATTCTCGCATTATGTATATATTTGTTTCCTTTCGGTTCAGTTCCTTAGTGACGTGATCACTGTTTTATTATTATTATTACTGCACTTCGTATTAGAACTTTCTTAAAATAATAGAACTGCGTTATACGTTCTCCCCATTGTAAGAGCGGTGCAAGGCACAATGTTGTATATGATTGTGACCTAACGTTGAATTTTCTCAATAATTGTTTTTTTTTATTATTATCAGAATCATGCCGCCAAGAAAGATTGGAACTAGGGCGAACCCTGGGTCTGAGGACCAGGGAAGCCATAATCAGGACAATAGAAACCAAGGACACAGTGAAGAGGAAGATGAGGATTATGTGGAACAGGATGACTCCCTGTATGAAGAGGAAGAGGAAACATATGATGTTGAGGGATTTGAGATAGAGGCTGGAGAAGGAGAAACCGAGGTTGAGCAACCAGTACCAAACCCAGGCATGGATCCCATGGGTCAATTTATGCAACTCTTAAGACAGAATTTGGAACGTCAACCCAACCCACCCCCTCAAGGAAGTAACAATGCTGTGGCAAACTCTTTCAGGGCTTTTAAGTCCCTTAAGCCCCCTGAGTTCCACGGATCAGCCGACCCAGTTGAGGCAAGGGCATGGTTAAAGGAAATGGATAAATCTTTTGAGATTTTGAGTATCGATGAGGCACAGAAAACTGTATTTGCTACCTACCTTCTGAAAGGAGAAGCTAACTACTGGTGGGAGGCCAAGAAAAACATGGAGACAGATGCTATAATAACCTGGGAGAGATTTAGTCAGTTGTTTCTAGGGAAGTATTTCCCGAGGTTTATGGAAAACCAGATGGAGCTCAAGTTCTTAGAGCTAAAGCAGAATAACTTGTCTGTAGCAGAGTACGAAGCGAAATTTACTGAGTTATCAAGGTTTGTGCCGGAGTTTGTGAGCACCGAGGAAAAGAAAGCTAGGAGGTTTCAGCAGGGACTGAAACCATGGATTCAGAATAGGGTGGCAATCCTTGAGCTTACGGACTATGCCACTCTGGTGCAAAAGGCAACGATTGTAGAAGTTGGAAGTGAACAGATACAGAAGGAAAGAGAGGAGAAAGGAATAAAGAGGAAAAGTATGAGCATGGGTGGAGGTTCCGCAGGAAGGAGCTTCCCAACTAGATTTAATCGAGGAGCAGTGTCCCTACCAGGAAGGAACACTGGGTTTAAGCGGTCAATGAGTGTGAATGTGAGCCAGGGCGGCCAGAAGTCAAGAATGTCCTATTCCAACCAATCTCGACCCCCATTGCCAGCCTGTAACATATGTGGAAGGAATCACGCTGGGGAGTGTAGAGGAAGGCCAGTAACCTGTTTTAAGTGCGGTCGGGAGGGCCACTATGCAAATAAGTGCCCATCATCAACCCCTGCCGTCGTTCCAACCACCAATTGTCATCAGTGTGGACGCCCAGGTCATTGGAAGAAGGATTGCCCAATGAGCAAACCAGCAGCTTCGGGAGCAAGCAGGGCTGCTTCTAATAAGCCACCTACTGCGAGGACTTTCAACATGACAGTCCAGGATGCTATGAAAGATTCAGATGTGATAGCAGGTACCCTTTCTCTAAATTCAGTCAGTGCAATTGTTTTATTTGATTCGGGAGCAACTAAATCTTTTATATCTAAGGACTTTGCTCGTAAGTTAAGACTTAAGGCTAAACCTTTGATAGAACCCTTATAAGTGGAAATAGCCAATCATGAAATTATTCCTGTTAACCAGATTCACCCCGCCTGCGAGATAGGCATAGGGGAGCAATCTTTCAGTGTAGATCTGATTCCTTTTAAATTAGGGGAGTTTGATGTGATTTTGGGAATGGACTGGCTATCTAGCAACAATGCTCAGATAGACTGTAAAGGGAAGAAAGTTAAGTTAAACATCCCCGGGAAGAAAGAAGTTATATTTAGAGGAAAGAGGCAGACGCAGAAATTTTTGACTATGGCTCAGGCCAAAAGGATGCTACGAAAAGGAAGTGAGGCCTACCTAGCCTATGTGGTGGACACACAGAAGGAGGTGCCCAACTTACAAGATATTCCAGTAGTCAATGAATTTGAAGATGTATTCCCCCAAGACCTTCCGGGATTACCACCCGATAGAGTGATTGAGTTCGCTATTGAGTTGGCCCCAGGGACGGCGCCAGTTTCAAAAGCACCTTACCGGTTAGCCCCGTTAGAAATGAAAGAATTAGCTATCCAATTGCAGGAACTCTTGGATAAGGGTATGATAAGACCCAGTGTGTCTCCGTGGGGAGCACCAGTTTTATTTGTTAAGAAGAAAGATGGGAGCATGAGGTTGTGCATAGACTATCGAGAGTTGAACAAGCTAACCATAAAGAACAGGTACCCATTACCTAGAATAGACGATCTGTTCGACCAGCTAAAGGATGCTGTTTATTTTTCCAAGATTGACCTGAGAACTGGATATCACCAACTAAAGATTAAACCCGAAGATATTTCCAAGACAGCGTTCCGTACCAGGTATGGGCATTATGAGTTCTTGGTAATGTCCTTTGGATTAACCAATGCCCCAGCAGCTTTCATGGATTTAATGAATAGAGTATTTAAGAAGTACTTGGACAAGTGTGTGATAGTTTTTATCGATGATATTTTGATCTATTCAAGGACTGAGGCAGAACATGCAGAGCATTTGAGGATAGCTCTAGGAATACTCAGAGAGGAGCAGTTATATGCCAAATTCTCGAAATGTGAATTCTGGCGGAAGGAAGTACAGTTTTTAGGACATGTGATCAATAAAGAAGGAGTATTGGTCGACCCCTCCAAGATAGAGGCGGTCTCAAATTGGGAAAGGCCAACCACACCCACAGAGGTAAGAAGTTTCATAGGATTGGCCGGCTACTATCGTAGATTTGTACAGGACTTTGCGAAGATCGCAGCCCCTTTGACACGACTTACTCGTAAGACAGAGAAGTTTGAATGGACGGAGAAATGCGAGAACAGTTTTCAGGAATTAAAGAAAAAGTTGATAACGGCTCCGGTATTGGCATTGCCGGATGGAAAAGGAGATTTTGTGATATATAGTGACGCGTCGCACAAAGGATTAGGATGTGTGCTTATGCAGCACGGAAAAGTTATTGCGTATGCGTCAAGACAATTGAAGGAATACGAGGTTAGATATCCTACTCATGACCTTGAGCTCGCAGCAATAGTATTTGCTTTAAAAATTTGGAGGCACTACTTGTATGGAGAGAAGTGCGAGATTTTCACAGACCATAAGAGCCTCAAGTACATATTTACGCAGAAAGAGCTCAACATGCGCCAGAGGAGATGGTTAGAATTAATCAAGGACTACGATTGTGAGATTCTCTATCATCCAGGGAAAGCCAATGTGGTGGCTGATGCCCTTAGTAGAAAGGAAAGACTCAGAATGTTAACGACTTCGGAAGAATTGATAAGGGATTTTGAGAGAATGGAAATAGAGGTAAAGGTAACCGGAACCGGAACTGAAAAGCTTTTCGAGATCTCAATGCAGCCAGAATTATTGGAAAAGATCAGATTGTGCCAGGAGAAAACAATGAATGAAGACAGAGAGTCAATGACTGGAGAAGAGATCCATACTGAGAAAGATGATAAAGGGATAATGAGGTACTCCTACCGAATTTGGGTTCCGAATGTTCAAGAACTTAAAGATGAGATTTTGGATGAAAGCCATAGTTCAAGGTATTCCATTCACCCAGGAAGTACCAAGATGTATAGGGATTTGAAGGAATATTACTGGTGGCCCAACATGAAGAGGGACGTAGCAGAATGGGTAAACAAGTGTTTGACTTGCCAAAGAGTAAAGGCAGAGCACCAGAGACCCAGTGGACTTTTGCGACCCCTGGAGATTCCCGAATGGAAATGGGAACAGATAGCGATGGATTTTGTTGTAGGCTTGCCAAGGACGAAAGCCAATCACGACGCCATTTGGGTAATTATAGACCGACTGACAAAGTCAGCTCATTTCATTCCTATCAATGAGAGATACACAGTCGATAGACTGGTGGACATTTACCTTAAGGAAATAGTGACGCGACATGGAGTCCCAGCGTCCATTGTCTCAGACCGAGACCCTAGGTTTAACTCCAGATTTTGGAGGAGCTTTCAGGAATGTGTGGGGACCAAGTTAAATATGAGTACCGCGTATCATCCCCAGACAGATGGGCAGAGTGAAAGGACCATCCAGACACTAGAGGATATGTTGAGAGTCTGTGCAATAGACCTTAAAGGAAGTTGGGATGATCACTTGCCGTTGATCGAGTTTTCTTATAACAATAGCTTTCATGCTAGCATCGGAATGCCGCCTTATGAGGCCCTGTACGGAAGAAGGTGTCGATCTCCCTTATACTGGGATGAAGTAGGAGAGCGGAAGATGCTCGGACCCGAAGTGGTCCAAAGGACCAAAGATATAGTGGATCTTATCAGAGGGCGACTTGTAGCAGCCCAAGACAGACAAAAGAAATATGCAGACCTAGCCCGAAAGGACAAGGAATATGAAGTAGGGGACTTAGTACTGTTGAAAGTATCCCCTTGGAAGGGATTAATGAGGTTCGGAAAGAAGGGAAAACTAAGCCCAAGATACATTGGACCCTTTGAGATATTAAGACGGATTGGGAAGTTAGCTTACGAGCTAGCCCTACCCCCTAATTTGCAACAAGTTCATAATGTGTTCCATGTGTCAATGCTAAGGAGGTATCATCGGGATGCCAGGCACATAGTGGAGTACGAGCAGGTGGATATGCAGCCAGATCTAACTTACGTGGAGGAGCCAGTAAGGATTATAGATAAGAAGGAGCAGGTGCTTCGGAACAAGGTGATCAAGCTAGTCAGAGTACTATGGCAGAATCATAATGTGGAAGAATCGACTTGGGAACTAGAGAGCGCAATGCTAGAAAAGTACCCCCATTTGTTTTCTGTTTGATTCCGGGACGGAATCCTTTTAAGGAGGGGAGACTGTAATAACCCCAAAATTTTCAACTTTTTGTAACCCTTATGAATAGTGTTTTAGCTGAATGAGAAAACTTTTCGCGCCACACTATGTAGGGATTCTGTTATGGATATTCTGGGATATTATTAGTACTCTATGAAGTATATAAGTGTATGTAAAGATCGTCAGAATCCAATTCCGAACACTTTGGTTTTTCCCGGAAATCCACAAGGTACGGAGAGAATTGAGTATAAGGTAACAGGATAAAAAGGATTTAAATTAAAGGATTATAATAGAGGATCATAAAAAGGAATATAATGTATTGAGAAAGGTTAAGGGAACCTAAGTAATAAGATCCCGGGTATGATCCTTCAAACGATAAACGAGAACGAAAGTTAAGCGAACCGCATAACAGATCAGCGGTCATTAGGCAAACGATTAGGAAGTTAATAAAAAGGGATTAGTAGGAATGATGTCATCCCACCAATAAAAAGAAGACAAGGAAGGAAGGATGACATCATGTGGATGAGGTAAGCATGACATGGAAGAAGGGAGGTGTGGTTGATTAAGGACCACACAAATTCAAGGGCAAGGTGGTAATTTGCTAAATCAAATACAAAACCAAGTCAACCAACTAGCAAATCATTTCATCAAAAAATCAAAAATCAACCAAGGCCTTGTTCTTCATCTTTTAGCTCTCGGCTTTTTGCATTTTTCAAGACTTAGAATTTCCAAAATCAAGATCAAAGCATCCTTAATTGGTAAGAAAATTCCCTAACCATCCTTATGCTTAGTAATGGCTATATCATGAGTTTGAGCCATTAATTCTTTCTCTAGCTTCTTCATTTAAACAATGAAGAAGACAATGAATAGTGTTTTCAAGTTTTTTTAACTTGAACTTTTCTTGTTTTCTTGAAGATCCAAGCTTACCTAAGGCTTCTCCAAGCTTCTTAAGGCTTCCTAGCTCAACCCACCACTTCAAGGAAGGTATACCATTTTCAAACCCTAGGTTCTTATATGTTATAAGGTGATTTTGATGAGTAGGATGTTATGGTATCTTGTTGATATGATTAGAGTTTGAGGTTTGGTATGGTAGTGAAATGAGATGGTAATTTTGTGGTTTTGATTTAAAGAAACTTAAGTATGATTAAAGTAAAGTTTAAGCATATGTATGATTGATTAAAATTGAATTGGTTGGGATTGTTATGATGTGATAAGGATGGGTGTTTGTTGTGTGTTGGATTTGAGGATGGTTTGTGTTGATTGTGGATAGTTTAAAAATGGGAAATCGCGTAAACATAGCCGTCGTAATGTCCGATTTTCTTTGGACTGTTTTTGTGCATAGCATTAGGACCCGAGAACCCCCTACTAAATTGTGACCACTGCCATGTTTAGATAGTTCATGTTACGAGCTTCGTTTTGATATGTAGTTCGTTCGATTCCGATTTACGGTTTAGGAGAAACGACCGTTTCAAGTAACGGTGTTTCGCGAACGAAACTTTTTCCCTCGCCTTACTTTGAAATGTAGGTTAAAGACCAAAAAGGGTGAATTAATGTATGAAACATTTATGGTAAGTGTGTTAGGCAGTTGGTAAGTCATTCGCGAAGGAATCGCCTTAAGACTCGTAAAGGTTAAGTTATTAAAAATGATGGAGCCGAGAGTACCCGAGTGACTTAAGCGAATCGGTGAGCGTAAAACAAGCGTTAGAGTCTAAGTTAGTTAAAGTATAGAATTACAAGTGATTTTGGTTTAATTCCAACTTACTTGTTGTTTATAGGTTACCAGACTCGTCCCGAGCCATTCGTAACCCCCAGTCGCTCAGGCAAGTTTTCTACCAGTTATAACTGTTGTTGTGATGTAAATATATGTATATGCATTATCTTGCGATAGTGCATGATTGTTATTAGCAAATTCTTGCGATATATTGTAGCATGTGATATGGTATATATGCATGCCTGTTTCATATTCTTGAAATTTATATCTGTTGGTTATTTGATAATACCTATGCTAGAGGATAGTTGTATCTTGCATATACCCTTAGTATAGGGACCCAAAGGTGAAAATATTTTCTAAAACCGGGAGTCGAGGATCCCGAGTAATCTTGTATATGGATATGGATATATATATATATATATATTTATTTATATATATATATATGGTTATAGTTTTCCAAACTATTAATCGAATAAGGTTTATTCGATAACTTTAAACTTTATTTTATTATTGAATATTATTTCGAATATTATTCGAGGACTTATGACTCCTTTTATTTATTTAAATGAATATTATTTTGAATATTCATTCGAGGACTTATGACTCCTTTTATTTATTTATTGAATATTATTTGAATATTCATTCGAGGGCTTATGACTCTTTTATATTATTTATTGAATATTATTTGAATATTCATTTGAGGATGTATGACTCCTTTATTTTATTTAATGAATATTGTTTATAATATTCATTCGAGGTATTATGACTCAGCTTATTTTATTTATTGAATATTATTTGAATATTCATTTGAGGATCTATGACTCCGATTATTTGCTGTGATATATTCTTTATTTTATTAAAGAATAAGGTGTAAATAATCAAACTTATTTTTCGATTATTCAAATAAAGATAATACTTTCATATAAGTATATCTTGGGTTATTTAATACTCGTTTCAAGTATAAATTTAATACTTCTACTTCAATTATTTTTATAAAGATTATTCTTTATGGGAATATTATTTAATTAATAATATTCAGATATTTTCTAATATTCTGGGGACTGATTTACTTCATTAAATCAGCCTTACTCCAAACACTCTTTAAAGTGTTTTCGAGTCTTCAAAATGATTTTTAAAAAGTCAGAGCGGATCCCAAAACTCATTTTTATATTTAAGATCTTCCTTTTTAAAGGGGATTTAAATACTCGCTCAAAACCTGGGGAATCCGGCTCTGTGGTGTATTTTATATTCGCAACGAGGTTGCAGATTTGGTAAATGAATTGATTACTTGCCCAATGTTCGGGAAGTAAGCCCATCTAATTGAGTCGGCATAAGCGACAGGCCGGGGTACGGTCTAATATTGTGTAAGTGGCTGGGTGGCAGTCCATCAACGCGTGAGGGGCCGGGGTACGGTCGAGCGCGAGGTCTTAATTATGACCAGGGTGATGACCGGTGAGGAATTCATCCATCTACAGTAGAAAAGGTTACTTATTGGTATCTTTGCCTGATCAGCAAGATATCGGGTTTATGCCAAAATTCTTTTCCTTTCCAAAATTCATTGGATGTTTCAAACTCTGTTCATACTTTACATAACAGAGGTTCCAAGAAATGTTTAAGAGATATATATATGTGGATATATATATATCGGGACTAAATAAAGTATCTCGTAACTTTATTTCATTCAATAATATTTCAAAGATTGAATCTATTCAAATCTTGTCTTGTAGTCTCATCTATGTGATGAACTTTTGAAACTGATTATAACTTGAACGGTGGTAGTTCAAGTAGTATTGGGAAAGATATAAGTATATTGGGGTATTTGGTAACCTCATCTTTTAAACTTATATCTAATTAATAATTGTCTTATGAATGACAAAGATTTTCAGAAAAACGTTGAGACAAGGTTAGATATATGAGATCACCTTGCAACGATATTTTTTTATATACAGTTATACACTGGGACTTTGTGTATATTATGCATGGAAGAGGACTTCCAATATTTTGAAAAGTATATATGTATATATACTGAATATTTTGCGACTTCATCGCATTAAGATATCAAACTTGGTTCATTTCTTTGGACCAAGACTTTCATGAGTATTATGAGTAGGCTCATATATGGTAAATCATTATACATATTATTTTGGTGGGCTTGCTGCTCACCCTTGCTTTATTTCTTCATCACACAACAACAGTTAGGAAAGATGGCCAGACTCCAGCAGACCCAGCGCAAGCGCGTGGGAAGCGTCCCGCGTCTTCCCGTTGATGTTGTAGCTGCTATAGCTGCAGAGGTAGATCTATTGTAGATCAGACCATCTACTTTTGAGAATCAATTATGTATAATTATAACTTGTGGCAGATAATGGCAATTAACTGTAAATTTATCAAGTAATCATTTCGGGTTGTAATAACTTTTAAATTGTGGATTCAAAGACTTGTACTTATTTGAATTTCATCTCTGAGACTATAACGGGTTGTGGTGTATGTTAGTGTGGGGTCACAGCATAAGGTTGGTTATTATTAATTAAGTGAAGTGATATTGTGGAAAGAAAGACCGTGACGACCCGGATCCCCGACCCCGGATCTGGGGGTGTTACATTTGATTTCCAAAACTTTAAAATGAGATTTCGAAAAAGATTTTCTTAATCAACTTTCAGAAGATTTTTGCATGAAATGAGTTTTACAAATTGGTTGTCAAATTACTATTTATGTTCTTTTTATTATAAACAAAAAATGATCTAAAAAGAAGAATGAAATTAGACTCAGTGTTGTTATTCGAATGGCCAAGTAGACCCACCAGCAGGGAGAAGGTTTAAAGTATTCTGTGAAAAATGAAAGTAAACGTTGTTTAATAAAATTAATAATTGAATCAACATATTAAAATATTATTTACCCAATTTATAAAACTATTAAAATTTAACAAGATTCGTGATTCGAACGAACGAAGGATGATTGAAGGAAATGGCAGAATCTTCTAGATGGTGGAAGAGGAATCATATTTTATCGACGTAATTGAGGCGTTACGTAGTCGATGGATATTTTCCGCGACATGGATGAAATCTGAAGCCGTGATTTTAAATTTTGGAATGACACAATTAAGATCAAATTATTGAAGCATTTGGTGTGAAGGCATTTCCCGACATAATTTCGAAGCAATGATGTGACTTAAATTGTAAACCGGTATCCGAACGATCCTGAAGGCAGATGTAGGCGAAGCATGGAAAGTGATCGACACTGACATCCTCTCTTCTAATACGATAACATACGTTTTCTTGATTCTTGAATGCGACTGGAAGCAATGATTGTAAACTTTATAAGGACGCGATATGATCGAATTATTAAAGCTTTGAATATGGAGGTATTTTCAGAAGACAATCCGAAGTTATAACATGACCTAAACGGTGAATCTCTCATCCGAATGGTCCCTGAAGGCATACGTAAATGGAGCGTGGACGGTGACCAATGGTGATCTACGATGTTATTCTTTTACAAATACGATAGCATATGTTCTTCTCGAGTTTTGAATACGTATGAGCTTCTTCTGTTGATAAATCATATGAGGCGGAAATGAAAGAAAATTCTTGTATTTCTTCTGAAATGTTTTTTCTTCTCAAATTCTTGATTCCTGATTGAGGCAACCATGTTGTGATATGACGCTTGGTCGAAATGACGAAGAGTCGGGTGGGATGCCACCTAATCATGTGATGTATGCCATATAGTATGAAAGACTGGCCATCTTGAGTACAAATATGATTGTCTCATTCTTCACTCATTTTTATTCCTTCAATTTATTGATTTACAGGTTCTTCCAACTGTTTATTGCATTATTATTCCCTATCCTTCTTTTCATTCAAAATCATATTCATAAACTCTCTTCTTGCATAGAGTCTGTTCTCTGATGATTACAAAAGAAATAGAATAGTCCCGTGCGACAGGTAGAATTACGTGTCAAAGGAGAATGTGATTGCAAGTCGATAAATGATGGACATTTGCAAGCAAGGAAGAATGGATACACCGACAACGTGGTGATGGCAAGGATATCAAATCAGATAGTTGTTCGTGTTACGAGGATCTCATCAGTATGGTAGATTGCGTTAACGTGATGCACGTCAAATCAAAGAATTTCGACGCGAAATGAATGGTTAGCGAATCGTACACTAATTACAAAAACAAGGAAGTAAAGTTGTGTGCGTCGGACGGAGCAAACGAGTATCGGGACGACAATCAAAGATCAAGGAAATTCTGAACAATGATTCAGACATGCAATTACTATGTGAAGCATCCCTTCGTCGCGGGAAGATATTTGTGGTGAAGATTCAAGATGAAAGAAATCTTAAATGTAATCGAACTTCGAACATGTTCTTCAAGAAATTATGAAGTTCTTTAACTGGAGTAAATAAGCTATGGTGGATTTAATACTCATAACCAGACCAGTGACGAAAATTTAATACGGAAACATAAGTGGAGATGAAGAAATGGTGAGAAATGGTGACTCGATTGTGAAACCTTTTAAGAAATAATGATATAACGATTAAGTTTCCATCAGATTACGATGATAATAATGAAAATTGTGCGTGGTTATTAAAAGATAAATAGATTAGTGAATAAAAATTGAATGTGTATCATCCAAGATGAATGATTGTTGTGATTGGTGGAGGGATGCTGCATAATTCTTAACAGTAACTATACACAATTGGTAATGACAAGAAATGAGTTAAAAGAATCACGAAATAAAATCCTTGAAAAACAACGAGATAAATTCATTAATGATAAATCGTAATATTCTAAAAAAATTGAGAAATGTATGGTTATATTAATCATTGTGGGTTTCAGACCCAATCCCAATTAAAAAGATATATGATATGCCAGTCAGATGTTGATCAAAGGTGAATTGTGGGAATTGAGGATTTTGATTGATGGAAGTGGGTCGATATGATTATGGATGATTTGGTTGATTGATGGAATCGACTTGAGTCCGACTGGTAGTCAATGGTGTAGGGGAAGTGCTACCCAAATTTTCAGAAATTTCCTACGTTCAAGAATAAAGAAATATATTGTCATTTTCATCGATACTCCAAATGATTGCGATCTCGGTTCTTGAGAAAGTTGTTATGACCAAACCAACTTTATATAATTGGTTTTTGATTCCATTTAGCTAGTCAGCACTTGGTTTACGTGATCAGTTAAAGGAATTAATTGATCAACTTTACCAACTGATGGTTAGTTAAATGGAGATCGATTCCAATTAGATCGAGTCAAGCTCTAACATAATTTTCAGATCCAAAATCAAAGCAATTAGCAATTTGGAGGAAGTAATGGCATCAGCAGAAGTGGAAATTAGTAAAAGTAGTGTAATATTGTTGCAAGTCTGTGCTAGATTTTATCTAGATGAATACGCCTTTTTAATAGACAAAAGGAACAGAAAGTTATTGGTACAGGAGAATGAGAAGAATATTTCTAAGAACGGAAGGTGTAAGTCAAAACGAAGAGACGTTATCATTCATAATGACGTTCCAGGAAGGACTTGAAGGTATACTCATTACGAATGGCGATTGAATGGAAGTTGCTGTAAAATAGCGGAAAGCTCGCAAATTCAAGCATCTAAGATAAGACGAAGACTGATGAAGTCCGCATGTGAACTCAAGGAAAAGGGATGTTGACCAACGAGGTGAAGTTAAATACGCGATCCGTGGTGAGTTAAGCAAGGTTAAGAAAATAGCTATCGATGAAATTCGAGAATTCTGTTAGTAAGAATTTAAATATTATAAATAAAAGCCTTCATTCCAGTATGAACTCCAGAAATGACTTATCCAATAATAAACAGAGTAATATTACTAAGAAAAAGAAATTCGTTACGTTTGAAAGAGATAATGAATAATGAGAATGGAGGAATAAGGAAGAAAGAAGTGGAATCAAAAGGATGATAAAGAAATTTTATAAAATCAACCAAGAAATATGCAAGTTGGGAACGTCGGTTGTGCCGGAACTATGGGAGAATAAGGTGAAACGTCGATGGTTGGAGATAGGAATTCGTTCGAAAATTGCGTGTAAACAGGAGTGATTAAACAAAGTTATTAATGGCAAACTGCTAAAGAAAAATGTTACAATGGATCTCATGTCGGAATTCTTTAAAATTAAAGTGAAGTCCCGGAAGTTCGAACAAATGATTTACCAAGGGTACCTCAGGGAATGAGGTAAGAATTTCTCGTCGGTTACTGTACAGAGTCAATCTGGTGTCAAAATCCCTGTATCGTCTAACTCAATAGGGATAAAATAATAAGTGAAGGAAAACTTCAGAAATGGGGAATGAAAGAATAATGAAATAAAGTGTATTTTGGTACTGTGCACAAAAGCGGTTATGGAAAAGAGAATGGAGATATGAGGTTACGCGTCGATTATTAGAAATTGTAAGTTTAAAAATTAAGTGAACACAATGTACCAGGAGTATTGGGATAGTGTGATTGTATATATTGATAACATCCTCGCTAATTCAAAGACTAAAGAAGACCTAGTTGAATGCCCGAAGAAATGCTTGTGAAGAGTTGAAAAATAGCAACTGCAGTCACAGCTTCAAAGTATGAATTCTGGTCATAATTGAGCTCCAGTGTGTGATTAACTACCAATCGGAATAGGGTCATTTAAGGACAGATGTCTTGAGTAGAAAAGAAAAAGAGAATATCATTAGGATTAATGGAGAATAAATAAAGGAATCTGAAAAAGTTAGGAAATAAAGAATAAGATTTGATCCGTCATCTAGGTTATACTGATACTTACTTTGTTGTTAGAATCAAATGTGGTATTAATACAGATGATTGATGTTGACTTCAGTATGGGACGTTGTGAGCATCAAAGTTTGTGTTGATATCTAATTTGATATGACAACAAAATGAGTATTAGTACCGAGAAACCGGGTTTTGAATAAAGTTCTAATTCATTCCGTTCCAAATTGATATTTCCTTTCAGATAGTAATAGATTATCGCTCAATGAATATACTTGATGGTGATTGAAAAGAAACTGAAGTATACCCCAAAGTGGTGAGTTAAATGGAATTGTCGAGATTTTCCTTTACTTTTAGTTTTTGAATAAATGTAGAACATTCTGAAGCATCAGGCGTCATGAACTCAAGATATCGTGTGCAGACGAATAGAAAATGCAAGAGATCGATTAAAGATTCTCGAATACGATTGAAAACGATCATGGGTCAGGCTAATCGAAGAGAAAGAGGCCTGAAACATAAAGTAGAATAGTCAGTGAAAATAGAAATTTCATGAAAACAAACTATTAGAATTAGAAAGAAAAGAAGGTCATTGTAAATTAAGTTAGTCCTTTAAAATAGAGAGATAAATAGAACGATTCTGAATGAGTTGGTCTTGTTGTCACAGGTATAACGAGTCCATAAGACATTCATGTGCGTATGACTGCGATGACTAATCTAGTTCCAAATGTATGAAGTAAAGATTGAGTTAGGGATTGCATGAGCAACTGATTGATTTGATGACGGTAAAAGGCCGTTGAATTGTGATTAAGGTGATGAGGACTGAAGAATTATAAGAAAGATACTGGGAAAACATCATGGGTTGTTCCTTAGCATGATTCTGAGGACATAATCCTTTTAAGAGGGGAAGGATGTAACGTCTGGGAAATATTATGTAATTATTTTTCTCAATAAATAATTATTATGTGATTTTTATGTGAATTTTGGTGAATTATTTGATGATGGATAATAATATTTGGATGTTTATTTCAGATAAAATTGAGATATTTTAATTTCCTTATCCAGAATTAAATCTAGATAATTTTTAGTATTTTTCTGGTAATTTTTGGATTATTATATGATTTTATAAGGATTTATAGAATCAATAATGATTATTTTACCTAATTATAAAATTACTTTTTAGAATCAGAAATCGTTCCACTTCAACCGTTTTTGCATTTTTACAACCCGAAACTCTTCCGAAAACTCCTTCCTAACCCAATCTGATAATTTTGAACACTTTCCGTGTTTTGACTTTTTCGATCCGGGGTACGATTTGACCTGTACGAGTCCCGGTGTGAAATTTTCGATATGCAAATCATTTTATATATCGATAAGAATCCATATTCTCAAAAGACGAGACATTATTATCTTATTTTCGTATAAATTATTTTATAGGAAGCTCTGTTTTGATAATTATCCAAATTTGGTATTAGAATCGTATCGTCTTTTCAGTTACTTAGCGGCTAAGTAAACTATTTTCGGATCTGATGTGTAAATGTAATTATCAAATTATTAAATAAATAAGATATGTGATGGTTCTGTCAGCCTTTTGTTGCTATATTGTTAATTGTGTTTGATTAGTTGGACGCGAAGATTACTTTTATAATTAATTATCGAGTTGTATGCATTTAATTCATTTTAATATGATTTTATTGAATATTTATTCCTAAAAATGCTAAAATTGTTTCTAAAATTATTTTTATTGTTTTATAATTTTATTTATTATTTTTAGAGGTTTATAAAATTTAGAAATCAATATTTTATTAATTATTTAATTTTAAATGACTTTCTGACTTCATTAAATT
Organism: Apium graveolens; assembly: GCF_009905375.1. NCBI lineage: Eukaryota > Viridiplantae > Streptophyta > Magnoliopsida > Apiales > Apiaceae > Apium > Apium graveolens. The sequence goes on along the minus strand of NC_133650.1, from coordinate 135,071,123 downwards.
ATAAAATCAATATCTAATTCCAGAATGTTTCAAAAATCATGAAAATTTTAGTTTATCAAGTTTGGAATATTCTGAGATTTTTAAAATTATTTTGATAATTTTTGGGATAAATTTCACCTGTGCGTTGTTTCGTTTATTCATTAAAAACGGGTATAAATTGTGTTTAAAAAATTATTTTAAAAGTTTGAAAATCCTATTTTTATTAACTTTTAATTATTCGTGATATTTTGTAAATATTTTATTAATATTCGAGTTTTAATTACTCGGGAATTGCTTATTAAAAACCTAAGTAATGTGTAATAAAAGCCCTTTCCTTTTGTTTGAGAAGATTGTGAATGATTTGGAGGCTTAAACTTATAGGATAGCTATATCTATGCATAAGGAGTACTAGATAATTATCTTACCAATTAAGGAAGCTTGGAACTTGAATTTTGAAATTCTTCTTCTTGAAATGGAGAGAAAAGCCGAGAGCAATGGTTGAAGAAATGAAATGATTTTGTGTTTTTGATTTGTTTAGCTTAGCTTGGTTGTTTTTGATTAGATTTTGGTTAATTACCTTATTAACCTTGAACTTTGTGTGGTTATCATTCATCCACACTTCCTTCCCCCCTATGTCATGCTTATGTCACCTTGTGATGTCATCATCCCTTACTTGCCCTCTTCTTATTGGTTGGATGACCTCATCATCCCTAACCTCCTTGATTAACTTCCTAATTGTTTTTCTAATGACCGCTGATCTGTTATACGGTTCGCTTAACTTTCGTTCTCGTTTCTCGTTTGAGGGATCATACCCGAGATCTTATTACTTGGGTTTCCGTAACCTTTCTCAATACATTATAATCCTTTTATGATCCTCGCTTATAATCCTTTAATTTAAATCCTTTTTATCCTGTTACCTTATACTCAATTCTTTCCGTATCTAGTGGATTTCCGGGAAAAATCAAAGTGTTCAGATTTGGATTCTGACGATCTTTACATACACTTATATATCACATAGAGTACCAATAAAATCTCAGAATATCCATAAAAGAACCCCTACATAGTGTGGCATGAAAAGTTTTCTTATTCAGCATAATCTACAGAATCACTATTCATAAGGGTTTCAAATTTCCAAAAATTTGGGTTATTACAGTCTCCCCTCCTTAAAAGGATTCCGTCCCGGAATCAGATAGAAAATGAATAGGGATACTCTCTTAGCATTGCACGTTCTAACTCTCGAGTAAATTTTCCCACATTGTGGTCCTACCACCAAACTCTGCCTAGTTTGATAACCCTTCTCCTAAGCACTTGTTCCTTTTCAATCTATAACCCTTTCTGGTTGCCTATGCGCTCATATGCCCCTATTTGTCTAGCATCCGAATTATACTTCCTTAATATTGATACGTGGAACACGTTATGACTTGCTACATGTTCGGGGGTAGGGCTAGCTCGTATGCTAACTTCCCAATATGTTTTAGTATATCCAAGGGTCCAACAATTTGTGGACTTAGCTTTCCTTTCTTTCCGAACCTCATCAATCCTTTCCAAGGGATACCTATAACATTACTAGGTCCCCTATTTCATACTCTTTGTCCTTTCGAGTCAAATCAGCATACCTCTTATGTCCATCTTGGGTTACTACCAGTCGTCCTCTGATTAGATCTATTATATCCCTGGCCCTTTGGGCTACTGCGGGTCTGAGCATCTTGCGCTCTATAACTTCATCCTAACATAAGGGAGATCGACATTGTCTTCCCTCAAGGATCTCATAAGGCGATATCTCAATACTGACATATGATCTATTGTCATAAGAAAACTCAATCCGTGTTAAGTGATCATTCCAAATTCTTTCAAGTCTATTGCACAGAATCTTATTATAGCTTTTAGCATTAGAGCTTTTGCTTCTTAATACCCATTCTTTTCCAGTTCGTAATCGCTACTACCTTCCGTTCCTAATATTATACTGGTTATACTTTTGCTTGTTAGCGTTCTATAACCTTTTAATAACCACGTCAACCTTAGTATCACGAATGTGCTTCCATTCTGAATACCACCATAACTTTACTACTCATTTTTCAGCTGTTTCCATTTTCCAAAGTTTGATCAATCATATAGAAGTAAAGTAATTTGTTGAGAGATCACTATGATCATGAACACTTGTTATATTGCATCGTTAATACAGAAGGTGGCCAACCTTTAGTACTTGACAAGCAATTAAACAATAGCTGGTATCCTCCCCTTCTGGAAGGGTTGTTCTTCTCAGTTTATATGAAATGAAAAGAAGAGAAAAGAAAGAATTGAAGAGAATTGTATATATGAAAAAAAAAATATACTGCCACAAAATATCTGGCTTGGAACCTACCTCTGAACTATAGAGGTTTGTCATAGGAGAACAAAACATATGTGTATATATATCAAGTATTATCGCATCGCATTTCACATGCTTAAATATTTTTGCTATTCCGTCCATCATTCTATGGACCCTTTCTCTTCCTCGAGCTTATACACAATCACCTTTGAAACTCCCTCGATATCGAAAATCGAATCTGGGATCTCATTATAGACATCATCGTTACTAGAATTCTATGCTTGCACCGCAACCTTCCTCATATAGTAATACGACTCTCTTTTCATAAGAGAGAATAAATATTCAATAGGTAGATACTCTACTTAATTAGTCTATCAATGATAACTTATACACTACCACGACCCGATTAGCGGTACTCAATTTCAACATCCATTCCAATACAACTCTCACGGTTGTAATCAGCTCATTACTCGCATAATCATTGTTGCATTACTATGGTCCACTACTGACCTACTGTCGTCATTCACGTTCCATGAAATCTTAATATCTAACCATACGGAGTCCATACATGTCGTATCAAATCCTTCTAAGGAGGTAACATAATCACCATTCCTGATTCATGAAGAACACTCCTGATCCTGACATACATACATGACATGAAGCAGATAAAATTACAGAAGAGTTTCAATCAAAGCAACGATAGCAGGTTAATACCATTCTTAATCATATGCCTTCGATAGAAGACTTAACTCAAAGGTTCGTTTAGTCCTTTTGGAACATGGTCCAGGCTCATTCTCAAGATAGTACCTTCTAAGATAGATAGCCCACTCATGGCGATTACACAAATTAAACCTTTACCAAACTACTATTACGGTTGGGTATTGCACAGTCATCAGAAGGAATGTCAATCTTTCAAACCATAATACAACCTTTACGGCTTCAACCATTATCACTGTATTCCTCTGGCACAAGCGCCTATAATTATCCTCTTACCTTTAAAGTGTCGTCCACCTCTTTGGCCTTTCCTGATAGTAAAATTTTCTTACAGTCAATGTCATTTTAACCACCTCCAAATAAATTTTCTATTTCATTTCAATCACAGCTTATGTGAAGATGTTTTCCTTAAAATCTGATGAGTAAAAAAATATCACCATTTTTCCGTAAGTTATTGCCTCAGTCTTTAGAGGTTAATCACTGTCACGACTGACTCTCAATCATACTTAGAACATCTTTTTATCTTAAGTCCTAATTGCCCTGAACAATTTCGACCATTACTGGTTCGATCCATACTTTCTCGTGGTTTAACACGTGCCCCACTTGGCATCATTATAATTACGTCATATTTCCTTTATCAACATTTCTATTCTTGAGAATTTTGAATATTACTTTTCTCCTTGTAAAACCTCTAAGGTTATCCTTGAATCGTTCCTCATGTATTCCCTAGATACAGGGCATATCAAGATACCATTTATTAATACCAGAATCATTATCTATATACTTCTGAAAAAATTTCTCCACTGATTCTTAAAGGTTGTTATTACCTTAATCCTTTCCAATTCATACTGTCAAAACTCATACTATCCCTATTAAGGGTGAAATGCCAACCTTTATGCATTCCCCTAGGATTCGTTTTAAGTTACCGATGTTCTATCCTTAATTCCACCTTTAAAAAGGTACATGCATCCTTCCATGGATAAATCAAGTCATATATCCCTGATAAGGGTGTCTTATTCAATCATTCCCACCTCGATAGTATATGCCTAATTTCACAATAACATCTGTATTCAAAATGAGGTCAATCAATATGGCCTCCACAAGATAACAACGGTTATCCGCTTTTCTTGCCTAATTTGGTAACGATAACAAGGATGTTCTGGAAGATATTGGTCGTGTTCAACGTGAACCTCTTCTTAATAATTCCTTATTTACTTTTGTTGTTTATCTCAACAGTCACCTTAATGTTGGGATATCTTTCATACCTGGCGTCTCCCTTTCTGGGTATCGAGCCACCGATCTTACACTTTACATTCTTGAAGGTCACTTCCTTCATCCAATTTTCCTAATTTCTTACTTCCTTATCTCCTCAGTCTATCCGCGTCTCATTATTTATCCTTCGAATTATCTCGAGGTTTCCTCGAATCCTCCCAACTTACAGGGGATAAAATATATGTATCTCTTATGCCCTCAACCATCAATTTTAACTCATGGTGAATCACCCTCATCCTGACGAATGCATAATTTCTATTTCTATTGCTACGAGTCTTTAGGGTTTCCTCATACCCAACTCCCTTATCATACCTCAAACTCTATTGCCTTTATATTCCTTTCCACTTCAGTTTCTTTTTATTTTCCTTTCTCTTATCATTATTTCATGAACCAACACAACATAAGCATTGATTTCAAACATCCTGTCATTCTGGATTCGTGTCCTCAGAATGAATCTTGATAACTTTTACAACTTAGATTCATAATTCATCATACTCGTCTGCCTTTGTTCTGGCTCTAAAGCTTTTACACTATCTCCATAACTATAACGACTCGTGTATTTTTGAATTATTTAAATATGTAACTATATAAATTATTAAATAAATAAAATATGTGTATTGGTTTTGACCGCTATGTGTTATTTGACTAATAGCTATGTGTGAGTTATGGTGTACCGGGTTGTCCGCATGATTAATTATGGAGTTGTATTGATTTATTTCTAATTTCAAAAGTGGATTTAGTGCAAAGTTATTTGCATAAATATTTGGAATGTCTCTAAAATTGTTTTTGTGATTTTATAATTACATTAATTATTTTTAGGGTTTTATAAAATTGAGAAATCAATATTTTATCAATTATTTATCTTTAAACGATTTTCTAATTATATTTAATTGTAAAATCTGTATTTAATTCTAGAATTTTTCAAAAATTATGAAACTCATAGTTATTCACGTTTGAAATATTCTGAGAATTTTAAAATTATTTTGGAAATTTTTGGGATTAATTTTACCTACGCGTTGTTTCATTTATTTGTTAAAAGCGGGTATAAGTGCATTTTAGAAATTATTTTAAAATTATAAAAGTTACATTTTTATTTACTTCGGGATATTTGTAATATTTTAAAGCTATTTTTGTAATTTTCGGAGGCTGTTTTATTCGCACCTTATTCCGTTAATTTTGAATTTCGGGACAAAAACCGGGTCGCGGGAAGTTCGTGTCAATCCTTATTGCTACGTGTTATAATTCTGTTAATTTGCAGACACGTGGTAGCTGTTGGTTTACAAAAAAAAAATAAGATAAACACAGACTCAATTGAGCCTGTGTTCACCCCTCCCCTGTTTTGTTCACTTCCTCAGCTCCTTTTTCTTCCATTGCTTCTCTGTTCCATAGCTTCCTTGTTCCCATTTCCCCTGTTACTTTTGTTTCTCGGTGGAATTATTTCCGCCGCCTGTTATCTCCGATCATTTTGTCGGTATTGCTCCAGTTTGTTCCTGTATTGGTGCGTGTATATGCATATGGTTGTGTATATATATCCGCTATGTTGTGTAGTTACTATGTGTGCGGTATTTCTGTTTGCCGCCCCTGTTCCTTCGGATTTTCGGTTGCCGCCGGAGTTTTCCGGTGAGGCGGCCTTGTGTTGTGATGTATGCGTATAGGCTGACCCTGTTTGTTTAATCGATCCCGATGTTAATTTCTTTTAATTAATTCAACAATATTTTATAGATTATTTGATGAGATAAATTGTGGTATGTACGGGAAATAATTATTTATCGGTAGAATACGCGTTGGAAACCCGAATGGGTCGGGTACCCGCGAATTTTACCGCCATCGGTGATGAGCCTCGGCGAGCCGACGGTGGACGGTGATGAATTTAATCTGAGTCCTAAAATTTTTAAAATAAAATTTAGTGCGTAAAATTAATTTTGAAGCGAAAACCTTATGTTATATCGAAGTTGGGTAGTTAATTGGATTGTGATTGGATTATTGGATGGTGGTTATTGTGAATTTGATTATTGTTGGTTTGACGTCGAATTATTTCGACGGGTAGTCCGATAAACAAAGGAAACGCTGCCCGATTTCCGGAAAACTTACCTACGAAAATACGGGAGCGTATCCGATGATTATCAGAACGTCGAGTGGTTATATAAATACATATGTGTTTTATATGGAACTTGATTGAACGATGTAATGAAATAATTTGCTAAAATCCATAACCCTGATTTTATGAAATTACAAATATACGTATTTTCGGAAAGCGAACACCAAACCGATTTCTCGAGAATGTGAACCCTCACTGTTGGGTGTGTTGTTATATTATAATAATCCATATAATTAGGAGTCGGGTTTGAATATCGTTGAGTAAAAATTAGTATTGAGGATATGTCAAGCATACCTAGACGTCTAACGTAGGGTATTTTCAACCCTGTAGGTTATAGTCGGGAACCTGAAAGTGGACGATGGACTAAAGATAACCTAGTGGTCAGTTGACGAGCTCAGTAGAGTTTCAACAGAAAGACCTAAGTGTCGGAGTCGAATCCAATGGGATCTAGTGGTTGGACGTAAAAGCCTAAGCGGCAGAGTTGGCCCAGAATTGATCAGTAGTAGTTGTAAAGCCTTGTAAGGCAAGTACTTCCAAACTTTTCCTCAAGTTATATCGCAATTATTTTCGAACTGTTTCATAAAATGTCGCTCTTATTCATAATAACTCTTGTTTACATTGCAAGTGCATTAAACTATTTACCCTTGAATCCCTGATTTTCTTGATTTTGAGCCGTAAGCCTTGTTCTTTATAAACCATCCTTTGTTCATCCTCAGACACTAAACCACACAAATATTATACTATTTCCCAAATGTTTAACTACCAAACACCAAACACCAGAAGAAAATGGTTTGAAAACACAGAAACTTTTATACTCCAATCATTCTTAGTAACATCAAAGAACCATATCCTGAAAAAAAATCATTACTGGTTTGATATCTGACCCTTGTGCAAACTGAAAACCGTTTCTTATACATACCCTGATATACCCTTGAGATATCCATGAGTTTTCTTACGTTTTTATGCAAATGTTTAACATCATCGATTATGATCTTGTGTTATTGAATCATATTATTATCATATTGAACTGCTTTAGGATTGGATAGTTTTTATATATGTGGACCAGATTCGTGGTCAGACCATACCAATGGTCAATTTAGGCCAATGTGTGCCTTGGATCTAGTAATTAGAGCAGTGTTGTGTGCTTTGCTCGGGGTTAGTACGTGACTGATCAGCAGCCTAACCTTGGTTTTATAACTTAAAATGAATATCCAATTCTAATGATTAGTTAAAAAGAAACTTGATTCGTTTGAATCATCTTATTTGGTCATTGTTTAACCTCAGTTATCACTATTATGACTTGCTGAGCTAGTTAGTTCACCCTTACGATTCTTTTATATATTTTACAGTTGAAAAGAATATGGATGATAGTAAAGTTCCTCGGTCCAAAGTGCGGGCTAAGGTTCCAGTTGAGTTGAATTGAGCTAGCAGAAGCGTCATGCGGTATAGAGATAGTCAGATTGTAAGAATGATTTTATTATCAATTGTAAGTTAAATTCGTTGTAATTTGGTATGTTGTAATAAAGGTTAGGATTGTGGCTTGTTTTCATACTTTAACCTGTTGCGATCCGTAGTTATGTAAAGCAGGGTCATTGCAAATAATATTTCTTATCCAGGTTTATATATTGTATATGTGTTGTAGATCCCAAACTTCTGACCCGGGTTTGGAGGGCGCCACAGGTTGGTATCAGAGCTACAGGTTATAAGTCACTGAAACAAGCCTAGATTGTCGGGATTGGGTAGAGGGTTAGGATTAGGAATAGGAAACAGAAAGATAAGACGTTGTGAGGACGAATGCGACTATATAGCAAGTCTTCGGCACGGTTCGTGTTGTGATTCGGGATTCTCAGCTTGCGACATGATTTTCAGACAAAGGCAATGGTAGATCATGATTTCCCGGTGTCATTTGATCATTTGGAGCTTTCCGTTCGAGGATCGTCATCTTCTCCCAGATTGGAATTGCACCTTGTTCCTCCACCAGTATTAGTGGCATTACCTTATGTTATAACGGTTGCACTTCTTCAAGCTATTCTATGCTACTTTTGCACCTTTTGATATGAGATCACCTATTCAAGAAGCTCCATCTGTTTATTCTTGTTTCACTGGACATTTGGTTGTGAGCGTATGTCTTCAGTTTACCCTATATCCTGTTCTATACCCCCAGTTTAGAACTTGTCCTATGAAGCGATTGTATCTACAAGGATGGATTCGAGAGTTATAGTAAATGGGGAGCGCTTGAGGGATAAATAAAGGTGAGAAGAAGTTTAGAGAGAAGATTTAAGTGTTTCAGAGGATAGTTGTTATCGGGTTAAAAGAAGTCATTAGTGACTAAGCCACCCATGAATAAGTATGGGATGAACTAGATGAATTTTGAAAGAGTAAGAGAGAAAAGTATAAACCTGGGATTTTTGTAAAATTAAATGATGATGATATGATAAATGCGATATGTAAAGTAGTAATGTGATGTGATACGAGCAACCTTTGTTCTATGAAATAGACTTATTGACTATTGGATAGCCTGTTTTACTTAACTATTGCAACAGTAATGTCGGGAGTATTACCAGTATGGAAGCTTTGACATGAAGCTACGAATAAGATATCATGCAACGACAATTAAAGTTTCGTCAATTAAGGAAGGCAAATGGACCCGATGAAGGAGAAAAAGTAGATTGGAGTGAATGAATTTTTATGTAATTATTTCTTTAATATGGTATCTTGCTATAGGTTGGAAGGACAACAACCAACTCATATAGTAAGGACAACCAGGTTTGTGATTTTCCAAACTTTTAAATAAGTTTTCGAAAAAGATTTCCCTTTATAAATTTCTAAAAGCCTTTTCAAATAAAATGATTTTTAAACATTGGTTGTCAAGTTACTCCTTGAGTTTCTTGTTTGTTAGAAAGCCCGGATTACCTGGAAGGATGTTGTTTCAGACTTAGTATTGCTAATTTCGAGAACGAAGTAACCTATGATTATGAAGAAGTTGATTATTCCTAACAGTAAAGTGCAAGTATTGTTTGATAAAATTTACAACAGAATCAGCGTACGGAGTAACTATACATTCAATTACTAGGACTATCAGAGTTCGAAGAATTCATTGATTTAACAAAAGTCGGAGCGTGATCGAAGAAGATTGGAAAGATTTCCAGACCTCTCTCAAAACAGAATATTATTAACAAAAGGATCGTTATGTCGAATGGTACGTAGTTATTCTAAATTAAAAAGAGAAATCTTGAAGTTACCTGGTAGGAACACCATTAAGATCGAATTGTTAAAGTATTATTCGTGTGGGTGCGATATTAAAGACGCAAGACGTGACAAGTAGGAATCTACCATAATGCTTAATTTTCAAAAGCATTTCAGTGTACCCTCTAAAGTTGCTATATGATGCAATTGGAATATGATCGAACAAGCTCAAAAGATGAATACAAGTGAAATATGGATGGTGACCAATGGTGTCGTTCTTGTCTTCAATGTTACAGCGTATATTCCTCTTTAATTTCTAAAAATATATGAACTTCTTCTCTTAATAAACTCCTTATGATGATATCAAAAAGGAGGATATGGCATTCCTTTCAAATTTAAATTGTTCCCCTCAAGTTTTACTCTCTGATTGGGACAAACAGTGTTATGGTGAGACGCTTTGTCAGGATGACGAAGAGTCGGGTGGGACGCCACCTAATCATGTGTTGTATGCCATATGGTACGAAAGACTGGCCATCTTAAATACCAATGTGGTTGTCTCATTCATATTCAAATCCTTGTTTCTTCTTTCTTTTTAACTCTAATTTTTGTTGACTTGTGAATTCTAGTTGTTTCGTCGTATTCTCGTTCTTTGCAAGAGTTTTTCTAACATAAATCAACATATTATGGACCAAGCGGGAAAAGTTCCATCTACCTCTTACGCATGGAAAACAAACAAGGACATATGGCGAGAATTATAAATCACTAACCCATTCAGGGATACACTAAGGATCAAGGTAATCTACTCCAATAAGGAATACGTCTCCAAGAACGAGAGTTTACGATTTGTCTGTGAAATGTGTTGTTCAGAATACGGATGTGATGACGTGAATGATTATTACGGATACCTTACGCGTTAAGGTATGGAAAGATGTGGGAGCAACTTGATCAATTATCTCTCAAGGTTGTGTAGATAAGATGAGTTACCCTGTTGAATTGATAAGATTATAACTAAAGGATTAGCAAATCAAGAATGTGTAATTATTAAATAAGTAAGTACCAATGGTGGAATTGAGATTTCTGGCAATAAGTTGTGAAAATTTGATATCATTTGATGTAAGAGGACTTGACGTTATTCTAAGGAATGAATTAATTATTTAAGTGTAATGCCCAGAAAAACCAACATGATGAAGAGATAATCCCGAAGACGTCAAATGGAAAAAAAACGATGAGGTATAAAGGAAGAAGGAGGGTAAAGAATTTGTTAACGATAATTACGATGATCAAGATGTGAGCATTATGGTGATTAGGAGATAAATAAAAGTCAGAAGCAAACAAAATTTGAATATTTTATAGCAATTAAAGAGTTTCAAGATATGTTTCCAGATGAGTTTTCAATATTTCCTCCTGATAGAGAAATGAAGCTCGCGATTGACTTAGCACCTGAGACGAAGCCAGTGACCAAGGTCTTACATAAAATGGCACCAGTTAAAATGAGGAAGCTAGCAAAGCAGATGCAAGAGACGTTCGAAAAAGAAGCGATTAGACCTAGTGTATCCCATGAGGTGCACCGGTACTAATTACTAATAAGAAAAGGGAAGTATGAGATTATGCGTCGACTAAAGAAAGCTCAACAAGTTTACTATCAAGAATAAGTACATGTTACCTCGAACTACTGATTTGTTTGATCTAACAGGAGAAGCAAAGTATTTTCTAAAATTGATTTAAAATTTGGGCGTTACCAATTGGAGATTGAACCTATGTACATAATCTTTAAGGAATATCTGGATGAGTTGTAATTATGTTACTTAAAGTCAACACAGGACCACGTGAAGCATTTAATGACAACTGAGGAGTCGGAGATGAAAGAAGTTGTATATAAAGTTTGCAAGGTGAAAGTTTTGATGATAGAAAGCATAAGTAATCAGTGAGGAAGAGACCAAAGGAGATCCAGTAGAAATTAAAGTTACTACGAATAAAGAAAGGCTAAAAGTACCAACAAAAGTAAGAAGTTTTACCATGGACCGGTTATATTGCAAATTTGCGTAAGATTTCTTGAAAGCTGCGATACCTTTGATGAAGCTAATCAAGAAAAGCAAGAAGTTTTGTGAAGTGGAGAAGGGTGAAGGAAAGTTTTGCGAAGTTAAATGAAAGGATGGTTACAACACCTATTTTATCAATTTAAAAGTATCAAGGAGGTTTGGTAGTTATAGTGATGCTTCTCATTAGGAAATAGGATGTGTGTTGATGCAGCACAATAAAGCTATTGTATATACATTCGGACAACCGAAACCTTATGAGCAGAAGTATCATACTCATAATGTGGGATTAACAGTAATAATATTCGCTTTGAAAGATTGGGAAACATGAGATGTATGGAGAAAGGTGTAAGATCTATATGGGCCATAAGAGGTTGAAGTATATATTCATGAGGAAAAACAAAGATAAAGGAAAGTGATAAGCAAAAAGGAGAAAACGAACATAGAAACTGTACCAGAAGAATTATCTATGGAATTTTAGAAGTTGGAATTGGAAGTCAGAGTTTATAATCCAAAAAGGAGCAAGGATGGATAGTATGACCTTTCAGTCAAAGTTGTTAAGGGAAAGATAAGGAGATGTCAAGAGAAGATAATGGATCACGATGTTAGCAGTTAATAAAAGGAAATTTATGCGCCCAGGAGAACAAGCACGATATCCCCAGGTTTTCGTCCAGCACTTGAATGCTACAAGTAAAAGGATTAAGAAATGAGATCCCACATGGAATTTACAATATAAAGTATTTAATCTATTGAAGAGATGCCAAGATGTGCGGAAATTTAAAGAAAAATAGTGATAACAAGGTATAAGAAGGAAATTTCAAGATGAATTAGGGAGTGTTGGATATGTCGAAGTATTAAGATGAAGTATTGGAAGGCTAGTGGATAAGGCAGACCCAGGAAGTGACTTTACAAGAGGCGAATCGTAAAGCGTACAAGTGATGTTAAGAGAGAAAAGGAATGAAATTATAAGGGTATGTACTAATTATCGGGAGTTTAACAAAACAACGAATAAGAATAAGTGACCCCTACAAAGAATTAATTTCCTACGAGACCTAATTCAGGAAGTGTGTTATGTTTCGGGGATTAACTTAAGTTCCGACCTGAGAACATATCAGAGATTATGGTTAAAGTGAGTTATGAACATTGCAAGCTCCGGTGATGTTATGCGAGATAACAAGTGTATCAGTTGTCTATAAGGAATTAATGAACATTTTATATAAGGAGTACTCTATTAAAAAAAATGTATTTAATGATAACATCCTCAGCCATTCGAGGAATAAGAAAGTCTGTGTGGAATGCCCAAAGATTTCTCTTCATAGATCTGAAGGAAAGCAACTATAGGTTGAGTCTTCAAGAATAAAATTATGACTAAGGTTAACAAAAGATTCTGAATTAATCCATTAACAACTACCTAAGCAAAGCCGTATGGTAACAGATGCCTTAGGCCGACATAAAGGATTGGATGTAATTAAGACCACCGAGGAGTTAATAAACGTATTGGAAAGAGTGGAATCTAAAGTTCAAATACTTAAAGATGATAATACGTGAATATATGAGATTACTTTTCATCCTTAACTAATGGAAAAGAGTAAGAGATGTTTTAATGTTTGGAAACCAAGTTGAAAACGAGCACTGCCTATCATCCTTAAACGGAAAGTCAAAGTACAGAAGTGATTCAGGAAATGTAAAATATGTTGAGAGGTTGAGTTTTAAAGAAACACTGGAATGATCATTTATCATCAATGTCAGCTTTGGAATGCCACTTTATCAAGCTTCATGTGAACGCAAGTGTAGTTCCCCATTTCTATTAAAATAAAGTGGGAGAAAGAAAGTTATCAAATTCTAAGTTAAATCGGAACACCAAGAGCATAGTAATATTGATTAAAGCAGCTCGGAGTAGACAAAGAAAGAAGACGAAATTGTATTGAGAGAAAGTTTGAGTATAGAAATAGGACCAATAGTGTTAGTAAAAGTGTCATCTTGAAAGAGACTGGGTAAGTCTAAGTAGAAGGGACAGGTTAAGTCCTAAAATTAGTAAACCAGTCTCAAAGTATTGATAAATATAGATAAAGTTGTTCATGAGTTGATGTTACCGTCACAACTTTGTGTACATATACTGTGTTTGTCCTGTCAAAGTTAAAGCGATAAGTATTTGAATTGAATCAAGTGATTGATCAGGAGCCAATGGGGCTCTTGTCCAAGTTATTTTGGATATAGTGAGTAATCCAAACTCTTGATCGTTAAAAGCGAGTCATTGGAAATGAGTATATATCTATAGTAAGTACATTCGAAATCCTCGAGTAGAAGAGTCTACATGGAATCTAGAGTCAGATATGCTTGACAAATATCCTCACTTGTTTAGTTAAACCAGATTCTGAGGACAGAATCTTTTTAAGGGGGGAAGGATATAACGACTCGTGTATTTTTGAATTATTTAAATATGTAACTATATAAATTATTAAATAAATAAAATGTGTATTGGTTTTGACCGCTATGTGTTATTTGACTAATAGCTATGTGTGAGTTATGGTGTACCGGGTTGTCCGCATGATTAATTATGGAGTTGTATTGATTTATTTCTAATTTCAAAAGTGGATTTAGTGCAAAGTTATTTGCATAAATATTTGGAATGTCTCTAAAATTGTTTTTGTGATTTTATAATTACATTAATTATTTTTAGGGTTTTATAAAATTGAGAAATCAATATTTTATCAATTATTTATCTTTAAACGATTTTCTGATTATATTTAATTGTAAAATCTGTATTTAATTCTAGAATTTTTCAAAAATTATGAAACTCATAGTTATTCACGTTTGAAATATTCCGAGAATTTTAAAATTATTTTGGAAATTTTTGGGATTAATTTTACCCGTGCGTTGTTTCGTTTATTTGTTAAAAGCGGGTATAAGTGCATTTTAGAAATTATTTTAAAATTATAAAAGTTATGTTTTTATTTACTTCAGGATATTTGTAATATTTTAAAGCTATTTTCGTAATTTTCGGAGGCTGTTTTATTCGCACCTTATTCCGTTAATTTTGAATTTTGGGATAAAAACCGGGTCGCGGGAAGTTCGTGTCAATCCTTATTGCTACGTGTTATAATTCTGTTAATTTGCAGACACGTGGTAGCTGTTGGTTTACAAAAAAAAAATAAGATAAACACAGACTCAATTGAGCCTGTGTTCACCCCTCCCCTGTTTTGTTTACTTCCTCGACTCCTTTTTCTTCCATTGCTTCTCTGTTCCATAGCTTCCTTGTTCCCATTTCCCCTGTTACTTTTGTTTCTCGGTGGAATTATTTCCGCCGCCTGTTATCTCCGATCATTTTGTCGGTATTGCTCCGGTTTGCTCCTGTATTGGTGCGTGTATATGCATATGGTTGTGTATATATATCCGCTATGTTGTGTAGTTACTATGTGTGCGGTATTTCTGTTTGCCGCCCCTGTTCCTTCGGATTTTCGGTTACCGCCGGAGTTTTCCGGTGAGGCGGCCTTGTGTTGTGATGTATGCGTATAGGCTGACCCTGTTTGTTTAATTGATCCCGATGTTAATTTCTTTTAATTAATTCAACAATATTTTATAGATTATTCGATGAGATAAATTGTGGTATGTACGAGAAATAATTATTTATCGGTAGAATACGCGTTGGAAACCCGAATGGGTCGGGTAGCCGCGAATTTTACCGCCATCGACGATGAGCCTCGGCGAGCCGACGGTGGACGATGATGAATTTAATCTGAGTCCTAAAATTTTTAAAATAAAATTTAGTGCGTAAAATTAATTTTGAAGCGAAAACCTTATGTTATATCGAAGTTGGGTAGTTAATTGGATTGTGATTGGATTATTGGATGGTGGTTATTGTGAATTTGATTATTGTTGGTTTGACGTCGAATTATTTCGACGGGTAGTCCGATAAACAAAGGAAACGCTGCCCGATTTCCGGAAAACTTGCCTACGAAAATACGGGAGCGTATCCGATGATTATCAGAATGTCGAGTGGTTATATAAATACATATGTGTTTTATATGGAACTTGATTGAACGATGTAATGAAATAATTTGCTAAAATCCATAACCCTGATTTTATGAAATTACAAATATACGTATTTTCGGAAAGCGAACACCAAACCGATTTCTCGAGAATGTGAACCCTCACTGTTGGGTGTGTTGTTATATTATAATAATCCATATAATTAGGAGTCGGGTTTGAATATCGTTGAGTAAAAATTAGTATTGAGGATATGTCAAGCATACCTAGACGTCTAACGTAGGGTATTTTCAACCCTGTAGGTTATAGTCGGGAACCTGAAAGTGGACGATGGACTAAAGATAACCTAGTGGTCAGTTGACGAGCTCAGTAGAGTTTCAACAGAAAGACCTAAGTGTCGGAGTCGAATCCAATGGGATCTAGTGGTTGGACGTAAAAGCCTAAGCGGCAGAGTTGGCCCAGAATTGATCAGTAGTAGTTGTAAAGCCTTGTAAGGCAAGTACTTCCAAACTTTTCCTCAAGTTATATCGCAATTATTTTCGAACTGTTTCATAAAATGTCGCTCTTATTCATAATAACTCTTGTTTACATTGCAAGTGCATTAAACTATTTACCCTTGAATCCCTGATTTTCTTGATTTTGAGCCGTAAGCCTTGTTCTTTATAAACCATCCTTTGTTCATCCTCAGACACTAAACCACACAAATATTATACTATTTCCCAAATGTTTAACTACCAAACACCAAACACCAGAAGAAAATGGTTTGAAAACACAGAAACTTTTATACTCCAATCATTCTTAGTAACATCAAAGAACCATATCCTGAAAAAAATCATTACTGGTTTGATATCTGACCCTTGTGCAAACTGAAAACCGTTTCTTATACATACCCTGATATACCCTTGAGATATCCATGAGTTTTCTTACGTTTTTATGCAAATGTTTAACATCATCGATTATGATCTTGTGTTATTGAATCATATTGTTATCATATTGAACTGCTTTAGGATTGGATAGTTTTTATATATGTGGACCAGATTCGTGGTCAGACCATACCAATGGTCAATTTAGGCCAATATGTGCCTTAGATCCAGTAATTAGAGCAGTGCTGTGTGCTTTGCTCGGGGTTAGTGCGTGACTGATCAGCAGCCTAACCTTGGTTTTATAACTTAAAATGAATATCCAATTCTAATGATTAGTTAAAAAGAAACTTGATTCCTTTGAATCATCTTATTTGGTCATTGTTTAACCTCAGTTATCACTATTATGACTTGCTGAGCTAGTTAGCTCACCCTTGCGATTCTTTTATATATTTTACAGTTGAAAAGAATATGGATGATAGTAAAGTTCCTCGGTCCAAAGTGCGGGCTAAGGTTCCAGTTGAGTTGAATTGAGCTAGCAGAAGCGTCATGCGGTATAGAGATAGTCAGATTGTAAGAATGATTTTATTATCAATTGTAAGTTAAATTCGTTGGAAATTGGTATGTTGTAATAAAGGTTAGGATTGTGGCTTGTTTTCATACTTTAACCTGTTGCGATCCGTAGTTATGTAAAGCAGGGTCATTGCAAATAATATTTCTTATCCAGGTTTATATATTGTATATGTGTTGTGGACCCCAAACTTCTGACCCGGGTTTGGAGGGCGCCACAATAACCTTGGGAAGTACTTTCCTGAAAACAATTGACTGAACTTAAATCAGTTTATTATAATCTCTTGCTCCGTGCCTTCCTTGGCCTTTCACTAGCGGGTGGCCTCTCTCTTAGGAGGGTAAGTGACAAAAATAGTCTTTTGTGATTCGTCAATCATTTAGAATCTCAAATGATTCCTCTATTTCCTTTAGCCAGGCTCTTGCCTCGGCTGGGCTAGCTTGTTCCTTGAAACTCTGAGAGCTTAGCGACTTAGAGGTCCTGAAAGAATTTCCCACTACATTGTTTCCCTCAAGGTGGTGGTTGGGAATAAAGTATAAGTTCTGTTTAGACAGGTCCATGAATTTCCGTATAGGAGTACCGTCTTAGGTCTCCTTATCTCACTCTACTTCTGTTTTCTTAGTCTAAATATTTCTTCCTACTCCCCATAATTGGGGTCATATTTTAATTTAAAATCCTCATTTTCCACTTTATTATATTCTGGGTTCCTTATATCTTAATTGCGACCTTTCTGATTATCACATTCAAGGTTTGCCCCTAATCTTATTCCTTGTGGGGGCATATTACTTGGAAAAATTTTGAGAATCTCTGGATATTTATCTTACTTACTTTGCTTAAGTCTTTCCCTCGTTCAGTCCTTGCACGATTGCAAATTATGAATTCTCAAGTTTGATAAACTTCATGACACTCTCTTAAGTGTTAATAGTGCAATTAATAATGTGATCTTATCACAAACAAACTGATCTGAACTGAAATTAAGGAATATATACATAACCATTTGTTCGAGGGTACAACAACTGAACACATTAAAGAGAATTAGATCATTTGATCTGATCGCTTCTATCCCAAAAGTACTACCATAGATAATCATCTATTCATTAAAACTAATCATCCATAACTTAGGCTAATCCCCCAAAAGCGGCGCTGCATGAAATTCTTGTCAGATTGCTCAGACTCTGCACACTATTATGGATCAAGAAATGCGGGCACGCACAACATCCCTAACCTGCTCCATTATAGCGGTGATGAGGTCTACGATAGTTGCAAGTAGAGTTGGATCAATCTGACCCTCAAGATGGCCTCTAGCTGTAACACGGGTGGTAGCCTCAATCCTGTCCATGCTATGAGCTAATCCTGCCGGAAGTACCCCGCCCTCAATTCTTGGTGCATTAAGTCGATCCAACAGATCACTCCTAACATTACGGGCCTCAGACAGGCCACCCAACATCATATGATAATTGGCGATAAGAGAAGCCTGAGTAGTAGCATCTAGCAGTCTATGGGGTGCAGGTGGCGCAGACCCAGGAGATCCAAATGGATAACCAAGCACGGTATCAGGTGACAATGGTGCAGGAGATAAAGGTGGCATTTCCTCAGTAGGTGCTGGGCTCTGTACAGGGGAGGGAACATGAATTGGTGGAACCTCATGGATTTCTTCAGGAGCCTCGGGAAGAGGGTCTGATACTGGTATAATTGGTGCCGTGGAAGGCCCCACTCCTTTTGCCCTCATTAACCTTTGTGCCCTTGGTAACTCTTCATTCTCTAGTGCCACCCTCGCGGCCACACTTGCTCTGGTAGTCGCCCTGACTACGGTCATCAATTCCTCAGCGGTCCTCTCTTTATTCTCGTCAGGATCCTCCACGAGATCCTCATCGACAACAATCCCTTCTGGGATAACATCCTCAACCGCAACATTCTCAATATGAATCTCATCCGGTCCCTCGTTAGGGTACTCTATCAGATTCACAATTTGATCTCCAACATGTAATAAAACATCCTCATGATGATGCTCCTGAACCTCAGGGTTCGGTGCCCCGCTGCCCTATACGAGAATGAACTATGTTACTATCACAATATTTATAAGGGTTCCCATAAGGGTTTTAACTATCAGTACTATATTAGGTAGTCCGACTATGAACTTGGCAAAAGTTCTTATTATCTTAGTGAACTTATTATCTTAACGTCACATCATCTCTGAGGTTTATAACGCTTGGCTCTGATACCATTTCTGTAACACCCCCAAATCCGGGGTCGGGGATCCGGGTTGTCACGAGTTTCATTTCCCTTAATAACACCCAATCTTAATAATTATTCAACTATTCTGTACTGTGACCCCACCATAAACACACACACCACAAGTTATAGTCTCAGAGATGAATATCCAAAAATAATCACAAGTCATTTTATTCCACAATTATATGCCAATACACCTTAAAAGGGTTTCTGAATATATTTACATTTCTTTGCCATTATTACAATTCATAAATATACATAAATCTGGTTCATCAATAGTTGAAAACCTAGCCTATTGGTAGCTCCTACCTCAGCTACGGCGGAATCAACGCTTCCAGAAAACTGCGGAACATTTTCTAACCGCTTGCGGATTTGAAGCTTGGTCATGTTCATCTTGTCTAGCTGATGTTGTGTGATGAAAGAAGAAAGCAAGGGTGAGCAACAATCCCACCAAAATAATATGTATAATGATTTACAATATATGAGCATTCTCATATTACTCATGAAAGTCTTGGTCAAGAAGAAATGAACCAAGTTTGATATCTTACCGCGACCAAGTCGCAAAATATTCAGTATATATGTACATATATACTTTTCAAAATCTTTGAAATCCTCTGACATGTATAATATACACAGAGTTCCCGTTTATAACTGTATAAAATATCGTTGCAAGGTGATCTCATATATCTAACCTTGTCTCAACGTTTTTCCGAAAATCTTTGACATGCACAAGATAATCATTTACTAGATATAAGTTTAAAAGATGAAGTTACAAGATACTCCAATATACTTATATCCGAATACTACTTGAACTACCACCGTTCAAGTTATAATCAGTTTCAAAAGTTCATCACCCAGATGAGACTACAAGATAAGACTTGAATAGATTCAATCCTTGAAATATCATTAAAAATAATGAAATTACGAGATACTTTATTAAATCCCGATATATATATACACCTATATATATACATTTCATACACTCCTTGAAAACCTCTGTTATGAAAATTATAAAAAGAGTTGCAATATCCAATGAATTTGGTAAAGAAAAGAATTTTGGCATAAACCTGATATCTTGCTGATCAGGCAAAGATACCAATAAGTAACCTTTTCTACTAGTAGATGGATGAATCCCCCACCGGTCATCACCCTGGCCACATAAGGACCTTGTGCTGGACCGCCACCCGGCCTCTTACGCGTTGATGGACTGCCACCCAGCCACTTACACTTTGATAGACCGTACCCCGGCCTGTCGCTTATGCCGACTCAATTAGATGGACTTACTTCCCGGATGTTGGGCAAGTAATCAAATTGTTTCCTCAAAACAGCAACCACGTTGCGAATGTAAAATACACCACAGAGCCGGATCCCCCAGGTTTTGAGCGAGTATTTAAATCCCCTTTGAAAGGAAGATCTTAAATATAAAAATGAGTTTTGGGGTCCACTCTAACTTTGAAAATCATTTTGAAGACTCAAAAACATTAATAAGAATGTTTGGAGTACTGCTGATTTATTAAAATAAATCAGTCCCAATATATTTAGAAAATATCTGAATATTATTATTTAAATAATATTCCCATAAAGAATAAACTTTATAAAAATAATTGAAGTTTAAGTTTTAAAACTCATACTTGAAATGGATATTAAATAACCAAAGATATACTTATACGAAAGTATAATCTTTATTTGAATAATCGAAAATAAGTTTGATTATCGAAACATTATTCTTTAATAAAATAAAGAATATTATTAAATAATAAGCGGAGTCATAATACCTCGAATGAATATTATAAATAATATTCATTAAATAAAATAAACGGAGTCATACATCCTCAAATGAATATCCAATTAATAATCATTAAATAGAATAAACAGAGTCATAAGTCCTCGAATGAATATTTAAATAATATTCATTAAATAAAATAAAGTTAAAGTTATCGAATAAACCTTATTCGATTAATAGTTTTGAAAACAATAACCATATATATATAAAAATATATATATTATACTCGGGAACATCGACTCCCGGTTTAGAAATATGTTCACCTTTAGGTCCCCTATACTAAGGTTATACGCAACTACTGCTTATTTCTAGCATAGGTATTATGCAACTATAAGCATTGAAATCAACAGATAGATAACCAGATTATGAAACAGACATGCATATTTACCATATCAGCATGGTCCAATATATCACAAAATTTGCTAATAACAATCATGCACTTATCACAAGATAATGCATATACATATATTTACATCACAACAACAGTATAACGGGTAGAAAACTTGCCTGAGCGACTGGGGGTTACAAATGGCTCGGGACGAGTCTGGTAACCTATAAACAACATGTAAGTTGGAACTAAACCAAAGTCACTTGTAAATCTATACTTTAACCAAATTAGACTCTAACGCTCGCTTTGCGCTTACTGATTCTCTTAAGTCGCTCGAGTACCCTCGGCTCCACCATTTTTAATAAATTAACCATTATGAGTTTTAAGGCGATTTTTTCGCGAGTACCTTACCAACTGCCTAATCCACTTAGCATAATTGCTTCATACTCCCATTTAGTCCTTTAAGGTCTTTAACCTATGTTTCAAAGTAAGGCGAGGGGTAATGGTTCGTTCGCGAAATGTCGTTACTTAAAACGGCCGTTTCTCCTAAACCGTACATCGGAATCAAACGAACCACATATCAAAACGAAGCTCGTAACATGAACTATCTAATCATGGCAATGGTGAAAACCTAGCAGGGAGTTCTCGGGTCCTAATGTTATGAACAAAAGCAGTCTAAAGTAAATCAGACATTACGACGGCTATGTTTACGCGATTTCCCAAATTTATACCATTCCAAATCAACCACCAATCAATCCCAATTCATTCATACAACTAAAATCCATCCATATCACACTACAACAGCCCCAACACTTCAATTTCTCCAATTTATGTTATTCTCAACATGAATTTAAAACTATACTTAAGTCCTTTACTAATGAACAAGATTCAACATTCAATTCACTACAACTCCAACCCAAACTCTAAACCTATAAGCATCAAGCTACTCTTTTACCATAACAATCAAAATCATCCTAATATACAAAGTAAAGCTAGGGTTTGGAGATGTTATACCTTTCTTGAAGTGATTGGAGTAGCTAGGAAGCCCTAAGAAGCCTTGAGATGTCTTAGGGATGCTTGGATCTTAAAGGAAAAACAAGAAAAATCAAGTTAAAAATCTTGAAATCACTATTCATTATCTTCTTCATTGATTTCTTGGAGAAGATTGTGAATGATTTGGAGGCTTAAACTTATAGGATAGCTATATCTATGCATAAGGAGTACTAGATAATTATCTTACCAATTAAGGAAGCTTGGAACTTGAATTTTGAAATTCTTCTTCTTGAAATGGAGAGAAAAGCCGAGAGCAATGGTTGAAGAAATGAAAAGATTTTTTGTTTTTGATTTGTTTAGCTTAGCTTGGTTGTTTCTGATTAGATTTTGGTTAATTACCTTATTAACCTTGAACTTTGTATGGTTATCATTCATCCACACCTCCTTCCCTCCTATGTCATGCTTATGTCACCTTGTGATATCATCATCCCTTACTTGCCCTCTTCTTATTGGTTGGATGACCTCATCATCCCTAACCTCCTTGATTAACTTCCTAATTGTTTGCCTAATGACCGCTGATCTGTTATACGGTTCGCTTAACTTTCGTTCTCGTTTCTCGTTTGAGGGATCATACCCGGGATCTTATTACTTGGGTTTCCTTAACCTTTCTCAACACATTATAATCCTTTTATGATCCTCTCTTATAATCCTTTAATTTAAATCCTTTATATCATGTTACCTTATACTCAATTCTTTTTGTATCTAGTGGATTTCCAGGAAAAATCAAAGTGTTCAGATTTGGATTCTGACGATCTTTACATACACTTATATATCACATAGAGTACCAATAAAATCTCAGAATATCTATAAAAGAACCCCTACATAGTGTGGCATGAAAAGTTTTCTTATTCAGCATAATCTGCAGAATCACTATTCATAAGGGTTTCAAAAATTTCCAAAAATTGGGGTAATTACATGCTCCCAGGCAAAAGGAGAGGAAAAGAGTGAAAATCAGCAATCTATTTATTCAGGATTGGCAAAAGTGAGTGAGAGGAGTCCCACCTTAGTAGGTGAAGGTGAGGGTGTGAGGGTGGGGAGCTAGGGTGAGATCCTGATGCAACAAAAGAGATATTATGAGAGAAAAGCAGGTACAGAAGTAATAAGGGTGGATACAGCCATTGCTCATGAGTCAATGATTGTGGATGATGCTGAAAAGGGAAGACAATTTCAGCAACATTACAAGGCTGTAATTGATAACATTTCCTTGGATGCTGACACTTTTACTTATCCTGTGTCAGCCTATCAATTGTTGGCTGCTCAGGGCAATGAGGAGGCAGAAAAGACATTAAATTTGGTGCATACTTCAGAATCTCTAAAAAGGGATAAAGCTGCTGTCAATTTAATGCTTCCTACAGCTGATGAGCCATCTGAAGAATTTGGAGTAAATTCTAATGATGATGACTCTATTTCATTTGATGGAAGCATGAACTTAGGGGGAGATGAAGGCCCAAGTTCTACTCCTAATCTACCTGAATGGGCCTTGACTAAGGAATCCACACCTGGACAATTCAATGTATCCTTGGTCAAACAAATCATGTCTATCCAAAAGGCCATTCAGAAGAGCTCAAATGCTGGTACCAAGGCTGTTCTTCAAGCTCACCTAGATTCTTTACATCTAATGAAGCTACAGCAAGTCAGACAGAATCTGAGTGTAGATGAAATCAAAAAGGATATAGCTGACTTGAAGACCTATAATTCTGAGAAGCTGGATTCAGTCATGCCATATGGTACCATGCAGGATCTATTACTGAGACTGAGGAGAGAATCAGATTCTGAAAAGAAGCTGGCCAAGATGGAAGATAGAGTTCAAGTTATTGAGAATTATGTGGCCATCCTTCTTCAAAATCAACAGTCTCAGACAAGTCTTCTCATGCAACTGGCTAAAGCACAAGGCCTAACTCCTCAACTTGATGATAACAAAAAGGGGGAGAGAGAACCAAGTAAGGGGGAGAAAGGACCAAGTGAGGGGGAGAAACTTCAAGTTCAAATCAGCAAAGTAATTGTACCTTCAATTACTGTCTCCAAGCCACCAGTTGTAGATGGTATAAATCTAATTATAGCAGCAGCAACAAACTTGAAAGTTGCTGAGAAAGGAAAGTTGAGTTTGATCAACTGGGAGAAGATTGATGAGGAGATACAGAAAAAGTTTGAACTTGTCAAGTAGCCAGTTAAGTCAGCCATCCATCACTCTCAAGTCAAGAAAATCAGTGTGAATGAGATGAGCATGAATTATCTGGAAAGAGGACAATCTTCCTGCATCAAGTCTACAAAGGCTGAAATAATTCTTAAACCAAGGGCAAACTATCCAAAATCATCTTTGAAGAACCCCTTGGACACTGTGTATGAGACACCCAAGCCTGATGAGAAGAAGCTTCTGTCAAGATCAATTGTCTTCTATAAAGATCCAGCTGATTCAGATTCAAAAAGGGGAATTGCTAAGATATTCAGAAATGGAAAGGAAATTTGTGTGGTAGCTGGACATCCACAATTTGCTCAAGCAAAGAGAGAAGAAAAAGCCAGATTAAAGCAGGAAAAGAAGTAAGCTGCTCTAGATGCAAAGAAGACTAAACAAAAGAAAGAGCAGATTGCTATCTTGGCCAAGCTACAGGCTGTGAATTCATCTCAACAAATTCCCTCTCAACCATCTGAAGCTGCTGAATCAAAGAAGCAAATTGAAGAACAGAAGAAATCTCCAAGAAAGAAAGAATTGGCTAGAAGAACAAAAAGGAAAATGGTTATTTTTGACAAAGAATTGGAAGATCAATTTCCTAAGGTACCCACACCAGCTACAACTCAAGCATCAAAGCCCTCTGTGGTATTTGAAGATATAAAGGTGGTGGATCCCTACAGGAATATTCATGGTGAACCTATTGTGCCCAAGGATGAGCCAATAGAGTGGGATAACATACCAATTCCTGACTTCAGTTTACCAATCCTTAGCAAGCCAAAAAGGACAAAATCAATGGCAGTCAAGAAAGTGAAGCTGTCACCTCTCAAATCCAAATCAGTAGTTAAAGCTCAACCCAAAGTCAATAAGGGAGACTACTTGTACTTGAGTGATATCAAAGAGTTTTCAGATCTAAATCTTTATCTGGATGAACTAGATGAAGTGAGGGGAATTGATGCTTACAGAAACCTACCTGAAAGGTTAGTGTTCAAGTACAAAGGAGGAAATGAGATTGTGTGGCCACTTCACAGGATTCTTCAAGAGAGCCAAGTTATACTGATTAAAGTTTATTCATCCTTCAAGAAGAACTTTGGGTTCAATGTCACTGTAAGAAGACTAGTATTGAAGAAGATTGAAGAACTAAGGAGTATTAGAGCTAAAGATGCACTCCCAAAGACTCTAATCATCCCATACACAGGGAGAAGAGTGCATCTAAGGCCCTACTGGCTGATGGAGTTCATAGATGACAAAGGAGTGAGAAGATTCTTCAGGTTAGAAGACCAATTGAGTATCTCTAGCAATGAGACTCTCTTGGAAATGCAAGAAAAGCTAGATCTCTCAGAATCTGATGAACTGGAATTCCACAGGCAGCTCCAAAATCAGATTGATGAAAACAACAGGAAGCTTGGAAGAAGATCCAGACCCTCAAGAAACTAGAAAAATCTGCTCAGACTAGAGGAGCATCTTGAAATGACTGTGAGCCAAACTTTGTACATTTTGATTATTTGAAGCACTTTCAGTATTATCTACTCGTCTTTAAAGCTGTATGTTTAGGATGTTTTGTTATCATCAAGTATCTCTTAATTTATGCCTATAATTCCAGTAGACATAAATTGGGGGAGATTGTTGTGCATATGTTGTGTACTTGATGATTTCATAAACAAAACATCTAAGTAGATTTTAATTTAGTGAAATAATGTAGCACTCGACGGATAAGAATTATAGTCCCGACGGATAACTCATTATAGTCCCGACGGATGTTGACTTGTTATCCATCGAGTGAGTAGCTTATGTAATAATGAGTCTGTAGCACAGTTCTGTATACATCTTTGTATAGATTCTATAGTAGCCTATAAGTCATGTTGACTTTAACTAGATATGCAGAATAGGTTGATTAATTGTATATAAATGATGTCTTGTAATTCTGCATAAGTGAAATGAAGTCAAGTGCCAAAATAGCTACCTATGGATGATTAACAAAGCCATCGACGGATGATCAAATGACTATCAACGGATCTTTAATATAGCAATCGACGGATGATCAATGAAGCCATCAACGGATGTTCAGAAAGTCGACGGATGATCATATATCCAACAGATGTTCATAAAGTCCAATGGATGATCATATAAAGAATTCAAACAATAGTTGAACAGTGAAAGCTGAGCACAGCCGTCGAGATGTATACAAATCTACTGTGGAAGCCCATTAACTGGGTAATAAAGGACGAAAAGTAGCAAAGCTTAAGACTGATAGTTTTTATATTTATTCAGTCTTTTTGACTTTGTAATCTTGGTAATATATAAACCAAGAACGTAGCAAATAGAAACAAGTGAGCTGGGATACAAAAATAGAGAAATATTTGTAAGCAGAATCTTTAGCATTTCCCTGTATTCTCAGTAGTTCAATTTGTAAGCAGCTGTGAGCATTCTTGCACACAGAGTTCTCTCGATATATAATATATATCTCTGGTGGAATTGTTTAAATCCACCAGAAAGTTTTTAAAGACTCTTGTTTTTAATTACTTATGTTTTGATTCAATTAAGTTTCTATTCTGCATTGTGCTAATCAAAACACTTATATCTATATTCGAGTTGAACTTTTTTATTTCGAGAAAAAGGTTCAAGAATTCCATTCAACCCTCCTTCTGTAATTCTTGCTATATTGTTAAGGGACTAACAACACAGCTACAATCAATCTCTATCAATTAAAAGATATGTTACAGTATAACTATTCTACTTTCTATACATATCTAAATCAACTATGATCCTATAAATCAACACATTCTGATTTATCTCACAACTCTGACTTGTCATTCAAATCATTATCAACGGATAACCTGATCAACTGATATATGTTAGAGCTTCAACGAATATTCATATGTAAGTATCAATGGATGACTGAATAGATTGTTAACGGATGATAATGAAGCTTTCAACAGATATTCATATCCTGACGGTTGATCATATCCTGATTGTCAGAAAGATCCTGATTCTTGACTTACCCAGTTCCCAACAATCTCCCCCAATTTATACTTTGCAGAATAAGAATTCCAATAGAATTATCTAGTGCCAAAAACCAGAGAGACAAAATGTAGAGTGTAAAGTATACTTTATTTCAGACTTTAAAACCAGAGAGACAAAATATAGAGTGTAAAGTATACTTTATTTCAGACTTTGATCTTCATATTTCTTGATAAACTCTGCAGTATCTCTGAATAAAAGATTTAACTCTGTCATCAATTTTCTTCAACATTATCTCTTCTAATCTGATCTTCAATTTTTTTTCATATTCAAATTTGTCTGACAATTGATAGGTACCAGCTCTTAAGTTTTTGATAGGAGTTCTTTCAATCATCAACTTCTCCAGTGACATATAGAAGGCTTTAGGACCATCTGGATTCATGGTTATGTGTCTCTGTCTGAGAACATTCTCAATCACAACTCCTTTCTTTATGTTGACGTCTTGCCCTTTGAAATTCATGTAAGTAGGAATGTATGATCTAAAATACTGTGAAGATTTCTGATATTGGCAAGAATCATATTCGACCATTCTCTTGAAACTTCATATTCAACTCTTATAAAATAATGAATATATTTTAGTTCCTTTGTTGTCATGATCAGTAGTTCATCAAGTGAAAGAACTTAAACTTGATCATTTTATAATAAGAGTTCTTCTGCTTGGATTCAGAACCATCATGTTTGTCAAGTATAATCTTTACAGCTTCAAGTCTGACCAAGTGATCAGCAGTAGCTTCCTGACCAGGACTATTAGCAAGAGTGAAGTTCAATAACTTTAAATGACAAGTTTAACTTCATGATGTCCTATTCCAGCTCTTGTAAATGGTTCAATCAACTTGAGATTCTTGTCTTATACCAATCAAGACTTTTAATCTCACATGGTATTAGAACCATCTATCCTTATACCTCCAGGAATAAAGCTCATTTCATTATTACAAATAAGATCATCAACTTTTCTCCAATTGTATTTGTTCTTGATCTTTGGAAACACTTGAGATTTCCTTTCTGCTCTTTCATATAATAACTTCATATCTGTACTTCTCCATCTATTCCTTTCAGATCTTCTAAGCATATTTCGGTATGCTTGATTTGCTTTCTCAACAGCAATTCTAATTTTTCCTTCTTGAGCCCTTTCTTTTCTGTCAAAAGCCATTTCTTTTTCCTTGAAGTTTTCAACATTAAAAGCTTCAATATAAACTGAAAGAATCTGTAGATCCATCCGAAATAGAATTTCTTCTTCATCAGTTTTAACAGAATCAGGAATGATTATTACTCTGTTAGTATCAGGAACATAATCAGAACGTGTATCTTTACTATCAGGAATTAAACTTGGAGTAACAAGAGCAGCTTCTATATTAGATCCATCCTTAAAAACTTGAGTTGACTGTGTAGTTTGATTTTGAATTCCATATCTAGTTTGAACTACCACAACATTAGAGGTCTTCTTTGCTTGCTTATCACCATCATTATCAGGATTGGCATTTTTCCTAAAAACTGATTCAGGTTGACATTTTGTTTTTGATACTATATCCCCTTTTTGGCATCTAGACTTTGTAGAAGAGAGATAATAACATCCAATTTAGAATTTGTAGCATTCTGACCAGCTTCCAAAGCTGTCAATTTTTCTGACATTTGACCATGTTTAGCTTCCATGCTAAAAATCCTTTTCATCAAGCCATTGTGCTTGTTTGTACCTTTGATAGTCACAGAAAGATCAGAAATCTCATATCTAAGATTAACATTATCTTCCTTCAGTGCAGATGTATAAGAATGCAGTCCTTTGACTAGTACTGTTATGGTCTTGATAGAGGCCCTCATGTCAGGATTAGAAACCAAATGCATGATCAACAATGAACTGTGCTACTTCCAAAAAAAACTTCTCACTTGGTAATCTCCAAGAATGATTCCATTCATGAGTTCTGTGAGCATAAGATAATTTAGATGCTTCTATTCCAGCTTTTAGAGCAACATCATCAAGATTGTTATCATCATCAGAATCTTCAAACTCATCTTCATCATCAGAGAATCTTTCAGGAACACCAAGAATAGTTTCAGTAACTTTGCCTTTGACTTTTAAATCAAGATTTGATTTGGAAGGCTTAGTTGCCTATGATGAACCCGAAATAAGAGAACCAAAACCTAAATCCCTCTATTCTTTTAAAGTGATCTCATCACTTCTCACACATATTTTACTTTCAATAGTAATATTTTTCTCACTTTTGTCACTCAAATCTACCTCTCCTTTTTCCTGTACAGGAGACTGCCTCTCAATAATTCTATTTTTCTCTTGATATTTTCTCACAATCTTACTAGAAAGGCTCAACTCACTATGAAAAGAAGAAATAAGAGGTGGCAAAGAGGAGTGGTCTGTAGTCATATAAATAGAGGTATCCCTATTAATAGGTCTATTTAGAATCACTCTATCAGATAAAGTAAATGTGGACAGAATTGTATTTTGAGTGTTAGAAACCATTGGTATTGTTTTGAGTGGTTGTATCAAGATAGGTTCAGTTTTGTCATTAGAAGTGATCAACACATTAGGATGTGTAAAGTCAGGAATAGCTTTATCAGGAATTGACTGTGTGTCAAAAATTTGCTCCTTGTCAGGAATTAACCCCATTTCAGGATGTGTTAATGAGTCTGCAACAGTACTTTGAACTATTGGTTCTTGTGGGACTTGAAGTGTAGAAGCTTCTCCAATCCTTTGAATGGAAGGTTCTTGTGTGCTTCCCTCAAAGATGGGATCATTGATGACAGCATCTAATTTAGCAATGTGCTTCTGATGAACTTTCCTGTCTTGTATTATATTCTGGATATCAGCATCCACAAAAATATGACTTCTTTGGGCAATTTCAGGAATAGTCTGTTGAATTTCAGTGCTTGCACCTACACCTTGAGTAGGTGGTTCTTGTGTGGCAGGGGCTTGAACAGTTGCATCTTCACATTGATAATATGGTTCCTGTGTATTGTACCCCTTATGTGGAGACTGCTGCTTTGATGGCTTTCTGACATATACTGTGTTATCTGCAGTCTTTCTTTTAATTTTAACAGGATTTGACTTTGCTCGATCAGAAACTGATGAAAACTTTTCACGATTTGCAGTTTCCTAACCAAGAGCAACTTGAGCTAATACTTTCAAACCAGCTTTTTGTTGCTTAGCTTGATTCGTGTCAGCTGCTTTAACTAGTCTACTTTTCTTTTGAACATGACTAGCTGATACTGTGACACCCTCCAAACCCGGGTCAGAAGTTTGGGGCTCACAACACACCACAATATTTAAACCTGTATATAAAGTATTATATGCATTAACCCTTCTGTACACAACCACGGATCGTAACAGGTTAAAGTATGAAAACAAGCCATAATCTTAACTTTTATTACATCATACCAAATCCCAACTAATTCAACTTAGAATGGCTAAGGATATCGTACTTACAATCTTACACAACTCATCTATAATATAAAGCTCGTGCTAGTTCGATCCAACTTAAACGAAAATCGTAGCTCGCACACTGGACATGGAATCCTCGTTACCAACAATTTCCTTTCCAACTGTTGAAAATATAAAAATTTTGCAAGAGTGAGCTTACTAGCTCATCAAGTAATAATAGCAGCAATTGAGGTTAAACAATTACCAAATTGAAATGATTCAGAAGAATCAAGTTTCTGAATAAGCAATGATTAGAATTGGATATTCACTTTTCATTTTAAAAACCAAAGATAGGTTGCTGATCGGTCACGCACTAACCCCAAGCAAGGCTCCCAACTTTGCTCTATATACTGGATCCAAGGCACACATTGGCCTATTATGACCACGAATCTGGTTTGACCAGGAATCTGGTCCACATTTATAAAACCATCCAATTCTAAAATAATTTAATATGATAACCAATGTAAATCAATAAGCTGAATCATAACAACATTTATCTTGAAGCATAGGGTGATTCATAACACCATGAAGGCATAACAGGAAATTCGAACATATTGGATTTCAATCAAGGAAAGATTCTGAAAGTAGAAGACCAAGGGTTCAAGGGTTCCAAGAATTGGTCTTCTGTTAAACTAAGGGTTGGTATGTTAAGAAACTCAATATCAGAATCAGTATGTGGTAGATATGTATTTGTGGAGTAGTATCGTATGTGTATGGCTCGTATCTGGAAATTCAATAATCAATTGTTTCATGAAGAATAAGGCTTATGGCTCAAGATCAATAAGAATCCGGGTTCTAGGTTAAATAGTTTAAAGTGCTTGCAGTATAAAACATGAGTTATTTTGAATAATAGCGATATGTTATGAAACAGTTCAAAAATATTTGTAATATATCGTGAAAAAGGTTCAGAAGTACTTGCCTTATCAGCGACGATTTCCACTTTACTTGTACTCATTTAATAATTTTACTCATCAACCATCACTTTCCTTCTTTTTCTATGCCTTGCTTCTATTCATCGATCACTTGCTTCCTTTTTCTATACTTCCGTTCTAGTTACTGATCACTGGCTTCCTTTTCTATGCCTCGCTTACTCTGCTAGGCATCACAAGTATCTATCAACACTCAATCTCATATCATTCTAATCGTCACATAGACGTCATAAGCTTTTATCTACCCTTCGTTTCACCCAAATCCGACTTACGGATTAAAAGTTATGACTAAAACAGTCAAACCATAGCCACATTGGCATATAGCACATCAATCAGTTAGCACATAATACATAACACGTAAGATATTCGATCAACATAATTTTTCACAGAAGATTCAGGGTCGAAATGATTTTCCAGGTATTTATTACGAATTTTTGAACATTTTTCGGTATTAAAATGGGCATCCGAATCATTTTATAATTAATTAACAAGGTTCAAACACCCGAGTCTGACTTTAAAATAATTTTATAATAATTATCGAGCCTGGAAAGAAATTTTAAAATAATATTTTAAAGCTCGAAACTCTTTTTCGGAATTTTTAAATAAATTTTAAATAATTAAATCTAATTAAATAATTAACTAAATTTAATTAATAACTAATTAAATTAATTAATCAATTAATATTTAAATTAATTGACTAATTAAATAATTAATTATCAACTAAAATTAATTAATTAATGAATTAAGATTTATTTTTAAATTAAAAGAAATTTTCAGAAATTAAATAATGGATTTTTGGAAATTTTAAAATACTAAAAACAATTTCTGAAAATAAATTATAAACAGAAATATCATTTTTAAAATTAAATAAAACTGAAATCATATTTTTGTAAAATTTTAAAACAAAGGTATTAAAATCGCAAGTTTTTACAAACCACGGTGGTTAAACTGTAATTTTACAGTGTCCCCCCCGGTCGCCGGAAGCCATGGTCGCCAGCCATGAGCTTTTCCGGCGATTGCAACATCGCCAAGAATTCAACCATCAACTGCAGATTGATAGAACATAGTATCCCGAGTAATTTCCTTGCCCCCAACTTCCCGGAAACCCTGCCAATCGTCGGGAAAAGTTCGACGAACTTTCCAACGCCGACGAGCGGCGGTTTTCCGGTGAATCACGTTCCAGGGCAACTAGGCATCATTTGTTTCTTTCAGATATATCAATCAACTCATTTTTTAATGATCTATTCATCTGTATAATCCATATGGATCAATAACCCTTAAAATTAAAACGCCCAAATTTCAATTAAAATTGTTCTTGAACAAGAACCCTAATTTCATTTTCCGAGAATCAAAGCCACTTTTCTACATGATGTGAAGCTTAAAGTCTGACATATTATATACCAAAATGATCATAAAAATATTATCTACATGATTATGGCATCAAATCATATCAACAACATCAAAAACAAATTTTCATAATTTAATTCATAAATAATTCGAAATAAGATAATTAAATCAGAAAAATACCTTGATTTCTGCATAAAAACGGATGGTTGATTATGAAATTACTTTTCGAGAGCTTCATCTTGATATGTTGCACGACCGAATCGGAGTTCGATAACGCCTTCGTTTGTACGTTTGATTCTCAAGAACGCAATATCAATTCGACATTTTCTCGGTATTTTACGGGGTTTTACTGATTGATTGTGATTATATGAATAAAATGAAATGATAAAAGGGCTATATATATTTTTGGAATATTGGTTCATTTTGGATCGTTAAATTAGTTACTTAGCCGTTAAGTAACTGCAAAAACGATCCGATTTGATACCCGTATTGGATAATTATCCAAACCGAGCTTCTTATAAAACACTATATATGAAAATAACGTAATAATATCCCGTCTTTCAAAAATACGGGTTTTGTTGGTACATCGAAATAATTATCGTATCGAAAATTGTGCGTCGGGCCGCGCACGGGTTAAACCGTAATCCGGTTGAAAAAGTCAAAACACAGAAAATGTCTGGAATTACCAGATTAGGTTAGGAAGGAGTTTTCGGAAGAGTTTCAAGTTGTAAAAACGTAAAAACCGTTGAAGTCGGATGATTTCCAACTTTATAAAATAATTTTGTAATTATTCAGAAAATATTTAATAAATTCATAAATCAATATAAAATCCGATAATACTCCAAAAATTACCAGAAAAATACTGTAATTATCTATATTTTATTCTGGTCATAATGAAATTAACATACGTATACTTTATCACATATAAGCATCCACATATCCACACCAATCATCGGATAATTCACCAAAAATCACATAATAATCATATAAAAATTATTTATTGATAAAAATAATTACACGCGATATCCCGGATGTTACAGATACAATTTCAGCTCTTGTTTCCTTTGTACTAGCACCAGTAACCTCCACTGATCTAACATGCAATTTGAAAACAATTGGGTCATCACTATCAGTATCAGTATCTGATGGCTAATTTACTAGCTTAACACAAACTGTAGTCTTCCTTTTCTTTCCACCTATAGTCTCCTTGATTTTTGTCAAAGGTGGTACATTTCTCTCCCTTCGTCCACCTTGTTTCTGCAGCATTTTAGATGAGAGTGAACCAATCTTTGAACCTGATTGTCCCTGAGACACATTAGTCCTAGCTATTGGTTTTGATTTTGTAATTGATTTCTTTTGAGAAGAATTAGAAGTGATATGGTGTTTAGATTTGGTAGTTTTAAGAAATACACTTGGGTCAGGAATAGGATGGGATGTGTCATGTTCCATAGTGTCGGGATTTTGAAAATTGTAATTGTGAGGCATTTGTTAGACAAAAACACCTACAATTCCCTTGGTAGAATTGTATCTCTCCTGAAAGTATCTTTCCTTCTCGCTAAATCAATCAGAGCTTTAAAATTGATTTGAAATATCATCAACAATTCATCTTTTAAAAAACTTTTATCAGGCAAAAGATATGAAAAATCAATTGTAAGAACCTTGTGTAACTTATATCACCATCTTTATTGCTAAATCTAGCTATCAGGAATTACATAATAGTGTTACCATAATCAAAGGCATGACCATATATCAATGAGTAACCTATCTGTAGTGAAGATAATGAAAAGGCATCAAAGTAAGATACCTTATTCAGAAAAGCTATGCTTTTTCAGTCAAAGTAGAAGTTCCATTCTTTTCTTAGCTTGGTTCTGTACATTTCTCGAGCTTTAGTGAACTTAATTCTATGGCCAATCTCTCTGACCCATGCAAAAAGAGTTGCAGTAAAAGTCACAACTGGTGTCCTCCTATTCAGCGCAGGAAATTTCAAAGCTTCCTCAACTACAGTTGCATTGATCTCATATTCCTGATTTTTGTAAGTGAACAAAATGACCCCTTTCTCAGCATGAACAGTTGAATTCTCCCAAATCTGCCTAATCTGATTAAACCAAATTCTGGATGGAGCAGTGAGAGCATACCCAATATCACTTTGGGCTAAAAAATCCTGAATTACACCAAAAATATCAGGAATTATAGGTTCATGCAAAGGGGATTTAAAGTTTGTATCCGGAAAAGTTTTATGATTAAACACATACTTAATATCAGAGAAAGTGGAGACAGAATCAATGGTGGCCATTTGAAAAATTAGGGTTTTGTGCATAAAGATATGAGTTTGAAAATCAATGATGAGCAGTTCGTGTATATTGTGAGCCTAATATGAATGAGAATAGTTAATCATGTACCGAAGATATCAGTAAGTGACAGTACGAAAATATTACATATGGCATGATTTAAGTGGATGGAATTATTAGTGGCATAGTTAATGTATAATTCTAGTTAGACATGCACGACCTTTAAGGAGCATATGTGTTACTGCGCCTAAAAACTAGCAATTAAATTACCATAATTATTCAAATTACAAATGACTCTATAATAATATAAAAGAATAATTCTCAAATACACTTAATTGAAATCAAGTATGGATTAGGAAAAACAATTAAAAAAATCATAAAATACTCACAGCCAATATCAGAATTTGATTGCATCATCAGGATTAAATGTGTCAAGATCTTACTGAATGAGTCAGGATTTCATAAATCAATTCTTCTAATAGCTAACCATCCCAAGCTCATGGAGTAACTTTCCAAAGATTGATTCTGGTAAGGGCTTGGTGAAGATATAAGATACTTGTTGATCAGTTAGAACAAAGTGAAGCTCAATTGTTCCTTCAATGACATGCTCCCTGAGAAAATGATATCTAATATTGATATGTTTTGTGAGTCAGTGTTGCACTGGATTACCAATCATTTCCATGGCACTTTGAGTGTCACATAAGATAGGGATCTTTGAGTAAGACAATCCATAGTCCATTGTGATTTCTCATCCAAAGAATCTGAGCACAGCAACTGCCAGCTGCAATATATTCAACTTCAGCTGTAGATGTAGATATTGATTTATGTTTCTTGCTTTTCCAAGTAACCAATCTACCACCCAGATACTGACATCCACCTGAGGTACTCTTCCTGTAAATCTTGTACCCAGCAAAATCTGCATCAGAATAGCCTACAAGACTGAAATCTGATTCTCATGTATACCATAAACTAAGAGATTAAGTCCCCTTTAAGTATCTCAGAATTCTCTTCACAGCAACTAAATGAGGTTCTCTAGGCTTGGCCTGAAATCTTGCACACAAATAGTTGGAGACTGTTCACCAAATCAATTTTGATGCTCAGTTGAATGATCACCTCCTGATGAGCTATCATTTGTTGTACTAGAGGAATTTCCAGTTGATCTAGTATTTCCTGAGTCATCAGTATCATCAGGATTTGAGTCGCTAGAGTTATTACTTTCTATTTGTGGATGTTGCTACCCCTCAACATGTGGATCTTCATGAATTAACTCTAGATCAGGATCAGAACTGTCATCAGGATCTAACTCAGTATCAGGATTTAACTTATCATCTGGAATTTGCATAAAGTTTAGCTTCGTAAGGGTTTCCATATCTGTAAGCTTTGAAAACAATCTTCTTTGTGATCTTATGGACTACTTCACAATGAGTATCATAGAACACAACATAGAAATCTCTGTCAGTAATTTGACTGATGCTCAACAGATTGTGTTTCAGTCCATCTATCAGAGCTATGTTTGAGATGATTACATTTCCAATGATTATATTTCCATATCCCACTATTTTTCCTACATTTCCATCACCATAGGAAATAATTGGGCCATACTTCTCCTCATATTCTGACAACAAGGATTTAGTTCCAGTCATATGTGCAGAACAACCAATGTCCTGTACAAGCACATTTTTCTTGTTTCCCTGTAATAAAAAATATGGAAATCAGTTAGCATTTTTAAGAACCCACACTTGTTGGGTCCTTTTTGTAACACCCTCAAATCCGGGGTCAGGGATCTGGGTTGTCACAAGTTCCATTTCCCTTAACAACACTTAATCTAAATAAACAATCAATTACTGCGTACTGTGACCCCACAATATACACACACACCACAAGTTATAGTCTCAGAGATCAATACCAAAATAACACAAGTCATTTTATTCCACAATTATAAGTCATTACACCTCAAAAAGATTTCTGAATAAATTTACATATTCTTTTCCATTAGTACAATTCATAATATACATAAGTCTGGTACATCAATAGTTGAAAACCTAGCCGATTGCTAGTTCCTTCCTCAGCTACAGTGGAATCAACGCCTACAGGAAACTGCGAAAAATTTCCTATCCGCTTGTGAATTGGGAGCTTGGTCCTGTTCATCTTGTCTATCTGTTGTTGTGTGATGAAAGAAGAAAGCAAGGGTGAGCACAGGGGGAGTTTCTCATAATCAAAACTCAGTCACACATCAAGACAACAATGAGGCCTCTTCATCTAGAGCTAATCTACCTTAACAAAGAAAATGGACTAAAGATCACCCTTTTGAGCTCATCATTGGTGATGCATCTTCTAGAGTTCAAACAAGTAGAACAACTCAAGAAGAATGTCTATATAGCAGTTTCTTATCTAAGGAAGAACCAAAGAAAGTAGAAGAAGCTTTGTTGGATCCTGATTGGATTCTAGCTATGCAGGAGGAGCTAAACCAATTTGAAAGGAACAAGGTATGGAAGCTGGTACCCAAACCTAAAGGAAAGAATCCAATTGACACCAAGTGGGCATTCAAAAACAAGATGGATGAAAATGGCATAGTGGTCAGGAACAAAGCTAGACTGGTTGCTAAAGTCTACTGTCAACAAGAAGGAATAGATTTTGATGAAACCTTTGCTCCTGTTGCAAGACTAGAAGCCATCAGAATTTTCTTAGCCTATGCAGCCCATGCCAATTTCAAGTTCTATCAAATGGATGTCAAAAGTGCCTTTCTGAATGGAGATTTGGAGGAGGAAGTCTATGTCAGTCAACCTCCTGGTTTTGAAGATCCAAATTTTCTAGGATATATCTACTATCTTTTGAAAGCACTGCATGGACTGAAGCAAGCACCTAGAGCCTGGTATGACACTTTATCAAAGTTTCTTTTGGAAAATCACTTCACAAGAGGTACTGTTGATAAAACCTTATTCTTTAGAAATGTTAATGGCTCTAGTATACTTGTTCAAATTTATGTAGATGATATTATTTTTGGCTCTACAGATGAAAAACTTTGTAAAAAGTTTGCCAAACTAATGCAAAGTAAGTATGAAATGGGCATGATGGGAGAACTAACTTACTTTCTTGGTTTACAAGTTAAGCAAGTTAGTGATGGAATATTCATTAGTCAAACTAAATATATTCATGATCTTTTAAAGAAGTTTGATCTAATGGATTGCACATCTGCAAAAACTCCCATGGTCACTGCAACTAAGCTTGAATTAAACACTACTGAAAAGTCTGTGGATATTTCAAGCTATAGGGGCATGGTTGGCTCACTTCTGTACTTAACAGCTAGTAGGCCAGATATAATATTTGCTACTTGTCTTTGTGCTAGATTTCAGGCTGATCCTAGAGAATCTCACTTAGTATCTATTGAGAGAATTTTGAGATATCTCAAGGGAACACCAAAACTTGGCATTTGGTACCCTAGAGATTCTGATTTTGATCTAACTAGTTATTCAGATGCAGATTATGCAGGTTGTAAAATAGACAAAAAAAGTACAACAGGAACCTGTCAATTTCTAGGGAACAAGCTTGTGTCCTGGTTCAGTAAAAAGAAAAATTCAGTTTCTATTTCTACAGCTGAAGCTGAATATATTGCTGCTGGAAGTTACTGTGCACAGATTTTATGGATGAAAAACCAATTGTTGGACTATGGTCTACAAGTGGATAGAATTCCCGTTTTATGTGATAACACAAGTGCAATTGTCATCACTGAAAATCCAGTACATCATTTAAGAACAAAGCACATAGACATCAAGTACCACTATTTAGGGAACTTGTGATGAATGGTATTGTGGAACTTCATTTTGTTCCAAGTGAAAAGCAGCTTCCAGGTATCTTTACCAAGCCACTTGATGAATCCACCTTTACAAGGTTGGTAAGTGAGTTAGGTATGCTTAATTATTCTTGAATTATTTCAGATATTTTTGTAAGTTATAATGCAGCCAGAAACTTAACTGATTTTTCTGTTTTGGATGAAATTTTGGCTAAGTCAAAATTTACATCCCGGCGGATGTTCATTCTCCATCGAGTTTGATCATCCGTCGGAATATTATTTGTTAATAAAAATCAATTACTTTTCTGGATTATTTTAACCCGATGGATAATTGATTTATCCTCATCCGTCGAATTATCTCAATCTTAGCCGTAAAACTCTGAACATTATCCATCGAGTATACTTACAGTTTGTAAGTATAACACGACGGATAAGTGACAGAATTTTTACAGTTTATTTTTTTAACGGCTATTTTGGGTTTGATTGGTTACTTTACTTCACTTTATTATATTTTGACAGTTTATTTCTAAGATAGTATAAAAGCAGAATTCATTTTTATTCCACTATTTTATCATTCTCAAATCAATTGCTCTAGCTTCCTTTCTTCTTCAAAGCAAATATTCTATCTGCAAATTTCTCATTCTCTAACAATGGCACTAGTAGTCAAAATCATGTCTCAATCTATATATATCTATTAAAAGAACAAATTTGCAACACTTGTGAATTAGGAGATTCCTCAGTCTGGAGACTTTCACAAGATGATGGATTTTGTGAAGAGCTGTAAACTCAGTTATGTTATGCTGGAATAACCCACAATCTACTGTGAATTTATGGAGGAGATATGGACAACTGCCGTGTACAACTCTACTGACAAGACCATAACTTTCACTCTCAAAGGTAAACAGTTTTGCATTAATAGTGACATTCTCAAATCATACTTTAGAATTCCGGATAACACTGCTGCTGTTCCACACACATACACTGATATAGTTAACATGCTAAATTCTATGGGCTATGCACTTTCTACTTCTAATTTAAGTGAAATTAGGAGGCTAGGTCTTAGAAAGGAATGCAGCTATCTGTGTGATGTGGTAACTAAAGTATTTTCTGGTAAAATTAGCAACTTTAACTCTGTTAACATTTCCATGCTAGTTACTGATAAGTACTTTAATTTTAGTGACTTGGTCTTGTTTGAGTTAGGTTATAAGTTAGGAGAACTTAATATGAGAGGTAAAAGTGTCAATTATGCTAGATTCTTTATGATGCTTGCTAACTATCTTATTGAGAACATTGTTGTTGAGAACCCAACCACCAAGCTAAATTGTTGGGTTCAAGAAAGGAGAGTCATTGCTGATCTCAACAGGGCAAATCACCACAAAGAGGGTGCCCCACCATTACTTTCCAATCATGGAGGGACCTCAGGTAAGTGAGGTAAGCACCACTGTCTCCACTCTTCCAACCTCACACATTTCTTTTCCTCCAAGTGTAGCTATGGCATCTGTGTCAATGACCCAACATATGCCTACCCAAGCTACAAAACCAACAATTTCAAAATACAAATCTAAGAAAGCCCCCTCTGGTTTCTTTCAAAAGAAATCAGTTGCAAAATCTACTAAACTCAAAGAGGGGAGTGTGAAGGAGAGTGAGCAAGGTGATTGACAGGGTGAAAATCAAAGAAATCGTAAGGATAAGGCTGGTGAGATCAGTGTACCTTAGCTAGACACACCACAGTTTCCCAACAAACTGTGGTTGTTAATAAGGAAATAAGCTCACTTCTAGTTTCATCTTGCGAAAAGGGTGCTACTATTGAAACAAGCTCCCAACCAGGAGCACATGCCAAGAGGGTTAGGGACAAGTTCACCACAGACTTATGCTAGAAAGAAAAGATCAAAAACCCTTGGGGATGCACAGGGAACACACACAGTGCAAACTGGTGCTAAAGACCCAGTCACTGCACCATCTCAAAGTCAGATTGATGTGGCTCCAATAAATGTGGAGTCACAGCCAAAATCATTAATATTTGAAGCACCTGAAACACTAAATTCACCCACACACTCACTGGATGTTGACATGATCAATACATCACTTCCAAATTCTCCATCTTTAACTCTATTGGAGAAGCCAAAAATCCAAGCAAGTGAGCATCATCTTTTAGATGATTTGTTTCCTCACTTGCCATTTCTTTCTGAGTCTGTTGAGACATCTATGCCTAAATTCTCATCAATCTGCACAAAGTCTACAATAGTCTCCACTCCAAACTCATTCATTTCTTCTATCCCGGTGGATATTCTTCATCCGTCGAGTAGTGATTGTATCCCGACGGATGTGCCTAACAGCAGTCATCCGTCGGATAGCCAAACTACTATCCCGATGGATATTCATCATCCGTCGGGAGTCTCTGCACAACTTCAAATTTCTTCAATTATCACAAGTGCAGAGAATTTAGTAGTAGTACAATCACTCTTAGGACTTAGGGAAGGGAGTGAACTGAGTGAGAGGCTGGGTTGCTCAAAGGAAAAAGGAGAGAAAATGAGTGAACCTATGCAGTCCATTTTTCAGGACTGGAAAAAGTGAGTGAGGGGAGTCCCACCTTAGATGGCGAAGGTGAGGGTGTGAGGGTTGGAAGCCAAGGGGAGCCCTTGATGCAAAAATAGAGAGATCATGAGAGAAATGCAGGTACTGGAGAGATAAGGATGAACACCATTGCTAGTGAGTCAATGAATGTCAGTGATGCAGAAAGGAAAAGTCTATTTCAGCAAGAATATCACGCTGTCATAGATTATATTTCCCTAGATGCTGAGACATTTACTCATACTGCTACAGCTTATCAAACTCTAGATGTACATGGCAATGGGGAGGCTGAAAAGATGCTTAACTTAGTGCACACTACTCAATCTCTACAAAGAGCAAAGGATGCAATCACTATTATGCCTTCAACTACTAGAAGTGATTTTAAACTGGCTGAAGACTCATCTGGGGATGCTGGTGGAGATGACGAGGAAGACAATATGAGCATAGGGGAGATGCAGATGTTCCTGCCTTGATGCTAACAAAAGAATGTTCCTACTCATATCTCCAATCAACACTATTCAAGATGATTCATGACACCCAAACAGCCATTCAAGCATCTACAAATGCCAGCACAAAGAGAATACATACAACACATCTTGAAGCTCTTCAGTTGCATAAGATTCAAGCTCTCCAACACAGTCAAAGTGTGGATGACATCAAGCAAGAAGTTTCTGAAGTCAAACAGGATTTCATAGCAAGGTTGGATGCTAGACTTCCTGGAACCACCATGACTAAGATAGCTCAGAAACTGAGGAAGGGAGCTGATCTCAATAGAAAGGTTGAGGCCATGGACTCTAGATTATCTGATATGGAGAAGTCAATGGCCAAGATACTTGCTAATCAAGAAACTCAGACTGCTCTGCTCCAACAACTGGTGGATGCTCAACTCCCTTCCACTCAACAAATTGATGCTAACAAAAAGGGAGAGAAAGGCTCATCAAGTGAGGGGGAGAAATAGCTCAACATTCAAGTCAGCAAAGTAATTGTGCCAACAATTGCTTTCACTAAGCCACCAGCTATGGACAGCATTGGCATCATAAATCTGGCAGCAACAAAACTGGAATCAAATGACCAACTGTCAAAGATTGATGTAGAAGCAACTGAGAAGGAACTAAAAGAAAAATGGAGAAAAATAGATGCAGAAATTCAACAAAAGTTTGGACCAATTGAGAAATCAGACAAAATCTTCAATCATCACTCTCAAGTCAAGCAAATTTCTATGAATGAAATGAGTCTGAATTATCTGGAAAAAGGCCAAACATCTTACATCAAATCTCCAAAGGCAAAGTTGATCATAAAGCCTAAAAGAAACTACTCAAAGTTTTCAGACAAAAATCCTATGGATATTGTGTATGAAACATCTAGGACAGATGAGAAAAAGCTGTTGGCAAGGTTAAATGCATTTTTTAAGGATCCAGCTGATTCAGCACTTAAAAGAAGAATTGCCAAGATTTACAGAAATGGTAAAGAAATCTGTGTGGTGGCTGGATTCCCTCAGTTTGTAGAATCTAAAAAGGAAGAGAAGGAAAGAATCAGGAAAGAAAAGAAGCAAGCTGCCTTGGATGCTAAGAAGCTCAAACAGAAGAAGGAGCAAGCTGTTATCTTGGCCAAACTTCAAGCTGTGAAGACTACAACTT
Source organism: Apium graveolens (assembly GCF_009905375.1). Classification (NCBI taxonomy): domain Eukaryota; kingdom Viridiplantae; phylum Streptophyta; class Magnoliopsida; order Apiales; family Apiaceae; genus Apium; species Apium graveolens. The sequence goes on along the minus strand of NC_133650.1, from coordinate 135,027,542 downwards.
AGATTTCTGCACAACCATCTGTGATTACGGAACCTCAAGATCAGAAAATGCAACAGGAACCCCAACAGATAAAGAAAGCAAGGTACAAGCAAAGAATCAAGAGAAAATTGGACTTCAGTGACGAGGAAATTGAAGATTATATTCCCAAAAAGTCTACAACTTCAACTCAGACATCAAAACCCTCAATGGTATTTGAAGAATTCAAGGTGGTGGATCCAACTAGGAATATTCATGGTGAGCCCATAATTCCAAAGGATGAGCCAGTAGACTGGGATAGTTTGCCAATTCGTGAGCTGGATTTTCCTATCTTCAACAAGCCAAAAAAGACAAAGACTAGAGCAATCAAGAAAGTGAAGCCTGTAACTCTCAAATCCAAGACCCTAACCAACTCTTAACCCACAGTCAACAAGGAAGATCTCTTATACATCTGTGACATCAAGGAGTTCTCTGAAATAAACCTCTACTTGGATGAATTGGAAGAAGTAAAAAGGATTGATGCTTACAGACATCTTCCTGAAAGGCTAGTGTTCAAATACAAGGGATGGAAAGAGTTCACATGGCCACTTCATAGGATTCTTCAAGAAAGCCAATCTATACTGATAAAGGTCTATTCATCCTTCAAGAAGAACTTTGGATTTAATGTGACTGCAAGGAGGATAGTCCTAAAGAAAATAGAGGAGCTAAGGAGCAATAGAGCCAAAGATGCACTTCCAAGAACTCTTTCTATTCCCTTCACAGGAAAGAGAGTGCATGGAATTCATGGATGATAAGGGAGTTAGAAGATTCTTCAGACTAGATGACCAACTGAGCATCTCTAGCAATGAGACTCTTTTGGAAATGCAAGAAATGTTGGATTTATCCGACGTTGATGAACTTGAATTCCACAGACAGCTCCAGAATCAGATAGAAGAGAACAACAGGAGGCTTGGGAAGAAATCTAAACAACCAATGAAATAGATTTATCTGCTCAGACTAGAGGAGCACCTTGATAATGATTGTGAGCAACTTTTTGTACATTTTTCTTTGTTCAATTTTCAGTAAATTTTGTAGCACTTACCAGTTTTATCTACTATTTTTTAATCTGTGTTTTTAAGGGTGTTTTGTTATCATCAAGTTTCTTTTAATTTAAGGCTATAATTCCAGTAGACATAAATTGGGGGAGATTGTTAGGAATATGTTGTGAACTTGATGATAAGTTAAATAAATCACCTTAGTAGATTTAACTTATTGAATTTTGTAGCACTCGAAAGATGATCAAATATAGTCCCGATGAATGATTTAATATAGTCCCGACGGATGACAATTTGACATCCACCGGGTTAGTAGCTTATGTAACAAATAAGTATTGTAGCATATTTCTGTAAACAACTTTGTGTAGATTCTGTAGGAGTATATGAGTCATGATTGACTACTAGTGGATATGCAGAATAGGTTGATTAAGTGTAAATATGAGATGTCTTGTAATTCTGTATAAGTGAAATAGAGTCAAGTGACAAATAACTACCCGACGGATGATCGACAAAGCTACCCGACGGATGATCAACAAATCTACCCGACGGATGACAAACATATACCCGACGGATGACCAAATTCAAATATCTGTTGACAGTGACAACACAGTCACATGTGTTGGGTAATTGCAAAAGGAATGTGGCAGCCTGTTAGGCAGGAATTTGAGAACAAAGAAGCATTACCATTTCCATGCAATTGTGAAGATATTCAAAGATGCTGGAATAGAGTAGTGAAGCAACATGACGTTAGACTAGATATGTTTTGTTTTATTATCTTGTCTTATTGTCGTGTAAACTTGGTGATATATAAACCAAGTGTCACTAGTAGAACATTCAACTAAGCAAACACATTTTAAAGAGAGATAGAAAAAGTTATACTAGTCAAGAATTTCTCTGTAGTTTGTTTGTTCTACTTGTAAGCAGCTGTGAGCTATTCAAGCTTCACGGGGTTCTCATTCAATATATATATATATATATATATATATGGATACTTCCAAATCCACCAGAAAGTTTTAAAAGCTTGTGTTTTTATTACTTTGTGTTTTGATTTACATAATTCTTTCATTCCTCACTCTGCAAATCAAACACTTATATATATATATATTCAGTTAGAATAGTTTTAAAATCTTGAAAAAGTATCCAGAATTACATTCAACCCCCTTTCTGTAATTCTTGTTGTATTGTTAGGGAATAACACTTACGAGCAGTCTGCTTGAATCCAACTATACTTGCTAGCTGAAATAATATGAGTGAAAAGCAAGACATGAGCCAAACGCTCAGTAAGGTATATCATGAGATAGAAATTAATATCATGGGAATTTATAAGTTAGAAATTGGGGTGTATGGCATCATTATCAAGTCAAAAAATTTGTAACCAAATCTTTGCTCAAAATCATTTTATGACGCTACGGATTACAGCCAGTGATTAGCCGCGAAGTAATCCAAAAACCTCGCTGGGTTCTAACCAATTGATTGGGATCCCTAGGCATCTTTTAAGCCTAATATAATAAGTGTGAAAGGGACTTGCATCTTTGTCCAATCCACCAATTTCAGGAAAATATTCTTTTATTTGAATAACAATTATCTTTTATAAAATAGATGCCAGGGAGAATTTTACAAGGATTCTAAACAATTGAGTTTAAATTATCAGTCAAGGATTGGAGTTATGGAACTCCTATCAGAATGAATTAACTTCAATTAGCAGGGTCTTCAAAGATGGACATCAATGGTTTTACAACCAAGGAAGAAAGTATTGAAAAAGAATCATAACATTATTCACCAACATAGAGATTTCAAATTTTGAGGGTCATATATGGCATGTATCTAGTGACAAGGTTTGCGTATGATCATAAGGATATATGTAATGAGTTGAATTATTGGTATCTTGGGGTGTGAGAGTATAATGGAATAGCGTTTAATCAAGAGAGGTTACACAATAAAGGAAATTGAAGTATTTTAGTTTATAAAGGTATCTCAAAATGGCTAAGACATTCAGTTTAAATCAAAGGTAGGTACTAGGTCAAATTGAAACAAAATAGTGATAAGAGTGTGATTTTTATAAGAGCGTAAATAGACTAAGCAATTCCAATAATCGTAAGCATGGCATAGCATTTGCAATATCTCAATCTAAAATTGGAGTATTTATAACGACATATCATGGTTACAAGAAGATTAATGATCATTATACGAGCATGCTATCATAATTCAAAGGCATGGTTCGGAACACTTGCAATACATCTTAAAAGTTCAAAACAAACTCACAATATTTCTCGTGGGGGTATAAGGACACTTGCCTTAAGAAGGCTGGACTAACACTCATCTTGATCGTGGAAGAAACCGTGAGTACTACTAGACTTTGACGGCAAGCTTACTATCTTTTTCTTAGCCTACACAATAATATTAAATCTCATCAAGATATATTCTCATAAAATTTCCTTCCTAATTATAGAAAATTTGAATCATAGTGGCACTTAGGCCTATTTACACATTGAACTCAAAAGTGATGCTTAGAGAATCATTTTCACCACCATCATCATAAACACCAGTCCTCCAAAAAGTAAGAACCTGGTCCCCTGAAACCACTAAAGGTTCAGTCAAAGCATAACCTACTTCATTGGATTTCAATAAATCCGGGAAGATATGAAAGTTAGAATTTATCCCAGTGTTGTCAAGAATGGCATCATAGTTGTTGGTGACAAACTTAGCATCGACATGAACAAAAGTAGATGATATAGCATATGAAGACATAATTGATCTATGTAGAAAAAACTTAAAAACTGATGAGGGTATCAGTGTTTATCTTAGAGAGAAAAAAAGAGTTAGAGAGTAAGAGATTGATAAGAAATTGATAAAGTGATAATTGAAAATAAAAAATTTATTTTGTTTAACACAATACTCTAACTCACACAAACGATTCAACTTAGTGGGACATGTGTCATTCTGGTATTGATCAGAAAAACAATCATGACGTGTGTATTAATGTACAGTAATTATGTGCACAATTACATAAGATATTGTTTTGCAAATACTCAATAATTTTTCTTAAACTCACGCCATCAGCTTTAAACCTGTAATCAATTACATAAAATTACCCACTTTACTACATCTCTGTTTTTAAATTAAAATACTTTTTAATGATATTTTTGAATAAATTCAAAAAGATATCAAAGTTTAATAGTCGATCAGGATTTGACTATTATCATTATTTATTAACTATTGTCAGGACTTATCAGTCAACTTAAGTTTGACCAATATCAATATTTAGTTGTACAATCATAGTTTATCATGCAACTAGTATTAGAGTTTAACTGTCAGGATTTAAACTCAACCTCAATTTCAAGTAACAAATTGCATGAATACATGGCATCAGTATTTAACACAATTATCATACTTTAACAAATACTGATACATAAAAAAGATACCACACTCTAATCACATTTGTATATTACACATCACAACTTATCCATCAGAGTTGGAGAATTATCCTGAAATCAATCCCAATTCATTCACCATTCTTGTAAAATTAGCTTCACAAAGTGGTTTGGTGAAAATATCTACTAATTGCTTATCTGTAGGCACAAAGTGTAATTCCACTATATCCTCCATCACATGTTCCCTTATGAAGGGTACCTTATGATGATGTGTTTAGCCATAGAATGCTGTACTGGATTTCCTGTCATTGCAATAGCACTTTGATTATCACAATATATAGTAATTTTAGAATACTCTAACCCATAATCCAGTAACTGATTCTTCATCCAAAGAATTTGAGTACAACAGCTTCCTACTACAGTTGAAGTGGAAATTGACTTTTGTTTCTTGCTAAACCAAGAAACCAATTTACCACCAAGAAATTTGCAGCTTTCAGAAGTGCTTAACCTGTCTATTTTGCATCATGCAAAATTAACATCTGAATATCCAATTAGCTTAAAATCAAAATCTCTAGGTGATAGGGAACAAATAAGTCCTGATTACGTAATTAATATTGCATTAGTTAGACATGATTTGGGCCACAAGGCCCAATAAGAAGATGTATGACATTCAGACCAAAAAGGTTAACACGTTGATCAGGCCTGATGGACCAGATCAGGCCTGACGGAACAAAGAAGGCCCAAAACCCTGAATATTAATTAAATTCATAATTAATTAATAAGGGATAAGTCAGCTGATAGGATGAGTCCTAGTGGAGGAATAAATCCTTGTAGATTGACCTCCAAGGAACCTAGTGGGATAAGGAATCATCTTCCTACTTCTTAGGACTCCAAAGTCCATTCTATTTCTGAGACTTGACCACCAATTCTCCTAACCCAAGTCCAATTCAAGGACTCCCAATATCTATATAAGGGGCCTCACCCCACAAATCAGAACTACATTTTTTGGCTTGATTCTCTAATTCACAAAGATACGTAGGCATCTCGTAAAGGCAGAGTTAAGCTACGAAACACGAGAGCAGCCATTAAAGGTCTTGAGCTCCCAACCTTAGTAATAAATATAGCAGTTCATACACCTTACGTTTTTGTCCATAACATTTGGCGCCATCTTTGGGAAAGTACAATAGCATGGCGAGAACACGGAGAACAAGCAGCGTACTTAAAGGAGGAACACCCGCGGGGGCAACCCAAACGATTTCTTCAACGATGGAGGGGCCTCCACATTCAACCTATGTCGTCACTCAAGGAGGAGCCCAAATAGGGGCAACTGAACTTCAACCTCAAGGGACGATTCCCCCGGTTCCTCAAGGTATGAATCCCTAACTTCAACAACTACATGCACCTGTGAATTCTCGAGCCATTAGGTATGAGTATTCAACTATTGTGACCACTAACCCCCCCATATGGGATGCCCCTTTACCCTGAGGTTGGAGGAAGTGGACATGTTGGACGGAGTGAAGCACGGGGGCAATCACCCCCTACATACAAGGTTTGGCTCCTATCCCGGAGGATCAGGAATTTTTTGGTACTTATACTGAGAGAGACTCCGAATTTTTGGATGATGAAGTGGCCCCGAGAAGGAGACGTGCTGGCAAAGAGCCGATGGTTGATGGTAACCAACATCCTAGGAGCACCCGAGGGGTAAATCCACAAGAAGTACAAGAGAGAATCAAGGCACATGAGGCTGAGATTCAAAGGCTGAAGCGCGACTTGGAGGCGCACCAGGTTCCCAGGCCCCCATTACCACCTAGGGGGAGAAATCATCCTCCAATCATGGATCTGGATGGTCCGACACAAAGAAGTGCTGTAGCCCCAAGAGCTGATCCAAGCAATCTTCTTCCCCTTGGAGATCCTGATGATCCAACCCCACCATTCACTGAAGAGATAATGAATGCCCATATCTCAAGGAAGTTCAAGATGCCCACTATCAAATCTTATGACAGCACGGGAGATCCCGCTAATCATGTTAGGACCTTCTCCAATGCACTGTTGTTGCAGCCCGTGAATGATGCTATTAAGTGTCGGGCCTTTCCTCAAACCCTGTCGGGTATGGCTCAGAGATGATATAGTCGCTTGCCCCTGAACTCTATTGGTTCCTTCAGAGAATTAAGTCAGGGTTTTATTAAGCAATTCATCAGTGGGAGAGTGCATGAGAAAAGTTCAGCATCCCTCATGAGTATTGTGTAGGGAGCGAAGGAATCTTTGGGAGACTACCTGAATCGTTTCACGAAGGAAGATTTAAAAGTCCCGGACCTTGATGACAAGGTAGCCATGATAGCACTGCAACAGGGAACTAGGGATGAGTTCTTCAAGATGTCCTTGGCCAAGCACCCCCTGAGAGCATGTTGCAGCTTCAAGATAGGGGCGGGAAGTACATCAAGGTGGAAGAGAGCATGAGGAAGACCGTAGTGAGCAACGAGCCCGCTGGAGGCAAGAAGCGGAAAACTGATCTAGAGTATATCTCTAAGGACAAGTATCCTATAACTGAGCAAAACCCTGATTCAACCCCTAAGAAGGGAGGACCTGGGCAAAAGTTCATTGAATACGCTAAGCTGAATGCTTCTAGAAGCCAGATCTCAATGGAAATCGAGAAAGACCTAGATATTCGTTGGCCTAAACCCTTGAAGATAGATCCTACCAAGCTAGACAAGAGCAAATATTGTAGATTTCACAAGGATGTTGGTCATGAAACCGATGAGTGTAGGCAACTGAAAGTTAAAATAGAGTTCCTCATTCGAAAAGGAAGATTGAACAAGTGCACTGGGGAAGGAAGATATAGGAATAACAATGGGAGAAAGAACTTTGAAGATCGTAGGAGGGACCAAGACGATCAGAGGCGGAATCCCCAGCCTAGGGAACCGATGATAAATACGATCTTTGGAGGACCACGACCCCGAGGGCCTGTGATAAATACAATCTTTGGTAGACCAACTCTGCTGGATTATCCAAGAACTCCAGGAAAGCATATGCCAGGAAGGTTATGCATATCGTTGGAGAAGTCCCGAAGAGGGCCAGGACAGGAGTAACAATGACTTTTGATGATTCTGACCTAGAGTGTGTGAAATTTTGTCATGACGACCCGTTGGTCATAACACCTATAATAAGAAACATCCCGATTAAGAGGGTCTTTGTGGATAATGGTGCTTTAGTGGATATCTTGCTCCATGACACCTTTTTAAGGATGGGTTATAATGACTCCCAATTGACCCCAACCGACATGTCGATATATGGATTTGCGGGTATGAAGTGCCCCGTGGAACGAATAATCAAGTTGCCAACAACCATAGGACATGAACCAAGGCAAGCAACACGGATGTTGGACTTTGTGGTGGTAAAGACTAGTTCAACTTAAAATGCTATCATGGGGAGAACAGGGATACATGCCTTCAAGACAGTCCCTTCTTCCTACCATTCAGTTATGAAGTTTCCCACCCGGAATGGGATTGGAGACGAGAGGGGAGATCAAAAAATGGCTAGAAGTTGTTATGTGGCCTCATTGAGGGCAGATGGAGTTGGGGGCAGGTTCTGCCTATTGAAGATCTGGATATTCAGAAGAATGATGAGAAAAGAGGGAAGCCAGTTGAAGACTTGGTTTCGATTCCTTTAGCTCATGAGGACCCTGAGAAAGTGACTTTCGTTGGAACCACACTAGAGGAGCCCCTTAGAGGGAAGTTGGTGAAATTTTTATAAGAAAATAGTGATGTGTTTGCATGGTCGGCAGCTGATATTCCAGGCATAGACCCGAAACTAATTACTCATAAGCTAAATGTGGATCCGAGTCAGAAGACGGTGAAGAAAAAGAAAAGAAGTTTTGCCCCAGAGAGGCAAGAAGCTATAAGACAAGAAGTAGAGAAGCTCTTAGAAGCTGGTTTCATTAAGGAGATACAATTTCTAGAATGGTTAGCAAACCCTGTAATGGTGAAGAAAGCCAACGGAAAATGGAGGATGTGTGTGGATTTCACTGATCTGAATGACGCTTGCCCTAAGGACTATTTCCCGTTGCCAAGGATAGATATATTGATAGATGCCACTGCTGGACATGAGATGCTCAGCTTCATGGATGGATTTAGTGGATATAATCAAATCAAGATGTACAAGGATGATATCCCAAAGGTATCATTCATCACTGACTTTGGTGTTTATTGTTATCTTGTTATGGCATTTGGTCTCAAGAACGCAGGAGCCACCTATCAAAGGTTGGTAAATAAAATTTTTAAGGATCTTATTGGCAAGACCATGGAAGTCTATGTTGATGACATGTTAGTCAAGAGTCTAGTGAAGACTGACCATATAACCCATTTGAGGGAAGCTTTTGAGGTCCTGAGATACCATAAGATGATGTTAAATCCTACGAAGTATGCTTTCAGAGTAGGATCTGGAAAGTTTTTGGGATTGATGGTCTCCAAGAGAGGAATCGAGGCCAATCCCGATAAAATAAAGGTAATCCTGGACATAGAGCCACCAAAAACTATCAAAGATGTTCAAAAGCTCACTGGAAGGGTTGTTGCGTTGGGACGATTCATCTCTAAGTCTGGAGACAAGTGCTTGTCGTTCTTCAAGTCCTTAAAAAAGGTTAAGGATTTTGTATGGAGTGAAGAGAGCCAGAAGGCATTCAAGGAATTAAAGAAATATATGGTTCAGGCCCCGTTGCTGGCCAAGCCAGCTTCGAATAAAGTTTTATATTTATATTTGGTCGTTTTAGAGAGTGCCTTGAGCGCTGTATTGTTAAAGGAGAAATTGAAAATCCAGAAACCCGTGTACTATGTCAGTAAAATTCTGCATGGCACTGAGTTGAATTATTCAACTATTGAGAAGTTTGCTTTATCCTTGGTAATGGCTTCGAGAAAGCTGCGTCCTTACTTCCAGTCTCATAAAATTGAGGTGCTAACAAATCAACCCCTGAGAAATATCATTCACGGTCCCAAGGCTAGTGGGAGTTGATCAAGTGGGCAATACAGCTGAGAGAATTCGACATCCAGTATAAATCACGAACGGCAATAAAAGCCCAGGCATTAGCTGACTTCGTGGTGGAATATACCATACCCAAACAAGAAGTCGGGGGGTAGGAAGATACCATACCTCAAGACAAGGAAGTTGATAAGGGGGACAAAGAAAAGGATAATAAGGAGATAGAATATTGGGTTCTCTATTTTGATGGAGCATCAAAAACAAATTTAAGTGGAGCAGGTTTGGTTTTACAAAGCCCTGATGGGTTCTTGATTGAGTATGCCATAAAGTTAGACTTCCCGACCACAAACAATGAGGCAGAATATGAAGCTCTGATAGCTGGTCTCGGCCTAGCAGGGACACTGAGAGTTAAGAACTTGAAGGTCTGTGGAGACTCGAAGTTGGTCATATCTTAGGTTAAGGGAGAGTTTGAGGCAAGAGATGATACGATGGCTAAGTATGTGCGCCTAGTAACCGTTGTGATGACCCAATTCGATGAATGCCATATTGAGCACATTCCGAGGGAGGAAAATGCTAAGGCAGATGCATTATCAAAGTTTTCTTCATCTGAGATAGAGGAAAGTTCAGGAAGTGTATACTTCCGCATTCTGAAGACACGGAGCATTGATGTTAAGCTTGTAGCTCCTATAGGTCTGGGGACGTCATGGATATATCCCATTAAGACTCATATTCAAACCGGTTGGTTGCCAAATGATGCTACTGAAGCACGAAAGTTGGTTGTTTGAGCACTAAGATACTCTTTGATAGATGGGATTTTGTATAAAAGAACTTATGTGGTTCCTTACTTAAGGTGTCTCAGGCCCGATGAGGCACGCTTGGCTCTTGAAGAAGTACATGAACGTATCTGTGGGCAACACTTAGGGGGTAGAGCACTAGCTCATAAGATAACCCGTTTAGGCTTCTATTGGCCAGAAATGATGGCTGATTCCAAAGAGTATGTGAAGAAGTATGACCGCTTTCAGAAGCATGCATCTGTCGTTACACAACCCCCCGAGATGCTGACCTCCATCAACTCACCTATCCCCTTTGCTATGTGGGGAATGGATATACTTGGGCCTTTCCCCATGGCCACGGAACAAAGGAAGTTTATGATTGTAGCCATTGATTATTTTACTAAGTGGATTGAAGCCAAGCCTTTGGCCAAAATCACAACTAAGCAGGTTGCACAATTCCTGTGGGAAAATATTATGTGTCGGTATGGAATTCCCCACATCCTAGTCACTGACAATGGAACACAGTTCAACAATGAGGAATTCAAGAAGTATTGTGAGGAGAATGAAATTGAATTACGATTCACCTCTGTGGCTCACCCGCAAGCCAATGGGCAAGCGGAAGTGGTGAATCGAATAATCCTAGATGGACTAAAGAAGAGGATCGAGAAGTCGAGGAGTAACTGGGTGGATGAAATAATCCCAATATTATGGGCCTATAGGACTACCTGTAGAGTCACGACTGGAGCAACTCCCTTCATGTTAGCATATGGGGCAGAAGCAATTGTTCCTGTAGAGATATCACATTCCTCCCCCAGGATTCAAGCTTTCAATGATGAGGAAAATGAGGAAGGGCAAAGGTTAGCCCTGGATCTAATTGATGAAGTGCGAGATGAGGCACATGCAAAGATAGTGGAATATCAGAAAAAAGTTTCGTTCTATTACAACCTAAGGGTTAAGGAAAGGTTCTTCAAACAGGGTGACTTAGTCTTGAGGAAGGTGGAAGCTTCTGGTGTAGGGCAGAAAGGGAAACTTGCCCCAAATTGGGAAGGGCCATACAAGGTCAAGAGTGTTCAGGGTAGAGGAACCTACAAGCTTGAGACTATGGAAGGTTTTGAAGTCCCGAGAACTTGGCATGCACAAAATATGAAGGTGTACTATGTGTAAAACAGTTAAAGCACGATTCTCACTTGTCGGAATGACAAGTAGGTTTAAAAGCACCTTGAAGCTTTGATTGCTTAGGATTTTTATATATTTGATAGAAGATATGTTTAGGTTTTATCAGGGTTGAACCCATCTCATGCAAGGTATCGAGAATACCGAGTCATAATGAAAAGTATTTAGTTTGATTTAGCCTGCTGAATTGTTGTATTATGAGGGCAAAACCAAATCATAAATTTGAGTTTGGAAAAACTACGATAATACTTAGACAAAACAAATCAAAACATCCAAAGTCAATTACAAAATTCAAAAATTACTGAAGAAAAGAAAAGTACATAATGTTAGAGAGATAGGCCTTAGAAGGCTCGGATTCTTCGGAACCGCTATCTAAAGTCTCCTCGGACGTCTCCTGAGTTGGCCCCTCGGAAGTTTCTTCAGAAGTCTCCACCGAGGTCTCTTCAGAACTACCCTCAGACAGCTTAGATGCCTTAGGGGACGCTGGTTTTGGAGGCTTTTCCACCCTCGCCTTCTTAATAAGGGGCTCGACTTCTTCCTCAGAAGAAGATTCCTCCTCTTCAGAGCTGGATTCGGGCTCCTTCCTTTTTTGGCCTTGACCCTGGCTTCCTAATGACGCTCTGATCGGGGATGCTAAAGTGCCATCCTTAATAAGATCAGTGAGCTTATCTGCTACGCCTCCAAGTGCAGAGACTTGTGCAGGGCAAGGGAAGGAAGATTGTTCAAGAACCTCAGGAAACTCGGCCTAGATAGCCTCCACAGCAGCGTCCCAGCCTTCCTTATAGCTGACTGGATGAAGGAGGGCATCATGCTCTACCATTAAATCCTTGAATTCTTGAGTATCCATCCAGCCGTCAAAGGCCTTGTCCTTCTGGGCCTTGAGAATGACAATCTCAGCCCGGGCCGTTTCAAGATCGGAAGTTGAGGAGGCAAGATGGGCTTGAAGAGCCTCTATCCGCTGGTTGGCCTCCTCCAGCTTCTTGTTTGTGTCTTCTAGGACAACTTTCCAAGCCTTGGTTTGGTGAATTGCCCCTTGAAAGTGGACGTTCGCCTACAAAAGACAAAAGAAAAGTGAGAAACAAGAAAAATTATGATAGAAAGTTATGGATACTAAAAGAAAACGACGTACCATCGCCAAGGCCTGAGCTCCAAAAAGCTCATTGGCTTCCAAGTCCTATTGAAGGACAAGGTCATGATAATCTACAGGGGAAATGGAATGCATAGACCATTTCTTGGCAAGTGCTGTGTTGCCAAAAATCGAGTCCTTCCCCCGGATTCCCCAGGCAGGTTGGAAGAAAGCCCCTGGTTTCTATTTTTTACGCAAGGGTTGGATGGGGCCCTCTTCGTCTCCTTCCTTCGCCTGAAGAAGGAACTCTGGGAAACGATCCCCAAGGCGCAGGTCCTTGAAGACCTTCCCGACGTGTTTCATCTTGGTCATTTCCAGGTCTTTATGCTTAGTAGCCTCTTCAATTTTCATCCTGGAAACTCTAAGGAATAAGTGAAGTGGATTGAGAAATTAGTAAAGTAAAAAGTGGGAGAAACGAAGACGATTAGAAAAGGAAGAAAACATACCTTTTTTAGGAACGGGAGAAAGGCCACGTTCCACAAGAACGGTCTCCCTGATAAGATCCCAAGAGTGGAAAGTCCCATTATCTTGAGTAAGGAAGTTGAGGGCCCTGGTCTCCTCCCCAGACAAAACTATATCATTCGGGCTCCAATCCACAGCTAGGCCAAAAGACGAACGAAAGAGGGTGCCCCAGTCGCCCCCCTCCCAAAGGACGTAGAGAAACTCCTTCTTCCACCCCAAGTTATTGTCAGAGATGGACTTTTCATTCACTATGTGAGGAACAGTGGGGCACTGGTTCAAAGAAACCCACCCCAGATTCTTGTCGGGGCTGTTCTTGAACTGATTTTTTTTATGAACACCGCAACCGAAGTAGGAAGGTTGTGCTTGGCGCATTGCGATAGTTAGCAAAGAATCATCCTCCAAGAGTTTGGAGGGAGTTGGCAAGGGTTGATGCCCCATCAGCTAGCAGAACAGGAATAAAAGGATGAAAGGGGAGTCTGATACCTGCCCTTAAAGTATCCCTAAAGATGCATAAGGAGTCTTTCTTCCATTGGCAGGCCATATCGGCCGGACCCGCAAGAACCAGCTTAAAGGGTCCTTGATCTTGAAATAAGTTTGCATCTTGTCCAACTCCTTTGCATCCCGGAAGATACTGATGTGATCATGCGCGTCCAGATGCACGTCAGACGGGTACTCATCCCCTCGAGTGTTGATCATGTCAATCAAGGAAGTGTACCTTGACCGAATGGGGAACTCATTTGACTTCTTGGCCACATTCATCTTGGCCAAACGGGTCATTTTCTTATCAGCCATCTAAAAAAGGGGCGCAAACTTTTAACACAAATTTGATGCAAAAACTAAGCATGAGAAGACAAAAAGAGAATGCAAGAAATATACCTGAGAATTTGTAGAGCCTGGAGAGAAAGCGAGCAAAAACTTAAAAAACTCTGAAAAAAGACCTAGGGTTTTTTGTGAGAGAAAAGAGGAGAGCTCAAGAGGTAAGAGATGAGAAATGAAAAGTGAGTGACTCCACTCACTCCTTTATATAGGCAGAAAAAGGGGAGACGAAAGGGCAGAAAAGCCCATTAAGCGGAAGGCCCAAAGAAAAAGCCCAAACTCTGGAATGTTCCAGAATATCTGTGAACTTGTTAAAGTTCTGGAACCTTCCAGACTATCTTCAATAAATCTTAAGGCCCATCTCAAATCCAATTAGGACTTAGAGAAATAAAGGCCCCAAAACGAGGCCCAAATCCAAAAAGGATTTGAAAAAATAAGCCCAATAAAGGCCCATCTCAAATCCAATTAGGACTTAGAGAAATAAAGGCCCCAAAACGAGGCCCAAAGCAAAAAAGGATTTGAAAAAATAAGCCCAATAAAGTCCCAATCCAAGTTGGATTAGGAAAAGCCCAATAAAGACTATAGATCAGGATTGAGATCGAATTTGAGGTCGTGAATCCTGTTCGAATTCTTTCGAACAGGCACCTGAAAAATGCGCGTTAAAAAGACCAGGATGGAGGTCAAATTTGAAGTCGTGGATCCATTTCGAATTCTTTCGAGCAAAAGCCAAAAAAGCACCCATTAAAAAGACCAGGATGGAGGTCGAATTTGAAGTCGCGGATCCAGTTCGAATTCTTTTGAGCAAAAGCCAAAAAAGCACCCATTAAAAATACCAGGATTCAGGTCGAAATCTAGGTCGTGGATCAAGCTCGAAATTTTTCGAACAGGAGTCTAAAAAGGACCAAAAATTTGACCAAGATCCAGGTCGTGGGTTCGACTAGGATTCAGGTCGAAACCCTTATCGTGATTCCTAGTTGAAACATCACGAACAGGAGTAAAAAAAGACCAAAAATTTGACCAAGATCCAGGTCGTGGGTTCGACTAGGATTCAGGTCAAAACCCTGGTCGTGATTCCTAGTCAAAACATCACGAACAGGAATCAAAAAAGGTCCAAAAATTCGACCAAAATTTAGGTCGTGGGTTCGACTAGGATTCAGGTCGACACCCTGGTCATGATTCCTAGTCAAAACATCATGAACAGGAATAAAAAAAGGACCGAAATTTCGAACAAAATCCAGGTCGAAGGTTCGACTAGGATCCTGGTCGAAGTCCAGGTCGTGGAACCTAGTCGAAATTCTTCGACCAGGATTAAAAAGCTGGCCCAAAATTCGACTAGGATCCAGGACGAATTTTCGACTAGGATCCTGGTCGAAAAAGGGTTGAAAATTGGAAAAAGTTTCTGAGAAATTGTAAAAAATTCGGAAAGTTCCAGAAATTCGAAAAAGTCCCAGAAGTTAAGGGAAAATTCCTGAAAAATACCAGAAAATTCCTAAAAAGAGGGAAAAAGGTAAGAAAATAATGGGAAAGTTTTAAAAAAACCCTGAAGCCGTGTACGAGGCAAGTCGTTGTAAATGTATAGGTCGCTCCACACTTTACGCAAAACGATACTCTGTAAGGGAATGAATGAACTTAACTTCTGCGAAACCTATTCGCTGTTTGTCAAAAGTTGGGGGGCAAATGATAGGGAATAAATAAGTCCTAATTACATAATTAATATTGCATTAATTACACATGATTTGGGCCACAAGGCCCAACAAGAAGATGTATGACATTCAGACCAAAAAGGTTAACACATTGATCAGGCCTGATGGACCAGATCAGGCCTGATGGAATGAAGAAGCCCCAAAACCCTGAATATTAATTAAATTCATAATTAATTAATAAGGGATAAGTCACCTGATAGGATGAGTCCTAATGGAGGAATAAATCTTGGTAGATTGACCTCCAAGGAACCTGGTGGGATAAGGAATCAGCTTCCTACTTCTTAGGAATCCAAAGTCCATTCAAATTCTGAGACTTGACCACCAAGTCTCCTAACCCAAGTCCAATTCAAGGACTCCCAATATCTATATAAGGGGCCTCACCCCACAAATCAGAACTACATTTTTTGGCTTGATTCTCTAATTCACAGAGATACGTAGGCATCTCGTAAAGGCAGAGTTAAGCTACGAAACACGAGAGCAGCCATTAAAGGTCTTAAGCTCCCGAACCTTAGTAATAAATATAGCAGTTAATACACCTTACATTTTTTATCCATAACACTAGGATACCACAATCCAAGATTTAAGTGCCTTTGAGATATTTAAAAATTATTTTCACAACTATTATATGTGGTTCCCCTGGATTAGCTTGGAACCCTGCACACAAATAGGTAGCATACATGATATCAGGTCAACTAATAGTCAAATGTAAGAGTGAGCCAGTTATACCAATGTAGTTAGTTATATCTACTGATGAGCCAGTATTTAAATCTAACTTGGTTGCAGTGGCCATAGGAGTTGTTGCGGTTGAACTATTTACATTCCAAACCTTTTAAGCAAATTCCTGGTATATTTTACTTGATTGATGAAGATTCCTTATTCAGTATGCTTGACTTGTAATCCCAGAAAATAACTCAATTCTCCCATCATACTCATCTGATATCTTGACTTCATTAGCTTTGCAAATCTCTCACATAGTTTATCATTGGTAGAACCAAAAATGATATCATCAATATATATTTGAACTAACAACAAGTTCTTACCATGGTAATTATAAAATATAGTTTTATCAATTATACCTCTATTGAAACCACTTTCCAATTAGAATTAAGCAATTGGTTCATACCATGCTCTTGGTGCT
Source organism: Apium graveolens (assembly GCF_009905375.1). Lineage (NCBI taxonomy): Eukaryota > Viridiplantae > Streptophyta > Magnoliopsida > Apiales > Apiaceae > Apium > Apium graveolens. Next base: position 135,011,002 of record NC_133650.1, on the reverse strand, counting down.
TGCTTTAGTCCATAGAGTACCTTATCCAGCTTATAAACATGATATGGATGTTTTGGATCAATGAACCCTTGAGGCTGTTCAACATAAACTTTTTCATCAAGTTCACCATTTATAAATGCACTCTTCACATCCATTTGAAACACCTTGAACTTCATGTGAGCAGCATAGGATAGAAAAATTATGATTCCCTCAAGCCTTGCAATTAGAGCAAAAGTCTCATCATAATCAATGCCTTCTCATTGTGAGTGTCCCTTTGCAACCAGTATTGCTTTATTCCTTATAATAATGCCCTCACTGCCAGTCTTGTTTCTTAACACCTACTTTGTACCAACTACTGATCTATTCTTTAGTCTTGGTACCAATGTCCAGAAATTGTTCCTTTCAAATTCATTAAACTCCTCTTTCATTTTTTTGATCCATTCAGTATCTTGAAGAGCTTCTTCCACTTTCTTGGGTTCAGTTTGAGAAAGAAAAGAATGGCAGAGACATTTATTTTGAGTGGCTTTTCTAGTCTTTACAATACTGTCAGGATTTCCAATGATTAAGTCAGGTGTGTGTGACTTAGTTCATTTTCTTACAAAAGAAGTTGACTCTTTGAAGTAGAACCTCCCCTTGATCCATAAAGTCTCCAGTTTCACTTTGCCTTGTACCATTATTATTTCCTGAAGCTCCTCCTGAATCAATATTTCCAGTTCTATCAGTATTTGTTTCATCGATATTTGAGGAATCAGAGTCTGATGGAGTATCTACTGATGTTTCTTGATTTGAATCACTTGAATCTTGATGTGAATCGTGTTGCTTTACTTCAACATGTGCTTCAGTATTTGTAGAATTTCCACTAACATGTGGATCATCAGAGTTTAGGGTGATATCAGGATTTGCATTATCAGGATTTATCAGATCATCAGAATTTAACTGTTCAGAATCTGGTACTTCATTTTCAAATCTCAACTCTTCATGGTCATGTATATCCTCTAGACCTGTAATCTTCTTGTCATCAAAAGACACATGAATAGATTCCATGACCACTCTTGTTCTCAGATTATAAATTTTGAAAGCTTTTGTTGACTGTGGATATCCAACAAAACTGCCTTGTAATACCCTAAATTTTTGGGACTTTGTAAAACAATGAATGAATAGTAATCCTGACGATCGTGGAATTTTTTTTATCCCATACTATATTATGTATGATAAATTGAGTTTTGAGTCGATATTGTGATTATACGTACCAAATGAGTGTATGTAAAAATTGTTAGTTTTCGAAGAAATCCAATTTTGTAAAATGACCTTTTCTTATGAACTATCATGGGATACAAGAATCACGTTATGACCAAATATTTATAATCCTACAAATAAAACCCAAGTACAAGGTTACAAAGTATAATGACTTATAAGGAGATGATTACCCCCACGAATCGCTTACGAGGATTTATCACAATAACGAACAAGCGACCAAGTGAATACGTAAGCGAATAAATAAACATATCAAGTCCATGCAACTTCTCGTGCAATTCATGCAAATAAATTATCCTAAGATGAAATTAGAGAATGTTAGTCAAATAGTAATGCAAATAGTAAGGTGATGTAGTTAATAGTGAGAAGCATGGAAGTAGTAGTACTTGACTAGGTTGTAGGTTTTGACAAAGGCATGCTTGCTCAATTTACTACAAGATATGCATATCTAAGTACATATAAAATCAAAAATCCCAAGCAATCAACACAAAATCTCTCTCTCTCTCTTTCTCTCTCTCTCTCCATTTTCCTCACCATTCCATTCGACCTTTACCATAAACAAAGAACTCCAAATTCAAAGCTCCATTTCAAGCCATGGATAATTGCTCAAATTATTCCCAAGATTCCTCATAATCAAACTAAGGTAAGATAAACCTTTCATAAAATTTCCTTGAGGTTTTCATGGTTAAATTAAAATGATGGACGTGATGATGAATAGTGTCAAATAGTGACTTTTAGTGTTTTCTTGAATTTCTTGGAAACATTTAGGTTTCTTAAGCACACCAAGAACACACCAAGTAGCATCCATCAAGAAGAGAACCTCCCAATATACCAAGAAATGAATAAACCTTCATCCAAACTTTTTTTAAGCTTTAAGTTTTAAGAAAAGTATGGATTTTGGATATAATTATAGTTTTGATGATTGATTTGTTATTTTAGGAGTATTAATATATTAGATGTTAAGATTGATGTTATGGCCTCAATAAATTTATGTTCTTGAGTTTATTAAGTAGTTAAGATGGTGGATTGATTGTTGTTGATTGTTAATTAGTGATTTAAAACCTAAACGAAATACGAATCGTTAACGTAATGACGTTATAACGCCCGAATCACGACATTAGGTTTTCTGCAAAGTTACAAAGAGTGTAAAATTCATTTTCTTAAAAAAACCTACATAATTATAGATCGTGTTGTAAGGATCGTTTAGGCGCTTGAATTGTTTGATTTTGATTTACGGTTCAAAAGTTAGGTCAGTTTTAGTGAAAACGGTTTATGTGATAAAACTGCTATGAAATACGAACTTCAGAAGTATAAACGATCGACTTAAATTTATTCTAAAAACATGAAAATTTTACAGGCCGTAAAAAATAAAGTATAATAACTTCCATAAAAATTTCAAGTGAAAATATTGATATCTTGATTTTATAAATATGTCGGAGCCGAGGTCGCGCGGAGTAAGAACAACAAACACAACCCACTGTTAAAAACCACTTCGGGATTTTTTGCCCTCTGCCTAGTAAACCATTTTCAAATAATCTGTTATAAATTTTGTCTAGATTGTGAATGCGAAAATTGTGCATCAATGTAGTTAACAGTTTGAGACAAATTAATGTTTTAGTGAAAGCGGTATTAATAGTAAAACTCCATAGTTGACCGAACTTTTAAAATATTTTTCACCTATTTAAATTCATTTTATTAAAGTGAAAATTTTATGATAATATTAAAAATACTCAAAAAGCTCTTTGATGTGGTTTTGTATTAAAATATTGATTTTTCGATTTATTAAAAATATTATAGTGCGAATCGCGTAATAGTAACATTCAGTAAAGTCAACTCCAGGAAACCACTTTGACCGTCCATTATGACCAAGGGTTGATAGTTATTTCGAGTAGGTCGAATATCAAAAATTGTAACGTGTTACAATTATTGGTAAATAAGTTATTGATGGGATTATGAATATTGATTAAGATTATAATAATTGTATGTTGATTAGAAAACCCCGAACTAGAGAAGGTCGGAGAACGTATCTTGGACTCCAGGCAAGTTTACGAACCCTACTCCATATACTGTTATGTTGTGAAGATTGTTTTAATGCCTTTCGTACATATGCCATGTTTGCCATGATAGCAAATTACGAGTTTTTACGTATTGATATTGATTGAAATTACAATGCATATATTGTAGACTATGTTAATGCTAATGACTAGAGTGATGATAAGTATAGACCGAGAATCGGTCAGTATTTAATAACTAAAAACCCGGAAAGCATTCCGAAGATGTTTTGGACGGTTAAAAGTCCGTAATTCTTTATTCCAAGGTACTTGATGTCCTCTTGCGAAGTATTAAATACCTCGAATTTATTTAAACCAATTTTCAAATATCGTATTCCCTCAACTATATTTAATTACTCAAACAAAGAATATTTTTTCCGATATTCATTAAAAGGGAGAAGTATTCTCCGACGTTTATTTAATTTTAAAACTAATTATTTAATATTTATTAAAATATTATTCTATTTACTTAAACATAAATTAGTTGAGTAATATTATTTCAAATATTCTTTTAAAATAGAATTGTTCGAGGTTTAATTATTTAATAATTATTATTTAATTAATAAATATTTACCAAGTGGTTTAATATGATTTAAAAATCATAAAACCTATTTTGAAATATTTTCTAAATTTCAGAAAAACACTATAATACCATCAGAGCGTCGAAAAATATTATATCGGCATATTTTAACTATAGTATCAGAAGAAACTCCCCCTCATTTATTTATCTGTTGACAACGAGAAACTCATATTATCTTAGTACTTCCTCCAAAAATTCTCGGAAGTACATATATATACATATAAAATGAGTTATGCATATCAACAAGCAAAACGCATGGGGAACTCGAGGAGTTCGAGTTCTTGGGATATGATAGGATTCTTAAAGGACAAAGGAGGGATAGAGATCCAGTACTTCGTGTACTAGGAAGACTACTAATTTAATTTCCGCAGCAGAGGGTACCATGTGTACAAAAAGACATGCGAAGTATGCAAAATATTCCTATGAGTTGGGGAAGCATATAAAGCCCGAATACGGCTAGGGTGACAACCGGGTGTAGGGAAGTCGTCCTTATACATGTAGAGAACAATAATAACATTCTGCTTTATGACTAATCATCATATAGTAAGGCTCCGGTGAATGACTTATTCTTCTAATTGGAATTGCGATGCAATACCGTAATCCAAGCCTAGGTGTTGGGTTTATCATTAAGGTATTTGCGGAAGATATAAGTCAATCAAAAGCATTGTTTTAAAAAGAGGTGTGTAACACCAAGAAAATGATTCTACTAAGAACATAATACTATTGAGAGAATTATCAAGATATTTTCGTGACGACTGAGAATTTTTCGACGTAATTAAGTCAATAAAGTATGATTTATGTGTTGTGATTATAAATTATGTGATTAAGGTGTTGATTAATTGTCTTAATGGTATATAAGTATCTGGGAGCGTAGATAGAAGCGTTCCAATTTAAAAAGTCAGCTTAGGAGTTAAGCTGTGTTGTCGGGCCGTCAGGTAGAACGGAACCCGTCCTAAAAAGGGATTAAAATATTTAAAATATGAAATATGTGTTAATATGTGAAATAAAATGTTTGAGTAAAGTATTGCGTTCTAGTGACGTGTCAGTCAGTAATGATATTGTGAAGCGTAACTGAAACGCTGAGCGTCGGGTCGCCAGGCAGAACGTGACCCGGTACGCGTGAAGAGAAATAATAATAATAATAAGTGATAGGGATAAATGAATCCTGATTGTGTAAATTAAATATTATATTAATTATACATGATTTGGGCTGCTAGGCCCAATAAGAAGATGTATGATATTCAGACCTAAAATGTTAACACATTGATCGGGCCTGATAAACCAGATCAGGCCTGATGGAACAAAGAAGGCCCAAAACCCTGATTATTAATTAATTTCGTAATTAATTAATAAGGGAGAAAAAAAGCTATTAAAATAAGTCCTAGTGGGGATATAAATCCTTGTAGATTGGCCTCCAAGGAACCTCATGGGATAAGGAATCAGCTTCCTACTTTTTAGGACTCCAAAGTCCATTCTAATTCAGAGACTTGACCACCAAGTCTCCTATACCAAGTCCAATTCAAGGACCACCAACATCTATATAAGGGGCCTCACCCCATAAATCAGAACTACATTTTTCACTTGATCCATGGCAATCAGCAAGGTACATAGGCATCTTGTTAAGGCAGATCGAGTCACGAGACACAAGAGCAGTCAAATCAAGCCTCGAAGCTCACGTTCCTTAGTAATAAATACAACAATTATATACCTTAGTTTTTAATCCATAACATTAAGGGAAAATTTTTTTGATCAGATATGAGTTGTGATATGTCAGTATACGTGCTTGCTTGTCTGTATGCGTGAATATGTGATCTATTGATATTTTATGGATTTAAGGGAATTATTTGATTTAAATAAGGTTTATTTAACCTTCGCACATTTTTATAAAATTATCTGAGTAAGGTAAAGGCATGAGATTTGTTTTTTTATCTTCGGAATAGTCCTAGAAACTTTCCAAAAATGATAGACGGATTTATTTCATGATCGTTGCATTTTAAAATGATTTTTATGTATTAAAATGCTATTTTTGGCATAAACTTGTAAAAATCATATAAAATCAACCGTACGCTCAAAAGTTTATTATGAGTAATGGTTGGAAAGCTAATTTCGAGATCCACATTTTAAAATTATCATTCGTATCAAATTCATCTATTCCGAGAGAGATATTTGCAAATCGAAATCGTTTTTTAGAATAAAGAGTGAATTGGAAATAGAATGGCCTAATGACTATACTACCCTTCCTTGGTAGTATATAACCCCACCCACCCCCTTTTTCTTCTTTTCTCACCCGAGCACCCCTCTTCTCTTTTTTTTCCTCTCATTTTCTTCCTCCCTCTCGGGACTTCTCTCTCGCTCACTGTCAGTACTCTCTCTCTTCAATCCCTCTCTTGTTCTTCATCCTCTTTCGATTATAAGACCATGATTGTGTGAGTTTTTGCTTTATCTATCCATATATACACATGCATGTCACTATCTTCAAGGTTTTTGAAAAATCCAAAGTTGGATTTGGTGATTTGATTCGGTTTTCATGAAAACAAAAAGGGTTTTGATTCTTAAATGATTTGGAGTAAAGATATGTGTTTGCATGTGTGTATTTACTTGTGTAAATTGGTGGTTGAAGGTTGGAAAACCCCGAATGGGGGCACCACCATGAAGCCACCACCATCGGTTATGAACTTCGGTGAACCGGTGGTGAGTGATGATGTTAAAACTGAGCTCTAGTATCTTTTAAATCAATTTTCTGTGTTTGCATGTGGTATTTTGATGAAAAGCTGAATGAAATTATAGTTTCATAAGTTATTGAGTTGATTATATTGGTTATGGATGTTTATTCTAGGATAAAGTTAAGAGATTAGGGTGATTAAAGATGCAAAGATTTGGAATTATATTTGCATGTGAGGTTTCTTTAATAAAAACAAGAATAGGCCGAATGGCTCTTGATTTTTGGGAAGATCATGTTGATTTTTGTTGGTGTAAATGATCTATTGATAATTTTTTTTATAAATAGTAGAGTGATTAGAATGAGTTATGGTTAAGAGGTCCAAAATGATGCATGCATGTTTCGATTCAAGGGAATTTCGAGTGTCCCTATTTGTTTTTAAGAAATTAAGTTGTATTATGTGTTAAAAATGAGTGATCACCCATGTTTAGGTTTAAATTATGAGTTTAAATGAGTTGTAAGAATGAAATTGAACTAGTTTGGGATGATATACTTGATACATGCCAATTAAGAGCTTTGCATGTTTGATTCTTGTTTGTGTTAAGTGATAAGACCGAAAAGGTCATACAAATTAAAGTCAAGACTTGATTTTTGGTAATTGAAAGAAGGATTGCGTGTTTATATTTGAATATCTATGGGTTTGTTTCTTTGAATGTAGTATGTGGTTCGAATTAAGGAATAAAAGAAAAGGGAACTAAGTTGATTGATTTTAAAAGCTTTAAGTGATAGCTATGGTCGTAAACAATTAGCTGTGAATGAAATCGTGTCCTCGTATGGGTTATAATTGTTTGATTTGAATAATATCCGAGATTAAGGCAAGTATAAGTTGATTATTGAGTATATAAATATATAAAGGCTATGAGAAAAGAATGTGTTATATGCTATGTGCATGTGTGTATATAAGCTATACTCGTATAGTTCAAGTCAAGAGTATAATCGAGCTATCGTATTGAGTGAACGTTCCGGGAAAGAGAGTTGAGAAACAAATTAAGGTTTTGGTTTTGATTGTAGATTCGGAACGTGAGGGCATTCAGGCCAGGAAAGGGAAAGGTATACTAGGTGGTAGTAGTTCAACCTTCGTGAAACAGGAAAGCAAATTCAGGCAAGTAACTTTAATTACTTGTGTAAATGGTTATAGAGAGGATATTGTTCATGCCATGTAGAGTATTGAATTGTTAAAGCAATGAACCCCTATTATTGATTTGTGATACCCTGTCTTTGATCTTATGAAATTGTTATTGATAAGCTTATTGATCCAACCCTTTGGTAACCCATTTTTTCCTGTTCTAATTATTTGTTATACCATGATTTGTTATAAACCCTATAAGTACCTTTATAAACCCTTTATAATGATGCTTCATTCCTTGATTACCTATTTCCCTATTGATCCTTGAAACGGTTTTGATTTTCCTAACTTGATTACCTTGTTATCATTGATTCAAGATCCCTAGAATTGAACCTTGCTTATCCTTGATTCATTTCCTTAACTTTGACTTCTTGAAATTGAATTTAATAATGAGTTTTGACTTGAAAGAGTCCGAATGATTTCACATTCTTGGTAATGATTGGATTGGGACGTAAGAGGCTAGTGGGACTAGTCCAGTCATAATAAGAGGCTAGCGGGGCTAGTCTAGTTTAAGGCTGAAATTATGCCATTGGTACCTTAAAGACCGGATGGAGGTGGGTACGGGCTGATCACCCATATTATTATTATGAAATGAAAGATAAAGTGGTCCAATCAAGGGTTCTATATTGATTTTAAAAAGGAATCGAAAATTCCTACTCAGTAATTGATTCTTTGAAAATGAAAGTGGTTTATATTGCTTTGAAAAGAGTTGATTGTGATATTGTGAAGGTTATAGCTCGTGAACCCTGATTTTTAATTTTGTTGATCATATAATTGATTCCTTATAATGAAATGATTGTCGCTTTCCAGTCAAAAGATCATTTGTGATCCTGTTAATGATATGTGATGAATGTCGGCTTTCGCTCTACCTTGAGCCTTGTTACTTGAAAGCCCAAAAATCTTCTTCATAACCCCCCTTTTTTCATAACCTAAAAATAGAAATCTGCCACCTAGAATTGATAAAGTAGAATGCCCTGAGATCAGTAAAGTATATTATGGATTTTGTTTCGTAGAACTACTGCTTAGTTACTTGCTGAGTTTTATACTCATATGTTTTGTTTTAATCTAACCTTGGCAGTTAAGCAAGAAGATGGCCAGGCTTAGGCGCACTGCTCGTAAGAGTGTATCTGGTGGTCCCTATCGTGTTGAGGGCTTCCGGTTGCCAGAGCAGGTAGTAAAGTTTTTCAGTGAGCAAGCGCTTAGCCAGAGAGTTGTAAAGATACAATGGGTTATCTGTCGGTTCCAGGCCGGGATCGACTATGTATATTTGATTTTATTTTGGGGTTGTAAGTTATATATTATGGTTGTTAGTTGTAATCTTGTCTCATACTTTATCCTGTTTGATCCTGTTAGTAGTTAATCGGGGTTTATGCCTATTTAATTAGTAGATTAAAGGTGTGTGGGTCCTCATTTCCCAACCCCGAGATTGAGGGCGTCACAAATTGGTATCAGAGCTACAGGATCTAGTCCCTGAGACAAGTTAGGATTAAAAGGGTATTTTGGGTATATATTTATATTGCGAGAGAGTTCGACTCATATAGAGTTGAGTTAGACCATTAGGTATAGTCTAAGGAAGAGTGCTTATTAGCTAAAGTAGAGACTAGAGTTAGAGTGTGAGTTAGAAAGAAGCTTTATTTAACCCTAACATTGTTTCTTGGTTGCTGTTTTGTGTTTTCTCTCAGGATCCCAGTAGTGTAGTGATTTCGATTCAGAGATTAGTTTGACTGGTACCCCAGTAGACCCCATTCCACCCTCTCCAGAGGAGCCTGTGTATGTTAGTTCAGATCCAGAAGAGGATCCTTCTGAGAGTAGTGAGATCCCTATGCAGATTTCACCCTTGAGGCCAAATTCAGAGACCCCTGCCCCTGAGCGAGAGTCTGAGATGCCTAAGATTATGCCTGTCTGTGTTGGTGGCAAGTTAGTCTAGGACCGAGACTTTGTTTACTCCCGTATTCCAGAGTTGGGAGCTTTGGTGGATAGGCTAGCTCGAGAGACTATGTAGAGCACTACAGTTATGGATGATGAGTGGCGAGTCCGGATTAAGATGGTGGAGTAGGTTGCCCGGAGGAGATTGGATGAGGGACCATCCACTAGTGATGTTGATGCTGAGGCCCCGAGGCTGCATAAGATCATTCGTTGGATGTTTGTTGTGTTGAGAGAGATTCTGGATGATTAGTTGTTAGGCGGGACTGTTGGTTGAGCCCGTAGTTGTTGTTTTTCAGCACCGGTAGGCTTTGTGATACTTGGTCAGATGCCAGGATCCCTTTTTCATTTGTTGTATTATATATTGGAACTTTGTAGTAGTAGTTATTAGAAGTTAGGGGTAGATAGGGGGATATTTTCAAGTTTTTCCTCTATTTAACCCTGTTATTGTGATAACCAGACTTTTATTTATGTACCCTTAGTCTGATAAATCCATTATATCTTGTTTTCTATTGTGCACCCTAAAGATCTGCATAAACTGTCCTGAATACCATGTTTTCATACAACGGTGTTTAAAATTTCGTAATACCCTATCATGTGCCATGAGAAAACAAAACTGATATGAAAATTATGTAGTAATAGGATTGCATGTGCAAAATTGGGTAAAGCTTAAAACCCGCAAAAGAGATTCATAATAAAATGTTGTTATAAATGCCATGCTATCGTATTGCTAAATAATTGCTCAATCAGGTTTGCAAGAAATGGCCAACTCACCAGATCACCAAGAAGAAGAAATTCCAACCGAAGACCTAGAAGTAAATCCATAAACCACCGTGATGAGCAGACTTGCTCAGCTTTTGCAACAACCTGTAGCCCCTAAAGTTGGAAACTTCAAACACTTTCAATCTGTTCATCCCCCAGAATTCTTAGGTTTTCCAGACCCGATTAAAGCACAGTCGTGGTTAAGAGAAATGGAAAAAGCATTTGAATTAGCATAAGTTAGGGATGACAAGAAAGGCCAATATGTGAGCTATTACCTTAAAGATGAAGCGAGCTTCTGGTGGGAATCTTCGAAGGCGTTGCTGGAAAGAAAGGACTTAACATGGGAGAAGTTTAATGAAATGTTTCTGGAGAAATATTTGCCAAGTTATATGCAAGATCAGTTGGAGATGAAATTTCTGGACCTAGACAAGAAGATATGTCGGTAGCGGAGTATGAAGTGAAATTTTCGGAGCTGTCTTGATTCGTACCTGAGTATGTAAATACGGAGGCAAAGAAGGCTAAGAGGTTCCAACAGGGACTTAAGCCATGGATTAGAAGTCAGGTGGCATTGTTGGAGATCAAGAATTATGCTGCCTTGGTACAGAAGGCAATGATAGTAGAAGGAGAGCGTGCAGCTGCGAAGAGAGAAAATGAAGGAAGAAAAAAGAAGTTTATAAGCTCGGAGCAAGAGCAAGGAAGTTCAAAGTTTAGAGAAAAGTTTGGTGTAATATCCGGGATATATCGTGTAATTGTTTTTGCTAATAGAAAATTATTATATGTGTTCAGTATCTATTCTGTGAATTATTTGTTAAATGTTAAATGTGTTTGGATGTTTAAAAATAATATTAATTGAGTATTTTAATTTTTATATGTCCAAAATAAAATATAAATAATTGTCATATCTTCCTATTTATTTTTATGATGATTTATGATTTTATAGGAAATATATGGATTTTATAAAATCTTTTTCCGAGTATTTAAAAACTATTTTATACAATCGGGAACCAACCGACGTCATCCATTTTTACGTTTTTATAACCCGAAACTCTTCCGAAAACTCCTTCCTAACCTAATTGTAATATTCCAAGCATTTTCCATGTTTCGACTTTTTCGATCCGGAGTACGGTTTGTCATGTGCGGGTCCCGGCGCAACATTTACGATACATTATTCGTTTCGGTAAATCAATAAAACTCGTATTTTCGATAAACGGGATCTTTTTATTAAACTATTATAATTATCACCCCGTAATACGTGTAACCAGGTGCTGAGACCAAGACCGCAGTACAAATTGTACTGATTTGGATAATTATCCCGAAAACCGGTACCATTTGGATCAGTTTTTATAAATAAACGTACCGTTTTACATCCGGAATGATCTAACGGAATACTAATTTTCCATAATTATAAATAGCCTCTACCGTATTTTATTTTGTATCAGAAATCATTTGCAAACAGTATTACACAGTTTTTACAGAGAAAATACTATAATTATAAACTGTTCTTCGTAATCAAATACAAATTCGGAGGCGTTATCGATATCAGATTTTGACGCTCTTATACTCAATTCGAAGCTCTAAAACTCAAGAATCATAATCTTTCATCAAAACATACCCAGAAACATCAGGTGATTCTATATTTAATTATTTTAATTCAAATTTATTGATATTTAAATTAGGAATTTTTGTTCGAGAAGTTGTTTGTATGATTTGATGCTTGCATGTTAAAGATCTTTTCTTCCTGATGATTTCGGTATATATTATACTCTTGATTTGGTGTTCAATAACATGTTCAATTTTAAATTTGATTATCTGATTGAAGAAATTAGGGTTTATATTGTTTGAATATTTTCAATTCGATTTAGGTGTTGTTGAATCAGGGGTTATTAGTAGTTTTGGACGATTGAATTATGTTCCTAGTCTGATTTGCAGTCGAATGGTACATAATAAAGCATCAAACGATTTCTGTAATGGTTTAATCGAACTTCGCCAGACTTAGTTCGAGTTCGTCGGAATTTTTCCTGTTTTCGCCTGAGAATCGACATGGTTGGTTGTTTGTGTTAATTGCTAACGTCTCTGCGTTGTGAGTACAGTATAGAATAATTTCCCGTCAAAACCCTGATCAAACAGAGTCGGAATCGGGCTTAACCGGAGTATTTTCCGGTCACCGGAAACGGGGTTCTTCGCGACCCGTTTCTGTGCTTGGTTATTTTCAAAAAAAAAATTGTTTTTATAAATTATTTTCAAAAGTGTTTTTCAAAATAATTTTCAAAATTATTTTCAAAAAAATAATGATTTTTTTACAAATTATTTTCAAAATTGTTTTTAATTTCAAAAAAATTCGAAAATGGTTATTTTAAATAAAAAAATCATTATTTTAATTCCAAAAATTATTTTTTTAATTCAAAAATAAATCTAAATTAATTAGTTAATTAATTTTAGTTAATATTTAATTGATTAATTGGTCAATTAATTCGAACATTAATTTATTAATTGATTAATTATTAATTGATTTTAATTAATTATTTAATTAGATTTAATTAATTAAAAATGATTTAAAAATTCTGAAAAATAGTTTCGAGCTTTAAAATATTATTTTAAATTATTTTCAAAGCACGATAATTATTAGAAAATTGTTTTGAAGCCAGATTTGGCCAACCGAACCCTGTTTATTACTCTGAAAGTGATCCAACGACCCGTCTTAATTCCGAAAAATGTTTTAAAAATCATTTTGAATACCCAAAAGCCTGTTTATAACCTTGTAAAAACAATATTCATCTAATATTATCCATCATATATATCCATCATATACCAAACACTGGAAAATAATTGTTTACACATACAGAATCTTTTATACTCAACCATACCTTGTGACATCAAAGCACTAAAACCTTGTAAAACAATATTATCTAATACCCGATTATCCTACAGGCTGGAGGCCACTTCTTTTATATTCTTTGACATACCCTTTCGGTTCCCACAAATTTTCACCATGCTCTTATACAAATGTTTTATTGTTATTGATTATGATCCGGTTTTATTGAATTATATTGTTTATCATATTGAACTGCTTTAGAATTGGATAGTTTTCTTTATGTAGACCAGGTTCGTGGTTAGACCATATTGATGGTCAAGTTAGGTCAATGTGTGCCTTGGATCCAGTAGTTAGAGCAGTGTTGTGTGCTTTGCTCGGGGTTAGTGCGTGACTGATCAGCAGCCTAACCTTGGTTTTAAAAACTTAAAATGAATATCCAATTATATTGGTTGTTTAACAAGAAACTTGATTCCTTTGAATCATCTTGTTTGATCATTGTTTAACCTCAGTTATTGTTATTATGACTTGCTGAGCTAGTTAGCTCACTCTTGCGAATCTTTTTATATATTTTACAGTTAAGAAGGATATGGATGATAGTGAAGTTCCTCAGTCCAAAGTACGAGCTAGGATTCCAGTTTAAGTTGGATCGAGCTATCAGAAGCTTCATATGGGAGTGAGATAATAAGATTGTAAGAATAATTTCAATACCAGATGTAAGTTAAATTAGTTGGGATTTGGTACGTTGTAATAAAAGTTAAGGTTGTGGCTTGTTTTTATACTTTAACCTGTTGTGATCCATGGTTATGTAAAGCAGGGTCATTGCAAATAATATTTCATATACAGGATTATATGTTGTACATGTGTTGTGGACCCCAAACTTCTGACCCGGATTTGGAGGGCGCTAGAGTTTGGTATCAGAGCTACAGGTTATAAGTCACTAAAACAAGCCTAGATTGTCGGGATTGGGTAGAGGGTTAGGGCTAGGAATAGGAAATAAAAAGATAAGACGTTGTGAGGTTGAGTGCAATTGTATAGTAGGTCTCCGGCACGGTTCGTATTGTGATTCGGGATTCTTAACTTGCGACGTGATTTCCAGACAACGACAATGGCAGATCCTATTTTCCCTGCATCATCTGATCATTTGGAGCCTTCCGTTTGAGGATCGTCATCTTCTTCTAAATTTGATTTGCACTTTGTTCTTCCATCGGTATTAATGGTATTACCTTCTGTTAAGATAGTTGCATCTTTCCAAGTTATTCCACGCTATTCTATTACCTCTTGATATGAAACGACCTATTTAAGAAACCTCCATCTATTTATTCTTATTTTACTAGATATCGGCTGTGAGTGTGTCTTTTCAATTTACCTTACACCCTGTTCTATACCCCAGTTTAAAACTTGTTCTATGAAGCAATTGTATCTATGAGGATGGATTCGGGAGCTGCAGTAAATGGTGAGTATTGAGATACAAATTAAGGTGAGAAGGAGTTTAGAAAGAAGATTCAAGTGTTTTGGAGGATGGCTGTTACCAGGTTACAAGAAGCTATTAGTAATCAGGCCACCCATGACTAGCTTGTGGAATGGAGTAGATAAGTGTTGAAGAGAGAGAGTTAGAGAAGATTAGGGATCTGGAGATTTCTTGAAATTAGATAATGGTGTTATGATGATGTGATATATATTTTAACAAGATGATGTGACATTAGCTGACTTGTTGCTATTGGATAGTCTGTTCCACTTAACGATTGCAAAGTTGTTAATGAGAGTATTACCAGTATAGAAGCCTTGATGTAAATCTACGAATAAGATAATATGCCACGACGGTTGAAGTTTTCATCGATTAAGGAAGGTAATAGACCCAATGAAGGAGAGGAGATAAATGGAAATGATTGGACCTTTGAGTGATCATTTCTTTAACTTGGTGTCTGGTTATAAGAAGGACAACAACCAACTCATACAGTAAGGACAACTAGATGTGTGATTTTCAACATTTTTAACAAGTTTTCGAAAAAGATTTTTCCCTTATAAAAATTTCTAAAAACCTTTTTGGAATAAAATAAGTTTTAAACATCGATTGTCAAGTTACTACTTGAGTTTTTTGTTTGTTAAAGACCCGGATTATCTGGAAGGATGCTGTTTCAAACTTAGTATTGCTAATTCGGAGAACGAGGTAACCTGCGATTATGAAGAAGTTGATTATTCCTAACAGTAAGATGCAAGTATTGTTTGATAAGATTAACAACAGAACCAGCGTACAGAGTAACTATTTATCCAATTACTGGGATTATCAGAGTTCAGGGAATTCATTGATTTAGCGGAAGCCTGAGCATGACCGAAGAAGATTGGGAAGATTTCCAGACTTTTCTAAAAAAAGAATATTATTAATAAATGGATCATTATGTTAAATGATTCATGGTTATTCTAAATTAAAAAGAGGAAACTCAAGGTTATCTGATAAGAATGCCATTATGATCGAATTATTAAAGTATTGTACGTGTAGGTGCGATGTTACAGATGCAAGACTTAACAAGTAAGAATCTACCATAATGCTTAATTGCGAAGGCATTTCAGCCTACTTTCTAAAGTTGCTATATGACACAATTGGGATATGATCGAACAAGCTCGAAAGATGAATACAAGTGAAATGTGGATGGTGAACAATGGTATCATTCTTGTCCTTAACATTATAGCGTATATTCCTTTTTAATTTCTAAAAATGTACGAACTTCTTTTCTGAATAAATTTTTTCTAACGATATCAAAAAGGAGGACGTTGTATTCCTTTCAAATTTAATTGTTCCCCTCAAGTTTTGCTCCCTGATTGGGACAAACAGTGTTATGGTGAGATGCTTTATCGGAACGATGAAGAATCGGGTGGGACTCCACCTAATCATGTGTTGTATGCCATATGGTATGAAAGACTGGCCATCTTAAGTACCAATATGGTTGTCTCATTCATATTCAAATCATTACTTCTTCTTTCTTTTCAACTCTAAGTTCATTAAAATTGTGAATCCTTCTAGTTGTTTCATCGGGCAGTCGTTCCTTGCAAGGGTTTTTCAAATAAAAGTCAATGTATTATACACCAAGCGGGCAAAGTCCCATCTACCTCTCATGCATGGAAAGGAAATAAGGGCGTATGGAGAGAATTACAAATCACTAGCCCTAGCCAGGGATGCACTAAGAGTCAAGGTGATCTACTTTAATAAGGAATAC
Source organism: Apium graveolens (assembly GCF_009905375.1). Lineage (NCBI taxonomy): Eukaryota > Viridiplantae > Streptophyta > Magnoliopsida > Apiales > Apiaceae > Apium > Apium graveolens. Next base: position 134,994,584 of record NC_133650.1, on the reverse strand, counting down.
GTCTCCGAGAACGAGAATTTGTGATTTTCCTGAGAAATATGTTATTTAGAATATGGATGTGATGACGTGGATGATTATTGCGGATACCTTATGCGTTAAAGTATTGAAAGATGTGGGAGAAAATTTGATCGTATATCTCTCAAGGTTTTGTTGATAAGATGAATTACCCTGTCGAATTGATAAGATTATGACTAAAGGACTAGCAAGTTAAAATCGTGCAACTATTGAATAAGTAAGTACCAATGGCGGAATCGATATTTCTGGTAATAAGTTGTGAAAAATTGATATCATTTGAGATAAGAGGATTTGACACTATTCTAAGGAATGGATTAACTATTTAAGTGTGATGCCCAGGTAGACCGTCGTGATGGAAGATAGTTCGGAAGACGCCAAATGAGAACATGAAGAAGTTTAGAGGGCAAATGAAGGTAAAGAACTTGTTAAGAATGATTTAAGGTTATAGTGACCCAGATGTAAGCGCTATGGCAATTATAAATAAAAGTCAGGAGTACATAGAACTTGAAGATTTTATAGTTTCAAAATATGTTTTCAGACGAGTTACTAATATTTCCTTTAGATAAAGAAAATGAGTTTATGATTGATTTAGCACCTAAAATGAAGCCAGTGTCCAAAGCCCCACACAGAATGGCACCAGATAAAATAAAGGAGTTACCAGAGCAAACACAGGAGATAATTAGAAGAGAAAGCAACTGGACCTAGAGTACCCCCTAAAGTGCACCAGCACGATTTGTTAATAATAAAGATAGAAGTGTGAGATTATGTGTTGACTAGCGAAAGCACAACAAGGTTACTCTCAAGAGCAGATTTCTGTTACCTCACCAATGATTTGTTTGATCAAATAAAGGAAGCATAAAGTATTTTCATAAGATTGATTTAAGACTGGGTATATTATTAAGTGAAGATTGAACTTATGGACATATTAAAGATAATTTTCAGAACTCAGTACTGTTGTTATAAAATTCTAGAAATGTTAGTTGGATGAACTGATATACCAGTGATATTTAAATTTGATGAGTAGAATCTTGAAGGAGGAATCTGGATAAGATGTACTTGTGTTACTTAAGAAGAACCATGCAACCTATACAATGATAGCTGAGGAGTCAAAGAAGAAAGAAGCGGTATGAAAAGTTTACCAGGTGAAAACCTTAATGGCAGGAAGTATAATTTTTAGCATAGATAGTTAGTAAGGAGGAGACAAAAAGGGGATTCAGTAGAAAAATTTAAAGATAGTATGAATGAAGAAAGATCAAAAGCACCATCAAAAGTAAGAAGTTTTATTGTTAGCCGGTTATTATCGGAAATTTGTTCAAGATTTCCTAAAAGTTGCAGTACCTTTGACGAAGCTAATCAAGAAAAACAAGAAGTTTTTTATAAAGTGGAGAAGGGTGAAGAAAGTTTTGTGAAGCTAAATGAGAGAATGGTTACGACACCTGTTTTATCAATTGGAAAGTATTAAGGAGATTTGATAGTTCATAATAATGCTTTTCATAAGGGAATCAGATGTGTGTCGATGCAGCACACTAAAGTATTGTATATGCATCCAGACAACCGAAACCTTATGAGCAGAAGTATCCTCCTCATAATTTGGGACTAGCAGTAATAATATTCGCTTTGAGAGATTGGGAAATATGATATATATGGAAAAAATGTAAGATCTATACGGACCATAAGAGTTTGAAGTATGAACTCCTGAGGAAAAGCAAATGTAGTGGTAAGAGATAAGTAAGAAGGAGAGAGGATGAACATAGAGACTGTACCAGAAGAATTACCTATGGAATTCTAGAAGTTGGAATTGGAAGTCAGGGTTCATGATCCAAAAGGAGTAAGAATGTATAGTATGACTTTTCAGTCAGAGTTGTTAGAAAAGATAAGGAAGTGTCAGGAAGAGGTAATGGATCAGGATATAAATCGTTTGGCAGGTGAAGAATTATGCACGCAAAAAAGAGGGCGATCAAGGTATTCTTAGGTTTTGTTCTAGAATTTGGATTCCACCAGTGTCGAAGTTGAAGAATGAAATTTTACAGAAAGCTCATAATTTAAGGTATTCAATCCATTCATAGAGTACCAAGATGTACAAAGATTTAAAGGAAAATTATTGGTGGCCAGATAGGAAGAGAGAAATTGCGGAATGGATTAGCAGATGTTATACATGTCAAAAAGTTAAAGTAGAGCATCAGAGACCAAGTGGATTGCTACAGGCATTAGAGGTTCCAGAGTGGAAGTGGGAGCATATCGCTATGGATTTCATAGTTGGGTTACCAAGGACAAAAGCTAATCATGATGTCATTTGGGTTATAGTGGATAGACTTACCAAGTCAGCTCATTTTCTATCTATAAATGGAAGATTTTCACTGGACAAGTCAGTTCATATATACTTAAAAGAAATCGTAGTTCGTCATGGGTTCCTGTGTTCATCGTATCCGATCGAGATCCAAGATTTAATTCAAGATTTTGGAAGAGTTTTCAAGAATGTTTGGGAACAGAACTGAATATGAGTATGGCTTACCATCCACAGATGGACGGCCAGAGTGAAAGAACGATTTAGACAATCGAAGACATATTACGTGTTTGCGCTATTGATTTTAAAGGAAGTTGGAACAAGCATTGACCTCTGGTAGAATTTGCTTACAACAATAGTTATCACACTAGTATTGGGATGCCACCCTACGAAGCCCTTTATGGACGCAAATGCAGATCTCCAGTGTATTGGGACGAAGTAGGAGAATGCAAAATACTTGGACCTGAATTAGTGCAGCAGACAAAGGAAGTTGTTAAAGTTATCCAGAAAAGGTTGATAGCACCACAAGATCGTCAAAGGAAGTATGCAGATCAATCAAGGAAAAATATGGAATTCGAAGAAGGGAATTTGGTATTACTAAAAGTATCACCGTGGAAGGGATTAACGAGATTTGAAAAGAAAGGAAAACCAAGCCCAAGATATGTCGGACCTTTTGAGATTTTAAAGCGTGTTGGAAAAGTAGCTTACGAGTTGACGTTACCTTCGCACATGGAGCACATTCACAATGTTTTTCATGTATCGATGCTTAGGAAGTATAATCCAGACTCCAAGCATGTAATAAAGTAGGAGCCAATAGAGCTTCAGGCAATTTTGTCATATGTAGAGAGTCCGATAAAGATTCTAGAAGAAAGAGAGAAAGTATTGAGAAATAAAGTGGTAAAGTTAGTAAGAGTATTGTGGACAAACCCAAAGGTTGAAGAGTCAACCTGGGAGTTAGAAAAAGATATGAGAGAAAAGTACCCTCATTTGTTTTCTTAGGAGATTCTGAGGACATAATCCTTTTAAGGGGGGAAGGATGTAATATCCGGGATATATCGTGTAATTGTTTTTGCTAATAGAAAATTATTATATGTGTTCAGTATCTATTTTGTGAATTATTTGTTAAATGTTAAATGTGTTTGGATGTTTAAAAATAATATTAATTGAATATTTTAATTTTTATATGTCCAAAATAAAATATAAATAATTGTCATATCTTCTTATTTATTTTTATGATGATTTATGATTTTATAGGAAATATATGGATTTTATAAAATCTTTTTCCGAGTATTTAAAAACTATTTTATACAATCGGGAACCAACCGACGTCATCCGTTTTTACGTTTTTTAACCCGAAACTCTTTCGAAAACTCCTTCCTAACCTAATTGTAATATTCCGAGCATTTTCCATGTTTCGACTTTTTCGATCCGGAGTACGGTTTGTCATGTGCGGGTCCCGACGCAACATTTAGAATATATTATTCGTTTCGGTAAATCAATAAAACTCGAATTTTTGATAAACGGGATCTTTTTATTAAACTATTACAATTATCACCTCGTAATACGTGTAACCAGGCGCTGAGACCAAGACCGTAGTACAAATTGTACTGATTTGGATAATTATCCCGAAAACCGGTACCGTTTGGATCAGTTTTTATAAATAAACGTACTGTTTTACATCCGGAATGATCCAACGGGATACTAATTTTCCATAATTATAAATAGCCTCTACCGTATTTTATTTTGTATCTGAAATCATTTGCAAACAGTATTACACAGTTTTTACAGAGAAAATACTATAATTATAAACTGTTCTTCGTAATCAAATACAAATTCGGAGGCGTTATCGATATCAGATTTTGACGCTCTTATACTCAATTCGAAGCTCTAAAAATCAAGAATCATAATCTTTCATCAACACATACCCAGAAACATCAGGTGATTCTATAATTAATTATTTTAATTCAAATTTATTGCTATTTAAATTAGGAATTTTTGTTCGAGAAGTCGTTTGTATGATTTGATGCTTGCATGTTAAAGATCTTTTCTTCCTGATGATTTTGGTATATTATACTCTTGATTTGGTGTTCAATAACATGTTCAATTTTAAATTTGATTCTCTGATTAAAGAAAGTAGGGTTTATATTGTTTGAATATTTTCAATTCGATTTAGGCATTTTTGAATCAGGGGTTATTAGTAGTTTTGGACGATTGAATTATGTTCCTAGCCTGATTTACAGTCGAATGGTACATAGTAAAGCATCAAACGATTTCTATAATGGTTTAATCGAACTTCGCCGGACTTAGTTCGAGTTCGCCGGACTTAGTTCGAGTTTGCCGGAATTTTTCCTGTTTTCGCCTGAGAATCGACATGGTTGGTTGTTTGTGTTAATTGCTAACGTCTCTGTGTTGTGAGTACAGTATAGAATAATTTCCCGTCAAAACCCTGATCAAACAGAGTCGGAATCGGGCTTAACCGGAGTATTTTCCGGTCACCGGAAACTGGGTTCTTCGCGACCCATTTCTGTTCTTGGTGACCCGGATTCATGACCCGGTTTGACCCGGTTTCGATCCATTTTAATTCTGAAAATTCTCCGAAATCCTGTTTTTGCACTTTAGCCCCGAAAGTTTCCAGAACTTTGCAAATCCTGGAATCCTGTTTTGAATTATTTTAAAATTCGGATTTCTTTTTATAAATTATTTTCAAAATTGTTTTTAATTTCAAAAAAAAATCGAAAATGGTTATTTTAAATCAAAAAAATCATTATTTTAATTCCAAAAATTATTTTTTTTAATTCAAAAATAAATCTAAATTAATTAGTTAATTAATTTTAGTTAATATTTAATTGATTAATTGGTCAATTAATTCGAATATTAATTGATTTAATTAATTATTAATTGATTTTAATTAATTATTTAATTAGATTTAATTATTTAAAAATGATTTAAAAATTCTGAAAAATAGTTTCGAGCTTTAAATTATTATTTTAAATTATTCAAGTCTCGATAATTATTAGAAAATTGTTTTGAAGCCAGATTTGGCCAACCGAACCCTGTTTATTACTCTGAAAGTGATCCAACGACCCGTCTTAATTCCGAAAAATGTTTTAAAAATCATTTTGAATACCCAAAAGCATGTTTATAACCCGAGACTCCTTTATAAATGATATGTCATTGGTTATTTGACGTGTTATGTGTTATATGTGACTTGTTAGTTGGCTGTCGGTCTATATGTTCGGTGATTACTTGTTTATAGCGTAACTTGTAATCCGTTAATCGGATCTGGGTGAAACGAAGGGTAGATAGAAATGTATGTCGAATAGAATCGTGTGAGTTAAATATTGATAGATACTTATGATGCCTAGCAGAGTAAGCAAGGCATAGGAAAGGGAAGCAAGTGATTAGAAAATAGAATCGATGCATAGGAAAAGTAGGCGAGTGGTTGTTGAAGAGAGTCATTTGACGAATACAAGTGAAATTGGAATCAATTGTGATAAGGCAAGTACTTCTAAACCTTTTTCGAGATATAATGCAAATATTTCAAAACTTTCTCGTAACATATTGTTAAGTGTTCAAAATAGCTTTATTTTATGTTGAGAGTACTTTGAATCCTTCAGCCTTGAACCTGAGTCACATCATTTGATCTTTGAGCTGTAAGCCTTATTCTTTGTGAACCATTCTTATTGATTTACCAGATACTAAACCACACAAACATGATGCTGCTCCATAAATATATATCCATCATATACCAAACACTGGAATAGAATTATTTACACATACAGAAACTTTTATACTCAACCATACCTTGTGACATCAAAGCACTAAAACCTTGTAAAAACAATATTTATCTAATACCCGATTATCCTACAGGCTGGAGGCCACTTCTTTTATATTCTTTGACATACCCTTTCGGTTCCCATGAATTTTCACCATGCTATTATACAAATGTTTTATTGTTATTGATTATGATCGGGTTTTATTGAATTATATTGTTTATCATATTGAACTGCTTTAGAATTGGATAGTTTTCTTTATGCAGAGCAGATTCGTGGTCAGACCATATCGATGGTCAAGTTAGGCCAATGTGTGCCTTGGATCCAGTAGTTAGAGCAGTGCTGTGTGCTTTGCTCGGGGTTAGTGCATGACTGATCAGCAGCCTAACCTTGGTTTTAAAAACTTAAAATGAATATCCAATTATATTGGTTGTTTAACAAGAAACTTGATTCCTTTGAATCATCTCGTTTGATCATTGTTTAACCTCAGTTATTGTTATTATGACTTGCTGAGCTAGTTAGCTCACTCTTGCGAATCTTTTTATATATTTTACAGTTAAGAAAGATATGGATGATAGTGAAGTTCCTCAGTCCAAAGTACGAGCTAGGATTCCAGTTTGAGTTGGATCGAGCTAGCGGAAAGCTTCATATGGTAGTGAGATAATAAGATTGTAAGAATAATTTCATTATCAGATGTAAGTTAAATTAGTTGGGATTTAGTACATTGTAATAAAAGTTAAGGTTGTGGCTTGTTTTGATACTTTAACCTGTTGCAATATGTGGTTATGTAAAGCAGGGTTATTGCAAATAATATTTCATATACAGGATTATATGTTGTACATGTGTTGTGGACCCCAAACTTCTGACCCGGGTTTGGAGGGCGCCACATTTGGCAAGAATGGTGGAGGTCAGAACCAAAAGTTTCAGAAGTTTAAACCCGGTAACGGAGCCTAGAAGAACCGTTTCCAGAAAGCAGGACAACCGGGAAAGGATAACAGACCTCAGATTCAAGAGTGCAAAAATTGTGGAAAGAGACACCCGGGAAGGTGTAATAAGTTGGACGTAACCTGTTTCAAGTGCAACCAAAAAGGGCATTACTCTTCAGAGTGTCCAAATGGAGCAAGAAAGCCTGACTTGGCCTGTTTCAAATATGGAAAGGTGGGCCATATGGCCAGAAACTGTAAGGAGCCTGTTTAGAAGGCCAATGTTCTTAGGATTGCTGGACCGCCGTCTCTCCCAGCCCCGTCAGCTCAACCCAGAGCTAGGACCTTTAATATGACAATGAAAGATGCGGTGCAAGATGTGGACGTGGTGCCAGATATGCTTGTTATTAACTCAGTAGAAGTAAAAGTATTAATGGATTCTGGAGATACTAGATCTTTTATTTCTGAAAGTATTCTTGATAAGCTAAATTGTGTTGTGTACCCTCTGGAACCTAATTTGATTATAGAGGTAGCAAATCAAGAGAAATTTATTGTTAATAAAGTTTGTCCTGATTGTGATGTGGTTATAGAAGGTCGACAATGTTCTACTGACTTAATTCCTTTTAATTTAGGAGAATTTGAGGTTATACTATGAATGGATTGGTTGTCAAACCATGAGGCGCAGATAGAGTGTAGAAGTAAGAAGGTAAAGATAAGAACCAAGGATGGTGAGGAAGTGATATTAAAAGGGAAAAGGCAAGAGAAGAAATTTCTAATGGCTACCGAGATGAGAAGATTATTACGTCAAGGATGCAAAGTTTATTTAGCTCATGTTAAAGACGTGGAAAAAGAATCCGTAAGGATTGAAGATATTCCAATAGTAAGAGATTTTCCTGATGTATTTCCTGATGAATTGCCTGGACTACCTCCAGATAGAGAGATCAAGTTTATGATTGATTTGGCTCCTGTAACGGAACCAGTATCGAAAGCTCCCAATCATATGGCGTTAGTCGAGATGTAGGAATTGGTAGCACAGTTGCAAGAATTGTTGGATAAAGGAGTAATTCGGCCGAGTGTATCCCCGTGGGGTACGCCGGTATTGTTTGTAAAGAAGAAGGATGGAAGTGTGAGGTTGTGCATTGATTATCGTGAATTGAATAAGTTGACGATTAAGAATAAGTACCCTCTACCGCGAATCGATGACTTGTTTGATCAGTTAAAAGGAGCTTCGTATTTTTCCAAGATTGATTTAAGATCTGGGTATCATCAATTAAAGATTAAAGCGGAAGACATATCCAAGACAGCGTTTCGAACGAGATATGGGCACTACGAGTTTTTGGTAATGGCGTTTGGTTTGACGAACGCGCCAGCCGTATTTATGGATCTCATGAATAGAGTGTTCAAGCAATACCTGGACAAGTTCGTTATAGTGTTTATCAACGATATACTGATTTATTCCAAGATGGAAGAAGATCATAAGGAGCATTTGAGGATTTCCTTGGAAATTCTGATGAAAGAAAGGCTGTATGCTAAGTTTTTAAAATGTGAATTTTGGCTAAAGGAAGTGCAATTTCTTGGTCATGTAGTTAATAAAGAGGGAATCAAAGTAGACACAGCCAAGATAGAAGCTATAATGAATTGGGAAAGACCCAAAACTCCTACGGAAGTCAGAAGTTTTCTGGGATTAGCCGGATACTACAAAAGGTTTGTGCAAGATTTCTCTAAAATTGTTGTTCCATTAGGGAAATTGACAAGGAAGAACGAGAAGTTTGTGTGGACAGAAAAGTGCAAGGAAAGCTTTCAAGAGTTAAAGAAGAGACTGGTAACCGCCCAAGTGTTGGTGTTACCTGATGAAAAAGGAGAATTTGTGATATTCAGTTATACTTCATATAAAGGACTTGGATGTGTACTAATGCAACACGGGAAGATAATAGCATATACGTCAAGGAAACTCAAGCCGCACGAGCAAAAGTATCCCACACATGATTTAGAATTGACAGGAATTGTGTTTGCCCTTAAGATTTGGAGATATTATTTATACGGAGAAAGATGCGAGATTTTTACAGATCATAAGAGTTTAAAGTATATCCTCACTCAAAAGGAATTGCATATGAGACAAAGAAGATTGTTAGAGTTGATCAAAGATTATGATTGTGCGATAAATATCATCCTGGAAAGGCAAATGTGGTAGTAGACACTTTAAGTCGCAAAGAAAGATTGAATATGTTTACGTCATAGGAGGAATTGATTAAGGATTTCGAAAGGATGGAAATAGAAGTGCAGACTCCAGAATTTGGAGGTGAAGCAATATATGCGATGTCATTTCAACCCGAAATTTTGGAAAAGATTCGATGTTGTCAAGAGCAAGTGATGAATCGCGAAAAGGATAAGTTATCAGGAGAAGAAATTAAAGCCCAAAAGGATGAGAAAGGAATATATCGTGTTGACTCACGTATTTGGATACCTAATGTTGTGGAGCTAAAGCACGAGATTTTACAAGAAGTGCGTAACTCGAGATGTTCAATTCACCCTGGAAGTACGAAAATGTACCAGGATTTAAAAGAGAGTTATTGGTGGCCAAACATGAAAAAGGAAATTGAGGAATGGATAACTAAGTGTTATACGTGTCAAAGAGTAAAAGCGGAACATCAAAGGCCAAGTGGATTGCTTCAACCACTGGACATACCAGAATGGAAATGGGAACATATCGCGATGGATTTCATGGTAGGATTACCTAAAACCAAGTCTAATCATGATGCGATTTGGGTAGTAATTGATCGATTGACGAAATCAGCACATTTCTTGCCGATAAATGAAAGGTTTTCGTTGGAAAAATTGGTCAAGTTGTATCTGGATGAGATTGTGATGCGTCACGGAGTACCAGTATCTATCGTGTCTGATAGAGATCCCAGGTTTAACTCGAGATTTTGAAGACAATTTTATGATCATTTGAGAACTAAGCTGAAAATGAGTACGTCATATCATCTGCAGACTAACGGACAAAGTGAAAGGATAATTCAGATAATTGAGGATATGTTGCGAACTTGTGCAATAGATTTCAAAGGAAATTGGGGCGATCATTTGTTGTTAATCGAGTTTTCCTACAACAACAATTATCACGCGAGTATTGGCATGCCGCCTTATGAAGCTTTGTATGGAAGAAAATATAGATCCCCTATTTATTGGGATGAAGTTGGTGAGCGCAAATTAATTGGCCCAGAGCTAGTTCAACAAATGAAAGAAAAGGTAGAAATGATTCGGAAAAGATTAATTGTCACTCAAGATCGACAAATGAAGTATGCAAATCGAGAACGAAAAGATGTGCAATTCGAACCTGGAGACAAAGTCTTGTTAAAGATATCTCCATGGAAAGGTTTAACCAGATTCGGAAAGAAACGGAAGTTAAGTCCTAGGTATATTGGACCATTCGAAGTATTACGACGAGTTGGAAAAGTGGCATATGAATTGACACTACCTCCGTAAATGCAACATCTTCACAATGTATTCCATGTATCTCTTCTAAATAAGTATAATGCTTATGAGAGCCATGTGATCGAATTGGAACCAGTGGAAATTCAACCAGATTTGTCCTATGTGGAACAACCAGTTCAAATCTTAGACCGAAAAGAGAGGACACTTAGAAATAAAGTTGTACCTCTAGTCAGAGTGTTGTGGAGAAATCCAATAGTGGAAGAATCAACTTGGGAATTAGAAAGTGAAATGAAAGATAAGTATCCCCATTTATTTGCTTAGACTAGATTCTGGGGACAGAATTCTTTTAAGGAGGGTAGATTGTGACGACTGAGAATTTTGCGACATAATTAAGTCAATAAAGTATGATTTATGTGATATGATTATAAATTATGTGATTAAGGTGTTGATTAATTGTCTTTATGGTATATAAGTATCTGGGAGCGTAGATAGACGCGTTCCAATTTAAAGAGTCAGCTTAGGAGTTAAGCTGTGTTGTCGGGCCGTCAGGTAGAATGGAACCCGTCCTAAAAAGGGATTAAAATATTTAAAATGTGAAATATGTGTTATTATGTGAAATGAAATGTTTGAGTAAAGTATTGCGTTCTAGTGATGTGTCGGTCGGTAATGATATTGTGAAGCGTAACTGAAACGCTGAGCGTCGGGCCGTCAGGCAGAACGTGACCCGGTATGCGTAAAGAGAAATAATAATAATAAACAGGGGAAAATTTTATGATCAGATATGAGTTGTGATGTGTCAGTATACGTGCTTGCTTGTCTGTATGCGTGAATACGTGATCTGTTGATATTTTATGGATTTAAGGAAATTATTTGATTTAAATAAGGTTTATTTAACCTTCACACATTTTTATAAAATTATCTGAGTAAGGTAAAGGCATGAGATTTGTTTTGTTATCTTCGGAATAGTCCTAGAAACTTTCCAAAAATGATAGACGAATTTATTTCATGATCGTTGCATTTTAAAATGATTTTTATGTATTAAAATGCTATTTTTGGCATAAACTTGTAAAAATCATATAAAATCAACCGTACGCTCAAAAGTTTATTATAAGTAATGGTTGGAAAGCTAATATCGAGATCCACATTTTAAAATTATCATTCATATCAAATTCATCTATTCCGAGATAGATATTTGCAAATCGAATTCATTTTTTAGAATAAAGAGTGAATTGGAAATAGAATGGCCTAATGACTATACTACCCTTCCTTGGTAGTATATAACCCCACCCACCCCCTCTTTCTTTCTTTTCTCACCCGAGCACCCCTCTTCTCTCTTTTTTTCCTCTCATTTTCGTCCTCCCTCTCGGGACTTCTCTCTCTCACTTTCGGTACTCTCTCTCTCTTTAATCTCTCTCTTGTCCTTCATCCTCTTTCGATTATAAAACCATGATTGTGTGAGTTTTTGCTTTATCCATCCATATATACACATGCATGTCACTATCTTCAAGGTTTTTGAAAAATCCAAAGTTGGATTTGGTGGTTTGATTCGGTTTTCATGAAAACAAAAAGGGTTTTGATTTTTAAATGATTTGGAGTAAAGATATGTGTTTGCATGTGTGTATTTACTTGTGTAAATTGGTGGTTGAAGGTTGGAAAACCCCGAATGGGGGCACCACCGTGAAGCCACCGCCACCGGTGATGAACTCCGGTGAACCGGTGGTGAGTGATGATGTTAAAACTGAGCTCTAGTATCTTTTAAATCAATTTTCTGTGTTTGCATGTGGTATTTTGATGAAAATCCGAATGGAATTGTAGTTTCATAAGTTATTGAGTTGATTATATTGGTTATGGATGTTTATTCTAGGATAAAGTTAAGAGATTAGGGTGATTAAAGATGCAAGGATTTGGAATTATGTTTGCATGTGAGGTTTCTTTAATAAAAAAAGAATAGGCCGAATGGCTCTTGATTTTTGGAAAGATCATGTTGATTTTTGTTGGTGTAAATGATCTATTGATAATTGTTTTTATAAATAGTAGAGTGATTAGAATGAGTTATGGTTTAGAGGTCCAAAGTGATGCATGCATGTTTCAATTCTTGGGAATTTCGAGTGTCCCTACTTGTTTTTAAGAAATTATGTTGTATTATATGTTAAAAATGATTGATCACCCATGTTTAGGTTTAAATTATGAGTTTAAATGAGTTGTAAGAATGAAATTGAACTAGTTTGGGATGATATACTTGATGCATGTCAATTAAGAGCTTTGCATGTTTGATTCTTGTTTATGTTAAGTGATAAGGCCGAAAAGGCCATAGGAATTAAAAGTCAAGACTTTTTGGTAATTGAAAGAATGATTGAGTGTTTATATGTGAATATCTATGGATTTGTTTGTTTGAATGCAGTATGTGGTTCGAATTAAGGAATAAAAGAAAAGGGAACTAAGTTGATTGATTTTAAAAGTTATAAGAGATAGCTATGGTCGTAAACATTTAGCTGTGAATGAAATCGTGTACTCGTATGAGTTATAATTGTTTGATTTGAAGAATAGCCGAGATTAAGGCAAGTATAAGTTGATTATTGAGTATATAAAGATATAAAGACTATGAGAAAAGAATGTATTATGTGCTCTGTGCATGTGTGTATATAAGCTATACTCGTATAGTTCGAGTCAAGAGTATAATCAAGCTATCGTATTGAGTGAACGTTCCAGGAACGAGTGTAACAACCCGAATCCGGGGTCAATATTTGGTGTCACTAAACAATCTTTACATACAATAAAAGAATATTCAATTAACCCCTTTTATCCGGATTGATTACAGGTTATGGTATGAAACAAGAATCTAATATTCTATAACTCACAACAACTAGAATACAAGTGTAATTACCTTTGAACTAATGCTCTTGTCACATTCTTCTAACACCTTCAACCTCTCGCAGCGGAAATTTCTCTAACTTCTGTTGTCTATCAAAGCTATTCACTTTTATCCTTATCTGTTTCTGGCAGAAATAAGAATTTACAAAGCAAGAGTGAGCCAAAAATGCCCAGCAAGTATATAATTTGAGTTTCAAACATTAATATCAAAAGAAAACTTCCGGACAAAATCTTAAAACCATTTCAAACAATTCTATTTATTTGAATGAGTTGAGCAAATAAACGTTGGCTGTCACCAGCCTTTAATTATAAATTCAAAATCGACAAGCAATGTAACGCCCGGGAAATATTATGTATTTATTTTTATCAATAAATAATTATTATGTGATTTTATGTGAATTTTGGTGAATTATTTGATAATTGATATTAATATCTGGATGTTTATTTCTGATAAAATCTAGATATTTTAATTTTTAATTATTTAGAATTAAAGCTAGATAATTTTGGTATTTTTCTGGTAATTTTTGGATTATTATATGATTTTATAAGAATTTATAGAATTAATAATGATTATTCTTACATAATTATAAAATTAATTTTTTTTAAAATCAGAAATCGTTCCACTTCAAATGTTTCTGTATTTTTACAACCCAAAACTCTTCCGAAAACTCCTTCCTAACCTAATCTGATAATTTTGAACACTTTCCGTGTTTTGACTTTCTCGATCCGGGGTACCGTTTGACATGTACGAGTCCCGGTGTGAAATTTTCAATACGCAAATCATTTTATATATCGATAAGAATCCATATTCTCAAAAGGCGAGACATTATCACCTTAATTTCGTATAAAGTATTTTATAGGGAGCTTTGTTTTGATAATTATCCAATTCTGGTATTAAAATTGTATCGACTTTTTAGTTACTTAGAGGCTAAGTAACCTATTTTCGGATTCAATATGTAAATATAATTATCGAATTATTAAATAAATAAAATATGTGATGGTTATGTCAGCTTTGTGTTGCTGTATTATCAATTGTCTGTGAATTGTTGGATGCGAAGATTAATTTTATAATTAATTATCGAGCTGTCTGCATTTAATTCATTTTAAAGTGATTTTATTGAATATTTATTCTTAAAAATGATAAAATTGTCTCTAAAATTATTCTTATTGTTTTATAATTTTATTTATTATTTTTAGGGGTTTATAAAAGTTAGAAATCAATATTTTATTAATTATTTAATTTTAAATGATTTCCTGATTTCATTAAATTGTAAAATCAGTAATTAATTCGGAATTGCTTCAAAAATTATGGAAATTTCGATTCTATTAACTTTTAAATATTTTGAGAATTTTAAAATTTCTTCAAGAATTTTTTAAATATGTTCGTATAAATTCTCGGATTATTATTACTCGTAGGTTATTTGTTTAAAATAAAAATTTCGATGCAAATCAAGATAATACCGGAAAGAAAAAAAAATATATAGAAAAACCTAATTCTACCCCCAAATTCCCCCACCCCTGTTGTCTCTCTCTCGTTCCTCTCGGCTCTCTCTCCAACCTCTCCCAAATCTCTCTCGTCTTTCTTCCCCAATCTCTACCGAACTCTTTCTCCCCTTCTCTTTTGTTTCACTTCGTTTTTCTGATTGGGTGATTGCAAGTTTGGGTAGTTTCCTTATGCTTCTGTTTCTTCACTGATTCGCCGCCGCCCTTCGCCGTCCCGGCGTGGTGGTGGCGCGTGTGCCGCTGTTCGTGTCTGGCTGTGTGTATATATGTTGTATATATAAACATAGTCGTGTGTGTGTGTTGTGCTGCTGCTCTGTGATTTTGCCTGGTTTCTTCGTATTCCGGCCGCCCGCGCGTGGTTGCGCGTGTTGGTGGCGGAATGATTTTTTTGTTTGCTGCTATCTGTGTTACTGTCTGGTTTCCCTGTTCTTTTTCCGGCCTATTTTCCGTCCATACTCCGGTTGCTGTTGTGCAAATACTAAATTGGGATTTTTATATTTCTGTAGAAAATTTTGATTAATATTCATGAAATAAAATTCATTTTTGTATGGGGAATATTATTTTAATCGGTGAGGTCCGCGTTGGAAACCCGAATAAATCGGGTACCCGCGAATTTCACCGCCGTCGGCGATGAGCCTCGGCGAGCCGACGGTGGGCGATGATGATTTTTATCTGAGTCCTACATTTATTAATTAAATAAATTGGTTCGTGTTATTAATTACAAAGCGAAAACGAATAATAACTAATAAATTAAATTTGTACTGGTATTTGGAAATTGTGAATTGTAGTTATGGATTGGATGTGATTATTGATTGTGGTTGACGTCGAAATGATTCGACGGGCAGGCCGATAAATAGAGGAAACGATGTCCGATTTTCGGAAAATTAATTCCGAAAATACGGAAACGTAACATGTAATTGTTGGAGACGTCGAACAAGGATATAATTGAACTTTATGAAACTGACTTGTGTGATGTGATAAGATATTTTGTGAATAATCGATTACCCTATTTTTCAAAATGACAAACATACGTATTTTCCGAAATTAAATACCGAACCGATTTTCGAAGATGTGAACCGTAATTGCTATGTGTATTTCGATAATACATATAAATATGAATTCGGTTATGAAATCGTACGGGTAAAATAGAATAGTGATTTGATGTAAGCTTAAGCGATTATCTGAATTAGGGTATTTCAACCCTGTAGGTTTTAGACGGAAGACCCGAGACATGACATCGGACTAGGAACGATCTAGTGATTAGACGTCGAGATCAACGAAGTTCCAACCAAAGGGTCTGAATGTTGGGATCGTATCGAGAATAGGATAGTAGGTGCATGATAAAGCCGAACGATCTAAGTCGAACCAAAGTCAACCAGTAATAACGGTTAAAGCTTATTGAGGCAAGTATTCTGGATTTTTCTTTTAAAATACTGCAAGTATTCTTAATTTTCTTTTAAATACTGCAAGTATTCCTAACCTTTCTCCTTAAATACTGTAAATATTTATTCGCTCCTATTCTAAGTTCAGAATAGTTAAACTGTTTTATATTTCGCTGCAATTACTCTTATTATGCCAGTTCTTTCCATTATTGTTTCTATAATTCGATTACTCTCTTGAGCAAATTCCCATTCGCTCGGGTTATTTGCGAACCCTAATTTGGGATGTTTTGAAATCAAAATGATTTGATATCAAAATACTCTACGGGCTGGACGGTTATTGTGAGGACCAGTGATGAGCTGGATCCTATGGGCCGGAGATGGACCGGACCCCTTTAGGCCATAGTTGCCTGGGTGCCCCATATGTTGGTTGGGTCTATGCAGTTGGGTATAGATCCGCACTATCTCCTGACTGATCAGCAGGTTATAGTGCATATGTTGGTTTCTAGTGTCCAGTCTAATTTATTGTTGTTCGCCATTAATGGCATTCCCTCTTGAAATAAAATGTGATTATGGATTAAAGTTATTCTTTCTTAGCACTCAGTTTCGGGAAATTACAATGTTTCTAAATATATTCAAGGTTCAGATTGTTGCTGCAGCATTAGTTGCTCAGTGATAGTTATGATCTTGAATGAATTGAGATCTTCTTAATTATTCAACCCGTCCTTATCAGGCTGGTTTAGCAGGCTAAGTTTATGGAAACTTAGTCGATAATGATGGAAACTGAATAGTTAGGAATTTCTTGAACGTCGTTTTATGAATAGTTATTGCATTCATTGCTCAATTATGAAATGATACCAGAAGCTATTTTGAAAACACGCGATCTCTAAAGCTCTTACAAAAATGTCATTATGTCCTATGTGATTCATAGCAATGCAAATCAAATTGATTTTAAGATAACGAGGTATATCCTTTAAATGATTTCGTGTTTCGCCCTTCAGAATATTTCAGAGATTTTGTCTGGAAGTTTTCTTTGAAATTAATGTTTGAAACTCAAATTATATACTTGCTGGGCATTTTTGGCTCACTCTTGCTTTGTCAATTCTTATTTCTGCCAGAAACAGATAAGGATAAAAATAAATAGCTTAGATAGACAGCAGAAGTTCGAGAAATCTCCGCTGCGAGAGGTTGAAGAAGTTAGAAGAATATGATTCGAGCATTAATTCAGAGGTATTTACAATTGTATTTTAGTTGTTGTAAGTTGTAGAAGATCAGATTCTTGTTTCATACCATAACCTGTAAACGATCCGGATTCAAGGGGTTATTTATTTATTTCTTTATTCTATGTAAGGATTGTTTAGTGACACCAAATCTTGACCCCGGATTTGAGGTGTTACAGTTGGTATCAGAGCTACAGGTTATGGGTCACTGAAAGAAGAACAGGTGAGAGTAAGATAGGAATGATAGGTCGTACAGGATAGGAAAGACCCTAGGCATACTCAGGTTAAGTTGAGTTGAGTGCGAATTAGGGTTAGCGGATCCGATCTGGAGTTGCTAAGATAGGATCGTTGAGAAAGTGTAAGGTGAATATCATAACATTTTAGGTATATTGAGTTATCAGATTATACAATAATGAGGAATCGACGGATCATTGGAGACGGGGTATGTTACCCTACTTTTCACGTGGTTTTGAAGAATATGCGATCGATTCTTGTGAGAATTTGTGTAAGAGAAGTTATGATTTAACTTAGAATTAGGTATTAGGACGAGTTCCACGTTGGGAGCAACTAGTTGATGGAAGCGGATGAAGAACCAACATTGCATGTCTTGAAGGCACCACCGTTGCGAGAAGATTCTTACTACCCATCGGGAGTTGTGCGAGGAATGATATCTACCTTCCTAGATATAGGTAAGACTAGCAAGAAGGTACGACCCTATATACATACAAAACATCGAATCACATGCGTGGTTGTAAGCATAACATCAAGGACGATGACAAGAATGTCAAAGATATTACTACAAGTCAGCGTTGTGATAGAATTGCGAATAAGATAATTTACGACGGTGAATGAAGTTTCATCGACTAAGAAATGCGAACAGAGTCCAAGGAAAAGAATAGAAGGCGTACCGAAATAGAAAGACCCTTATATGGGCATTTTTTTAATTAGATATTTCATTGGTAAATCAGGAAAATAGTAAGTAACTTATATAGTAATGACGACCAAATATTTGATTTTCAAAACTTTAAAAAATGAGATTTTGGAAAAGATTTCCTTAATCAACTTTCAAAAGATTTTACATGAAATAAGTTTTACAATTTGGTTGTTAAGGTACTACTTAAGTTCTTGTTATTATAAACAGAAAATGACCTAAAAAGAAGAATCGAATTAGACTTAGTGTTGTTAATTCAAAGGGCTAAGTAGACCCACCAGCAGGGAGAAGGTTTAAGGTTTGCTGTGAAAAATGAAAGTAAGCATTGTTTAATAAAATCAATAATTAAATCAACATATTAAAATATTATTTACCCCAATTCATGAAATTATTAAAATTTAACGAAATTCGTGATTCGAATGGACGGAGAATGATTGAAGGAAATGGCAGAATCTTCTAGATGGTAGGCAGAAGAATCATATGTTATCGACAAAACTGAGGCGTTGCGTGATCGATGGTTATTTTATGCGGAATAAATGGAATCTAAAGCAATGGTTATAAATTTCGGAAGGACGCGATTGAGATTAAATTATTGAAGTAGTTGATGTGAAGACAGTTCCAGGAAGCATTTCGAAGCAATGATGTGACTTGAATCGTGAACCTGTATCCGCACGATCCTGAAGGCATGCGTAAGTGAAGCGTGGAGGTGATCGACATTAATATTCTTTCTTCTAATACGACAGTATATGTTTTTCTTGATTTTTGAATATGTATGAGCTTCTTCTGTTAATAAATTATATGAGGCGAAAATGAAAGAAAAATTCCTGTATTCCTTCTGAATTGTTTCTCTTCTAAAATCCTTGATTCCTGATTAAGACAACAGTATTGTGATATGACGCTTTGTCGAAATGACGAAGAGTCGGGTGGGACGCCACCTAATCATATGCTGTATGCCATATAGTATGAAAGACTGGCCATCTTGAGTACGAATATGGTTGTCTCATTCTTCATTCATTTTTCTTCCTTCTATTTTTTGATTTATAAATTCTCTTAATTAGTTGTTGCATTGTTATTCCTTATTCTATTTCTCAATTAAAATCATATTCATAAAATCTCTTCTTGCATCGAGTCTGTTCTCTGATGATTATGAAAGAAATAGAATAGTCCCGTGCGATATGTAGAATTACGCATCGAAGAAGAATATAATTGCAAGCCGATAAATGGGGGACATTTGTGAGCAAAGACGAATGGATACACCGACAACGTGGTCGTGGCAAAGACATCAAATCTGACAGTTGTTCGTGTTATGAGGATCTCATCAGTACGGTAGAGTACGTTAACGCTATACACTTCAAATCAGAAGATTTCGACGAAAAATAAAATCATTAGTGAATCATAACGAATAAATTAGTTACAAAATAAGGAAGCAAAGTTGTGTGCGTCAGACGCTGCAAACAAGTACAGGGCCGACAATCAAAGATTAAAGAATTGCTGAACAATGATTCAGACATGTAATTACGACGTGAAACATCCCTTCGTCGCTGGAAGATACTGTTCGTGAAGACTCAAGATGGAAGAAATCTTAAATGTAATCAAACTTCGAACGTGTTCTTCAAGAAATTGTAAAATTTTCTAAATTGCGTAAATAAGTGATGATGAATCCAATGCTCATACCCGGGTCAGTAACGGAAGTTCGATGCGAAGCCATAAATAGAGATGAAGCAATGGTGACTCGATTGTGAAATTTTTCAAGAAATAATAATCTAACGGTTGAGTTTTTACGAGATTTTGACGGTAATAATGAAGACCATGCGCAGTTATTAAAAGATAAACCAATTAATAATGGTCAGAAATAAATTAACAGAATCATGAAATCAAACCTTAAATTCATTAGGGATAATTCGTAATATTCTAAAAAGAATTGAGAAAGGTATGGTTATATTAATCATTGTGGGTTTCAGATCCAATCCCAATTAAAAATAGATATGCTATACTAGTTAGATGCTGATCAAAGGTGAATTGTGGGAATTGATGATTTGGTTGATGGAAGTGGACGTATATGATTGTGGATGACTTGGTTGATTGATGGTGTCGGCTTGAGTCCGACTGGTAGTCAATGGTGTAGGGGGAAGTGCTGCCTAAATTTTCAGAAATTACCCTATAGTTAAGAACAAAGAAGTATATTGTCGTTCTCGTCAGTAATCCAAATAATTGCGATCTCGGTTCTTGAGAAAGTTGTTACGACCAAACCGACTTTATGTAATTGGTCTTTGATTCCAGTTAGCTAGTTATCACTTGGTTTAAGTGATCATTTAAAGGAGTTGATTGATCCACTTTGCCAACTAATGGTTAGTTAAATGGAAATCGATTCCAATTAGATTGAGTCAAGCTCTAACATGATTTCCAGCTCCGAAATCAAAGCAATAAGAAATTTGGAAAGTAATGGCGTTAACGTAAATTAAAAGGCCTAGTTCAATTAGCGTGATGTTATTATAATCAGGTGCAAGGTGTGATCCAGAAGAATATGCTATTTTTGATGAATAAAAAAAGAATAGGAAGTTATTGGTTCATGCTAGTAAGAAGAATATTTCAAGACCTGAAGGTATGAGATAAAGTCAAGAAAATATATCATCTGCAATAGCGTTTCAAGAAAAACTTGGGTGTGTACCCATATCGAATGACAAATTAATAAAATATTTGAATGTACACTTCTTTTAAACGGCGGTTGAATAGAAGTTGTTGTAAAATAATGGAAAGCTCGCAAATTCAAGCATCCAATGAACGACGGAGATTGATGAAGTCCGCATGTGAACTCAGGAAAAGAGATGAGAATTAATGAAGAGAAGTCAAACACGCGATTTGTGATACGCCAAGCAAGGCTAAGAAACTAGCTACCAAGGAAATTCGATAACTCTGTTAGTAAGAATTTAAATAGTATAAATAAAAGTCTTCATTCCAGTGTGAACTTCAGAAATGGCCTATCCAATAATAAACAGGGTAATATTACTAAGAAAAAGAAATTCGTTATATATGAAGAAGATAATGAATAATGAGAATGCAGAACTAATCAAGACAAGAAGTGGAATCAAAAGGATGATAAAGAAATTTTATAAAATAATCCAGAAAATATGCAAGTTGGGAACGTTGGTTGTGCCAGAACTATTAGAAGAGTGAGGTGAAATGTCGATAAGTGAAGATAGGAATTTCATTTAAGGAATACGTGTAAACATGAATGATTAAACAAAGGTATTAATGGCAAACGATTGGAGAGGCACGTTGCAATGAATCTCAAAATAGAATTTTTAGAACTAAAGTGAAGTCCCGGAGGTTCGAATGAACGCCTTATCAAGATTACCTCAAGGAATGAGGTGAGGATTTCTCGTCGGTTACTGCACAGAGTCAAACTGGTATCAAAAGCTCTGTATCGCCTAACTCAATAGGGATAAAATAATAAGTAAAGGAAAACTTCAGAAATGTGGAATGAAAGCATAATGAAATAAAGAGTATTTTGCGCCGTGCACAAAAGTGGTTATGGAAAAAGAAAATAGATATATGAGGCTACGCGTCGATTATCAGAAATTGTAAGTTTGAAGGTTAAGTGAACACAATATACCAGGAGTATTGAGATAGAGTGATCATATTTATTGATAACATCCTCGCTAATTCAAGGACTAAGGAAGACCAAGTTGAACGCCTGAAGATATGCTTGCGAAGAGCTGGAAAATAGAAGCTGCATTCTTAGCTTCAAAGATATGAATTCTGGATATAATTGATTATAAGCTCCAGGGTGTGGTTAACTACCCAGCAGGAAAAGTCCATTTAGGAACAGATGTTCAAATAGAAAGAAAAGAGTGAATATCATTGAGATTGTTGGGAAATAGTTAAAAGAATTGGAAAAGTTAGGAATTGAAGAATAGAATTTGAACCGTCGTCTGAGTTATGCTGATACTTACTTTGTTGTTGAATATCAAAGGTGGTATTAATGCAGATGATTGATGTGGACTTCAGTATGGGACGTTGTGAACATCAAAGTTCGTATTAATATCTAATTTGACAGGACAACCAAATGGGTATTAGCACCCACGAGACCGGGTTTTAAATAAAGTTATGATTCATTCTGTTCCAAATTAATATTTCCTTTCAGATAGTAACAGATTCTCGCTCAATGAATATACTTGACGGTGACTGAAAAAATAATAATAATAATAAATAAAATAAAATAAAAATAATAATAGAGGTATACTACCAAGTGGTGAGTAAATGAAATTGCCGAGATTATTCTTTTTTAGCTTTTGAATAGATGTAGAACATTTCAAAGCATCTGACGTCATGAACTCAAGATATCGGGTGCAGACGAATAGAAAACGCAAAAGACCGATTAAGGATAAGTAGAGAAGAACAGCAAGTAAAAATAGAAATTTCATGAATAGGAAACTATTAGAATCGGAAAGAAAAGAAGGTTAGTGTAAATTAAGTTGGTCCTTTGAAATAGTGAGATTGATAGAACGATTGTGAATGAGTTGGTCTTGTTGTCACAGGTGTACGAGTCTATAAGGCATTTATGTGTGTATGACTATGAAGAGTAATTTAGCTCCAAATATGTGAAATAAAAGATTGGGTTAGGGGTTGCATGAGCAACTAATAAATCTGATGACGGTAGGAGACCGTTGGAACATGATTAAAAGTAGTGAGTCCTGAGAAGTTTTAAGTAGATACTCGAAAGGTAGCAGTGTCTGTTCTTTAGCATGATTCTGAGGACAGAATCCTTTTAAGGGGGGAAGAATGTAACGCCCGGGAAATATTATGTATTTATTTTTATCAATAAATAATTATTATGTGATTTTATGTGAATTTTGGTGAATTATTTGATAATTGATATTAATATCTGGATGTTTATTTCTGATAAAATCTAGATATTTTAATTTTTAATTATCCAGAATTAAAGCTAGATAATTTTGGTATTTTTCTGGTAATTTTTGGATTATTATATGATTTTATAAGAATTTATAGAATTAATAATGATTATTCTTACATAATTATAAAATTATTTTTTTTTAAAATCAGAAATCGTTCCACTTCAAATGTTTCTGTATTTTTACAACCCAAAACTCTTCCGAAAACTCCTTCCTAACCTAATCTGATAATTTTGAACACTTTCCGTGTTTTGACTTTCTCGATCCGGGGTACCGTTTGACATGTACGAGTCCCGGTGTGAAATTTTCAATACGCAAATTATTTTATATATCGATAAGAATCCATATTCTCAAAAGGCGAGACATTATCACCTTAATTTCGTATAAAGTATTTTATAGGGAGCTTTGTTTTGATAATTATCCAATTCTGGTATTAAAATTGTATCGACTTTTTAGTTACTTAGAGGCTAAGTAACCTATTTTCGGATTCAATATGTAAATATAATTATCGAATTATTAAATAAATAAAATATGTGATGGTTATGTCAGCTTTGTGTTGCTGTATTATCAATTGTCTGTGAATTGTTGGATGCGAAGATTAATTTTATAATTAATTATCGAGCTGTCTGCATTTAATTCATTTTAAAGTGATTTTATTGAATATTTATTCTTAAAAATGATAAAATTGTCTCTAAAATTATTCTTATTGTTTTATAATTTTATTTATTATTTTTAGGGGTTTATAAAAGTTAGAAATCAATATTTTATTAATTATTTAATTTTAAATAATTTCCTGATTTCATTAAATTGTAAAATCAGTAATTAATTCGGAATTGCTTCAAAAATTATGGAAATTTCGATTCTATTAACTTTTAAATATTTTGAGAATTTTAAAATTTCTTCGGGAATTTTTTAAATATGTTCGGATAAATTCTCGGATTATTATTACTCGTAGGTTATTTGTTTAAAATAAAAATTTCGATGCAAATCAAGATAATACCGGAAAGAAAAAAAAATATATAGAAAAACCTAATTCTACCCCCAAATTCCCCCACCCCTGTTGTCTCTCTCTCGTTCCTCTCGGCTCTCTCTCCAACCTCTCCCAAATCTCTCTCGTCTTTCTTCCCCAATCTCTACCGAACTCTTTCTCCCCTTCTCTTTTGTTTCACTTCGTTTTTCTGATTGGGTGATTGCAAGTTTGGGTAGTTTCCTTATGCTTCTGTTTCTTCACTGATTCGCCGCCGCCCTTCGCCGTCCCGGCGTGGTGGTGGCGCGTGTGCCGCTGTTCGTGTCTGGCTGTGTGTATATATGTTGTATATATAAACATAGTCGTGTGCGTGTGTTGTGCTGCTGCTCTGTGATTTTGCCTGGTTTCTTCGTATTCCGGCCGCCCGCGCGTGGTTGCGCGTGTTGGTGGCGGAATGATTTTTTGTTTGCTGCTATCTGTGTTACTGTCTGGTTTCCCTGTTCTTTTTCCGGCCTATTTTCCGTCCATACTCCGGTTGCTGTTGTGCAAATACTAAATTGGGATTTTTTATATTTCTGTAGAAAATTTTAATTAATATTCATGAAATAAAATTCATTTTTATATGGGGAATATTATTTTAATCGGTGAGGTCCGCGTTGGAAACCCGAATAAATCGGGTACCCGCGAATTTCACCGCCGTCGGCGATGAGCCTCGGCGAGCCGACGGTGGGCGATGATGATTTTTATCTGAGTCCTACATTTATTAATTAAATAAATTGGTTCGTGTTATTAATTACAAAGCGAAAACGAATAATAACTAATAAATTAAATTCGTACTGGTATTTGGAAATTGTGAATTGTAGTTATGGATTGGATGTGATTATTGATTGTGGTTGACGTCGAAATGATTCGACGGGCAGACCGATAAATAGAGGAAACGATGTCCGATTTTCGGAAAATTAATTCCGAAAATACGGAAACGTAACCTGTAATTGTCGGAGACGTCGAACAAGGATATAATTGAACTTTATGAAACTGACTTGTGTGATGTGATAAGATATTTTGTGAATAATCGATTACCCTATTTTTCAAAATGACAAACATACGTATTTTCCGAAATTAAATACCGAACCGATTTTCGAAGATGTGAACCGTAATTGCTATGTGTATTTCGATAATACATATAAATATGAATTCGGTTATGAAATCGTACGGGTAAAATAGAATAGTGATTTGATGTAAGCTTAAGCGATTATCTGAATTAGGGTATTTCAACTCTGTAGGTTTTAGACGGAAGACCCGAGACATGACATCGGACTAGGAACGATCTAGTGATTAGACGTCGAGATCAACGAAGTTCCAACCAAAGGGTCTGAATGTTGGGATCGTATCGAGAATAGGATAGTAGGTGCATGATAAAGCCGAACGATCTAAGTCGAACCAAAGTCAACCAGTAATAACGGTTAAAGCTTATTGAGGCAAGTATTCTGGATTTTTCTTTTAAAATACTGCAAGTATTCTTAATTTTCTTTTAAATACTGCAAGTATTCCTAACCTTTCTCCTTAAATACTGTAAATATTTATTCGCTCCTATTCTAAGTTCAGAATAGTTAAACTGTTTTATATTTCGCTGCAATTACTCTTATTATGCCAGTTCTTTCCATTATAGTTTCTATAATTCGATTACTCTCTTGAGCAAATTCCCATTCGTTCGGGTTATTTGCGAACCCTAATTTGGGATGTTTTGAAATCAAAATGATTTGATATCAAAATACTCTACGGGCTGGACGGTTATTATGAGGACCAGTGATGAGCTGGATCCTATGGGCCGGAGATGGACCAGACCCCTTTAGGCCATAGTTGCCTGGGTGCCCCATATGTTGGTTGGGTCTATGCAGTTGGGTATAGATCCGCACTATCTCCTGACTGATCAGCAGGTTATAGTGCATATGTTGGTTTCTAGTGTCCAGTCTAATTTATTGTTGTTCGCCATTAATGGCATTCCCTCTTGAAATAAAATGTGATTATGGATTAAAGTTATTCTTTCTTAGCACTCAGTTTCGGGAAATTACAATGTTTCTAAATATATTCAAGGTTCAGATTGTTGCTGCAACATTAGTTGCTCAGTGATAGTTAGGATCTTGAATGAATTGAGATCTTCTTAATTATTCAACCCGTCCTTATCAGGCTGGTTTAGCAGGCTAAGTTTATGGAAACTTAGTCGATAATGATGGATACTGAATAGTTAGGAATTTCTTGAACATCGTTTTATGAATAGTTATTGCATTCATTGCTCAATTATGAAATGATACCAAAAGCTATTTTGAAAACACGCGATCTCTAAAGCTCTTACAAAAATGTCATTATGTCCTATGTGATTCATAGCAATGCAAATCAAATTGATTTTAAGATAACGAGGTATATCCTTTAAATGATTTCGTGTTTCGCCCTTCAGAATATTTCAGAGATTTTGTCCGGAAGTTTTCTTTGAAATTAATGTTTGAAACTCAAATTATATACTTGCTGGGCATTTTTGGCTCACTCTTGCTTTGTCAATTCTTATTTCTTCCAGAAACAGATAAGGATAAAAATGAATAGCTTAGATAGACAACAGAAGTTCGAGAAATCTCCGCTGCGAGAGGTTGAAGAAGTTAGAAGAATATGATTCGAGCATTAATTCAGAGGTATTTACAATTGTATTTTAGTTGTTGTAAGTTGTAGAAGATCAGATTCTTGTTTCATACCATAACCTGTAAACGATCCGGATTCAAGGGGTTATTTATTTATTTCTTTATTCTATGTAAGGATTGTTTAGTGACACCAAATCTTGACCCCGGATTTGAGGTGTTACAAGCAATTCCCCGATTCATCTCCTGAATCAGGGTTCTGTCCTGTTTTGGAATCATGAAAACCTTTCGAAAGAGAATGCCGTTAATGGCGATCATCAATAAATTAGACTGGACACTAGTTCGCATCTATATTCTGCTGATCAGTCAGAATATAATGCAGATCTATATCTCAATATATAGATCTAGTCGGGTCCCCAGGCACTACGGCCCATCACGAGGCACCAGTCATCCCGGTCCTCAGGATTAAGTAAAACTCAATCCCCAATATATCACTATCCAGCCCGTAGAGTGTTTTGATGTCAAACTAATTTGAATTCAAAACATCCCAATTCAGGGTTCGCAAATAACCCGAAAGAATGGGTATTTGCTCATGAGAGCAATCGAATTACAGGAACAAGAATAAATGAACAAGCATAATATGAGTAATTGCAGTGAAATATAAAACATTTAATTATTCTGAACTTAGAATAGGATCGAAGAAATAATTGCAGTAGTTTAAAAGAAAATTCAGGAATACTTGTAGTATTTTAAAAGAAAAATCCAGAATACTTGCAGTGTTTAAAAGAAAATTCGGGAATACTTGCCTCCATAAGCTTTAATCGCTATTACTAGTGTAATAACCCCAATTTTGGAAATTTTTGAAACCCTTATGAATAGTGTTTTTGCTGAACGAGAAAACTTTTCATGCCACGCTATGTAGGGGTTCTGTTATTGATCTTATGGGATATTATTAGTACTCTATGAAGTATATAAGTGTATGTAAAGATCGTCAGAATCCAATTCCGAACACTTTGGTTTTTCCCGGAAATCCACAAGATACGGAGAGAATTGAGTATGAGGTAACAGGATAAAAAGGATTTAAATTAAAGGATTATAATGGAGGATCATAAAAAGGAATATAATGTATTGAGAAAGGTTAAGGGAACCTAAGTAATAAGATCCCGGGTATGATCCTTCAAACGATAAACGAGAACGAAAGTTAAGCGAACCGTATAACAGATCAGCGGTCATTAGGCAAACGATTAGGAAGTTAATCAAAGGGATTAGTGGGAATGATGTCATCCAACCAATAGAAAGAGGACAAGGAAGGGAGGATGACATCATGAGGATGATATAAGCATGACATGGGAAGGAAGGAGGTGTGGTTGAATGAGAACCACACAAATTCAAGGGCAAGAAGGTAATTGACTAAAGCAAGCACAAAAACCAAGCAACCAAGCCAAGCAAAAACCATTTTCATCAAAAATCAAAAGCAACCAAGGCTTGTTCATGAAGCTCTCGGGTGGTTTCTTAAGAAATGGGAAGTCCAAGCTCCTCCACTTGTTATTTTCCAAGGTAATTATCCTAGCTCCTCCTAGTTAAGTTACATACTTCCTATAAGTTTAAGCTTCTAATTCCAAGCCAATCTTTTTCTATAAATCATCAAAGAAGATGGTGAATAGTGTTTTCAAGAACTAAAATTTGTGTTCTTGAAGTTTTGTTTAGATTAAGCTTGGTTAAGGGCTTTAAAGGTGATTCCAAGCCATCCTCTTGATTCTCCACTCTCCAAGGAAGGTATAAACTACAAACCCTAGCTTTAGTTTTGAGTAATTAGGATTGAATGTGTTTGATATAGCATATGTGAGGCATGATGCTTGATTGGTTGAAGTTTGGTTGAGTTTGTAGAGATTAGTTGGTTTTGTTGTATTGTTGGAGTTGTAAATCTTGGTAATTAGTTAAAGAACCTAAGTAAAGCTTTTAGTTCATGTGAGGAATAAGTATAAATGGTTAATATGGATTTGTTGGGGTTGTTATGATGTGATAAGGATGGATGATTGTTGTATGATGGATTTGAGGTTGGATTTGGGGTTGATTTGGAATGGGTTTGAATGGTTTAAAAAAAATGGGAAATCGCGTAAACATAGCCGTCGTAACGTCCGATTTTCTTTGGACTGTTTTTGTGCATAGCATTAGGACCCCAGAACCCCCTGCTAGATTGTGACCACTGCCATGTTTAGATAGCTCATGTTACGAGCTTCGTTTTGATATGTAGTTCGTTCGATTCCGATTTACGGTTTAGGAGAAACGACCGTTTCAAGTAACGGCGTTTCACGAACGAAACTTTTTCCCTCGCCTTACTTTGAAATGTAGGTTAAAGACCAAAAAGGGTTAATTAATGCATGAAACATTTATGGTAAGTGTTTTAGGCAGTTGGTAAGTCACTCGCGAAGGAATCGCTTTAAAACTCGTAAAGGTTAAATTATTAAAAATGAAGGAGCCGAGGGTACCCGAGTGACTTAAGCAAATCAGTGAGCGCAAAATCAAGCGTTGGAGTCTAAGTTAGTTAAAGTATAGATTTACAAGTGATTTTGGTTTAATTCCAACTTACTTGTTGTTTATAGGTTACCAGACTCGTCCCGAGCCTTTTATCACCCCAAGTCGCTCAGGCAAGTTTTCTACCCGTTATACTGTTGTTGTGATGTAAATATATGTATATGCATTATCTTGTGATATTGCATGATTGTTATTAGCAAATTTTGCGATATATTGGAGCATGCTAATATGGTATATATGCATGTCTGTTTCGTAATCTGGTTATCTATCTGTTGATTTCAGTGCTTATAGTTGCATAATACCTATGCTAGAAATAAGCAAGTAGTTGCGTATACCCTTAGTATAGGGGATAAAAGGTGAACATATTTCTAAACCGAAAGTCGATGTTCCCGAGTATATTATATATATATATTTATATATATATATATATATGGATATAGTTTTTAAAACTATGGATCGAATAAGGTTTATTCGATACCTTTATTCTATTATTTGAATATTATTTGAATATTCATTCGAGGGCTTATGACTCAGTTTATTTTATTATTTGAATATTATTTGAATATTCATTCGAGGGCTTATGACTCAGTTTATTTTATTATTTGAATATTATTTGAATATTCATTCGAGGGCTTATGACTCAGTTTATTTTATTATTTGAATATTATTTGAATATTCATTCGAGGGCTTATGACTCCTTTTATATTATTTATTGAATATTATTTGAATATTCATTCGGGGGTTTATGACTCAGTTTATATTATTTATTGAATATTATTTGAATATTCATTTGAGGATCTATGACTCTGATTATGTACTGAATTATATTCTTTATTCTATTAAAGAATAAGGTGTTAATAATCAAACTTATTTTCGATTATTCAAATAAAGATAATACTTTCATATAAGTATATCTTTGGTTATTTAATGTTTATTTCAAGTATAAGTTAATACTTCTACTTCAATTATTTTTATAAAGATTATTCTTTATGGGAATATTATTTAAAATAATAATATTCAGTCATTTTCTAAAATATTCTGGGGACTGATTTACTTCATTAAATCAGCCTTACTCCAAACACTCTTTAAAGTGTTTTCGAGTCTTCAAAATGATTTTTAAAAGTCAGAGCGGATCCCAAAAACTCATTTTTATATTTAAGATCTTCCTTTTAAGGGGATTTAAATACTCGCTCAAAACCTGGGGAATCCGGCTCTGTGGTGTATTTTATATTCGCAACAAGGTTGCAGATTTGGTAAATGAATTGATTACTTGCCCAACGTTCGGGAAGTAAGCCCCTCTCATTGAGTCGGCATAAGCGACAGGCCGAGGTACGGTCTATTATTGTGTAAGTGGCTCAGTGGGAGTCCATCAAATGCATAGGTGGCTGAGTGGCAGTCCAGCATAGGTCTTAATTATGACCAGGGTGATGACCAGTGGGGAATTCGTCCATCTACTAGTAGAAAAGGTTACTTATTGGTATCTTTGCCTGATCAGCAAGATATCGGGTTTATGCCAAAATTCTTTTCCTTTCCAAAATTCATTGGATGTTTCGAACTCTGTTCATACTTCACATAACAGAGGTTCCAGGAAATGTTTAAAGGGATATATATATGTGGTTATATATATATCGGGACTAAATAAAGTATCTCATAACTTTTTCATTCAATAATCTTTCAAAGATTGAATCTATTCAAGTCTTATCTTGTGGTCTCATCAGTGGGATGAACTTTTGAAATTGATTATAACTTGAACGGTGGTAGTTCAAGTAGTATTGGGAATGATATAAATGTAGTGAAGTATTTGGTAACTTCATCTTTTAAACTTATATCTAATTAATAATTGTCTTATGAATGACAAAGATTTTCAGAAAAACGTTGAGACAAGGTTAGATATATGAGATCACCTTGCAACGATATTTTTTATATACAGTTATACACTGGGACTTTGTGTATATTATGCATGGAAGAGGACTTCCAATATTTTGAAAAGTATATATGTATATATATATATACTGAATATTTTGCGACTTCATCGCATTAAGTTATCAACTTGGTTCATTTCGTTTGACCAAGACTTTCATGAGTATTATGAGTAGACTCATATACTGTAAATAATTATGCATATTATTTTGGTGGGCTTGCTGCTCACCCTTGCTTTCTTCTTTCATCACACAACAACAGTTAGGAAAGATGACCAGACTTCAGCAGACCCAGCGCAAGCGCGTGGAAAGCGTTCCGCGTCTTCCCGTTGATGTCGTAGCTGCTATAGCTGCAGAGGTAGATCTATTGTAGATTAGACCATCTGCTTTTGGAGAATCAATTATGTATAATTATAACTTGTGGCAGATAATGGCAATTAACTGTAAATTTATCAAGTAATCGTTTTGGGTTGTAATAACTTTTAAATTGTGGATTCAAAGACTTGTACTTATTTGAATTTCATCTCTGAGACTATAACGGGTTGTGGTGTATGTTAGTGTGGGGTCACAGCATAAGGTTGGTTATTATTAATTAAGTGAAGTGATATTGTGGAAAGAAAGACCGTGACGACCCGGATCCCCGACCCCGGATCTGGGGGTGTTACAGAAATGGTATCAGAGCTAAGCGTTATAAACCTCAGAGATGATGGGACGTTAAGATAATAAGTTAACTAAGATAATAAGAACTCTTGCCAAGTTCATAGTCGGGCTACCTAACGTAGCACTGACAGTTAAAAACCCTTATGGGAACCCTTATAAATATCGTGATAGGAGCGTAGTTCGTTATCGTATATGGTAGCGGGACTCCGAACCCTGAGGTTGAGGAGCAACATCGCGATGATGTTTTATTACTCATTGGAGATCAAATTATGGATCCAATAGAGCGTCCTAACGCAGGACCGGATGATGTTGATATTGAGGAGGTAGCGGTTGAGGAGGTTGTCCTAGAAGGGATAGTTGTTGAGGAGGATCCCAAGGAGGATCCTGGCAAGATTGGATAAAGGACCACTGATGAATTGATGACCATGGTTAGGGCAACTCCCAGAGGTAGGATTGGCCGGTCACTACCGGAGGTTCGTTCAAGTTTGTAAAGATAGTAACCCCTTTAACGCGGCTTACTCGTAAGACTGAGAAGTTCGAATGGACAGAGAAATGCGAGAACAGCTTTCAAGAACTGAAGCAGAGGTTGGTGATGGCCCCTATGCTGGCATTGCCGGATGGAAAAGGAGATTTTGTGATTTGTAAGTGACGCTTCGCATAAGGAATTAGGGTGCTTCTTAGCGCAGCAAGATAATCGCGTCTGCGTCAAGACAATTAAGGTAATATGAAATTCGATATCCCCGCCCATGAGCTTAGGCTCGTGGCAATAGTTTTACCCTAAGGATTGGAGGCACTACTTGTATGGAGAGAAGTGCAAGAATTACCTAAGCCATAAGTGCTCTAGTACATTTTCACGTAGAAAGAGCTCAACATATGCCAGAGGAGGCAGTTAGAGCTAATCAAGAATAATGATTGGGAGATTCTTTATCATTCGGGGAAAGCTAATATGGTGGCTGATGCCCTTAGTAAAAAGGAGAGACTCAAGATGATAATGTCTTTTGGAGAGTTTATAAGAGATTTTGAGAAAATGGAAATAGTAGTGAAGGTAACCGGAGCCGGTACCGAAAAGCTGTTGAGATAGCAATACAGCCCGAATTATTGGAAAAGATCATATTGTGCCAGAAAAGTTATGAATGAAGGCAGAGAGCCAACAAATAGATAAGAGGTTAATACCGAGAAAGATGAGAAGGGAATAATGAGGTATTCCTACAGAATTTGGGTTCCAAATGTTCAAGAGCTTAAAGATGAGATCTTAGATGAAAGCTAGTTTGAGGAATAAGATTTAGAGCAAACCCTGAACGTGATAGTCAGGGAGGTCGCCATCAAGATAGAAGGAACCCATGACATAATGGAGTGAAAAATGAGGATTTTAAATTAAAAGATGACCCCAATTATGGGGAGTAGGATGAAACATTTCATACTAAGGAAACAAAAAGTCGAGCGAGATAAGGAGACCCGAGACGGTACTCCTATACGGAAATTTATGGACCTGTCTAAAGAGAACTTAGACTATTATCCCCAACCACCACCCTGAGGAGACAGTGCGGTGGGAAATTCTTTCAGGACCTTTAAATCGCTAAGCTCTCAGAGTTCCAAGGAACAAGCTGACCCAGTCGAGGCAAGAGCCTGGCTAAAGGAAATATAGGAATCATTTGAGATTCTAAATGATTGACGAATCACAAAAGACTGTTTTTATCACTTACCCTCCTAAGAGAGAGGCCACCCGCCGGTAAAAGGCCAAGGAAGGCACGGAACAAGAGATTATAATAAACTGATTTAAGTTCAGTCAATTGTTTTCGGGAAAGTAATTCCCAAAGATAAGGAGATAGTGTAAAAGCTTTAGAGCCAGAACAAAGGCAGACGAGTATGATAAATTATGAATCTAAGTTGTAAAAGTTATCAAGATTCGTTCTGAGGACACGAATCCAGAATGACGGGATGTTTGGAATCAATGCTTATGTTGTGATGGTTCATGAAATAATGATAAGAGAAAGGGAAATAAAAAGGAACTGAAGTGGAAAGGGATATAAAGGCAAAGGAGTTTGAGGTATGATAAGGGAGTCGGGTATGAGGAAACCCTAAAGACTCATAGCAATAGAAATAGAAAAGTATGTAATCATCCGGATGAGAGTGATTCACCATGAGTTAAATTGATGGTTGAAGGTATAAGAGATACATATATTTTATCCCCTGTAAGTTGGGAAGATTCGAGGAAACCTTGAGATAATTCGAAGGATAAATAATGAGACGCGGATAGACTGAGGAGACAAGAAAGTAAGGAATTAAGAAAATTGGGTGAAGGAAGTGACCTTCAAGAAGGTAGAGTGTAAGACCGGTGGCATGATACCCAGAAAGGGAGACGCCAGATATGAAAGATATCCCAACATTGAGGTGACTGTTGAGATAAACAACAGAAGTAAATAAGGAATTATTAAAAAGAAGTTCACGTTGAACACGACCAATATCTTCCAGAACATCCTTGTTATCGTTACCAAATTAGGCAAGACAAGCGGATAACCGTTGTTATCTTTTGGAGGCCATATGGATTGACCTCAATTTGAATAAGGATGCTATTATGAAATTAGGTATCGACTATCGAGGTGGGAATGATGAATAAGATAATCTGTCGAGGATATATGACTTGATTTATCCATGGATGGATGCAGGTACCTTTTAAAGGTGGAATTAAGGCTAGAACATCGGTAACTTAAAATGAATCCTAGGGGAATGCATAAAGGTTTGCATTTCACCCTTAATAGGGACGGTATGAGTTTTGACAGTATGATTTGGAAAGGGTTAAGGTAACAATAACCTTTAAGAATTCGTGGAGAAATTTTCAGAAGTATATAGACAATGGTTCTAGTAATAGTAAATGGTATTTTGATATGCCCTGTATCTAGGGAATACAGGAGGAACGATTCAAGGATAACCTTAGAGGTTTTACAAGGAGAAAGGTAATATTCAAAATTCTCAAGAATAGAAATGTTGATAAAGGAAATATGACGTAATTATGATGTTGCCAAGTGGGGCACATGTTAAACCACGAGAAAGTATGGATCGAACCAGTAAAGGTTGAAATTGTCAGGGCAATTAGGGCCTAGGATAAAAGATGTTCTAAGTATGATTGAGAGTCAGTCGTGACAGTGATTAACCTCTAAAGATTGAGGCAATAACTTATGGAAAAATGGTGATATTTTTTTTTTACTCATCAGATTTTAAGGAAAACATCTTCACATAAGCTGTGATTGAAATAAGGTAGAAAATTTATTTGGAGGTGGTTAAAATGACATTGACTGTAAGGAAATTTTACTATCAGGAAAGGCCAAAGAGGTGGCCGACACTTTAAAGGTAAGTGGATAATTATAGGCGCGTGTGCCAAAAGAATACAGTGATGATGGTTAAAAAAAAAATGTGAAGGTTGTATTATGGTTTGGAAGATTGACATTCCTTCTGATGACTGTGCAATACCCAACCGTAATAGTAGTTAGTAAAGGTTTAATTCGTGTAATCGCCATGAGCGGGCTATCTATCTCAGAAGATACTATCTTGAGATAAGCCAGGACCATAGTTCAAAAAGGACTAAACAAACCTTTGAGTTAAGTCTTCTATTGAAGGCATATGATTAAGAATGGTATTAACCTGCTATCATTGCTTTGAGCGAAACTCTTCTGCAAATTTTATCTGCTTCATGTCATGAAAGTACGTCAGAGTTTGGAGTGTTCTTCATGAATTGTGATTGGTGGTTATGTTAACTCCTTAGGAGAATTAGATACGAGATGGATGGACTCCGTATGGTTAGTTATTAAGACTTCATGGAAAATGAATGACTACAGTAGGTCAGTGGTGGACCTTAGTAAGGCAGCAATGATTCTGCGAGTAATGAGCTGATTACAACCGTGAGAGTTGTATTGGAATGGGTGTTGAGATTGAGTACCACTAATCGGGTAGTGGTAGTGTATAAGTTATCATTGATAGACTAATTAAGTAGAGTATCTACCTAGTGAATTATTATTCTTCCTTATCAATAGAGAGTCGTATTATTATACGAGGAAGGTTGCAGTGCAAGCATAGAATTCAAATAACGATGATGTCTAGAATGAGATCCCAGATTCGATTTTCGATGTCGAGGGAGTTTCAAAGGTAATTGTGTATAAGCTCGAGGAAGAGCATGGGTCCATAGAATGATGGACGGGATAGCGAAAATATTTAGGCACGTGAAATGCGATGCTATAATACTTGATGTTGATTAAATACATATATGTTTTGTTCTTCTATGACAAACCTCTATAGTTCAGAGGTAGGTTCCAAGCCAGATATTTTGTGGCAGTATATTTTTTTTTCATATATACAATTCTCTTCAGTTCGTTCTTTTCTCTTCTTTTCATTTCATGTAAGCTGAGAAGAACAACCCTTCCAGAAGGGGAGGTATTGCCGAATGACTATCTATCTGTGTGATAGAAGCCGAGTAGGATACCAGCTATTGTTTAATTGCTTGTCAAGTACTAAAGGCTGGCCACCTTCTGTACTAACTATGCAATGTAACAAGTGTTCATGATCATAGTGATCTCTCAATAAATTCTTTTACTTCTATATGAAGGACTAAGCTTTCGAAGATAGAAGCAGCTGAAAAAGGAGTAGTAAAGTTGTGGTGGTATGTGGAATGGAAACACATTCGTGATACTAAGGTTGACGAGGTTATTAAAAGGTTATAGAACGCTAACGAGCAAAAGTATAACCAGTATAATATTAGGAACAAAAGGTAGTAGCGATTACGAACTGGAAAAGAATGGGTATTGAGAAGCAAAAGCTCTAATGCTAAAAGCTATAATGAGAGTCTGTGCAATAGACTTGAAAGAATTTGGAATGATCACTTAATTCGGATTGAGTTATCTTACGACAATAGATCATATGTCATTATCGAGATGTCGCCTTATGAGATCCTTGAGGGAAGACAATGTCGATCTCCCTTATGTTAGGATGAAGTTGTAGAGCGCAAGATACTCGGACCCGCAGTAGTCCAAAAGATCAAGGATATGATAGATCTAATCAGAGGACGGCTGGTAGTAGCCCAAGATGGACATGATAAGTATGTTGATTTGAAACGAAAGGATAAAGAGTATGAAATAGGGGACCTAGTAATGTTATAGGTATCCCTTGGAGAGGATTGATGAGGTTCGGAAAGAAATGAAAGCTAAGTCCACGAATTGCTGGACCCTTGGATATATTAAGACGTATTGGGAGGATAGCATAGAAGCTAGCCCTAACCCCGAACATGTAGCAGGTCGTAACGTGTTTCACGTATCAATGTTAAGGAAGTGTAATTTAGATGCCAGATAAATAGAGGCATATGAGCGCATAGATATGCAACCCGACGTAACCTGTATGGAGCAACCAGGAAGGGTTATAGAGTGAGAAAGAACAAGTGCTTAGGAGAAGGATTATTAAACTAGGCAGAGTTTGGTGGTAGGACCACAATGTGGGAAAATTTACTTAAGAGTTAGAAGGTGCAATGCTAGGAAGGTATCCCTATTCATTTTCTATCTGATTCCGGGACGGAATCCTTTTAAGGAGGGGAGACTGTAATAACCCCAATTTTGGAAATTTTTGAAACCCTTATGAATAGTGTTTTTGCTGAACGAGAAAACTTTTCATGCCACGCTATGTAGGGGTTCTGTTATTGATCTTATGGGATATTATTAGTACTCTATGAAGTATATAAGTGTATGTAAAGATCGTCAGAATCCAATTCCGAACACTTTGGTTTTTCCCGGAAATCCACAAGATACGGAGAGAATTGAGTATGAGGTAACAGGATAAAAAGGATTTAAATTAAAGGATTATAATGGAGGATCATAAAAAGGAATATAATGTATTGAGAAAGGTTAAGGGAACCTAAGTAATAAGATCCCGGGTATGATCCTTCAAACGATAAACGAGAACGAAAGTTAAGCGAACCGTATAACAGATCAGCGGTCATTAGGCAAACGATTAGGAAGTTAATCAAAGGGATTAGTGGGAATGATGTCATCCAACCAATAGAAAGAGGACAAGGAAGGGAGGATGACATCATGAGGATGATATAAGCATGACATGGGAAGGAAGGAGGTGTGGTTGAATGAGAACCACACAAATTCAAGGGCAAGAAGGTAATTGACTAAAGCAAGCACAAAAACCAAGCAACCAAGCCAAGCAAAAACCATTTTCATCAAAAATCAAAAGCAACCAAGGCTTGTTCATGAAGCTCTCGGGTGGTTTCTTAAGAAATGGGAAGTCCAAGCTCCTCCACTTGTTATTTTCCAAGGTAATTATCCTAGCTCCTCCTAGTTAAGTTACATACTTCCTATAAGTTTAAGCTTCTAATTCCAAGCCAATCTTTTTCTATAAATCATCAAAGAAGATGGTGAATAGTGTTTTCAAGAACTAAAATTTGTGTTCTTGAAGTTTTGTTTAGATTAAGCTTGGTTAAGGGCTTTAAAGGTGATTCCAAGCCATCCTCTTGATTCTCCACTCTCCAAGGAAGGTATAAACTACAAACCCTAGCTTTAGTTTTGAGTAATTAGGATTGAATGTGTTTGATATAGCATATGTGAGGCATGATGCTTGATTGGTTGAAGTTTGGTTGAGTTTGTAGAGATTAGTTGGTTTTGTTGTATTGTTGGAGTTGTAAATCTTGGTAATTAGTTAAAGAACCTAAGTAAAGCTTTTAGTTCATGTGAGGAATAAGTATAAATGGTTAATATGGATTTGTTGGGGTTGTTATGATGTGATAAGGATGGATGATTGTTGTATGATGGATTTGAGGTTGGATTTGGGGTTGATTTGGAATGGGTTTGAATGGTTTAAAAAAAATGGGAAATCGCGTAAACATAGCCGTCGTAACGTCCGATTTTCTTTGGACTGTTTTTGTGCATAGCATTAGGACCCGAGAACCCCCTGCTAGATTGTGACCACTGCCATGTTTAGATAGCTCATGTTACGAGCTTCGTTTTGATATGTAGTTCGTTCGATTCCGATTTACGGTTTAGGAGAAACGACCGTTTCAAGTAACGGCGTTTCACGAACGAAACTTTTTCCCTCGCCTTACTTTGAAATGTAGGTTAAAGACCAAAAAGGGTTAATTAATGCATGAAACATTTATGGTAAGTGTTTTAGGCAGTTGGTAAGTCACTCGCGAAGGAATCGCTTTAAAACTCGTAAAGGTTAAATTATTAAAAATGAAGGAGCCGAGGGTACCCGAGTGACTTAAGCAAATCAGTGAGCGCAAAATCAAGCGTTGGAGTCTAAGTTAGTTAAAGTATAGATTTACAAGTGATTTTGGTTTAATTCCAACTTACTTGTTGTTTATAGGTTACCAGACTCGTCCCGAGCCTTTTATCACCCCAAGTCGCTCAGGCAAGTTTTCTACCCGTTATACTGTTGTTGTGATGTAAATATATGTATATGCATTATCTTGTGATATTGCATGATTGTTATTAGCAAATTTTGCGATATATTGGAGCATGCTAATATGGTATATATGCATGTCTGTTTCGTAATCTGGTTATCTATCTGTTGATTTCAGTGCTTATAGTTGCATAATACCTATGCTAGAAATAAGCAAGTAGTTGCGTATACCCTTAGTATAGGGGATAAAAGGTGAACATATTTCTAAACCGGGAGTCGATGTTCCCGAGTATATTATATATATATATTTATATATATATATATATATGGATATAGTTTTTAAAACTATGGATCGAATAAGGTTTATTCGATACCTTTATTCTATTATTTGAATATTATTTGAATATTCATTCGAGGGCTTATGACTCAGTTTATTTTATTATTTGAATATTATTTGAATATTCATTCGAGGGCTTATGACTCAGTTTATTTTATTATTTGAATATTATTTGAATATTCATTCGAGGGCTTATGACTCAGTTTATTTTATTATTTGAATATTATTTGAATATTCATTCGAGGGCTTATGACTCCTTTTATATTATTTATTGAATATTATTTGAATATTCATTCGGGGGTTTATGACTCAGTTTATATTATTTATTGAATATTATTTGAATATTCATTTGAGGATCTATGACTCCGATTATGTACTGAATTATATTCT
The DNA here is from genome assembly GCF_009905375.1 of Apium graveolens. NCBI lineage: Eukaryota > Viridiplantae > Streptophyta > Magnoliopsida > Apiales > Apiaceae > Apium > Apium graveolens. The sequence goes on along the minus strand of NC_133650.1, from coordinate 134,954,522 downwards.
TTATTCTATTAAAGAATAAGGTGTTAATAATCAAACTTATTTTCGATTATTCAAATAAAGATAATACTTTCATATAAGTATATCTTTGGTTATTTAATGTTTATTTCAAGTATAAGTTAATACTTCTACTTCAATTATTTTTATAAAGATTATTCTTTATGGGAATATTATTTAAAATAATAATATTCAGTCATTTTCTAAAATATTCTGGGGACTGATTTACTTCATTAAATCAGCCTTACTCCAAACACTCTTTAAAGTGTTTTCGAGTCTTCAAAATGATTTTTAAAAGTCAGAGCGGATCCCAAAAACTCATTTTTATATTTAAGATCTTCCTTTTAAGGGGATTTAAATACTCGCTCAAAACCTGGGGAATCCGGCTCTGTGGTGTATTTTATATTCGCAACAAGGTTGCAGATTTGGTAAATGAATTGATTACTTGCCCAACGTTCGGGAAGTAAGCCCCTCTCATTGAGTCGGCATAAGCGACAGGCCGAGGTACGGTCTATTATTGTGTAAGTGGCTCAGTGGGAGTCCATCAAATGCATAGGTGGCTGAGTGGCAGTCCAGCATAGGTCTTAATTATGACCAGGGTGATGACCAGTGGGGAATTCGTCCATCTACTAGTAGAAAAGGTTACTTATTGGTATCTTTGCCTGATCAGCAAGATATCGGGTTTATGCCAAAATTCTTTTCCTTTCCAAAATTCATTGGATGTTTCGAACTCTGTTCATACTTCACATAACAGAGGTTCCAGGAAATGTTTAAAGGGATATATATATGTGGTTATATATATATCGGGACTAAATAAAGTATCTCATAACTTTTTCATTCAATAATCTTTCAAAGATTGAATCTATTCAAGTCTTATCTTGTGGTCTCATCAGTGGGATGAACTTTTGAAATTGATTATAACTTGAACGGTGGTAGTTCAAGTAGTATTGGGAATGATATAAATGTAGTGAAGTATTTGGTAACTTCATCTTTTAAACTTATATCTAATTAATAATTGTCTTATGAATGACAAAGATTTTCAGAAAAACGTTGAGACAAGGTTAGATATATGAGATCACCTTGCAACGATATTTTTTATATACAGTTATACACTGGGACTTTGTGTATATTATGCATGGAAGAGGACTTCCAATATTTTGAAAAGTATATGTATATATATATACTGAATATTTTGCGACTTCATCGCATTAAGTTATCAACTTGGTTCATTTCGTTTGACCAAGACTTTCATGAGTATTATGAGTAGACTCATATACTGTAAATAATTATGCATATTATTTTGGTGGGCTTGCTGCTCACCCTTGCTTTCTTCTTTCATCACACAACAACAGTTAGGAAAGATGACCAGACTCCAGCAGACCCAGCGCAAGCGCGTGGAAAGCGTTCCGCGTCTTCCCGTTGATGTCGTAGCTGCTATAGCTGCAGAGGTAGATCTATTGTAGATTAGACCATCTGCTTTTGGAGAATCAATTATGTATAATTATAACTTGTGGCAGATAATGGCAATTAACTGTAAATTTATCAAGTAATCGTTTTGGGTTGTAATAACTTTTAAATTGTGGATTCAAAGACTTGTACTTATTTGAATTTCATCTCTGAGACTATAACGGGTTGTGGTGTATGTTAGTGTGGGGTCACAGCATAAGGTTGGTTATTATTAATTAAGTGAAGTGATATTGTGGAAAGAAAGACCGTGACGACCCGGATCCCCGACCCCGGATCTGGGGGTGTTACAACTAGTTGACTTTTGTTCGACTTGAACGTTCGGTTATCGTCAAACTATTGTCTCATTCTGGATACGATCCCAACACTCAGGCCCTTCGATTGGAACTTCGTTAATCTTGACATCTAATCGCTAGATCACTCCTAGTCCAACGTCAAATCTCGGGTCTTCCGACTAGGACCATGGCAGTAGCGGAAAAAGAAGCAGGAGAGGGCGGGGTCGCCGGAAAAGGCACAGGCGGCGCCGGAAGCAGAAAAGGAAGGGGAAAAAGAAACGAGGCAACAAGAGACGAAGCTACAGGAGAAGAGCGAACGAAACACTGGAAAATAGAGACGGGAGAGAGAGTGATTGAGAGATTGAAAGGCAGAGAGATTCAGGAAAAGAAAAATGAAGAACATAGATGAGAGATTGATGTGTAAAAGGGATAAAAACAATTGTATTTATCTGTTTATTGATATGACTGTAACACGATATTTCCAAAAATTTTATCGTGGCCCGCAATCACAGAATTAACGATACAAAGTTGCACATAAAATAAACATGAAAAATAGCCAAAATAGTCTTAAATTTTCTAAAAATCCTGAAACTAGTAAAGTAAATATTTTAAAATTTTCAAAGCATTTTTGGAGCGCAACTTATACCTGCATTCGACGATTAAACGAAACAAAGTGCGGGTCGAATTAATTCCAAAAATCTCCGAACAATTTTTAAAATTCTCGAAATATTCCAAACATAATAAAATACGAATTTTTTAATTTTTTTGAAGAATTCTAGAATTAAATATTGATTTTACAATTTAATGAAGTTAGAAAATTATTTAAAATTAAATAATTAATAAAATATTGATTTCTAAATTTTATAAACCCCTACAAATAATAAATAAAATTATAGAACAATAAAAATAATTTTAGAAACCATTTTAGCAATTTTAAGAATAAATATTCAATAAAATCACTTTTAAAATTAAATAAATGCATACAGCTCGATAATTAATTATAAAAGTAATCTTCGCGTCCAACCAATAAAACACAATTAACAATATAGCAACACATCGCTAAAATAACCATTCATATTTTATTTATTTAATATTTCGATAATTACATTTACAGACCGGATCCGAAAATAGGTTACTTAGCCGCTAAGTAACTAATAAGACGATACCATTTAAATACCAGAATTGGATAATTATCAAAACAAAGCTTCCTATAAAATTCTTTATACGAAATTAAGGTGATAATGTCTCGCCTCTTGATAATATGGATTCTTATCGATATATAAAATGATTTACGTATCGAAAATTTCACACCGGGGTTCGTACAGGTCAAACTATACCCCGGATCGAAAAAGTCAAAACATGAAAAGTGTTCAGAATTATCATATTAGGTTAGAAAGGAGTTTTCGGAAGAGTTTCGGGTTGTAAAAATGCAAAAATAATTGAAGTGGACTGATTTCTGATTCTAAAAAGAAATTTTATAATTAGGTAAAATAATTATTATTAATTCTATAAATCCTTATAAAATCATATGATATTCCAAAAATTACCAGAAATCTATATTTAATTCTGGATAATTGGAAATTAAAATATCTCAATTTTATCAGAAATAAACATCCAAATATTATTATCCATCATCCAATAATTCACCAAAATTCACACAAAATTCACATAATAATTATTTATTGATAAAAATAATTACATAATATTTCCCAGACGTTACATTCTTCCCCCCCTTAAAAGGATTATGTCCTCAGAATCATGCTAAAGAACAGACACTGATACATTTCGAGTATCTACTTAAAATTTCTCAGGAGTCATTATTTTAATCTCGTTTCAACGGTCTCCTGCCGTCATCAAATTTATCAGTTGCTCATGCAACCCCTAACTCAATCTTTTATTTCTCACATTGAGAGCTAAATTATTCTTCATAGTCCTACACACATGAATACCTTATGGACTCGTTACACTTGTGACAACAAGACCAACTCATTCACAATCGTTCCAGCTATTTCACTATTTCAAAGGACTAACTTAATTTACACTAACCTTCTTTTCTTTCCAATTCTAATAGATCGTGTTCATGAACTTTCTATTTTCACTGACTGTTCTATTCTACTTTTCATGTCTCCTTCTGTTCGATTAACCTGACATATGATCGTTTTCAATCGTATTCGAGAATCCTTAATCGGTCTCTTGCATTTTCTATTCGTCTGCACCCAATGTCCTGAGCTCATGACGTCTGTTGCTTCGAAATGTTCTATATCTATTCAAAGGCTAAAAAGAAAAATTTTGGCAATTGCATTTACTCACCACTTGGTAACATACTTCTATTTCTTTACAATCACTATCAAGTATATTCATTGAGCGAGAATCTGTTACTATCTGAAAGGAAATATATCAATTTGAAACAGAATGAACCAAAACTTTATTCAAAACCCGGTCTCTTGGGTACTAATTGTTACACCCCAACTTAAACAGCAGATTAAATATAACTATTACAACATTTTAAAAGAAATAACATAACCAAATCCAAGATCTTATAGTTTAGGGTTTGAAACAGCCCAACACTACCAACTACTACATCTGATTTTAAATACCGAGTCCTCACACAAATACTATCACTTATTCTACCTGAGCTCGAACATAAGCATCAGCATCACAGGTCTTACGGGTAGTCTGGTTGAATCTAACCATAGCTGCTAGCTGTAATATCAGGGTAAAGCAAGGAGTGAGCCAAATGCTCAACAAGTGCTAAACAATATGATACAAAACATAAATCGAGATATTCATTAAAGAATGGAAAGACATAACCACTGATAATGAGGGATAAAACTTTGGGTGATGGCATCATTTTGTTTGTATCAAAACAATTTCAAAATCATACCGTTTAATCAAAATCATTTTATGACGCTACGGATTACAGCCGGTGATCAGCCGCGAAGTAATCCCGAACCTCGCTGGGTTCTAAAACATTAATGGGAATCCCTAGGAAACTTTTAAGCCTAATATAAGTGTGGAAAGGACTCGCGTCTCAGTCCAGATCCACTATTCAAAGAAAACATTTACCCCCCTTTGGGACTGAAAACCCACATTTTATTTATTTCAAAAACTGATGCCGAATTATAACAAAATCTCTTTTTACAGTAAACATCTTTGTTAAGGGATTATAGATCAACTCGAAACACGGGGAAATGGTACTAACTCTCAGAGCCATGAATCACAAAACTATACTCTATTAGGGTAACTGAATGATTTTCATATTTCAAAGTTTGGACAAGGGAATTTAGTGAGGCTATTGGATATCATGAAGGGAAATGCCAAATTGGGCTTAAAGCAATGGTTTCTCATCAAGGTTCAAGTGCTGGATCATCAAGGAGGTAAGCTTCATGAATACTAAGGGTGTTAAGGTATGAATAAATGATTTTTAGCTCAGGATATATCAGAATTGTCAAGCTTTAGGATAAGAAAGAGGGGTATCAATCAATGAGGAATCACTTTGATAAGTATCTGACTTTCAGGGTTCAAGGTAAGGTTCTATAGGGGTTCAAATATCAGGATGAGATATCAATACTTAGGAATCATCAGCATGTTAATCAAGAGAATCAACCAAGAGTTATAACTGCCCTTTTCTTTTATCATGGCATTCGAATTACTTTAATATACTATCATGATAAGACTACTTTGCAATACGTACTCGAGGGTTCATGGCATCTCTATATAATTCAAAGATAAACATAAGATACGCTTGATTTAATATATCAAATGACACATGATAGTTGCAGCAATGTATGAACTATTAGCAGTAAATACGAAGGACAAGTTGAATCACTTGCCTTGAGAAAGGCTGGTCTGGTCTGACTGGTAGGAGCAACTGGAGCTTCACTCGACCTTTATGGCAAGTTTTCCCTCATCTCGAGATCCTACATAAATATTAATAATCTTCATTATAATATACTTTCACCAACTAAACCTATTTATGACCCGAAATTAAACACAGATGACACTTAGGCCTATATGCACTTAATTTTATATTCACCTTTAAATTATAATTGTACACACATAGCCACATAATCACATATCATATATTAATACCAAATAACACCATATACACCATAATGCAACACTAGGCTTGGATGATCTCGACTCACAACTTAAGTCACTTAGTCGCTAAACTAGACAAAGTCTTCAAATTTTGGCTTCCTAACTCGATGTGCCTTTACTAAACTATCCAAAACCTATTGACCCTCACCTATGCCTTTTGCTCTACTGACCTTATACTATCTTACAACTATGGTGGTCAACCTAAATCTCACTCCTAAGTGTTCTAAAACTATGTGATGAGTGAAAGTGCTCACTGGTGAAAATTTCAGAATGACAACTATAGTTTCTTGAGTGCATTAGACACTCTTAAACTAAAAGTCCAAGGTTCCCCTGTTTTTCTGGGCAGAAAACGCCCTGACATGAATTAACTTGCTACTCATGGTTCTAACTCATATCCTATGAACTATGGTTGGAAAAACTTCTCTGACACTCCCTCTAACTAAGGCCCAACAGGGCCTAATGAGGGCCTACCCATGACATGGTCAAATCTCCCTATTTCTAAGTTGCAATAAAACTGTCCCCTGCTGGACAGATTTTGTTATTCTACTTGTGCACCTAACCAAATGACATGCAAACCTCCAACCAACACCTAAAACCTTTTATATACTCCCAATACTAACTTCTGGTGGCTTGGGCCTCAAAGTGCACATCAATGACATGGTCAAAACTCACTCTAAACCTCAGGGTACTAAACTGATTTTCTGCAGAAACTATAACTCTCCTTTCTCCAAGGTTTTGACTTGACAAACTCAACTACCAACAACCCAATACCCAAACCAAGACTTAAACAATATGATCTACTGAACTAACTCCCTTATTCTTAAAATAACTTTTGTGAAGATCATCCTTTACCTATGGTACAATTATGGCAAAACAAAAGAAACTACACTTCACAACTCACAAATCAACAAGTTTTTGAAACAACAAGATATGCATTTTTATAAAAGATAACCACGAATTATTACCATGCATCAAGGAGCATTAATCAATATTAACACCTTAACCCTACTGAAATTAAAGCTTACTAACAAAATCTTTCCAAATGATCAAAATCTTATAACATTTTAAGAGAAATTCACATGCGTGCATGTCCTAACCAAATGAGGGCCAAACAACATGTTTTCTAAATATGTTTTACCAAGAAATTTACATGCAAGCCTAGCATGAGCCATACAAGGGTAAAGAAGGTATTTGGCTAGAAAATAAGAGTTAGTGGGGTGGTTATTGACTCTTTAGCCCTTTTGGATTGAATAGAAAGGATTTGCATGCAAGGATAACTATGTAATTTACTAATTATGACAATTAATACTTATAAAGATTTAATTTTATAAAATAAAACACAAGTTCAAAAATTATAAAATTTATACCATAAAATAACTTGGATTTTTACAAATTTTATAAAACTACTTTTGAAATTTATGAGCAAAATAACTTTTAAAAATAAATTTACTCAAGGTTTAAAATATTCCTTATAAATCAAAAATGAAAGAAATAAAAAAACTTTTGATTTGAAAAATCATATACCACATATCGAAAATTTAAGACGCATAAATTCTCATTCACACAAGCATACAATAGTTGAATATATTGGCATTCGGCTTTATAATTACGCCAAATTTATAATTAATATTACACAGTAATGCCGGGTGTAACATCCTCTCCCCCTTAAGGGATTCTGTCCCCAGAATCTAAGAGAACAGATGAGGATACCGGGAACGCATATCAGACTCTAGCTCCCAAGTCGATTCTTCGACCTTAGGGTTCCTCCAAAGCACTTTTACTAACTTTAATGACTTATTTCTAAGGCTCTTCTCTTGCCAGTCGAGTATTTTAACCGGTTGCTCCACAAATGACAGGTCTGCCTGAATTTCTACAGGTTCATATTCTATTATATGGCTAGCGTCAGGATTATACTTCTTAAGCAATGACACATGGAACACATTATGCACATGCTGATACTGAGGTGGTAAGGCCAACTCGTAGGCCACCTTTCCCACTTAACTCAATATTTCAAAAGGACCTATATATCTAGGTGCTAACTTCCCTTTCTTGCCAAATCTCATCAACCCTTTTCTAGGTGACACCTTCAACAAAACAGCTTCGCCAATTTGGAATCGAACGTCCTTACGCGCAGGATCCACATACTTCCTCTGTCTATCTTGAGCAGCAAGCAATCTTTTCTGAATTAACTTGACCGAGTCATGCAACTGTTGTACCAATTCCGAGCCGAGAATCTTTCCTTCTCCTACTTCGTCCCAACTTGTTGGTGATCTACATTTTCGCCCATACAAAGCTTCGTATGGTGGCATGCCGATACTGTAATGATAGCTATTGTTGTAAGAGAATTCAATCAACGGCAAATGGTCGTCCCAACTTCCTGCAAAATCGATTGCACAACTGCGCAACATGTCTTCAATTGTTTGGATTGTCCTTTCACTCTGGCCATCAGTCTGCGGGTGGTACGTCGTGCTCATATTCAACTTTGTGCCCAGACATTCCTGAAATTGCTCCCAAAATCTCGAGTTAAATCGGGGATCTCTGTCTGAAACTATTGATACAGGTACTCCATGCCTTAGTACGATTTCGCGCATATACAGGTGAACCAACTTGTCCAGTGACGACTTCTCGTTAATTGGAAGGAAATGCGCTGACTTCGTAAGACGTTCAATTATAACCCATATTGCGTCATGCCCGAATTTCGTTCGCGGTAGTCCTACTATAAAGTCCATAGCGATATTTTCCCATTTCTATTCTGGAATCTTCAGGGGCTGAATTAATCCGCTTGGTCGTTGATGTTCTGCCTTCACTTTCTGACAAGTATAACACTTCGCAACCCATTCTGCCATATCTCGTTTCATATTTGGCCACCAAAAGTTCTTCTTTAAGTCTCGATACATCTTGGTACTTACCGGGTGGATTGAAAATTTCGAATTGTGGGCTTCATGGAGGATCTCATTCTTTAATTTAGGTACATGAGGAATCCATATTCTGGAAGAAAACCTTAGTATCCCTTGCTCATCCCTTTGAGTATTAATCTCCTCTCCAGATAACTGATTCTTCTCTTTCTCCATTACTTCTTCTTGACATTTCTTTATCTTTTTCACTAGTGTTGGCTGAAAAGTCATTGCGCGATAAACTTCCTCAACTTTTCCACAATCACAAAGTTCCAGTTCAAATCTCTTGATTTCTTCAGATAATTCCTTTGGTGATGTCATCTTATTCAGTCTCTCTTTCCTACTTAGAGCATCGTCCACAACATTCGCCTTTCCAGGATGGTAATTTATCAAGCAGTCATAGTCCTTGATCAATTCCAGCCATCTCCTCTGCCTCATATTGAGCTCCTTCTGAGTGAAAATGTACTTTAAACTCTTGTGATCCGTGTAGATTTCACACTTCTCTCCGTAGAGGTAATGTGTCCAAATCTTAAGTGTGAACACTATGGCGGCTAGTTCCAAGTTATGCGTCAGGTACTTTAACTCATGCGGTTTCAACTGTATTGACGCATACGCGATCACCTTACTGTGTTGCATAAACACACAACCCAATCCCTTATGTGAAGCGTCGCTGAATATTACAAAGTTTCCTTGATATCCGGTAGCACTAACACCGGAGCTGTTACCAATCTCTGTTTCAACTTTTGAAAACTATCCTCTTATTCTGCACTCCATTCAAACTTTTGATTCTTTCTGGTTAACTTGGTCAATGGCGTGGCGATTTTTGAAAAATCCTTGACGAACCTTCTATAGTATCCTGCCAACCCTAGAAAACTTCGCACTTCCGTAGGAGTCTTTGGCCTCTCCCAACTCATAACTGCCTCAATCTTTGCCGGATCCACTTTAATTCCTTCATTTCCAATAACATGCCCCAAAAATTGAACTTCCTTTAACCAGAACTCACATTTGGTAAACTTGGCATACAACTTCTCTTGATGAAGTATTTCCAATGCTATCCAGAGGTGCTGCTTATGTTCTTCTTCCGACTTAGAATAAATAAGGATGTCATCAATGAATACCACGACAAATTTGTCCAAATACTTCTTAAATACTCAATTCATCAAATCCATAAATGCGGCCGGGGCGTTGGTCAGTCCAAACGGCATTACTAAGAATTCATAATGCCCATATCTGGTCCTGAATGCGGTCTTGGGAATATCTTCTTCTTTGATCTTTAATTGATGGTATCCCGATCTCAAATCGATCTTTGAAAAACATTTTGCTCCCTTCAGCTGGTCAAAAAGGTCATCTATTCTTGGTAGCGGGTAGCGGTTCTTGGTCGTTACCTTATTCAACTCTCGATAATCTATGCATAATCGCATGCTCCCATCTTTCATCTTGACAAACAGAACATGTGCTCCCCATGGTGACGTACTTGGCCGTATCACTCCCTTATCCAACAATTCTTGTAGCTGGCTCGCCAACTCTTTCATTTCTGCTGGTGCCATCCTATATGGGGCCTTTGAAAATGGTTCCGTACCTGGAGCAAGGTTGATCTCGAACTCAATTTGTCGATCTGGTGGTAAGCCTGGTAGTTCGTCGGGAAACACATCGGGAAACTCGTTAACTACAGGAATATCTTCTATATTAGGACTGCCTTTTTCTGAATCCACTACATAAGCTAGGAATGACTCACAACCTTTTTTAAGTATCTTCCTAGCCTGAACGATTGTAAGAAATAGTTGTTCTTGCCTCTGCCCCTTGAATACTACCTTCTCTCCACTCTTCGTCTTTAAATACACTTTCTTGGTCTTACAATTAATCTGAGCGCTATTTTCTCCTAACCAATCCATGCCTAAAATTATGTCAAACTCTCCCAACTTGAAGAGTATCAAGTCGGCTGAAAACTTATACCCCGAAATATCAAACTCACACTTTGGACAAAATTGATTCACAGGAATCTTCTCTTGGTTCGCAATTACCACATTTACTACCTCACTCATAATCATTTTATCACATTGAAGCTTATCAACAAAAGACTCTGATATGAAAGATCTTGTTGCTCCCGAATCAATCAATACTTTAGCTTTGACATTATTGAGTAAAAGTGCACCTGCTATCACCTCAGAATTCTGAACAGCATCCTTCATCTTCAAATCAAATTTCCTTGTTGTTGCTTGCGGGGTTGGTGTAGGTGGTGGAGGTAATGCCAATACCTCGGCTGGCACGCTCGCACTGGTACTTGCCACGTTTATTAAAGCTTTGACTGGTCTGGTTGCCTTGCACTCCCTAGCTGTGTGTCCAGTCTTCCCACACTTGTAACACGTAACTCCTGGCTTCGGTATCTTGCACTCATTCGCCGAATGTCCCTTCTGATTGCACCTATAGCATGTCATGCTCAGCTTATTACATAATCCAGGGTGCCTTCTTCCACAGTGCCTGCATTCCGGTCTCGAGAACTTATTTTCTCCAACTTGCCCTTGGCTTGCCTGACTGCTCCCCTTTGATTTTTGCCTTTTACCCAAATTTCCCTTCTTTTGAAAATTTCCACCCTTCTGGAATCCGATCCTCTTTACATTCCGATCTTGTGAACTTCCCGCTTCAGACTTTTCTCCATAAAATGGAACCTTCCTCTTCTTGTTATCCATTTCCTTCCTTGACAACATCCCATTATTCTCAATCAGAGCAGCTCTCTGTACTACTCCCGCATAAGTATCAAGCTCAAACATAGCCACTCTATCTCTGATCCAAGGCTCCAATCCTTGCTGAAATCTCTTCGCTTTTTCCTCCTCAGTACTGGTATACTTTATCACAAACCTTAACAACTCAGTAAACTTCTTCTCATACTCCAGTACAGTTATGTTCCCTTGCTTCAGCTCCAAAAATTTGAGCTCCATCTGATTCTGCATGTACTTAGGGTAATACTTATCCAGAAATAACTTCTTAAATCTCTCCCAAGAAACCTGCTGAGTGACTTCCATAGCTTTTACTGATTCCCACCAATAGATGACTTCGCCCTTCAAGAAGTAAGTAGCATATGGCGTCTTCTGATCGTCTCCTAACTGTACCAACTCAAAAGCCCTTTCCATCTCCTTGATCCATGTGTTAGCTATTACTGGATCAGTGGTATCATGAAATGCAGGTGGTTTCACATTCTGAAAAGCCTTGAAAGTGACAATTTGTCTAGGTGGTACTAGTGGTTCAGGTGGTTGGTGTGGTTCATAATTATCTTGGTTTTCAATTCGTTGTTGAAGAGTTAGTTGTTGTTGAGCTATAACATTGGTTTGTTGTTGCAAAGTTTCCAGTAGTCGAAGAATATTTGGGTCTGTGGTGGATGTGGTTATTGGGTTCTTCTTTTTGGGAGGCATGATCCTGAAATAAGAGTTATGTTGAAACAGATATGAACAATTCGAGGGTATCGCATGGCATTCTTATCTACATATGAGGTCAAGTTTCAAATTAAGCAGATATGATGATGCATATAAAAACGTAAAATAACAGTTGAGAGAAAATGGAACAATAGAACATAATTATTGAAATTTTAAAGGTCACAATACATAGGATTAGGACAAAGTCTGATTCTAGGAATAACAGGCTTATTTAAAGGAAACAACGGAAACAACTGGGGATTCCACAGAGTCTGATAGTACAACAACATGAAAGGTAAATGGAAAGAACTAAGGCTCCACTCCATTTGAACGGGGCTCTGTAGTCTTTTCCTCTCGAAGCGTCTTCACAATGCTCTGGAGCTCATCCGCCACCATCTGAATGACATACTGGCTGGTACGGTCCCGGTGCGCTGGCATCTCCTCAAGCTTAGTGTTGACGTACTGAACCAAGGTCTCAAGTCTCGCAGTCATCTGCTCCTTGGGCTTCCCTTCGTAGTTTCGGCTATCGGGATACATGTTCTTCAGCTGGTCTATCAGTCGGTCGTACTTGCCCTGAAGCATGTCGAACTCGCGCCTCAACTCAGCATACACAGTGAAAGCAATAGTGTCGCCCGACCCAGAGGATGACGAGGAATGTGCCCTTTGTTGACAACCAATAAGAGGAGTATTAATAATAAATTTACTTAACCTACTCTCTCGCATAATATCTATAACCTACACACATATCCTAGAACCTATTTGGGCTGTCCAGGGACTCTAAACATTAGCTCTGATACCAAAACCTGTCACACCCCAACTTAAACAGCAGATTAAATATAGCTATTACAACATTTTAAAAGAAATAACATAACCAAATCCAAAATCTTACAGTTTAGGGTTTGGAACAGCCCAACACTACCAACTACTACATCTGATTTTAAATACCGAGTCTTCACACAAACTACTCTCACTTATTATACCTGAGCTCGAACATAAGCATCAGCATCACATGTCTTACGGGCAGTCTGCTTGAATCTAACCATAGCTGCTAGCTGTAATATCAAGGTAAACAAAGGAGTGAGCCAAATGCTCAACAAGTGCTAAACAATATGATATAAAACATAAATCGAGATATACATTAAAGAATGAAAAGACATAACCACTGATAATGAGGGATAAAACTTTGGGTGATGGCATCATTTTGTTTGTATCAAAACAATTTCAAAATCATACCGTTTAATCAAAATCATTTTATGACGCTACGGATTACAGCCGGTGATCAGCCGCGAAGTAATCCCGAACGTCGCTGGGTTCTAAAACATTAATGGGAATCCCTAGGCAACTTTTAAGCCTAATATAAGTGTGGAAAGGACTCGCGTCTCAGTCCAGATCCACTATTCAAAGAAAACATTTATCCCCCTTTGGGACTGAAAACCCACATTTTATTTATTTCAAAAATTGATGCCGAATTATAACAAAATCTCTTTTTACAGTAAACATCTTTATCAAGGGATTATAGATCAACTCGAAACATGGGGAAATGGTACTAACTCTCAGAGCCATGAATCACAAAACTATACTCTATTAGGGTAACTGAATGGTTTTCATATTTCAAAGTTTGGACAAGGGAATTTAGTGAGGCTATTGGATATCATGAAGGGAAATGCCAAATTGGGCTTAAAGCAATGGTTTCTCATCAAGGTTCAAGTGCTGGATCATCAAGGAGGTAAGCTTCATAAATACTAAGGGTGTTAAGATATGAAGAAATGATTTTTAGCTCAGGATATATCAGAATTGTCAAGCTTTAGGATAAGAAAGAGGGGTATAAATCAATGAGGAATCACTTTGATAAGTATCTGACTTTCAGGGTTCAAGGTAAGGTTCTATAGGGGTTCAAGTATCAGGATGAGATATCAATACTTAGGAATCATCAGCATGTTAATCAAGAGAATCAACCAAGAGTTATAACTGCCCTTTTCTTTTATCATGGCATTCGAATTACTTTAATATACTATCATGAAAAGACTACTTTGCAATACGTACTCGAGGGTTCATGGCATCTCTATATAATTCAAAGATAAACATAAGATACGCTTGATTTAATATATCAAATGACTTAGGATAGTTGCAGCAATGTATGAACTATTAGCAGTAAATATAAAGGACAAGTTGAATCACTTGCCTTGAGAAAGGCTGGTCTGGTCTGACTGGTAGGAGCAACTGGAGCTTCACTCGACCTTTATGGCAAGTTTTCCCTCGTCTCGAGATCCTACATAAATAATAATAATCTTCATTATAATATACTCTCACCAACTAAACCTATTTACGACCCGAAATTAAACACGGATGTCACTTAGGCCTATATGCACTTAATTTTATATTCACCTTTAAATTATAATTGTACACACATAGCCACATAATCACATATCATATATTAATACCAAATAATACCATATAAACCATAATGCAACACTAGGCTTGGATGATCTCGACTCACAACTTAAGTCACTTGGTCGCTAAACTAGACAAAGTCTTCAAATTTTGGCTTCCTAACTCAATGTGCCTTTACTAAACTATCCAAAACCTATTGACCCTCACATGTGTCTTTTGCTCTACTGACCTTATACTATCTTACAACTATGGTGGTCAACCTAAATCTCACTCCTAAGTGTTCTAAAACTATGTGATGAGTGAAAGTGCTCACTGGTGAAAATTTCAGAATGACAACTATAGTTTCTTGAGTGCATTAGACACTCTTAAACTACAAGTTTTCCTTCAAAACTTTTATACAAGACTATCCTGACCTAAGGGCATCTCACAAACTTGATGTGGCTCAAGGGCCTGGCTTGGGCCTTCTTGGGCCTAAGCTAAAAGTCCAAGGTTCCCTTGTTTTTCTGGGCAGAAAACGCCCTGACTTGAATTAACTTGCGACACATGGTTCTAACTCATATTCTATGAAATATGGTTGTAAAAACTTCTCTGACACTCCATCTAACTAAGGCCCAACAGGGCCTAATGAGGGCCTACCCATGACATGGTCAAATCTCCCTATTTCTAAGTTGCAACAAAACTGTCCCCTGCTGGACAGATATTGTTATTCTACTTGTGCACCTAACCAAATGACATGCAAACCTCCAACCAACACCTAAAACCTTTTATATACTCCCAATACTAACTTCTGGTGGCTTGGGCCTCAAAGTTCACATCAATGACATGGTCAAAACTCACTCTAAACCTCAGGGTACTAAACTGATTTTCTGCAGAAACTATAACTCTCCTTTCTCCAAGGTTTTGACTTGACAAACTCAACTACCAACAACCCAATACCCAAACCAAGACTTAAACATGGTGATCTACTGAACTAACTCCCTTATTCTAAAAATAACTTTGGTGGAGATCATCCTTCACCTATGGTACAATTATGGCAAAATAAAAGAAACTACACTTCACAACTCACAAATCAACAAGTTTTTGAAACAACAAGATATGCATTTTTATAAAAAATAACCACGAATTATTACCATGCATCAAGGAGCATTAATCAATATTAACACCTTAATCCTACTGAAATTAAAGCTTACTAACAAAATCTTTCCAAATGATCAAAATCTTATAACATTCTAAGAGAAATTCACATGCGTGCATGTCCTCGAGTTTTGCAAGCCAAACAACATGTTTTCTAAATATGTTTTACCAAGAAATTTACATGCAAGCCTAGCATGAGCTATATCTAGATGATCACTTAGCATGCAAGGAGTTTCATCAATTTTTCACCATAAAATTCTAGCCATTATCACATAAACATGCAAAAATTGAACAAAGCAACAAGAATAGTCTTAAGGACCATTCATTCGGCTCCCCTATGGTCATGGCCGAATGAAATGGAAGGGAATGGCCATTTAATCATCAAGATTTTCCTTCTCAAGACTTGGCACTTCTCCATTCCTTGTAGTCCTCTCAAAAACAACCCTAAACTCACAAGAATCAAGGTTGTACTTTGAGTTTCAACTAAAACCTTTACATGCAACCTTAAAACTTAAACTTTCTACTCAAAACTCTTTGAAATATTAGTGATCATGGTATGGGAAGTAACATTTACTTGTATAGAGGGTGGAAGATTGGTTGAGGAATGAAGAAAAATGGGGAGGGGGTGGTTTCGGCTAAAAGTCGAGAGTGAAGGAGGGAGTAGCCGAGAGTGAGAGAGTGGAGGGAGAGAAGAATGAGTGTGGTGGTGAGTGATGTGTGAAATGATCATGTCTTTACTTGTTTTATGGTTTTTGTGTTGACAAATGTGAGTGGAAATAGGAATTGACATGATTACCCTTCCACTTGTACTTGGTTCAATTTGCATGCAAGGATAAAAAAGGTATTTGGCTAGAAAATAAGAGTTAGTGGGGTGGTTATTGACTCTTTAGCCCTTTTGGATTGAATAGAAAGGATTTGCATGCAAGGATAACTATGTAATTTACTAATTATGACAATTAATACTTATAAAGATTTAATTTTATAAAATAAAACACAAGTTCAAAAATTATAAAATTTATACCATAAAATAGCTTGGATTTTTGGAAATTTTATAAAACTACTTTTGAAATTTATGAGCAAAATAACTTTTAAAAAGAAATTTACTCAAGGTTTAAAATATTCCTTATAAATCAAAAATGAAAGAAATAAATAAACTTTTGATTTGAAAAATCATATACCACATATCAAAAATTTAAGACGCATAAATTCTCATTCACACAAGCATACAATAGTTGAATATATTGGCATTCGGCTTTATAATTACGCCAAATTTACAATTAATATTACACAGAAATGCCGGGTGTAACACTAATACTCATTTTGTTGTCATATCAAATTAGATATCAATACGAACTTTGATGCTCACAACGTCCCATACTGAAGTCAAAATCAATCATCTACATTAATACCACCTTTGATATCCAACAACAAAGTAAGTATCAGCATAACCCAGAAGACGGATCAAATCATATTCTTTACTTCTTAACTTTTCAAATTCTCTTAACCATTTTCCAACAATCTTAATGGTATCCACTCTTTTCTTTCTATTCAAAACATCTATCCCTAAATGGACCTTTCCCGATTGGTAGTTAACCAAGAATCATAGCTCCTAATCCATTATAACCAGAATTCATATCTTTGGAGATGAAACTGCAGTTGTTATTTTTTAACTCTTCCCAAGCATATCTTCAGGCGTTCAACTTGGTCTTCCTTAGTCCTTGAATTAACGAGGATGTTATCAATATATACAATCACATTATCCCAATACTCACGGTATATTGTGTTCACTTAATCTTTAAACTTACCATTTCTGATATTTGATGTGTAACCTCATATCTCCATTCTCTTTTTCCATGACCACTTTTGCGCACAACGCAAAATACTCTTTGTTTCATTATTCTTTCATTCCACATTTTTGAAGTTTTCCTTCACTTATTATTTCATCCCTATTGATTTATACGACACAGGCTTTTGACATTAGCTTGACTCTGTGACGAGAAATTCTTACCTCATTCCCTGAGGTAACCTTGGTAAATCATTCGTTCGAACCTCCGGGATTTCACTTTAATTTGAAAGAATTCCGACATGAGATTCATTGCAACGCTCTCCTTCGGAAGTTCGCCATTAATACCTTCGTTTAATCATTCCTGTTTATACGCATTCCTTGAATGAAATTCCCATCTTCAATTACCATAATTTCACTTCATTCCCCAATCAATTCTGGCCCAACTGATGTTCATACCTTGCGTATATCCTGGATTATTTTATAAAATTTCTTTATCATCCTTTTGATTCCACTTCTTGTCTTGATTAGTTCTTCATTTTCATTATTTATTATCTCTCTTAAACATAACGAATATCTTTTTCTTAGTAATATTACTCTGTTTATTATTGGATAAGTCATTCCTGCAGTTCACACTGGAATGAAGGCTTTTATTTGTACTATTTAAATTCTTACTAACAGAGTTATCGAATTTCCTCGGTAGCTATTTCCTTAGCCTTGCTTGACGTATCACATATCGCGTGTTTGACTTCTCTTCATTGACCATCATCTCTTTTTCCTGAGTTCACATGCGGACTTCATCAATCTCCGTCTTTCATTGGGTGCTTGAATTTGCGAGCTTTCCATTATTCTACAGTAACCTCTATTCAATCGCCGTTCAAAAGAAGCGTACATTCAAATCTTTCATTAATTCATCATTCGATATGGGTATACATCCAAGTCCTTCCTGGAACGCTATTGCAGATGATATAATCCCTTTTCTTTTTTTTGAACCTTCAATTCTTAAAAATATTCTTCTTACTAGCGTGTACCAGTAACTTCCTGTTCCTCTTATTCATCAAAAAGAGCGTATTCTTCTGGATCACACCTTGCACCTAATTACAGTAACATCACGCTCATTGAGCTAAGCCTTCAATTTACGTTAACGCCATTACTTTTGCCAAATTTCTTATTGCTTTGATTTTGGATCTGGAAATCATGTTAGAGCTTGACTCAATCTAATTGGAATCGATCTCCATTTAACTAACCATTAGTTGGTAAAGTTGATCAATTAACTCCTTTAACTGATCACTTAAACCAAGTGCTGACTAGCTAACTGGAATCAAAGACCAATTATATAAAGTCGGTTTGGTCATAACAACTTTCTCAAGAACCGAGATCATAATTATTTGGAATACTGACGAGAATGACAATATACTTTTTTGTCCTTAACTATAGGGTAATTTCTGAAAATTTGGGCAGCACTTCCCCTACACCATTGACTACCAGTCGGACTCAAGCCGAAACCATCAATCAACCAAAGCATCCACAATCATATCCGTCCATTTTCCTAAATCAAATTCATCAATTCCCACTATTCACCTTTGATTAGCATCTGACTGGCATAACATATATCTTTTTAACTGGGATTGGGTCTGAAACCCACAATGATTAATATAACCATACATTTCTCAATTCTTTCGAAATATTACAAAATATTATTGGTGAACTTAAAATTTATCTTTTTATTTCTCAAAATTTTATTTCGCAAGTATTTTAGCTTATTTCTTGTCATTATTAATTGTGTACGGTTACTTTTGAAAATTATGCCGCATCCTTCAACGAACCACATCAATCCTCCTTCTTTGACGATACACATTCAATTTCACTAATGAGTCTATTTATCTGTTAATAACCACACAGGATCTTGATTATCACCCTCATCTGTTGGAAACTCAATTATCGGATCATTGTTTCTTAAAATATTTCACAGTCGAATCACCATTTCTTCATCTTCACTTATGGTTCCGCATCAACTTTCATCTCTGGTCCAGGAATGGATATCAAATTCACCGTAACTTATTTACTCAAATTGGAGAACCTTACAGTTTCTTAAAGAACACGTTCGAAATCTGGTTGCCATTAAGATTGCTTCTGTCTTGAATCTTCATGACAAATATCTTCCCATGATGAAGGGATGTTTCACGTATTGATTGCATGTCTGAGTCATTATTCAGAATTCCTTTGATCTTCGATTGTCATCCCGATACTCGTTTGCTCAGTCCGACGCACACAACTTTACTTCTTTATTTTTGTAATTAGTGTACGATTCACTAACCATTCATTTCGCGTCGAAATCCTCTGATTTGAAGTGCATCACGTTAACGCAATCTACCATACTGATGAGATCCTCGTAACATGAACAACTGTCTAATTTGATATCCTTGCCCTGACCATGTTATCAGTGTATCCATTCTTCCGTGCTCGCAAATGTCCATCATTTCTCAACTTGCAATCATATTCTCCTTTGACACGTAATTCTACCTGTCGCACGGGACTATTCTATTTCTTTCGTAATCATCAGAGAACAAACTCGATGCAGGAAGAGAGTTTATGAATATGATTTTGAATGAAAAGAAGGATAGGGAATAACAATACAACAAACAGTTGTAAGAATCTGTAAGTTAATAAATTGAAGGAATAAAAATAAGTGAAGAATGAGACAACCATATTCATACTCAAGATGGCCAGTCTTTCATACTATATGGCATACAGCACATGATTAGGTGGCGTCCCACCCGACTCTTCATCATTTCGACAAAGCGTCATATCATAACACTGTTGTCTCAATCAGGAATCAAGAATTTGAGAAGAGAAATAATTCAGATGGAATACAAGAATTTTTCTTCCGTTTTCACCTCATATGATTTATCAACGGAAGAAGCTCATAAGTATTCAAGAATCCAGAAGAACATATGCTATCGTATTTTAAAAAGAATAACATTGTAGATCACCATTGGTCACCGTCCACGCTCCATTTACGTATGCCTCCAGGGACCATACAGATGAGAGATTCACCGTTTAGGTCACGTTATAACTTTGGAATGTCTTCTGGGAATACCTCCATATCCCAAGCTTTAACAATTCGATCATATCGCGTCCTTATAAAATTTACAATCATTGCTTCCTTTCACCTTCAAGAGTCAAGAAAAACGTATATTATCGTATTGGAAGAAAGGATGTCAGTGTTGATCACCTTCCATGCTTCGCCTACATCTGCCTTCAGGATCGTTCAGATACAGGTTCATAATTTAGGTTACCTCATTGCTTCGAAATGATGTCTGGAAATACTTTCACACCAAATGCTTCAATAATTTGATCTTAATCGCGTTGTTCCGAAATTTAAAATCACGGCTTCAGGTTCTATCTATGTCGTGTAAAATACCCATTGATCACGCAATGCCTCAATCTCGTCGATAGAAATACGATTCTTCTCCAATCATCTGGAAGATTCTGCCATTTCCTTCAATCATCTTCTATCCATTCGAATCACGAATCTCGTTAAACTCATTCTAATACTTAAGTTAGCTCTTCATCAGCTTCTTTCCACTGGTTTCCTTTGATGTGGAACTCATTCTAATACTTAAATTAAATCATACCATCACCCACCTAGCTTTCCTTACACAAGTGCTTACGAAATCAACCGCATTTCCTTCAAACCACATGAAAAGTAGGGTAACATACCCAGTCTCCGTCGATCCGTCGATTCCTCATTATTGTATGATCTGAGAATTCAATATACCTATAATGTTATGATATTCGCCTTACACTTTATCAACGATCCTATCTTAGCAACTCCATCTCAGATCTACTAACCCTAATTCACACTCAACTCAATTTATCTTGAATATGCGTAGGGTCTTTCCTATCTTGTACGACCTATCATTCCTATCTTACTCTCACCTATTCTTATTTCAGTGACCAATAACCTGCAGCTCTGATGCCAACTTATAACAACCCAAATTTGGGGTCAAGATTTGGTGTCACTAAACAATCTTTACATACAATAAAAGAATATTTAATTAACCCCTTTTATCCGGATCGATTAGAGGTTATGGTATGAAACAAGAATCTAATATTCTATAACTCACAACAACTAGAATACAAGTGTAAATACCTTTAAACTAATGCTCTTGTCATATTCTTCTAACACCTTCAACCTCTCGCAGCGGAAATTTCTCTAACTTCTGCTGTCTATCAAAGCTATTCACTTTTATGCTTATCTGTTTCTGGCAGAAATAAGAATTTACAAAGCAAGAGTGAGCCAAAAATGCCCAGCAAGTATATAATTTGAGTTTCAAACATTAATATCAAAAGAAAACTTCCGGACAAAATCTTAAAACCATTTTAAACAATTCTATTTATTTGAATGAGTTGAGCAAATAAACGTTGGATGTCACCAGCCTTTAATTATAAATTCAAAATCGACAAGCGATTCCCCGATTCATCTCCTGAATCAGGGTTCTGCCCGGTTTTGGAATCATGAAAACCTTTCGAAAGAGAATGCCGTTAATGGCGATCAACAATAAATTAGATTGGACACTAGTTCGCATCTATATTCTGCTGATTAGTCAGAATATAACGCAGATCTATATCTAAATATATAGATCTAGTCGGGTCCCCAGGCACTACGGCCCATCTCGAGGCACCAGTCATCCCGGTCCTCAGGATTAAGTAAAACTCAATCCCCAAAATATCACTATCCAGCCCGTAGAGTGTTTTGATGTCAAACCAATTTGAATTCAAAACATCCCAATTCAGGGTTCGCAAATAACCCGAAAGAATGGGTATTTGCTCATGAGAGCAATCGAATTACAGGAACAAGAATAAATGAACAAGCATAATATGAGTAATTGCAGCGAAATGTAAAACATTTAACTATTCTGAACTTAGAATAGGATCGAAGAAATAATTGCAGTAGTTTAAAAGAAAATTTAGGAATACTTGCAGTATTTTAAAAGAAAAATCCAGAATACTTGCAGTGTTTAAAAGAAAATTCGGGAATACTTGCCTCCATAAGCTTTAATCGCTATTACTAGTTGACTTTTGATCGACTTGAACGTTCGGTTATGGTCAAACTATTGTCTCATTCTGGATACGATCCCAACACTCAGGCACTTCGATTGGAACTTCGTTAATCTTAACATCTAATCGCTAGATCACTCCTAGTCCAACGTCAAATCTCGGGTCTTCCGACTAGGACCATGGCAGCAGCGGAAAAAGAAGCAGGAGAGGGCGGGGTCGCCGGAAAAGGCACAGGCGGCGCCGGAAGCAGAAAAGGAAGGAGAAAAAGAAACGAGGCAACAAGAGACGAAGCTACAGGAGAAGAGCGAACGAAACACTGGAAAATAGAGACGGGAGAGAGAGTGATTGAGAGATTGAAAGGCAGAGAGATTCAGGAAAAGAAAAATGAAGAACATAGATGAGAGATTGATATGTAAAAGGGATAAAAACAATTGTATTTATCTGTTTATTGATATGACTGTAACACGATATTTCCGAAAATTTTATCGTGGCCCGCAATCACAGAATTAACGATACAAAGTTGCACATAAAATAAACATGAAAAATAGCCAAAATAGTCTTAAATTTTCTAAAAATCCCGAAACTAGTAAAATAAATATTTTAAATTTTTCAAAGCATTTTTGGAGCGCAACTTATACCTGCATTCGACAATTAAACGAAACAACATGCGGGTCGAATTAATTCCAAAAATCTCCGAACAATTTTTAAAATTCTCGAAATATTCCAAACGTAATAAAATCGAATTTTGTAATTTTTTTGAAGAATTCTAGAATTAAATATTGATTTTACAATTTAATGAAGTTAGAAAATCATTTAAAATTAAATAATTAATAAAATATTGATTTCTAAATTTTATAAACCCCTACAAATAATAAATAAAATTATAGAACAATAAAAATAATTTTAGAAACCATTTTAGCAATTTTAAGAATAAATATTCAATAAAATCACTTTTAAAATTAAATAAATGCATACAACTCGATAATTAATTGTAAAAGTAATCTTCGCGTCCAACCAATCAAACACAATTAACAATATAGCAACACATCGCTAAAATAACCATTCATATTTTATTTATTCAATATTTCAATAATTACATTTACAGACCGGATCCGAAAATAGGTTACTTAGCCGCTAAGTAACTAATAAGACGATACCATTTAAATACCAGAATTGGATAATTATCAAAACAAAGCTTCCTATCAAATTCTTTATACGAAATTAAGGTGATAATGTCTCGCCTCTTGAGAATATGGATTCTTATCGATATATAAAATGATTTGCGTATCGAAAATTTCACACCGGGGTTCGTACAGGTCAAACCGTACCCCGGATCGAAAAAGTCAAAACATGAAAAGTGTTTAGAATTATCAGATTAGGTTAGGAAGGAGTTTTCAGAAGAGTTTCGGGTTGTAAAAACGCAAAAATAATTGAAGTGGACTGATTTCTGATTCTAAAAAGAAATTTTATAATCAGGTAAAATAATTATTATTAATTCTATAAATCCTTATAAAATCATATGATATTCCAAAAATTACGTGAAAAATACCAAAATTATCTAGATTTAATTCCGGATAATTGGAAATTAAAATATCTCAATTTTATCAGAAATAAACATCCAAATATTATTATCCATCATCAAATAATTTATCAAAATTCACATAATAATTATTTATTGATAAAAATAATTACATAATATTTCCCAGGCGTTAAAACGAGAGTTGAGAAACTAATTAAGGTTTTGGTTTTGATTGTAGATTCAGAATGTGAGGGCATTCAGGCTAGGAAAGGGAAAGGTATACTAGTTGGCAGTAGTTCAACCTTCGTGAAACAGGAAAGCAAATTCAGGCAAGTAACTCTAATTACTTGTGTAAATGGTTATAGAGAGGATATTGTTCATGCCATGTAGAGTATTGAATTGTTAAAGCAATGAACTCCTATTATTGATTTGAGATACCCTGTCTTTGATCTTGTGAAATTGTTATTGATAAGCTTATTGATCCAACCCTTTGGTAACCCATTTTTTCCTGTTCTAATTATTTTTTATGCCATGAACTGTTATAAACCCTATAAGTACCTTTACGAACCCTTTGTAATGATGCTTCATTCCTTGATTACCTATTTCCCTATTGATCCTTGAAACGTTTTTGATTTTCCTAACTTGAGTACCTTGTTATCATTGATTCAAGATCCCTAGAATTGAACCTTGATTATCCTTGATTCATTTCCTTAACTTTGACTTTTTGAATTTGAATTTAATAATGAGTTTCGACTTGAACGAGTCCGAATGATTTCACATTCCTGGTAATGATAAAATGAATTTAGAAAAACCTACTTTTTTCCAACTCATGATTTTCCAAACGAATTCCTGATGGATTGGATTGGGACATAAGAGGCTAGTGGGACCAGTCCAGTCATAGTAAGAGGCTAGCGGGGCTAGTCCAGTTTAAGGCTGAAATTATGCCATTGGTCCTTAAAGACCGAATGGAGGTTGGTACGGGCTGATCACTCGTATTATTATTATGAAATGAAAGATAAAGTGGTCCAATCAAGGGTTCTATATTGATTTTAAAAAGGAATTGAAACTTCCTACTCAGTAATTGATTCTTTGAAAATGAAAGTGGTTTATATTGCTTTGAAAAGAGTTAATTATGATATTGTGAAGCTTATAGCTCGAAAACCCTGATTTTTAATTCTGTTGATCATATAATTGATTCCTTATAATGAAAAGATTATCGCTTTCCATTCAAAAGATCATTTGTGATCCTGTTAATAATTTGTGATGAATGTCGGCTTTCACCCTACCTTGAGCCTTGTTCCTTGAAAGCCCAAAAATCTTCTTCATAACCCCCCTTTTTTCATAACCTAAAAATAGAAATCTGCCACCTAGAATTGATAAAGTCGAATGACTTGAGATCAGTAAAGTATATTATGGATTTTGTTTCGTAGAACTGCTGCTTAGTTATTTGCTGAGTTTTATACTCATATGTTTTGTTTTAATCTAACCTTGGAAGTTAAGCAAGAAATTGGCCAGGCTTAGGCGCACTACTCGTAAGAGCGTACCTGGTGGTCCCAATCGTGTTGAGGGCTTCCGGTTGCCAGAGCAGGTAGTAAAGTTTTTGAGTGAGCAAGCGCTTAGCCAGAGAGTTGTAAAGATACAATGGGTTATCTGTCGGTTCCAAGTCGGGATCGACTATGTATATTTGATTTTATTTTGGGGTTGTAAGTTATATATTATGGTTGGTAGTTGTAATCTTGTCTCATACTTTATCCTGTTTGATTCTGTTAGTAGTTAATCGGGGTTTATGCCTATTTAATTAGTAGATTAAAGGTGTGTGGGTCCTCATTTCCTAACCCCGAGATTGAGGGCGTCACAATTTTGATATATATAATATATGATTTGATTTAAAGAGAAAAAGGTATATATCACCAAGTTTTCAAATCACCCTATTATACGATGAAGTATTATTTTAACAGTTATTTTCAAACTATTTTCTACATTATGGATGAGCATTATTGCTCACTCTTACTTTCTTTTAAATGTCACAATACAACAGATAACCAACATGCCAGTGCGAGACCTTGTCGACTGCAACCGCGAGGAGAAGTCCTTGTAGCATTGCTCAGGAAATCCAGGACATTTAGATGGGCTTCAGATAATTGTAAAATTATTGTAACTTCATGTAGAGGTTATGAATAATAGTTTCGAATCTTGTAAAATACATTTGAGTTATAATAACAGATTATACTTCTTGTACCCGTTTCTAAGACTATAACTTGTGTGTGAGAGAGAGAAAGATTGGGATTTATTGGATTATTCAATCAATACATGTTATACATGATTGAAAGATTGCGTGATGACCCAGATTCCTAAACATGGATTTGGGGGAGTTATGTTCCTTTATCAGCCGTTAGATCAAATTTTGTAAGCTCTTCAGGATGAGTTTTTAGAACAAAACATTTGCAACCAAATATGTGAAAGTACTTCAAATTTTGCTTCTTTCTCTTCACCATCTCAAATGGTATTTTTCCATGCGTGTTTTTCATTGTTGCATTTTGTGTGAAGCATGTACTTTGCACATCCTCATCCCAGAAGTAGGTTGGTAATTTTGCTTCTTCAAACATGGTTCTTGCAACTTCTATGAGAGTTCTATTCTTTCTTTCAACAACTCCATTTTGTCGTGGAGTTCTAGGGGAAGAGAATTCATGTTTGATCCCATTGTATTTGCAGAATTCTTCCATAGTGTTGTTCTTGAATTCAGTTCCATTATCACTTCTAATGATCTTTACTTTATGAGTTAATCCTTTAACTGATCACTTAAACCAAGTGCTGACTAGCTAACTGGAATCAAAGACCAATTATATAAAGTCGGTTTGGTCATAACAACTTTCTCAAGAACCGAGATCATAATTATTTGGAATACTGACGAGAATGACAATATACTTCTTTGTCCTTAACTATAGGGTAATTTCTGAAAATTTGGGCAGCACTTCCCCTACACCATTGACTACCAGTCGGACTCAAGCCGAAACCATCAATCAACCAAAGCATCCACAATCATATCCGTCCATTTTCCTAAATCAAATTCATCAATTCCCACTATTCACCTTTGATTAGCATCTGACTGGCATAACATATATCTTTTTAACTGGGATTGGGTCTGAAACCCACAATGATTAATATAACCATACATTTCTCAATTCTTTCGAAATATTACAAAATATTATTGGTGAACTTAAAATTTATCTTTTTATTTCTCAAAATTTTATTTCGCAAGTATTTTAGCTTATTTCTTGTCATTATTAATTGTGTACGGTTACTTTTGAAAATTATGCCGCATCCTTCAACGAACCACATCAATCCTCCTTCTTTGACGATACACATTCAATTTCACTAATGAGTCTATTTATCTGTTAATAACCACACAGGATCTTGATTATCACCCTCATCTGTTGGAAACTCAATTATCGGATCATTGTTTCTTAAAATATTTCACAGTCGAATCACCATTTCTTCATCTTCACTTATGGTTCCGCATCAACTTTCATCTCTGGTCCAGGAATGGATATCAAATTCACCGTAACTTATTTACTCAAATTGGAGAACCTTACAGTTTCTTAAAGAACACGTTCGAAATCTGGTTGCCATTAAGATTGCTTCTGTCTTGAATCTTCATGACAAATATCTTCCCATGATGAAGGGATGTTTCACGTATTGATTGCATGTCTGAGTCATTATTCAGAATTCCTTTGATCTTCGATTGTCATCCCGATACTCGTTTGCTCAGTCCGACGCACACAACTTTACTTCTTTATTTTTGTAATTAGTGTACGATTCACTAACCATTCATTTCGCGTCGAAATCCTCTGATTTGAAGTGCATCACGTTAACGCAATCTACCATACTGATGAGATCCTCGTAACATGAACAACTGTCTAATTTGATATCCTTGCCCTGACCATGTTATCAGTGTATCCATTCTTCCGTGCTCGCAAATGTCCATCATTTCTCGACTTGCAATCATATTCTCCTTTGACACGTAATTCTACCTGTCGCACGGGACTATTCTATTTCTTTCGTAATCATCAGAGAACAAACTCGATGCAAGAAGAGAGTTTATGAATATGATTTTGAATGAAAAGAAGGATAGGGAATAACAATACAACAAACAGTTGGAAGAATCTGTAAAGATACAATGGGTTATCTGTCGGTTCCAAGTCGGGATCGACTATGTATATTTGATTTTATTTTGGGGTTGTAAGTTATATATTATGGTTGGTAGTTGTAATCTTGTCTCATACTTTATCCTGTTTGATTCGGTTAGTAGTTAATCGGGGTTTATGCCTATTTAATTAGTAGATTAAAGGTGTGTGGGTCCTCATTTCCTAACCCCGAGATTGAGGGCGTCACAATTTTGATATATATAATATATGATTTGATTTAAAGAGAAAAAGGTATATATCACCAAGTTTTCAAATCACCCTATTATACGATGAAGTATTATTTTAACAGTTATTTTCAAACTATTTTCTACATTATGGATGAGCATTATTGCTCACTCTTACTTTCTTTTAAATGTCACAATACAACAGATAACCAACATGCCAGTGCGAGACCTTGTCGACTGCAACCGCGAGGAGAAGTCCTTGTAGCATTGCTCAGGAAATCCAGGACATTTAGATGGGCTTCAGATAATTGTAAAATTATTGTAACTTCATGTAGAGGTTATGAATAATAGTTTTGAATCTTGTAAAATACATTTGAGTTATAATAACAGATTATACTTCTTGTACCCGTTTCTAAGACTATAACTTGTGTGTGAGAGAGAGAAAGATTGGGATTTATTGGATTATTCAATCAATACATGTTATACATGATTGAAAGATTGCGTGATGACCCAGATTCCTAAACATGGATTTGGGGGAGTTATGTTCCTTTATCAGCCGTTAGATCAAATTTTGTAAGCTCTTCAGGATGAGTTTTTAGAACAAAACATTTGCAACCAAATATGTGAAAGTACTTCAAATTTTGCTTCTTTCTCTTCACCATCTCAAATGGTATTTTTTCATGCGTGTTTTTCATTGTTGCATTTTGTGTGAAGCATGTACTTTGCACATCCTCATCCCAGAAGTAGGTTGGTAATTTTGCTTCTTCAAACATGGTTCTTGCAACTTCTATGAGAGTTCCATTCTTTCTTTCAACAACTCCATTTTGTCGTGGAGTTCTAGGGGAAGAGAATTCATGTTTGATCCCATTGTATTTGCAGAATTCTTCCATAGTGTTGTTCTTGAATTCAGTTCCATTATCACTTCTAATGATCTTTACTTTATGAGTTAATCCTTTTTCCAGTTCCCTTACATGATCAATAAGAATGGATGGTGTCTCATCCTTGGTGTGCAGAAAATACATCCATGTGTACCTTGTATATCCATCAACAATTACAAGTGCACACCTCTTCTTTGCAATAGATATTACATTTACTGGACCAAAAATGTAACGCACTCCAAATATGGGTAAGAGATTTGGGGTTCACAACACACATACACACACACAATATAAACCTATGTATGAAATAATATATGTAATGACCCTATACTACACATCCATGGATCGCAATAGGCTAAAGTATTAAATAAGCCACAACCTTAACTTATATTATATCGTACCAAATCCCACCTAGTTTAACTTATAACTGATAATAAAACATTCTTACAAACATGCTAAACTCAAAAATAAAGCATAAAGCTCTTGCTAGGTCGTTCCATCACTCAATCTGGAATCCTAGCTCGAACACTGGTCTGGGGATCCTCTCTACCAAACGTTTACTTCTTCACTGGAAAAGAACATAAAAAGGATCGCATGAGTGAGCTAACTAGCTCAGCAAGTCAAAATAACAATAACTGAGGTTAAACAATAATCAAATAAAATGATTCAGAGGAATCAAGTTTCTTGTTAAGAAATTATTATAATTGGATATTCATATTTAATTTGAAAAACCAAGGTTAGGCTACTGATCAGTCACGCACTAACCACGAGTAAGGCACACAGCTCTGCTCTATATATACTAAATCCAAGGCATACATTAGCCTAACATGACCACAAATCTGGTCTGACCACGAATCTCGTCCATATTTTGAAAACTTTCAAAGTCTATAACAATACAATATGATAAAATAATGTAATTCAATAAAATAAGATCATAATCAACATTAATAAGACATTTATCTCATAATGCAATTCATGAGTATCGTAAAGGTATATCAAGGTATGTATAAATAATGGCCTCAAGCCTGTAGAAGAATCGGGTAATAGATGAACAATGCTTTAATGGTTATACAAGGTTTGGTTCTCTGATGTTACAAGGTAGTGAAGAAAGTATAAGTGATTGTATGTTAAACAAATTTGTTTCGGTGATTGGTGTATGATGTGAATGTATTTGTGGAGTAGTGTCGTATTTATACGGTTTTGTATCTACAAATTTAACAATTAATGGTTCATAATGAATAAGGCTTAAAGTTTAAATATCAAATGATCTGGTCAGGGTTTAGGGCTAAGTAATTCAACTATCACATGTTAACATATGGTATATCTCAGGTATATTCCAAGCACTGCAATATAAACAGTAATTGTTCAAGGTACTTGTAATATATCTCAAGAAGTTTAGGGACCACTTGCAACATATCACAAGAAGGTTCAAGGATACTTGCCTTATCTCAACCGATTTCCAACTTCATTTGCACTCGTCTATCGGTTCTATTCACTGACCACTTGCTTTCCTTTCATAGCCTTGCTTCCTCTGGTAGAAATCACAAGTATTTATCAATAATCAATCTCATACCATTATAATCATCACACAGACGTCACAAGCTTATATCTACCCTTCGTTTCACCTAAATCCGACTTACGGACTGAAGGTTATGATTAAAACAGTCAAACCATGATCACATAGGCATATCACACATCAAACAGATAGCACATAACACATAACACGTAAGGTATTCGATAAAAATAATTTTTCAAAGAAGGTTCAGGGCTAAAATGATTTTTCTAGCATTTAATATGAATTTTTAAAATTTTCCGGGATTAAAACGGGTACCAGAATCATTTTATAAATAAATAACAAGGCTCGAATATCCGAAACTAGATTTAAAATTATTTATAAATAATTATCGAGCATTAAACATAATTTAGAAAATTATTTTAAAGCTCAAAACTATTTTCCGGAAATTTTAAATCAAAAAGAATAACTAAATCCAATTAAATAATCAATTAAAATTAGACTTTTTTGCACTTTGGTGGCTTGTACTAATTATTTTTTTCACTTTGGTGGCCGACTTTAGAAACTGAGCAACTGTGTGGCTATAAAAATAATCTTAAGCCATTTGCATGGCTCCGCGTATGGGCCGTTAACGCCGTTAACGGTGAGGCAGGGCATATTGGTCAGTTCATATTTCAACGGCTCTATTGTGTGTATATATGCGAGTATAACCCTCAGTTTTGCATACCCAAATTAGATAATCTCCAAAATTGAAGCAGATCTAAACCAAGAATGAACCACCAATGTTTATGCAGAAATTGGGGAGTGGAGAAAACGTCATGGACTGAGTATAATCCGGGTCGTCGATTTCTAACATGTGCTACCCAAACCTGCAACTTCTTCAAATGGGCTGAGCCGGAGTTCAATGGTCGAAGCAGAGGTGTGATTAATGGTCTGTTGAGGAATATAGGGAGGAAGGATAATGATCATATCATGGAGTTGGTGGCAGCTCGAAATGAGTATAATGAGGAGATCAAGCAGTTGAGAAATGAAGTCACGAAATGGCGTGCATTTGCTGTGTTGCTCATGTTGTATGTTTTTCATACATGGTTTAGCTCAGTTGCTGAGGAAAACGGTGATATCTAGTGTTGCTCCTGTTGTATATTTTCCTGTTGTAATATGGATTTTAAGGAAGGATGTTATGTTATTGTATTAGGACTAGTCTTGTATTAGTGATGTAGTGATGTACTTTGGTTTCTGCTATTAAAGTTGTTGTCTGTGTTATTGTAGTAGTGATGTTAAATATTATGCCAAAAGAGCAACATTGCCATAATTTTCAACTCAGTCATACAAAATCAGTCATACAAAGAAAAACAGTCACTAACAAAATGATCATAGATATTTTTGATCATCAGCCATAATCTAAGAGTTTGGATCACTAACATAATGCACAAACATAAGTACTCATACAAAGAAACTTAAATCCTCCATCCTGGATTTGCAGCCATATTATCTTTCTTGCCAACCTTCTTTCTTTTTCCTGCTTCAAGTTATCTTAAAGTAGATACTTCATCTCTTTTACTGCCTTCAGCTCCATCATTTTGACCTTCTTGTCTGGTCATTTTTCTTGTTTTAAGTTTCTGCACAGGACCTTCAATCCTGTCATTTGCAGCTATAGCAGTGTTGACAAGATTGGTCGTTTTCTACAAAAAAAATCATTGATTAGTTTTAAACAATCAAATGGTATAACTAGAGTTTTCCACTAAATTTTTAGTACCTTTGCAGAACAAGTCCTTGAGTTATGGACTGTCTTTTTGCAAGTTTTGCAACTAACTGTTATTTTGGCAATATTTGGCTCTCTTCCTTCCTCTGCAGCCTTCTTTATTTCATCACGTTTATGTTTAAACAATTTTATACATTTGATTAGCAAAGATACTGAAAATATGTAAATGCACAAAGAAGAAGAGTATACCTTGGCAGGACATGTTCTTGTGTTATGGCTTTCTACCTTGCAATATTTACAATTCATCTTCATTCCAGTCCTTGGCAATTTGGTTGCATTTCCCGGTATATCATTCTTGGTATTTCTTTTCTTCTTGGGCCTACCAATCTGAGGCCTTATAGTTGGTGGTAGAGGCATTGGTTCAGGGGCCTCTTCCCAAAATTCAGGACCAGCTATTGGTTCTAGCGTGTAACTGTAAAGCTGTTAAATTCAAGAAATTAGTAATGTAGTATAGAGAAATTACTAATGTAGTATAGAGAAATTAGTAAAGAACTTGAAGGAAAATTCATTATTAAGAAATGTTAAATTCATTATTTACAATTTTTATAGCCACACAGTTGCTCAGTTTCTAAAGTCGGCCACCAAAGTGAAAAAAATAATTAGTACAAGCCACCAAAGTGCAAAAAAGTCTTAAAATTAATTAATAAATAATTAAATAAATTAATCAATTAATATTTAAATTAATTGACCAATTAAATAATTAACTATTAACTAAAATTAATTAATTAATTAATTCAATTTTATTTCTGAATTTATAAATAATTTAAAATAAATTTTGGAATTAAAATCAATAATTAAAAATAATTTTTGAAATAAAAGAAATAGATTTTTGATTTATTTTTAAAACAAAAATCCAGAAGCAAGTTATATGAAATCAAATTTGGGTTTTATAGCTCAAAACTGGGTTTTCTAATTGAATAAACGGGTTTAACAAACCGCGGGACCGGGTCGAACGTCGGCCGGATTCTGGAAGAGATCCGGCGGCTTCGCCGGTTCCGGCCAATTTCCGACAACATTCAAAAAAACTTGTTTTGTCTACTTTTTCATTCCAAAAATAGTGAACACACACCTAGCTTCACAGAGGAGTGAACATCAACAACAAAAGACGATCCCAGTGCAAATCCGGCAAAAATCGCCATAAACTCTAACGAACCTAAGGTTTTCCGGCAACTCGATCCCGGAATCCCTTGGACTTCAACCAACACCAAATGATTCGTTTTTACATGATCCATCTACTGGTATCAATAAATTTCACTAATAACCCTTAAATAAGAAAGCCCCAATTTCCAATTAAGAACATTCATAGATTATAAACCCTAATTTCTTTAATTCGAGAATCAAACTCAATTTTGAACATGTGATTGAACTTCAAATCAAACAAATGATATACCAAAATGTTCAGAATTTAATTCTCTAGAATGCAATCATCAAAACACATAAATGACATCAAAATCAAAAGTCCTAATTTAATACAATTAAATTTGATATTAAATAAAAATATAGAAAAATACAAGATGATTCTGAATGTGTATGATTGATAAAATTTGATTCTACTCTCCAAGAGCTTCGTTTTGGTTACTCGTATACCACAATCGGAGTTCGCTTATGCCTTCGAATCCTCGATTGGTTATGAAGAACACGGTGAATATTTATGTTTTCTCTGGATAACTATATAATTTTACCAGTTTATTTGTGTTTATCTATACAAAATAAAGTACTGTAAGGGTTATTTATATATACGGAATATTGGTACCCCGTTGGATCATATCAGATATAAAAATAGAATACTTAATAGCTAGGGTATTGATAAAACTAATCCAATTCGGTACCGGTTTTAGGATAAACATCAAAACGGGCTTTTAAATAAAGTTCTGAGCTTTTGGTTACACATACTATGAGAAGATAATATAGTAGTTTAATCAAAATTTCTCATATATCGAAAATATCTGTTTTATCGTTTTACCGGAACGATTAAATAATATCATAAAATTTTACCGGGAATCTTATAGGTAAAGCCGTACACCGGATTGAAAAAGTCAAACGGCGGAAAATGCTCGAAATAATCAAATTAGACTAAAACTGAGTTTTCCTGTAACTTTCGGGTAGTAAAAACGTAAAAACCGTTGAAGTTGGATGATTCCCGAATAATCAAAATAATTAATAGATATATCGAAAAATAATTAATTAAATTTGTAAATCAATTATAAAATTATATAATGACATATAAATTATTAAAAAAATATCAAAATAATCTATACCTTATTCTAGGAATATAAAAAGTAAAATTCACAAATTTTATAAGGTATAAACAACCAACACAGATATCAATTAACATATAATTCACCAAAAATTCATATAATATTCACATAATATTGATTTATCAACCAAAAATAATTAAACGATATATCCCAAATATTACAAAAAAGATCAATATGAAGCAAGTGATATGGTTCAAGAATTGAGGATTTAGTTTTACTTTTGAAAGATGATTTCCTTAGTTTGCCTTTCTGGCATGAGTCATATAAGCCATTAGGAGTAAATACTACATTGGGAAATTTTCTAACAAGATCTTTCTTCACAAGTTCATTGATGTTGTTGA
Source organism: Apium graveolens (assembly GCF_009905375.1). Classification (NCBI taxonomy): domain Eukaryota; kingdom Viridiplantae; phylum Streptophyta; class Magnoliopsida; order Apiales; family Apiaceae; genus Apium; species Apium graveolens. The sequence goes on along the minus strand of NC_133650.1, from coordinate 134,919,375 downwards.
AATTGAGATGAGAAAGTCTTTTATGCCAGTTCAAGTTGTCTTCCACAGATGCTCTACTAAGTAGACATATTTGAGAATCATCAGTATTTGTGGAGTGGCTTCATATAAGTTACCATGTCTGTAACTAGTCATTGCAATCTTACCATCTGATTTACTGACAATTTCACAATGTTCTTCACAAAAGGTCACATATTAACATGTTATTCCCAAACAATCTAAAAAAGAATTACAGAAGGGGGTTGAATGTAATTCTGGTTCCTTTTTCGATTTCAAGAAATACTCTATCTCAAATATATAACATTGTTTGATCAAGAGAAAGTGCGCAATGAAAATATTGAAGTAATCAAATATAAAGTAATTAAACATAAGTATTTAAAAGCTTTCTGGTGGATTGAACTTTTCCATCAGATATATATATATATATATAATATTGAGAACTCTGTGATGCAAGGTTTGCACACAGATGCTTGCAAGTAGAATTACAAGGAACAGAGAATTTCTTCACAGATACAGCTTTTTCTATTTCTCTTGTTTATTGCTTAATTTACTACTAGCTACTCTTGGTTTATATATTACCAAGATACAAGTGAATAAGACAAACTAATAAAATATAATGTGTCTTTGTCTAATCACATGCTTCTTCATTTCGTTATCCAGTATCTTTGATTTTCTTTAAGCATAAAAATGGAAATGTTTCTTTATTCTCTAAACACCTGTAAATAGCCTGCCACATTCCATTTGCATCTAATCAACCCATGTGACTATCAAGTCACTCTCAACTGCAATTTGAATTAGAACATCCGTTGAAACTTCATCGGATCATCAGTTGAGACTGTTTTAGATCATCCGTTGAAATTTCATTAGATCATCCGTTGAATGTGACTAAGATCATCCGTTGAAACCTTGTAAAATCATCTGTTGAAAGTCTTCCATAGCAGTGAACTCCATTTCACTTATGCAAAATTATAAGGCATCTAATATATACAATTAGCCAACCTATTTTGCATATCAATCTAGTAATCAACATGACTTTGCGTATCCTACAACTTCTAGATCTCTAAGGTATTGTAGTATGCAGAAATGTGTTACAAAACTTATTAAGACATAAGCTACTCTCTCAATGGATGTTAAAGTAAGTCATCCATTGAGAGCTATAAAAACACTAAACTAAATCTACTAAGGTGTTTTGGTGAACTTATCATCAAGCCTATGACATATTCCAAACAATCTCCCCCAATTTATGTCTACTGGAATTGTAGGCATAAATTAAGAGAAACTTGATGATAACAAAACACCTAATAAATGCAGACTGATTAATAGTAGATAAAATTGATAAGTGCTGCAATTTATTGAAAATTGTACAGAGGAAGGTTCAAGGAAAATCTCACAAGCCATTTTCAAGGTGCTCCTTTAGACTAAGCAAATTTATCTTATTTCCTTGAATGTCTAGTCTTCTTTCATAGCTTATCATTGTTCTCTTCAATCTGATATTGAAGTTGCCTGTAGAATTCAGATTCATCTTCATTAATCCGATCCAGCATCTCTTACATCTCCATGAGAGTAACATTGCTTAAAATCTTTAGCTGATCTTCTAATCTGAAGAATCTTCTGGTATTTTTCTCATCCTTGAACTCCATCATCCAATATGGCCTTAAATGCACTCTATCTCCATTTTAGGGAATAGTTAAGACTCTTGGGAGTGCATTTAGGTCTCTCCAGCTATTTCTTATCTTTTTAATTGTGTCCAGTATCTCCCTTTTGGCAACAATGTTGAACTCAAAGTTTTCTTTACTGAGGAGAATATCTTCAGTAAGACATAATATCCTTCATTGAGAATTCTTTAGAGAGGCCAAGTTAGCTCTTTTCCACCCTTGTACCTAAACACCAATCTCTCTGGAAGCTTCTTGTGAGCATCAATAGCTATTACTTCATCTAGCTCATCCAGATAGATATTAAGGTCTGAAAACTCCATAATATCATAGATGTAGAGTTAATCTCCCCTGTTGACAGTTGGTTTGGATTTGGCTAAGGCTTTGGATTAAAGTCTGACAGGTTTGGTTTGCTTGATTGCTCTTTTATTTGTTTTCCTTGGTTTGGTTGGGTTTGGGATGTTTAGATCAGGGATAGGTAGGCTTTCCCAATCTATGGGTTCATCCTTGGGAATTATGGGTTCACCATGGAAATTTATATCAGAATAAACCTTGAATTCAGCCTGCTCCATTGTGGGCAAGGTTGGTTGACTTGTAGTGGTAGATTGGGTTGGCACGTATTCTTCATTTTCTTCATCAAAATCCAACTTCCTCTTTGCTCTAAATTTCTGTCTTGGTACTTTTTTCTGCTTTGGTTCCCTTTGCTTTTCTTTATTCATAGACTCAGCTATCACAGCAGGCATTTCAGTTTCCATGGTTGTAAGCTTCTTAGCATGGTTTTTGGCATCTAAGGCAGTTTTCCTTTTTTATTGTTTGAGCCTCACCTTTTCTTCTTTCTTAGCTTCTGCAAATTATGGATGTCCAACCATCACACAGATCAATTTGCCATGCCTGTAGATTTTAGCAATTCTCTTCTTCAATATTGAGTCTCTTGGATCTTTGTGATAGACAATAGATCTACCAAGCAGCTTCTCTTCATCAGGTTTGGGAGTTGCATAGAATAGGTCCAATGGTTTTTTGTTTGAATTCTTTAAGTAGTTTTTCTTTGGCTGTAAAATCACATTGGCCTGTAGAAGTTTTTTTTGCTGAGGATTGACCTTTTTCCAAATTCCTTAAGCTCATTTCATTGATTGAGATTGGTCTCAATTGAGTGAAGTGTTTCACTAGTTTATCAGGTTTTGCAATTGGACCAAAAACCTTTTCAATCTTCTCATCAATTTGCTTCAATTTTTCATTTAGCCTGAGCCCAGCTGCTGCAATATTGATCATGTCAATGCTATCCAGAACTTGTGGCTTAGAGAAAGTAATTGTTGGAATAATCACTTTACTGACTTGAATATGCACATCATTCTCCCCCTCACTACCTTGGGTAAGTGCATCTTTCTCCCCTTCACTGACTGGGACAAGTGCATCTTTCTCCCCCTTTTGTTATCATCAAGTAAGGCAGGGGTTGAAGTTTGAGTAGCCAACAATTTCTAAAGAAGGAGAGTCTGGTGAACTTGGTTGATCTGGATCTTAGTGATTGAATTTTACAGTGCTTTCAGCCTAGTGTCCAAAGAATCAACCTTGCTACTGAAGTCAGAATCCTTCTTGAGTTACCTATTAATGTCTCTCATTGTAGTGTCCGTAATGGTAGACTCTATCTTTTCAGTGATGTCCTTCTTGACTTGTCCAATTTCTGTCTTGATTTCAGTCACATCTTGACTATGTTTGAGATTGAATTTTGTATAGGTGTAGAGACTCAAGGTGTACTTGGAGAAGACTTTTGATGTTGGCATCTATAGTGGCTTGAAAAGCTATTTGATTCTGATGGATAATGTGGAATAGAGTTGATTTACAATGATGTTCACTGTAGTCTTTGCTAAACATCCATGCCGGAGTGCTTGAGCTTGGACCTGCATCTACCCTATGTCCATGAAATCCTCTTCATTATTAGAAGCATCTCCAAATGCGCCACTAGAATCTAACTCAAAATCATCACCGGCTGCAGGTGGAAGAGAGTTGATTGCATCCTCTTAGCAACCTCATTAGAAGCATTGAAACTATTGTGTGCACCAAGTTTAGTATCCTCTTAGCAGCCTCATTGTCTTGTTCAGACAAAGTTTGTTAAGCTAGAACAGAGTGATTAAATGCCTCAGCTTCATAAGAAATACAGTCTAAAACAGCTTGATATTCTTGCTGAAATAGCTGCTTCTTTTCAGCCTCATTGACATCCCTTAATTCACTAATAATGGGCTCTTCCCATTCTTCATTTGTACCTGCATTTCTCTCAATTTCTCTCTTTTCTTGCATCAATGGCTCCCCTTGGCTTCCCACCTTCACACCCTCACCTTCACCATCTAAGGTGGGACCCCTCTCACTCACTCTTGCCAAGATGGAATAAATAACTGGCATTTGTTCCCTCTTTTCCTCTCCTTTTTCCTGAGAGCAACTCAGCCTCTCCATTTGTTCACTCACTTCCCTCAATCCTAATAGTGATTGTAAAACTACTAGATCATCTGCACTTGTGACAATTGTTGAAATTTCAAGTGGTGCAGTAATATTCAATGGATGAAAGATGTCCGCTGTAATTCTAACGCAAAAACACACACAAGCGTACGCGATCACAAGTAGTATAAGATTCAAATCAAGTTCGTTCCCACAGAGAATTAGGCTAATGTTAGACTATGCACTTATGCAATAATATATGGTTATCGCTCAATGCTAAGACAAGTGACAATTTGAGTTTTGATTATCTAAGGGATTATACTAAATAACATTAACTAAGAGAATTAAAAGTGATTTACTTATATGAAAATAAACATGGGATTCTAACTTTATTAAATACTTCATTCAAAGTTTATGTTCTTTATCCTTAGCATGTGATGGTGATGACAACTAATAAGATAACACGAAATTAGTATACGCCAACTTTCGTTGTTCGTATACCATACTATCAAACATCCACAATTAAGATAGAAGTCGAATAGACACCAACTAAGCTTAGTCCCTATATGTCTATAAAGATTAAAAACATAATGGTTTAAGAGCAAGTTATCTATTGTTAGGTCACACACACTGTAGAGGGGGTGAATACAGTGTATAATACAATCAAATCGAACTTTAATATCTTAAGTAACAGAAAACAAACTTTATTGAAACAATAAACTCTGTTACAGTATGGAACTGTTACCTCTCAGTGATGAACAAATATCACGAGAGCTGCTAGGGTTACAATGAATAATCTTCTCGAATATGATAACACTTATAGTGTAAACCCTATGTCTGTGTTTATATACTACACAGTTATAAGATAATCGCTAATTGATATGGAATATAATTCTGCTTCCTAAAATATATCAATCAGATATCTTTTCTTCCAAGTACTCAATTCTTCACGGAACTCCTTCTTCATGCATATCTCTTCTTATGTTTATCTCGATCTTCTTTCCTTTAATCAGCTACTTTCCTTATCTAATCGTCCTTCAGCACTTAAGTTCTGATATCCAACTTCTGATGATTATCTCCTGATAATATAAGTACTGATATCCTTAAGTCCTGACTTCCAGTATAAATACTGATTCCCAGTTAAGTACTGATTTGTCCTGTTAAGTAAGATCTGAAAACTAAACATAAATCGTATTAGCCATGACATTATCAAATATATCTAACAATCTCCCCCAACTTGTAAATTAGCATAATATACAAGTTTAACAGATATTTGATGATGTCAAAAACATTAAGTACAAATGCATGAGAATTAGAGTAGATAACTACAACTTACAGTCCTTAAAGCTTTACCAATATTTAACTTCTGATAACAACTTCAGTCTGTACAAATATCAGAATTTAAGCAGTTGTAGATCTTTGACTTGGCTTCATCTTCTGATCTCTCTGATGTCAGGAGTTGTTCTGAGATAGTTCTTCAACAAACATCTCTCAGCATATCTAAGTTCATCAATCATTCTCCTTTTGGCATCTTTAAGCTCTGCAGTATCTTCACCAATTTGAAAGATTGCAGCCCTGAGATCATTAATCTTTGCTTTTCTTATATCCTGATCCAGTCTGATCCAATAAGCTTTATCAGACTTAAGATTGAATTCCACAGCCCTGTACTCTAGAAAGGTAGTTATAATTTGAGCAGAATTGGGCTTCATTTCAACTATATCACCCTTGTGATCTCTGTACTTTGGAACATATGTGTTGTCAGACTTAACAGAATAAAGCCTTTTCTGTCTCTGAATCTGATCCTTCAAATAGTTTGCAGCAGTTCCTGTCAATCTGTCATCCACTTGAAGTAAGAATAATACATGCTCCAATTCTTCAAAATACTTCAATGGAATGGCATTTTGCCTTATATGATAAACCCTACCATCTGTCATGAAATACAACAAGATATATTCTTTCAAGTAGGTATGATAAACCATTTGTACAGATTCCAGTTGATTCAATCTCTCAGGAGTTGCCCCAATACCTGGTTCACTCAAGGAAGTTGGATCATTGGTAGTGTTATGTATTCTTCTTTCATCAGCACTTCCCAATCCAGTTTTATCTCTTGCTTCCTTTCCAGTAACTACTCTAGCTTCAAAACCACTTGCAGTAGTCTTCAAAGGTTGAGTCTGTTTTGCTTTAGTGAATCCTGGTAGGAGTGTCTTTGGTGTATCTTCTGATATCAAGTTAACTTGAGCTATGGCAGAGGTTACTTGCTTCTTCTGAATATCAGAACTTACAGTTTCTTGACTCTAAACAACTTGAGCCATGTAAGAGGTTGTTTTAAGAACTTTTCTTGAAGTCAGAGCAAGATCATCCTTTTCATCAGTAATTTCTTCATCCTCAGGAGGCACATAAACCTTGATAGGTTCACCAACCTTTTCTTTACCCTTGGATCTTGGATCTATCTGCGGTTGTGATTTATCCAATGTTGCTTCAGTATGTGTCCTTTCTTTGATCACAATGCCTTTGAGTTTTAGAAGTGGCTTTTTACCAGAAGCTTCAGATTTAGATGTGACTTTCTCTGATTTAAGTCTGACTTCTTCTTCCATTAAACTCTCCAAGTCCATTCCTGGATTTTCCTGAAGAAATAACTGTCTTGACATTTCCTCATCAAGATCTAAAAGTTCATCAGAATTTATCCTTTTACTAGTAGCAGAACTTATTCTTTTCCCAGTATCAGAACTTGTCCTGTGACTTGTCATTTCAGCTTTTCTTGATGTGAAACCTCTACCTTGACTATGACCTCTACCCATTCCAGAGTTTCCTTGATCATCCTTTTCATCATCCTTCCCTTTCAGTGTCTTGTCAGTCTTGCATTTGGACTTAATTACTTTCTCCCCCTTTTTGGCATCAGCAGGTAATAGGAGAGAGACAAGCAATTCCACTGAGGCTTGAATTTCAGTAAGTTGAGATTGCTGAGAAGCTTGATTTTTTCAGAATATTATCAATCTGAGCTTGTTGTTTCTCTTGAGTCTTCTCAATAAAAGCAATCCTGTCAAAGGTAGGCTTGAAGAATTGTTTCTTATCAATCTTGTGAACTTGATCTTGTTTGATAAATTCTTCCCAAATCTTGTGTAGCTCTGCATGAGTAGTTGAATGAAGACCTTGGAGATGTTTAGTACTCAATGCAGTGACTCTAAGCTGGGTTTTGAAATCATCAGAATTTAACATTTCATCAGCTTTAGTCAAGTGCTCAGCAAGATGCTTTTCATTTGGAACACAGAAAACTGAGTTCCATTCCTTAGTCCACTCCTGTCCTGCAGGAGTTTCACTCCAAGGCACTGGTGCTTCTCCGGTAACAAACTTCTTAACAAGTTCAGACTTAAGAATAGTTTGTTGAGGAGCATGTCCTGAAGGACCTGCTTCATCAGCATCTGCAGTTGGAGCAGCATCACCAGTATCTCCAGCATTTGCAGCATCAGAACTTACAGAATCAGTATCCTCTGATAAAACAACAGTGTGAGTAGCAATGGAGGCTTTAGCATCCTCTAATTGCTGATGTGGTTCTAAGTTCTGATCAACATCCATATCCTGATGCTCACCTAAAGTCTGATCATCAGCATCTAGATGCAGAGAAGGTGTTGTAGATAACTCTAGAGTTTGAACAACATCAGTAACATGTGTTTTTGAAGGATTAGTTGCTGTTGGAGCTTTGAAGAGAATTACTTCAGGCACAACCAAGTTTTGAACATCAATATCAGCACTTGTGCATGGATCAACAGGAGATACAGAGGATGTGTTGACCTTTTCAGAAACAGCTTCCTTAGATGGAGTTGATGGAGAAGAAGTAACTTTAGCAAATTCCTTTTCTTGTGAGATCAGAGATTCCTGATCCCCTTCCTTAACTGCTTCCTCTTCATCATCTGAAACTGGCCTATTTGCCCTCTATTTCTTGTATGTCTTTATAGATTTGGATTCCTTGGGAGTTGCAGGAACTGTCATTCTTCTAAGCCTCTTGAGAAGCCTAGATTCCCCAATTCCACAAATCCTTCTGAGAAGTCTCTTTCTCAGCTGCATTAACAACAGGTTCTGAAGAAGGAACCTGTTCCTCAGTATCAGATTCATCTCTCAAAGCAATCTTCCTTTTCTTCTGAAGTGTTTGAGGAACAGTCTTTGTCCTCTTAGGTGTGGAAGATGAAGGCTTCACAGTAGGTGCTGAGGATGAAGGTTGAACTGTCTATGAAGTGGAGAGATAGGATTTGAGATATTTCCTGAGGGTAGGTTGAGTAGAATGAGTGGTAGGTGCTGATGTTTGTTTTGATTTTTGGGAGGATGTTGTTGGTTGGACATCAGAATAAACAGATCTATAAGTATCAGGATCAGCATTTACTAAGATCTATTTTACAGACTGAGGAATCTGTAAAGGTCTAACCACTGATTTCTTAGTGTCAGCATTTATCAGGTCATTAAAGTAGCGTTTTGCAACCTTAAAAGGTGGAGTTGAGGAACTGACTAATTGAGGTTCATCAGTACAAAAAGTATATATAAGTTGACAGAATCTAGCAAAGTAAACAACATTCCTATCCTCTGTCATCCTATCCCCAATAAAACCAATTATAGCAGTTGCAAAATCAAAATGAGTTTGGTTTATAACAGCATACCCGATGTGCTGACTCATAATTGGGATAGCATCAAAATTCGAACACTTGTTTCCAAAAGCTTTAGTGATACAGTCGAAGAAGAAGCTCAATTCTCTTCTGATATGAGCCCGTTTCAACTGCCCAAGTTTTGCCAAACTCTGTTCATACCCCAAATTGGCCATTAACTCCTGAAGAGCGGATTCCTCTGGAATTGAAAAAGTACATCCTTCTGGGAGATGTAGAGCCCTGCGTATTATACTAGGAGTAACTGCATATGAAGAATCACCCACTTCGAAAATAATACTAGGAGTGCCATGTGTACCACCATTATCAAAGTGCCCAGTACGCCAAAATGTCAGAACTTGTTGGCTCGAAAAGACTGAAGGCTGGGTCAATGCATACCCAATCTCACTGTGTGCAAGAAGATCTTGCACAAAATGCAATTCAGATGGAGCTTCAGCATGATCAAGAATTGCAGCATAGTTGTTTGGAACAAATTTAGCTCCATCAATGATTAAATCCTTAGGTGCCATGTGAAAATTGAGATTTAAGAGTGCCTGTTAGGTGTTTGGTAAAATGTTTGTATTAAAAACCAACGTGAGAAGAAGAAAGAGAGTAAAAGCAAGTAGAGAAAAAGTATGAAGGGAAATAAAAGATTAAAAAAAAATCCTATCTCTTTCTTACTTATACTCTGAAAAAAAATGTTACCGTTGGACACCTGTCAGACATGCAGTAATAACGGATAGTTACTGGGCTCAAGAAAACAGTAATCATTACTTACCCACTTGCCGTTTTTCAAGAAAAAACCGTTCCACTTACCCAGATATTCCAGTAATCAAGGTGAAACAGTTTTAATTCAAAATTAAAACCGTTCCCACTTATTTAACTATTTTTCACTGCAACATTAATATTCTGAAAATAAATCAAGTGAAAATGACCAAGATAAATCAGATGAGTAAGTACTGATAACGGAAAATCAGAACTTAAATTAAAACAGAATTTATATGGTCATCAGAATATGAATATTTATCAGGATTTATCAATGCATTACAAAATATCTCAGAGACAAAATCTTGAAACAAAAAGAAATTTCATTAATATATCAAGAGAATACATTCATGAAATTGAAATTACATCAGAATTTATACAAGATTTCCCTAAGCTGCTAAACCTAACATCAACAACCTTAGTCCTAGCTCAAGAAGCAGGGCAAGGCTGACGATGAAGAAAAACAGGAAGAAGAAAATAAATCATTTCTTCTTCCTACTCTCAAAAAACAGAATGGCGAGTCAAATGATTCGCTCTTGCTGGCGGAGAGCTTCCATCCTTTCCTCCTCCAATCGCTCCAGATGGCGATGGTAATCCATATAGAAGAACAGGAGGTGGGTGAGTACCTCCTGTGGGACAGAGTCCCATATCTCATCAGGAATGGCAGTGACGTGCCATTCCTGCTGCCAATCGGCACAGCTTAGCTCCATATTGAAGGTTTCGTAGTTCAAAAACATGTTGTATCTGACCATGGTGTTTTTGAAAGAGAAAGTATGGAGGTAAGGTGAGGTTGGGAGAAAAGATTTGATGGGAGGGCTGATGTGAAGTGGGTGCTTATATAGGCAAGAGAATGCCAGGAGACGCAAAGAAATTTAATGCTGACAGGTAGAATTAATTCTACCTCGTCTCCCCAGACTTGGAAAAAGAAAAACATTCATTGAAAAGAGAAAACATGGTTTAATGCGCACAAGAAGCAAGTAAAAGTTGACTGTTCAAGTACGAATACCATTAACCCTAACCATAGTGACTATTAATCTTCCACTTTAACATATTCTAGTTTGAACCGAGACTGTTATCAAATTTTATCCACAGATAAATCAAGTAAAGAATTAGACTTTAATATCAGAACTTAGACTTATATCAGAACTTAGACTTATATCAGAACTTAACAGTCATCAGAACATAATTTCTTAACTCGAAAAAGGAATGCCTATCTTAGTAAGTCCTCGGAACTTAATCATCAGAACATGCAACCAGAACTTGTCCTCAGAATTCGTGCAAAGTGACACAATGACTATTTATCTAAAAAAACATAGATCACCACAGTAATTTTCATCATTCATATGGAGTGATTAGTGTGTGCATTAAGCTAAATGTCAGACAAAGAGTAAAGTCTGATTCACTTCAGTACATCTTCGAAATAAGGCATAACTAAAACTTTGCTAAAAAGCTGTTATTATTTCGAAACCTACTGTTGAATGAGTTCATGCTTGAGTCCACCTCAACTATTTTGTGCTAATTTTGTGCATCTTTTTAAATTCCATTTCACAGTGGCTTCTCAGTGTAAGTGAGTCACGACTGCTATTATCAGAGTATTTCTCCAGTAATCATAAAGTGTGAAAAGTCACCAAGAAAATATTTTGCTTTTCTAATGCATATTTACTTAATACCAGCAATGCACTTGAGTCGTCCCTTCCACATTTTTACTCTAGATCTCAAAGGAGTACCTGATTTGATTCGTTAATCCTTTTGCTTTTTCTTTTGATAAGTGAGGTTTATTAGCACTTAGTGCATTCAGCAGATTTACTAGTATCAGAACTTAACAGATGAGTAGCATTATTCTAATTTGTGACTTAGTAATAAGATAAACAAAGTAAACTCAACTAAGCTCAATTATCAGAATTTTCTTGTGTCAATAGATTTCCACAGAAATAATTACTTCTTACATGGGATCATTTGTTTATTGAAGACTACTAGGTCAGCATCTAGCACAGTTATCCTCATAGGATTGAATAGTTACTTAAACGGACATATCACTTATCAGAGTTTAGAAACATATATCAGACAACAGTCAGTACTTAAACACATTTGTCAATTAAGCACAGAATACACAAAGAGATTAAATTCTGTAAATACTGATCATAAAGTCTGATATAACAGAACAAGACTAAGCAGATTTAGAGAAAGAACCTGAAACCATTCCAAGTTCATTTACCATTCCTGTAAAAGTGGCTTCATACAATGGTTTTGTGAAGATATCTGCTAGTTGTTGATCTGTTGGAACAAAGTGCAATTCCACTGTACCTTCATCCACATGTTCCCTTATGAAGTGGTATCTGATGTTGATGTGCTTTGTCATAGAGTGTTGAACTGGATTACCTGTCATAGCAATAGCACTTTGATTATCACAGTAAATAGGGATTTTGAAATATGTTAACCCATAATCCAGTAACTGATTCTTCATCCAAAGAATCTGTGCACAACAGCTTCCTGCAACAATATACTCTGCTTCTGCAGTTGATGTGGAAATTGACTTTCATTTCTTGCTGAACCAAGAAACCAATCTGCCTCCAAGAAATTGGCAGCTTCCACTTATGTTTTTCCTGTCAATTTTGCAACCTGCAAAATCTTCATCTGAGTAACCTATTAGTTTAAAATCTGATTCTCTAGGATACCACAATCCCAGATCAGCTGTTCCTTTAAGATACTTAAAAATTCTTTTCACAGCTGTTAAGTGAGGTTCTCTTGGATCTGCTTGAAATCTTGCACAATGACAGGTAGCATACATGATATCAGGTCTACTAGCATTTAGATAAAGTAGAGAGCCAATCATACCTCTGTAATCAGTAATATCTACTGATTTACCAGTATCCTTATCCAGTTTTGTTGCAGTGGCCATGGGAGTGGATGCACTTGAACAATCTTGCATTCCAAATTTCTTCAGCAAGTTTCTGGTGTACTTAGTTTGACAAATAAAAGTGCCTTCTTCATTCTGCTTGACTTGAAGGCCCAGAAAATAGCTAAGTTCCCCCATCATACTCATCTGATACCTTGACTGCATCAGTTTGGCAAACTTCTTGCAAAGTCTGTCATTTGTAGACCCAGAAATGATATCATCACATTAATCTGGACCAGAAGTAAGTCTTTTCCATGGTTGAGGTAGAACAGTGTTTTGTCTATTGTTCCTCTGTTGAATCCACTTTCCAGAAGAAACTGAGCTAAAGTCTCATACCATGCTCTAGGAGCTTGCTTAAGTCCATAAAGTGCTTTATCAAGCCTGTAGACATAATCTGGATGTTTGGAGTCTACAAAGCCTGGAGGTTGTATAACATATACTTCCTCCTCCAATTCTCCATTAAGAAAAGCACTTTTCACATCCATTTGAAAGACAGTAAACTTTTTGTGAGCAACATAAGCCAAAAATATCCTTATGGCTTCTAACCTAGCAACTGGTGCAAATGTTTCATCATAATCAATTCCCTCATGTTGAGAATATCCTTTTGCAACCAGCCTTGCCTTATTCCTTGTAATTATGCCATCACTGTCAGTTTTGTTTTTGAATACCCACTTTGTACCAACAACATATCTATTCTTTGGTCTTGGCACTAGGGTCCAGACTTTGTTTCTTTCAAATTCATTTAACTCTTCCTGCATTGCTTGCACCCAATCAGCATCTTGAAGAGCTTCTTCCACTTTCTTTAGCTCATTCTGAGAGAGAAAAGAATTGTAAAGACATTCGTTTGAAGTTCCTGTTCTAGTTCTGACACCTGCATCAGGATTTCCAATTATCAAATCAGGTGTATGTGATTTTGTCCACTTCCTTGCAGATGGAAGGTTTTCTCTAGAACTGGATGCTCCCCCATGATCCATGCTGTCTTTATTTTCATTTTCTGATGCTCCCCTGAAACTATGCTCTCTAAGTTAGATTCTTCAGAGTTTAGATTTTCAGCGCTATCAGAACTTGGCTTTTCAGAACTTGACGAATCAGAACTTGAAGATCCAGACGTATGTTCTGATGTTTCTTGAGATGTGGTAAGATCTTGAGTATGTTCCCCCTGCCCAGGTGCATCTTCCTTTGGCGTAGTAACCACAGTTTCAATAACATCAGAGTTTAATCCATCAGAATTTACAGTATCAGTACTTAGACTGTCAGGATTTTCAGTATCAGAATTTGAGTCTTCATTTTCAAATCTCAGCTGATCATGGTCAATAAAATCTTCAAGACCAGTAATCTTCTTGTCATCAAAGGAGACATTGATAGATTCCATGACCACTTTTGTTCTCAAATTATAGTCTCTGAAGGTTTTTATGGAAAGTGGATATCCAACAAAGATTCCTTCATCAGCTTTTAGATCAAACTTGGATAGCTGTTCAGGATGAGTCTTGAGAACAAAACACTTGCATCCAAATACATGAAAGTACTTCAGATTTGGCTTCTTTTTCTTCACCATCTCATATGGTGTTTTTCCTTGCTTGTTAATGAGAGTTGTATTTTGAGTAAAACAAGCAGTCTGCACAGCTTCAGCCCAGAAATAGGTTGGAAGCTTTGCTTCTTCAAGCATTGTACGTGCAACTTCAATGAGAGTTGTATTCTTCCTTTCAACAACTCCATTTTGCTGTGGAGTTCCAGGAGCAGAAAATTCCTGCTTTATTCCATCGTTTTTGCACAACTCTTCCATTATCAAATTCTTGAACTCAGTGCCATTATTACTCCTTAAGGTTTTCACAGAATCTTTGACCAATTTATCCAGATGTTTGACATGATCAATCAAGATAGATGCAGTTTCACTTTTTGTGTGCAAGAAATACACCCATGTGTATCTAGTGAACTCATCCACTATGACCAATGCATATTTCTTCTTTGCAATAGACATGACATTTACTGGAACAAATAGATCAACATGTAGTAGATGATAAGGCTCAAGAATTGATGATTCAGTCTTGCTCTTGAATGAAGATTTTCTTTGTTTGGCCTTCTGACAATTATCACAAAGGCCATCAGGAGCAAATACTGACTTTGGCAGTCCTCTCACAAGATCTCTCTTAACCAGTTCATTTATATTGTTGAAATTTAAATGAGAGAGTTTCTTGTGCCAATTCCAGCTTTCTTCAATTGATGCTCTACTCATCAGACAGATTGCAGAACCATCAGTACTTGTTGAAAGCTTAGCTTCATAAATGTTACCACGCCTGTATCCTTTCTGAACAACTTTGCCTTTAGATTTACTCACAACTTCACAGTGTTCTTCAAAGAAATCAACATGATAACCTCTGTCACAGATTTGACTTATACTCAGCAGATTGTGTTTAAGTCCTGAGACCAGAGCTACTTCTTTAATGATGACATTTCCAAGATTGATATTGCCATATCCCAATGTTTTTCCAATATTGCCATCTCCATAAGAAACACTTGGGCCAGCTTTCTCCACAAAGTCTGATAGCAGGGCCTTATTTCCAGTCATATGTCCTGAACATCCACTGTCCAGAACTAGAATATTTTTCCTGTTGCCCTGCAATCACAAAGACCACTAATGATTAGTTTTAAGGACCCAGACTTGCTTGGATCCTTTGGCCTTATCAATTTTGTTAACATTTGCAGCGGATTTAGCATCAGAGTTTATGTTAACATTTTTCTTACCAGAATTTACACTATCAGACTTTGTATCAGAATTTACACTAGAAGGAACAATGGAAACTTTCTTCAAAGAAGGTTTTATTTGATAATAATTATAGTACAAACTATGATATTCCTTACAAGTATAAATGGAATGCCATAAACTACCACAATGAAAACAAGGATTTTGTGGTTTATATCTAACAGACTGACTCTTAACTCCTGATTTTGAAGGTAAGGAGTTAATGTTCTTATTCTTCCTACAAAAAGAAGCCAGATGGTTAGAACTTCCACAGTTATGACATGTTTTCCTAGGAGCATCAGGAACAGGTTTATAATCATTGCTTTTATTCACACCTTCCTTTTCATTCCTATTTTTCCTAGGTGATTTTACCTTGTTTGCATTCTCAACATCTTTCAGCTTATGCTTAAGCTGCTTCTCAGTCATTAAGCCTATATTTACTTCAGCTGTCTTTTCCTGTTTTAGTTTGTCAGAAGTTAATCCCTCTCTAACTTCTGATTTATCATTATCAGACTTTTCAGTTACAAACTTAACAGGTTTTAACTTTGGCTTTTGCTTAACAACAGGCTTAATTTCTACAGTTCCTTTATCATTCTTATCCTCTCCATAACCTAAGCCCTCTTTCCAATTTTCACTACTTAGCACATTTTGAGTTGTTCTGCCGGAGTTAGTCCAAGTCCTGATTATTTCTCTTTCTTTTTCTAACTCCGTTTTTAGATATTCATTCATTTTTAGCACTTCATCCCTAACATAAAGAGCATCATCTCTATCCTTCTGAGTTTGATGGAACGTAACTTACTCTTTTTCTAAGAAATCATTTCTTTTCTTAAAAGCAAGATTTTCAGAAGTTAATCTTTCACATGTTAAAGTTTGATCTCTATAACTAACAAACATGGTTTTAAGATATCTTCTCAACTCATTAATATCATCAGTATGAAAAGCATAAGTAGTCTGAGGTACCTTTGTTTCAGCAGCTTCAGAACTGCTCTCAGCACTTTCTTTATCAGCATTTGCCATCAATGCATAGTTCTCCTCACTTTCAGAGTCTGAGGTGTCTGTCCAGCTTTTCTGCTTTGTGACAAGAGTCTTGCCTTTGTCACCCTTTACCTTCTTGCAATCAGGAGATATGTGGCTTTTCTCACCACAGTTATAGCATTTGACATTGGTATAATCTCCTCTATCAGACTTTCCTCCTCTGCCTTCAGATCTTCTGAAATTCTTCTTATCAGAACTTATGCCTTTCCTGGAAAACTTCTTTTCCTTCCTGAACTTCCTGTATGCAATCTTTGTGATCCCTTTCACCATAAGAGCACACAGCTTCATCATCTCCTCATCAGCATCAGTCTCAGGCAAGCTTTCAGAATCTGAGTCATCATCACTTTCAGAACTTGATGACTTAGTATCAGACTTTGTGAAAAGAGCTTTACCCTTGTCTTTCCTTGAGGTAGCTGCCTTGGGGGATTCTTCTTCAGCCTTAAGAGCAACTGTTCTTGACTTTCCTTCTTTTCTCTTGCTTCTTTGTTCCATCTCAAGTTCATGAGTCTTGAGCATTCCATAAATTTCATCAAGAGTTGTTTCATCAAGATTGTAATTGTCTCTTATTGTTGTTGCCTTCAAATCCCAACATTCAGGAAGAGCTAACAGGAATTTAAGGTTTGAATCTTCAAGATCATACTCCTTATTAACCAATGACAGATCATTCAAGAGTTTGACAAATCTATCATATAAATCAGTCAATGATTCATTAGCCTTTGAATCAAAGTGTTCATACTCTTGAGTGAGTATTGTCTTCCTGTTCTTTTTAATCGTATCAGTTCCCTGACACCTTGTTTCCGGAGCATCCCATATCTCTTTAGCAGTCTTGCAGTTAATTACCCTGTTTGACATTACATTATCAATGGCACTATGCAGTAAGTGTCGTACCTTAGCATCCTTAGCAATTGATGCGATATCTTCAGCAGTATAATCACTCTTTTCCTTTGGTACGGTTTTTGCTGCTTCACCTGCAACTGCAACAACGAGCTTGGTTGGTTTGTGAAGCCCTTCCTTGATTCTATCAAGATATTCTGGATCTGTAGCTTCCAGAAACATGGTCATCCTCACCTTCCATATGGCATATTCAGATGGTCTCAGTATGGGAACTCTGATGGTTTCATACCGACTTTGAATTTGTGTCTTTAGAGGTTCTTCAGTTTTGGTAGGCTTAGTTGGAGTTTCTGTGTCAGACATGATTGTGTTTGGATCTTTAACTGTATGTGTGTTAACAGATAGGCTCTGATACCACTTGTTAGGTCACACACACTGTAGAGGGGGTGAATACAGTGTATAATACAATCAAATCGAACTTTAATATCTTAAGTAACAGAAAACAAACTTTATTGAAATAATAAACTCTGTTACAGTATGGAACTGTTACCTCTCAGTGATGAACAAATATCACGAGAGCTGCTAGGGTTACAATGAATAATCTTCTCGAATATGATAACACTTATAGTGTAAACCCTATGTCTGTGTTTATATACTACACAGTTACAAGATAATCGCTAATTGATATGGAATATAATTCTGCTTCCTAAAATATATCAATCAAATATCTTTTCTTCCAAGTATTCCATTCTTCACGGAACTCCTTCTTCATGCATATCTCTTCTTACATTTATCTCGATCTTCTTTCCTTTAATCAGCTACTTTCCTTATCTAATCGTCCTTCAGCACTTAAGTTCTGATATCCAACTTCTGATGATTATCTCCTGATAATATAAGTACTGATATCCTTAAGTCCTGACTTCCAGTATAAGTACTAATTCCCAGTTAAGTACTGATTTGTCCTGTTAAGTAAGATCTGAAAACTAAACATAAATCGTATTAGCCATGACATTATCAAATATATCTAACATCTATCTTGATTATATAGGGTGAATAAGATGGTTAAAATTACCCACGAATCATGCACAACAAATATACATGAACCTATGCTAGCATGGCAAGTTCTAAACCTCTATATTCAGTGTCGCTTCAATAGAGATCAACAAACAATCTTAGATGTTAGCTACGCATCAAAGAAGAATACGCACAACCAAACTAGGAAATCATAAATCACCCCACACAAAGGATTATAAAATAATTAACTATTGAAATCAATAAATAAATCCGTTAGAACCCCATGACAATGATTAGTTCATAATCGAACTCATCGTCACCATGGGTTCCAATGAAAACATGATATAAAACAATATAAGAGTATTAGGATTCAAAGACAAATCGAAAAAAAAAGCATCTGAAATACTACTATAATAAAGAATACAAAAGTCTTCTTCTCCATAGCCGTCTTGTGCTCTCTAGGTCTTCGTATTGCTCTCCCTGGTCTCCTCGTTATTAAAAACGAATTATTATGGGTTTATATAGCTTTTGGACGACCTCGGCCCTCAAAATCTTCGAATGCAAGTCAAATCAGGATTCTATCAAAAGGACCTGGCGCGGCCGCCCCATGCTCCGCGCGGGCGTGCGCGCTTTTTGCAACTCTGGCGTGGTCGCCCTGCCTTCCGCGCGGCGCGCCGCCTTCCTGCTCTTGGACATCATTTTCTTGTTTCTTCTGTATCTTGAGCTCCATTTGTCAGAATTTGGTGATCCAATAGTCCTCGCAAAGCTATCGAGATGCCCTTCAACATGAAAATAGTCTTGACTTCATAATCTGAACTCCTTTCAGTATATTTCCTTGAAAATCTCACTTATTCATCCAACTAATGCTTGTAATGCAAAAACACAAAAATACATCAAAAATACCAATAACTTGAGTCCAAAACACCAACTTAAGATTGTAATGAAGCGTTCCAAGTAGATAAAATATCCACTTATCAAACCCCCAAACTTGAATCATTGCTTGTCCTCAAGCATAAACATACTCAAAAACTACAAAACATCCTAATGCATGAATGCAACTACGTGAATCCAACTAAATTATAATGCAATTGATCCCCTCAGAATAACCATAACTAACCAACAAGCCAATGCCTCTAAGAATGCAATGACTCTAAATAAAGTTCGAATAAATCCCACAAACCAACTCACAAAACAGAAACGTGCATGTGTGTAACACTTAACAGATATACTCTCGATACTAGATCAATAACCATAACTTATCTATCATCAAAACAATTACAAGTTTATAAACAGAATAGATATTAAACACATAATGACTCATAATACCTCATTTCTACTAGAGTTATACGAGAATTCACTTTATTATTGAACACATAACAAAGATGCTTATTTGACCGTGCAATAAATGAGGTCCCAAAAGACTTATACAATGATACCCATATAGTGATCGTTAGGTTAGCGGATCTCAGAATATAAAAGCCTTAGGTCACTAGGCACAGAGTCCCGTAGAACTTCATAACTCAAGTATTAAAGAGCTCACTCTTGGCCAATTCTGCATAACACAGATATATTTTTTTCTTTCCTTTTTTTTCTATTTTTTTCTTTTCTTTTCTTTCAACAACTTCTGAATGAGTGTGTTTCGCTCAATCTCATTCAACCTTAGACTACTCATAAATATGAGCCGACTAATAGCCATTTGACGCCTAGCCTTATTCACAACTAGCAATAAAATCCAAGTTTTTCTCCAGTCTTAAAATCAGTGTTTTTACCTCATTACGAGAATACCAAAAATTCTAGATATAAACAAGTGATTAAATCTCAACAAGTAGCAAGTATGATCATGATATAGCTCAAAAGCAATCCGATAAGACTTATGATTTTTCTTTTGGCATGCAAATAAATTCATTAGACTTAAACAACCCTCTATTCGTCATCACCACACTCAAATTAACATCAACTTATCAATTAAAAATAGCTCATCCTAAGGGATCATGTTATATGCATGCACATGCAACTATATGAACTCACATAAAAAACATAACAAATATGTTGTATATGAACAATCATGTAAAAATATGAATGAAATACAACTGAACATGCGATATGAATCTATATGGACACACACAAAAACTAATCCTTACACAATTACCCCTAAACTTACAATTTTCAATGTCCTCATTGAAGGTAATAATAAGGATTTCAGGCATATCTAGTTATCAGAATCATCACCCTCCTCGGATGGAGTATCGGGTGGCAGATACATAGAATCAGCACCAAACACCGGCCAATCAACCTCAACACCGGTGGCTCGGAAAGCAGTGCCCAAAGCCTGTGTCAAGTCGGCAGTAAAATGACTATGCATATCGTGCATAGCATCCATGCGTCTGGCCAATCTCCAAAATTGTGCATCACCCAGCCCATAACCATCTTCTTACTCTTGCTGAACATGTAAAGAACTAGCCTCTCCTCGATCGGCTTTCCAAGTTGCACGCCTGGCCGGAGAAGAACCACCAGCATAAGTCTGATCGGCTGGCTGTCCACCGGGAAAATGATCATAACTGTAACCCAGACCCTTCTCATCAGCTTTTCCACCACACCATTCTTGTATCGTCATGAGCATGGAGCTATCAATAGGAGCGCTCGGCATCTGCCACTGCTCCAACTTGCGCCAATGAACACCCACTGAAACACAAAGCTTCGTCACCATCGAGGCATGAGAAATCGCCCCCGATGTCCTGCTCCTCAAAAACCGCAGCATATTCTGATGTATCACCAGGCCGAGATCCACATACTCCTCATTCAAGATCCCCAAAAGTAAAATAGCACGATCAACAGTAACATTATGATGATGCGAAGAAGGCATAATATTCGCACACAGAAAAGGATTCCATGCTCGAGCTTACCTATTCATGCATGCAGCCGGAAAAGTGAGTGGCTCATTTATGCCCCTCTTGCACTTCCACTGTGTTCCCGGAACACACAACTCAGCCATAACATGATCAAGATCAAAATCCTCCCTTGTCTTGTTCACCCATTTCTCTTGCGTCGGCTTCCTCACGGGTTGATTGATAACCCTACGAATAGCCGCCGGTGTGTAATCCACCATCAAATCATGTACCACAAAAAACCCATTCTTTTCAGCCTTTGCATTCGCATAAAACTCCCGAACAATGCTCATCGGGACAGCAACAGGGACCTCACAGAAAGTTTGCCATCCTATCCCAGTAATCATCTCCAAGAGCTTTCCATCTCTCGCAATGGGTAAGAAAGCCCTCTCCTTCATAATTAATTTGGACATCAATCAATTAAACTCAGTTTGTTCCTCCGGAGAAGAAAATCTGGTCACCGCTCCCCCAACACTCGAATCCGATGAGGGACTAATGCTGCTACTCAACACGACTCTCGATCTTTTGGGTTCCATGAGAACAATAGAGAATTTGTGAGCAAGTAGCGAATATGAAAAATTAGGGTTTTGGAATTGACTTTTATGATAGAGATGTGTATAGGATGTATGTATATATAGGGTAGATGTGGGGTTAGGTTAGGAGTGTTTAACAAAAGGAATTAGGGTAGAAAAAGGAATAAAAATGGGTTAGGGTGTTTTTGTTTTGAATTTTTTCGAATTTTTCTATTTTATTTTATTTTTTCTTTTTCTATATAACTGCCCCCCCCCCTGCATCTCCGTGCGGGCGCGCCGGGCTCCTGTCAAACTTACGCGGCCACCCCGCTTTTGGTGCGGGCGCGCCGTGCTCTTGTCAAACTCGCGCGACCCCCCTACTTTTGGCACAGGTGCGCCGTGCTCCTGAAAAATCAGAAACTGTTTTGTTTTCTATTTTTTTTTTGTCAACGCTAATATACAACAAACATGGGTTGCCTCCCATGAAGCGCTTGGTTTACGTCACTAGCTTGACGTGAAATCTCGGATTTAAGTAGTTGAAAGAACGGTACTCACCACCTCGCAGTTCGCCTTATCTCCATAGTAATGTTTCAATCTCCGCCCATTCACCTTGAACATTTGATCCAGATGCATATAAAAAATCTCCATCGCTCCATGTGGAAACACAATTTTGATTGTGAATGGCCCTGACCATCTCGAATTAAGTTTTCCCAGGAAAAGTCGGAGACGAGAGTTGTACTATATAACCTTCTGACCGGGCACAAAATACTTGCGCACTAATCTCCTATCATGCCATCTCTTGACTTTTTCCTTGTACACTTCGTTATTCACATAAGCCTGTAGTCAAAACTCCTCGAGCTCATTTAGTTGAAGCATTTTTTTCTCTCCAGCAGCCTCCAAGTCAAGATTTAACTTCTTCAATACCTAATATGCCTTATGCTCTAACTCCGCCGGCAAATGACATGCCTTCCCATACACCAACTGGAAAGGAGACATACCAAAAGGAGTCTTGAATGTTGTTCTATATGCCCAAACAGCTTCATCTAGCTTCAAAGACCAATCTTTTCTTCATGGACTTACCACCTTCTCTAAGATACGTTTAATATCCCGATTAGACACTTCAGCTTGCCCATTAGTTTGAGGATGGTAAGTTGTGGCAATGCGATGATTCACATGCTACTTATCCATCAATGCAGTGAACTTGCGATTGCAGAAATGCGATCCCTCGTCATTGATTATGATTCTCGGAGTGTCAAAACACGTGAATATCTACTTCTGAAGGAAGTTAATTACTACCTTAGCGTCGTTGGTTGGAAAAACTTTCACCTCGACCCATTTGGACATATAATCAACCGCCAACAGAATATACTGATTATCGCAGGACGAGACAAATGGCCCCATGAAGTCGATTCCCCAAACATCAAAAATTTTAACTTCGAGCATCACATTAAGAGGCATGTCGTCTCTCTTGGATATATTTCCAACACGTTGGCAGTGATCACATCTCGAAACAAATTGATGAGCATCCTTAAACAAAGTAGGCTAGAAGAATCCTACTTGAAGGATATGAACAGCTGTCTTCTCTCTACCATAATATCCATCATACACAGTAGAATGATAATCTCATAAGATTCCCTCAGTCTCGCTATACAGAATGCATCGTCCGATAATCTGGTCAGCTCCCTGTCTAAACAAGAAAGGCTCATCCCATCTATACCACTTCACCTCAGGTAGAAACTTCTTCCTTTGAGCATAAGAGAGTCCTGGGGGAATAAAATTACTCACAAGATAGTTCACAATATCTGTAAACCATGGCTCTTCTTCTTAGACCCTAAAAAGTTGCTCATCGGGAAAAGATTCATTGATCAGTGTCTTGTTCAGTGAAGCATTGCTTTGATCTTCCAATCGTGATAGATGATCAGCCACCTGATTCTCTGTACCCTTCCGATCCTTGATTTCTAGCTCGAATTCCATAAGTAAGAGAATCCATAGAATCAACTGAGGTTTTGAATCTTTCTTTGAGACCAGATATCGAATAACAATGTGATCAGTCTAAACTGTCACCTATATCCCAAGCAAATAAGATCGAAACTTCTCAAAACGATAGACACTTTCCAGCAACTCCTTCTCTATAGTAGTGTAATTCAGTCGAGCACCATTAAGGGTTTTACTAGCATAGTAAACCACATGTAAAATGTTCTGCTTCCTCTGGCCAAGAACTGCTCTAAGTGCATAGTCACTAGCATCACACATCATCTCGAAGGGCTCATTCCAATTAGGTGCAGTAATCACAGGTGTTGTAGTCAAACTCTTTTTTAATCTCTCAAAAGCAGCTAGACATTCTTCATCAAATTTTAAGGGAACATCCTTTTCCAACAAATTGCACAAAAGCTTAGATATTTTAGAGAAATCTTTGATGAATCGCCGATAGAAACCCGCATGACCAAGAAAACTGCGGACTCCTTTAAATGAGATTGGCGGAGGAAGATTTTCAATGACCCCCACCTTGGCTTTATCCACCTCAAGACCCTTGCTAGATACCTTGTGCCCAAGAATGATACCATGTTGCACCATGAAGTGACATTTCTCCCAATTGAGCACTAGATTGGTCTCAACACATCTTTTTAGCACCAATCCAAGATTTTACAAACATTCGTCATAAGAAGTCCCAAGCACGAAAAAGTCTTCCATAAACACCTCCATATTAGTGCCAATCATATCTGAGACTCGACGAAAAGCAAAAGTGCCAAATGGACAAGTAAACTTGCTCTTCTCTTGATCTTCTGGAGCGATGCAAATTTGATTATATCCCAAATATCCATCCAGTAGAAAATAATACTCGTGACCATCCAACCTATCAAGCATCTGATCAATGAATGGAAGCGGAAAGTGATCCTTGTGGCTTTATTCAGCTTTCGATTATCCTTGCAAACTCTCCATCTTGTGACTGTCCGAGTAGGGATGAGCTCATTCTTCTCATTAGCTATAAGGGTAATGCCTCCTTTCTTAGGCACACACTGCACCGGGCTCACCCACGAACTGTCAGAGATAGGATAAATGATTCCTGCATCTAGCCATTTAAGAATTTATTTGTTCACAACCTCCTTCACGATAGGATTTGCCTCCTTTGTTGCTCAACAGTCGGTTCACTTCCTTCCTCAAGCACAATTTTATGCATGCAATAAGAAGGGAAGATTCCCCTGATATCTGCTATAGTCCTCCAATTACTGACTTAAACTCTCTCAAAATTCTCAAGATCTTATCTTCATCACTTCCTGAAAGGTCAGATGCAATAATAACAGGCAAAGTAGATGCATCACCTAAAAATGCATACCTCAAGTGATCAGGCTGTGGTTTGAGTTCAAGTGTAGGAGCTTCTCCAATAGATGGTTTCAGAAGCTTTGGAGAATTTTTTAGCTCTTCCGATCCAAGAGACTCGAATGGAAAATCAAACTTCCTCTTCCACGGGAATGCATTCAAATGTTGTATTTGCTTTTTCTAAGGCGTTAATCCTTAGCAATTGATCAAGCTCTGAAGTTACTACAGAATCGACCAACTCCACTATAAAGCACGCCTCTTCATCAATGGGGAATTTCATTGCATTGAAGACATTGAATGTGACATCCTGACCTTGAACTCTCATGGTTAGTTCACCCATTTGTACATCGATAAGAGTTCAGCCCGTAGCTAAGAATGGTCTTCCCAAGATAATGGGAATCTTTTTATCTTCCTCAAAGTCTAGAATGAGGAAATCAGCAGGGAAGATGAGCTTATCCACCTTAACCAATAAACCCTCCACTACTCCTCGCGGATAGGCGATGGAACGATCAGACAGTTGCAAATACATGTTCATAGGTTTTGGATCAGGTAGACCAAGCTTCTTGAAAACGGACAAGGGCATCAGATTTCCAATGGTGCAAGGTATCGTGAAGCTTCCTGAATCTTTAAGCTTATGAGGTAGTTTCTGTTACAGCACAACACTGCACTCTTCCGTTAGAGCAACGGTTACCAACTCCTCAAGTTTTAGCTTCCGAGATAGAATACCCTTCATGAACTTAGCATAACTCGGCATATGTTCTAGATCTTCAGCAAAAGGTATATTAATGTGTAACTTCTTGAAAACCTTCAAGAACTTAGCAAATTATTTATCTAATTTTTGCTTTTGAAGTCTCTTAGAATATGGCGGCGGTGGGTAGACTTATTTATCCCCTGTATTACCCTCAGGAGGATTGCTTTCACAACTTTCTTCCTCGGTTCTATATCAACATCCTTCTATGCCACTTTTTCAGCTACAATCTCATTTTCTGGAATTGGCAAAGGTGTAAATGCACCTGTATTCCGAATAGAATTTTCAGAATCTTCAGAATCTTCATCTTCCTAAATTTGGGGGCTCGTGACCTTTCCAGATCTCAATATGATTGCCTTCAATTGCTCCTTGACTTCCCTCTTGCCTGGATTAGCTTCTGTATCACTAGGAAGAGTTTCTGGTTGATGGTTCAACAAAGCATTGGCAATTTTCCCTATTTTATTCTCCAGAGTCTTGATAGAAACCGCTTGGCTTTTGCACATAAGCCTCAACTCCTCCAATTCAGATTTTTCATTAGTAGATTGACCCGCACTTCCATGCGGTTTCTGTTGAAGTTGGAGTTGTTGTGCATACAGTTGTTGAAAACCAGGAGGATTGAATTGCTTTGCTCCAAACTGCTGATAAGGTTGTTGTACCGTATTCTGATTGTTTCTCCTGCTAAAATATGATGGTTGCGGTTGTTAGGATGATAAGTGGCAGGAACTAGTTGCTGCGACCTCTGAAAGTTGCTCACATACTCAGTTGACTTACTAGATATAGCACACTACTCCGTCTCATGCGCACCAACATAAATCTCATAGACACTAATGATCTGATTAACTCCATAATTAGCCAAAGAATCCACTTTCATCGTTAACGCCTTTAGCTGAGCAACTATAGCCATAGCTGTATCCACCTCAAAAATTCATGCTACCTTGCCTTAAGGTAGTCTCTGAGTTGGGTTCTGATATTCAATCATAGCCATCAATTCAATTAGCTCATAAGCTTCCTCATAGCACTTAGCCCAAAAGGCTCCACCTGATGTTGCATCGATCATGGGTCTGGACTGCGCTCCCAAACCATTATAAAAGCAATTGATGATCAACCAGTCAGGCATTCCATGATGAGGACACTTCCTAAGCATCTCCTTGTAGCGCTCCCAAGCTTCACACAAAGATTCACCCGATTACTGCGCAAATTGAATAAGAGCGTTCCTGATTGCAGCTGTCTTCGCCATAGGGAAGAATTTAGTAAGAAACTTCTGAGCAATATCCTCCCAAGTAGTGATAGAACCTGATGGTAAAAAATGCAACCATCACTTAGCTTTATCCCTTAGTGAGAATGGGAAAAGCCTCAGCTTCATAGCATCTTCGGAAACATTGTTGAACTTAAAATTGTCGCAGATCTCGATGAAATCTCTAATGTGCATGTTGGGATCTACCGTCGGAGAACTCCCAAACTGGACTAAATTCTGCACCATTTGAATCATGCTAGACTTGATTTCAAAAGTATTAGCCACGATGGCTGGTCTGACAATGCTAGAATGAATGTCATTGATCTTTGGTTGAGAGTAATCCAATCTTTTGGATTTGCTACTGGTTCTCCCATTGCAATAACAACTTCTTCAACTTTCTCAAATTCTTCAAAAACGTCTTCAACTACTTCAACTTTGTCAGGTGTTTCCATATGAGATTGAGAACGTGTTTGCATACACGCCCTCTAGGTACCTGAAACACTAACAAAGTAACAACTAAGTAAACTATCTGAGTCAGTGAAATTTAATGACCACTGATGTTAAGCACATAAATTAAATTTAACACTGAACTCCTCGGCAGTAGCGCCAAAAACTTGTTCGCTGTAATTCTAATGCGAAAATACACGCAAACGTATGCAATCACAAGTAGTATAGGATTCAAATCAAGTTCGTTCCCACAAAGAATTATGCTAATTTTAGACTATGCACTTATGAAACAATGTATGGTTATCGCTCAATGCTAAGACAAATGACAATTTGAGTTTTGATTATCTAAGGGATTATAGTAAATAACATTAACTAAGAGAATTAAAAGTGATTTACTTATATGAGAATAAACAAGGGATTCTAACTTTATTAAATACTTCATTCAAAGTTTATGTTCTTTATCCTTAGCTTGTGATGGTGATGACAACTAATCAGATAACACGAAATTAGTATACGCCAACTTTCGTTGTTCGTATACCCTACTATCAAACATCCATAATTAAGATAGAAGTCGAATAGAAACCAATTATGCTTAGTCCCTATATGTCTATAAAGATTCAAAACATAATGGTTTAAGAGCAAGTTATCTATCTTGATTACATAGGGTGAATAAGATGGTTAAAATTACCCACGAATAATGCATAACAAATATACATGAACCTATTCTAGCATGGCAAGTTCTAAACCTCTATATTCACTGTCGCTTCAATAGAGATTAACAAAAAATATTAGATGTTAGCTACGCATCAAAGATGAATAAGCACAACCGAACTAGGAAATCGTAATTCACCACACACAAAGGATTATAAAATAATTAACTATTGAAATCCATAAATAAATCCGTTAGAACCCCATAACAATGATTAGTTCATAATCGAACTCATCGTTACCATGGGTTCCAATGAAAACATGATATAAAACAATATAAGAGTACTAGGGTTTAATGACAAATCGAAAACAAGCATCTGAAATACTACTATAATGAAGAATATAAAAGTCTTCTTCTCCGTAGCCGTCTTGTGCTCTCTAGGTCTTCGTATTGCTCTCCCTGGTCTCCTCTTTATTAAAAACGAATTATTATGGGTTTATATAGCTTCTGGACGACCTGGGCCCTCAAAATCTTCGAATGCAAGTCAAATCAAGATTCTGTCAAAAGGACCTGGCGCGGGCGCCCGCTGGCATAGTCGCCCCGCCTTTCGCGCGGGCGCGCCGCCTTCCTGCTCTTGGACTTCATTTTCTTGTTTCTTCCGTATCTTGAGCTCCATTTGTCATAATTTGGCGATCCAATAGTCCACGTGAAGCTATCGAGATGCTCTTTGTAAGAACCCAAATTTTTGACATCAGTAAAAGACTTTAATGAATAGTAATATAATAACTTGAATTTTTGAGACCTTGTAAAATGTTTAATGAATAGTAACCCTGACAGACAGGGAAAAACTTTTTAGCCCACACTATGTTGTGAATGAGAAAATGAGTTTTGGAATTGATAACATGATTATACGTACCAAATGAGTGTATGTAAACGCTATTAGTTTTCGAAAAAAACGAACTTTGAAAAACGACCATATATACGAATCATCGAGGATTACGGAAATCATAATGTAATTACGAATTTAAAACCCTACGGATTTATATTTAAGTATGATAATTCAAAACATAAGGAATAAATACGAAAGGAATTATGTCGCGAACCATTTACGAGAAAGTATTTCGAAAACGTTAAAGCGACCGAGCGAACGCGCAAACGATTGAATAAACGCAACACACTAACTAACCATGATAAGAAAGTAACCATGGTTACTTTATCAAATA
The DNA here is from genome assembly GCF_009905375.1 of Apium graveolens. Lineage (NCBI taxonomy): Eukaryota > Viridiplantae > Streptophyta > Magnoliopsida > Apiales > Apiaceae > Apium > Apium graveolens. The sequence goes on along the minus strand of NC_133650.1, from coordinate 134,890,374 downwards.
GTGAGCTAGAGATAGGATGATCAACCAAGGCTAAGCAAATAGTGAGCTAAAAGGCTAAGTTAAGTAGATTAGCTTACAAACTACAAGGCTAGCTAGTTTTCTTGTCCATGGATTTGGTGTAATATCCGGGATATATCGTGTAATTATTTTTGCTTAATATATGTGTTCAGTATCTATTCTGTGAACTAATTGTTAAGTGTTAAATGCGTTTGGATGTTTAAAAATATTATTAATTGAGTATTTTAATTTTTATATGTCCAAAATAAAATATAGATAATTGTCATATCTTCCTAATTATTTTTATGTTGATTTATGGATTTATAAGGATCATAAGAAATTTATAAAATCTTTTTCCGAGTATTTAAAATCTATTTTATAAAAACCGGAACCAACCGACGTCATCCGTTGTTACGTTTTTGGAACCCGAAACTCTTCCGAGAACTCCTTCCTAACCTAATTGTAATATTCCGAGCATATTCCATGTTTCGACTTTTTCGATCCGGCGTACGGTTTGTCCTGCGCGGGTCCCAGCGCAACATTTTTGATACAAACATTCGTTTCGGTAAATCAATAAAACTCGTATTTTCGATAAACGGGAGCTTTTTATTAAACTATCCCAATTATCACCTCGTAGTACGTGCAACAAGGCGCTGAGACCAAGACCGCAGTACAAATTGTACTGGTTTGGATAATTATCCCGAAAACCGATACTGTTTGGATCAGTTTTTATAAATACCGTTTTATATCCAGAATAATCCAACGGGATACTAATTTTCCGTAATTATAAATAGCCTTTACCGTATTTTATTTCGTATCAAAATTATTTACAGATAGTTAATTATATAATTTTCCAGAGAAAAACCCTATATTCATATAATCTTCCAAGAATCAAACAGCAAAACGAAGGTGTTATTGATCTCTGTTTTCAAAGCTCGAGTACTCAATCCAAAGGTCTTGAGGTGTTCTATCAGATTCTGTGTTCCAAATCACTGCAGAAATCAAGGTTTATTTTCTGAAAAATTATTTATTTTCGAATTAATTTTATTAAAAATATGAATTTTTGTTCGGATGATTATTTGTATAATTTGATGCTTGCATGTTGTAGAGCTTGTTTTCCTGATGATTTTCATATGTCATGCGTCTAATTTGGAGTTCAATAACATGTTCAAAATTGAGTTTGATTTTCGAATTTTAAAATTAGGGTTTATAACCCGTATGAATGTTTTCAATTGAAATTTGGGGGTTTTTGATTTAGGGGTTATTAGCTGTTGATTTATAGTGGATTATGTTCCTTATGAAATTAGCAATCGATGGGTATATAGCTGGTTAACAGAGGATGTCTGAATCGAAGGGAGTTGTGTTTTGAAAATTCCCGATATTCGCCAGAAACCGGCGATGTTCTTGGCCATTTTCCGGCCAGAACAGGGATGATTGTTATGTTTTGATTGCATGAATCAATTCCTGGTTGCCTGAAGATCATATCTGGAGCTTGTGGTGGGGTGAGGATGCCGGGAATGTATTCTCCGGCCATCCCCGAAGTGTTTCCGGCGACCCTTGTAAAATTACAGTTTAGTACCTGAATTATTAGGGAAGAAACAGTTAGGTCCCTGAACTTTCCAGAATTTGCAAAAATAGGAAACCTATTTTAAAAATATTCAAAAATCATATTTCCTATTTATTTTAATTATAAAAATTCGATTTTAATTTCTGAAAATTCCAAAAATTATTATTTTAATTCCAAAAATTATATTTAATTCAAAAATAAATCTGAATTAATTAGTTAATTAATTTCAGTTAATTTTTAATTGATTAATTAATCAATTAATTAGAAAATTAATTGATTAATTGATTTAATTAATTATTAATTGATTTTAATTAATTATTTAATTAGATTTAATTATTTAAAAATGATTTAAAAATTCCGAAAAATAGTTTCGAGCTTTGAAATATTATTTTAAATTGTTTCCAAGGCTCGATAATTATTATAAAATTGTTTCAAAGCCAGAATTGGCCAACCGAACCCTGTTTATTATTCCGAAATTGATCCAACGACCCGTTTTAGTTCCGAAAAATGTTTTAAAAATCATTTTAAATACCAGAAAGCTTATTTATGACCCGAGATTTATTTATAAATGATATATTATTGATTATGTGACATGCTATGTGTTATATGTGACTTGTTGGTTAACTGTCGGTCTGTATATTCGATATTTACTTGTTTATTGCGTATCTTTCAATCCGTTAATCAGATTTGGGTGAAACGAAGGGTAGATGTAATAACCCCAATTTTTTTGAAATTTTTGAAACCCTTATGAATAATGTTTTTGCTGAATGAGAAAACTTTTCATGCCACACTAGGTAGGGATTCTTTTATGGATATTCTGAGATTTTATTAGTACTCTATATGGTATATGAGTGTATGTAAAGATCGTCAGAATCCAATTCCGAACACTTTGGTTTTTCCCGGAAATACACTAGATACGGAGAGAATTGAGTATAAGGTAACAGGATAAAAAGGATTTAAATTAAAGGATTATAGTAGAGGATCATAAAAAGGAATATAATGTATTGAGAAAGGTTAAGGGAACCTAAGTAATAAGATCCCGGGTATGATCCTTCAAACGATAAACGAAAACGAAAGTTAAGCGAGCCGTATAGCAGATCAGCGGTCATTAGGCAAACAATTAGGAAGTTAATCAAAAGGGATTAGAGAGAGTGATGTCACCCAACCAATGAGAGGAGGACAAAGAGGGAAGGATGACATCACAACATGACATAGGCATGACATGGGAAGGAAGGAGATGTGGTGGCTTTTTAACCACACAAAATCAAGGGCAACTAGGTAATTAACTAAATCAAACACAAAAATCAAACCAACCAAGCCAAGCAAATCATTTTTCATCAAAATCAAAAAGAAACCAAGGCATTGTTCTTCAGGCTCTCGGCTTTTACTATTGCAAAAGGGCAAGAAATTCAAAACTCAAGATCCAAGCCTCCTAAATTGGTGAGTTAATTCCCTAATCATCCTTATGCTTAGTTAGGGCTATATCATGAGTTTAAGCCATCAATTCCTTCTCAATCTTCTTCATTTAATCAAGGAAGAAGATAATGAATAGTGTTTTCAAGTTTTTAACTTGAAATTTTTCTTGATTTCCTTGAAGATCCAAGCATTCCTAAGACTTTCCAAGGCTTCTTAAGGCTTCCTAGCTCCTCCCACCACTTCAAGGAAGGTATATCATCTCCAAACCCTAGATTCCTATGTATTATAAGATGATTTTGATTAGTAGGGTGATATTGTAGCTTGATGTTTGTGCTTTAGAGTTTGGGATTGAAATGGTATTGAATCGGATTGGTAAATCTTGTTGTTTTGGTTAAAAGAATGTAGTATAGTTAAATTCAAGCTTAGGCATAAGTATGAATGTTAAAATTGAATTGGTTGGGGTTGTTATGATGTGATAAGGATGGATGTTGGTTGTATGTTAGATTTGAGGTTGAATTGGGTTGGTTTTGAATGGTTTTAAATTGGGAAATCGCGTAAACATAGCCGTCGTAACGTCCGATTTTCTTTAGACTGTTTTTGTGCATAACATTAGGACCCGAGAACCCCCTGCTAGATTATGGCCATTTCCATGTTTATATAGCTCGTGTTATGAGCTTCATTTTGATATGTAGTTCGTTCGATTCCGATGCATGGTTTAGGAGAAACGACCGTTTTATGTAACGGCGTTTCGCGAACGAACCATTACCCCTCGCCTTACTTTGAAACATAGGTTAAAGACCAAAAAGGGTTAATTAATGTATGAAACATTTATGGTAAGTGTGTTAAGTAGTTGGTAAGACACTCGCGAAGGAATCGCCTTACACTACTAGAAAAAGTAGAATAGACATCGCCTAAAAACCGATGTCTATAAACAAAAAAATCCGATGTCTTCGTGGGTGATGTTAAAGACCCCCCATTTAACATCAGTTTTAAACTGATGTTAAAGAAGACGTATAACATCAGTTTTTAAAGATGTTAAATTTCTAATGCATATCTAATCTTCATATATTATCATAATATGATATTTTTATCAATTTAAACATATGTGAGATAAGCAAAATATTTCCATTTACTCATTAAACTGATGTTACTTAAACTAGTAACAACGGTTTGAAAGATAAACCGATGTAAACATAACTTTTGACATCGGTTCTTTATTTCAAACCGCTATCTATTGGTCATAAACCGATGTCTAAAAACTTTATAACATCAGTTTTTTATTTTAAGTTTTTGTTGTTGTAGTATTTAACATCGGTTTTGTTTGATGCAACTGATGTAAATGTTCAACTAAAATTGATATATTAAGCTTTAATAGACATCATTTTGCATTGCAATGATGTATGTACTTTTTTTATTAATGCACATTTTAAAATTAATATATTTTTTAGTTGCAAAACTTCAGTTATCATTACCAAATCACGATGATAAAGTCTTACAATGACGAAAAACCAGAAACATATAATTTTCAAAGATACAACAATAACAATCCGATATCTATTTTAAAAAATAACAACCAAAGTAATTTATATCTTTACTATTCTGAAGAAAGAATAACAAAACTCTTCTTTCTATCAGATGTATTGATGTGTGCGTGCCTTATCGTCCCACCGTGTACTTCAGTCCCTCCCATGTTTGGATTCTTCCAGCTTTTGTACAAATCCTGGATGAGCTCCTCCTATCTATAGGCTTGGGCACAAACCATACAGCATACTTCGTAATCTCAGGCCAATCTTGGGATTCAACAATCTATACTCAAGCAAAAAACCTGGTATTAAATGAAAGAAACAATAATAGATAAAGAATAATTGAACTGGCCGGATAGACAACAATATTAACTTATATCAAACTTGCCCAATTCCATAATGAAGGCATTGTAAAAATGCGACAAGAAGAGATCAGTTTAGGCATTTAGAAATTTTAACTCTATTCTCTAAGATGAGCGTCTATCACGGGCAACCACAAAAGGTTAATAAATAGACAGAAATAGGCAGAATATGCACCTTATCCTTAATACCACCAACAGGTAAAACTAGACCTTGTAGTGTCATTTCCCTTGTCATTGTTGTATCTGATCTTACTTTTATCTGACTAAACAGTAACACCGGGGCTGTTAAAAGGGCCACACCTGTAGAGGGACCATCTTTAGGTATCGCACCAGCAGGAAAATGAATGTGAACATCCCGTCCTTCCAACAGATTTATTTCCTTCGTAGCGGCGAACTTAAGCTCAGTGGCCCTTGATCTTACCTAAATTAAGAGTCACACTAGGAAAGAGTATATGTCATGTGTAATTTTATACATCTTTTGGTAGTTTATTTGTTCTGCTTGAAACTTTATAGTGATGCTGCAAATAAATTATGCACTGAGAAAATATATATACGACACTGACATGACATGACATAATAAAACACGCATCCAGAACCACACATAGAAAACATTAATATGAGTAAATGAGTATCTTATAAACCATTTTTACTTCATGGCATTATACACAATACCAAAATACCATTACTGTACCGAAACACATAATAGTTTTACACAACTTAAATCCTGTCTTGATCTGGAATAAAATGCCATAATCTCAAGAAATATTTGGAACTGCTGTGTCATGTCTAGAATATGGTACCACAACTTGCAAGTAACTATAAATAGATGCTTATTGTCGTATTCTCTTAATAAGAAAAATTGACCAAGACTCAGATCAGATTTACTTTTCTGGGAAAACGTTAGCTTAATTTATATATATGCATCTGCTTGGCATAAAAAAATGCAACAGATTTACCCAAGTAAGTGCAATCTGCGCCGATTCTTTATTAACATCACCAAGTTGACCAGTGAGATGCAGGTCACCCTTCCCCGCCATAGACATAGCTTCCACAAATTGAACCTCTCCTCTGAATACAGTCCATACCAATCCAACTGATAAGTGATATCCTAGGTGCTGCAACTCGCTCTCCAGTTTCTGTGTCATCAAAGCGTGGAGGCTGCATCAAAGCGTAGGAAAAAACCTCAGATCTGCTAAGCATAACAGATATATAACATATAAATCTATAAGAGAACAATTAAAGGTCCGAGAAGAGGACAAACATTCAGTAAAACTCGACCAATATGCTTTTGTCTGTATACAAGTATTCCTATATTAGCTAGTTCCAAACACCTAAACCAGCAGCTGACAAATAATTCCACACATGCTAACTTAAACACGAATTTTTATAATTGAAGATAAATGATTACCCTTAATACTTTTTCCAGCATGGATTCATTAAAAACTAATGGTGAATTAAGCCTGAAATCGCTTGACATCTCGTGATTGTCACCCATCATTCCATTATTTTAACATTGAAAATTGGTTGTTTATATACAGAACATCAAAAAATACAAGAGGTAGAGCCACCAGGCTTCAGCAAATAATAACAGAATGTTAGTTTCAAGCATCTCCTTATTATGACTTATTAAATTTACAACAAAGTAGTAAGTTTCAAACAGTTAAATATGACAAGCAGTCACCAAACTGTTTTGATATCATATGGAACAACATCTTCAGCATTAACCGTAAAAGGAGGTGCCCCAGGCCTCAAACTCACTGAAAATTCAGCATCTCGTAGTAAAATTTAATCAGCCACTCAGGCCACACAATGCTAACTGAAACATCAAGATACCTCATGTGAATAAGTTGATAGCATGGACTCTATTGATACTGCCAAATCTGATGCATACCGCAAGGCCAAGGAAGCTGTTTCAGGTTCCACCTACAATATAAGTTGTGTTTCAGGTTGCAAGTAAGATATCAGAAAAATAGACATAATGAATAAGCAATTAAGCATAAAAGCACCTCACCTGATCCACCAAAGCATATAAGACATCGATGATGTAGGGAAGGCAGCACAAACCGTAATCCTAATGACGCATGCCAGTGTCATGCAAAACACAATAAAGAATACATCAAAAGCCAAATATATTATACAAAGCCTGCGTTAAGATCACATATAATCACTTATTTAGATTTTATTATGATAGTTCAAATTTAAGGAAATAGTATCAAAACGAACCAATAGAACCAATAGAGCTGCGGGGATTGCTCAACTAAAGCTTGCCCATCAAGGGAGACCAATAAACCCAAAGATCCACCACACAAAGGAAAACATTGTATTTGCTGATTCCAAATTCTTCACTACAGAACTAAGAATGAAAACAGAGTCAAATGAGCATATAATATATTAACTCCAAGAAATTACCTTAAACTTTCCGTAATAAATTGTGTTTATCTCGTGCATTTACTCTATATATATAATGTAAGAATACAAGTATTTGGCAGCGAGGTTCGGGTGTATAAACCTGACTTATCATAGCTCACAGATTCGTCTTGAATATAACAATAATGTTATGGACAGAGCTAAAAACAAGGAGAAAAGATGAGTACCCTGTCCTCCGACGACCGTAATTGAAGGTAACGCGTCCCAGATAACAGACAACATGCTTTCTTCACAATAATCACCATACTAGTTCTTTGTAATTCACATTCAATAAAAAATAAAAACACAACAAAAAAACTAAAACAAAAGTGTAAAAACAAAAATAAAAGAAAAAGAGACACAATCAGTTATATATATAACTGTAAACAACAACAAATCTGTTAAAAAGCTAAAAATTGAAATTTAAAAACCACTTACTAATTTGAGCAGAATAAGGATATATAACAACATAGATAGGCCGATTGGAACTTCATCTGCACCTAGTTAACACAAATCGAACGATTTATTGAAAACAAGAGTTAGGGTTCATGTAATTGAAAGATATAATTCAAATTAGGGATCTTAATTGTGAGTTCTTGGTTTCAATTTGGAAAGTTAGGTTTTGAATTTAGGGTTCTACGTTGAGAGTTCATAAAGATGGGTGGAGAGGGGAAGTAAGAGTGATGGAGAGAGAGAGATGTTCTTCCGCCAGAGAGAGAGAGTTTTGATAGTTTTGATAGCTTTGATTTTTGATTTTGTGTTTTTTTAAATGTATATTTGAGGATAAAGTTGAAAAGAGGGGGAAGAGTTGAAAATAAACTAAGGCAAAACGGGGGAAATTTAAGAGGGAATGAAATTTTGGCTAGGGGAAAGGGGAAGGCGCGCTGCTGAAATTTTTTTAACAGACATTTAACATCGGTTCTTCTAACAAACTGATGTTTATAAGCACAAAAGACATCGCTTGCTTACAACCGACGTCTAAAATACTTTTTACATCGTTGAAATAAGCAAACGATGTAAAAGAGGCGATGTCTATTCTACTTTTTCTAGTAGTGTTAAAACTCGTAAAGGTTAAATTACTAAAAATGGTGGAGCCGAGGGTACTCGAGTGACTTAAGAAAATTAGTAAGCGCAAAACGAGCGTTAGAGTCTGAGTTGGTTAGAGTATAGATTTACAAGTGACTTTGGTTTAATTCCAACTTACTTGTTGCTTGTAGGTTACCAGACTCGTCCCGAGCCATTCGTAACCCCCAGTCACTCAGGCAAGTTTTCTATCCGTTATACTGTTGTTGTGATGTATTTGTGTATATGCATGATCTTGCGTTAAATGCATATTTGTTATAGCAGATTCTTGCGATATATTGTAGCATGTTATATGGTACATATGCATGCCTGTTTCGTATTCTTGCCATATATATATCTGTTGGTTCAGTTGATAATACCTATGCTAGAGGATAGCAGTATTTTGCATATACCCTTATTATAAGGACCCAAAAGGTGAAAACATTTTCTAAAACCGGGAGTCGAGGATCCCGAGTAGATTTTGTATATATGTATATATATACATATATATTTATATATATATGGTTATAGTTTTCAAAACTATTAATCGAATAAGGTTTATTCGATAACTTTATTTTATTTAATGATTATTATTATGAATATTCATTCGAGGGCTTATGACTTCTTTATTTTATTAAATGAATATTATTTGAATATTCATTCGAGGGCTTATGACTCTTTATATTATTTATTGAATATTATTTCAAATATTATTCGAGGGCTTATGACTCTTTTATATTATTATTGGATATTACTTGGATATTCATTTGAGGATGTATGACTCCTTTATTTTATGAATATTATTTATAATATTCATTCAAGGTATTATGACTCCGCTTATTACTGCAATATATTCTTTATTTTATTAAAGAATAAGGTGTCAATAATCAAACTTATTTTCGATTATTCAAATAAAGATAGTACTTTCGTATAAGTATATCTTTGGTTATTTAATACTCGTTTCAAGTATAAGTTTTAATACTTCTACTTCAATTATTTTTATAAAGATTATTCTTTATGGGAATATTATTTAAATAATAATATTCAGACATTTTCTAAATATACTGGGGACTGATTTACTTCATTAAATCAGCTTTACTCCAAACACTCTTTAAAGTATTTTCGAGTCTTCAAAATGATTTTTAAAAGTTAGAGCGGATCCCAAAACTCATTTTTATATTTAAGATCTTCCTTTTTAAGGGGATTTAAATACTCGCTCAAAACCTGAGGGATCCGGCTCTGTGGTGTATTTTATATTCGCAACACGGTTGCAGATTTGGTAAATGAATTGATTACTTACCCAACGTTCGGGAAGTAAGTCCATCTATTGAGTCGGCATAAGCAACATGGGCTCAGTGGGTGTCCATGATAGTGTAAGTGGCTCAGTGGGAGTCCATCAAATGCATAAGTGGCGGAGTGGCAGTCCAGCATAAGGTCCTATTGAGACCAGGGTGATGACCAGTGGGGAATTCGTCCATCTACTAGTAGAAAAGGTTACTTATTGGTATCTTTTCCTGATCAACAAGATATCTGGTTTATGCCAAAATTCTCTTCCTTTCCAAATTTATTGGATATTGCAATTCTGTTCATACTTTACATGACAGAGGTTTTCAGGAAATGTATAAAGAAGATGTATATGTGGATATATATATATATATATCAGAACTAAATGAAGTATATCATAACTTCATTTCCTTTAATAATATTTCAAAGGTTGAATCTATTCAAATCTTGTCTTGTAGTCTCATCTATGTGATGAACTTTTGAAACTGATTATAACTTGAACGATGGTAGTTCAAGTAGTATTTGGAAAAGATATAAGTATATTGGGGTATCTTGTAACTTCATCTTTTAAACTTATATCTAATTAATAATTGTCTTATGAATGACAAAGATTTTCAGAAAAACATTGAGACAAGGTTAGATATATGAGATCACCTTGCAACGATATTTTTTTTATACAGTTATACACTGGGACTTTGTGTATATTATGTATAACACCCTCCAAATCCGGGGTATAGATTTGGGGCATTATTAACAACAATTACCAACTATACTTGCACAAGCGGAATATTAATATAATAATTACCCCGAACTATCACTACTCAGGATCTTTTAAGGGTTGAGTTTGGAAACAAGAATCATGCACTATACTTTATTACAAACCCAACTAAATAAAACCTGTCTCAAGAACTCTCTTTATTACAAAACTTTATTCTATCTACAGTTTCACTACGCAATCTTTTATTCAAACTACACAAAACCTTTATTCAACCCAACATTACTACTTATCCTGCTACACCTGATCTGGCAATTCAAAGCTCTCTTCGGGAATAGGAAGGAACACTCTTGGTATAAGAGGGTCCCGCTGCTTGACTCGCTTCTTGACTATGCGGGTCCTGATGGGTTTCATTCTCTACCTTAACTGTAAAACAATAGGAGTGACAATAAAAGAAATGAGCCAAAATTGCTCAACAAGCCTGCAACAATATATATATATATATTATAAAGAGAGAGAAATAAATGAACCAATAAGCTGCTGGTTTGAACAACCATTTGTATCTGTATATGATAATAATTTGCCAATGATGGCGAGTGCCAAATGAACAAGACTGGAAACAAGAACCGACATATGCACTATAATCTGCTGATTAGTCAGAATATAGTACGGATCTATACCCAACTGCATAGACCCAACCAGCAAAAGGAGTACTCAAGCAACTATGGCCTATTAATTAATGGTCTGGGAAAAAACCAGCCTTTATAGTAACTATCCAGTCCAAGGCTGAGCATCCGGAACAATCGGTATGCTATTGATATATCCCAACACCAGGATATACCAGAATATATGTAACAAGGGTAAAGGAATTGAAATATGAACAGGGAATTCAATAAATTGGGTAAATCAAGAATTGAAATGAAATGGAACAAGTGATAATAAATGGGTAACAGTGTATATGAACAATAATTATCAAAGAGAATTGATATGATAGAAAGGAAATATAAATCACTATTCTGAATTTAGAATAGGGGAAAAAAACTTGCCTTGCGCGTACTTAACCTGGTTTAACTTACTGCCTTCTGACCCTAGCTTGCTCTGCCTTGCTAACACTGAACAAATCATGGAAAGATAGGTGTTTAGATAATTTACTACATATGTGTATCTTTAATTGATATCACGCAACCTTATCAGTCTACCCATGCGTTTCTATCTGACTCGCATATATATACATATATTTACACAACACATTTATGCACATAATCACATATAACACGTAACACGTAAAGCACACAATTAATTTCTAGATTTATAAATATTTTTAGAATCAATTCTAGGTTTATACCTGCATTACTAGTCTTATCTGATTTTATTATAAATTTTCGGGATTTATTCGGCTCAATTATATCCCTACTAGGACCTACGAACTATCAGTTATCACCAAACCACTCTTTTTCAGAATAAATTATAACTTACAACTATTTTTATTGGATTCGTCTCATTTTTCTGAGTCTAGAGGTCTTCGTTTCACTTAAATCGGACTAACGGTTGAATTGTTATGAATTAAACACTGATAATTCAATTTATTATTCAATATAGATAATTATTACAACCTTTTAAATCCTAAAATAATTTTTAAATAATTATTTAATAAAAATCAAAGTCAAAAATAATTTTTTTATAATTTTTGGAGTTAAAACGAAGAAGTTACGATTTATTGAAAATTATGTGATTAATTATTGAAATAATTAATCACTTAATAAATAAATAACTAATAAATAATTAATAGATAATTATTTACTAATTTAAAATAATTAATCCCTAATTATTAGGATTAATCACAATTTATTACAAATATTTACAACTCATCGTTATTTATTTGATTAGATCGATTATTTACAAATAATCAATCAACTTAATTAACCGATACGCTATTTATCGAATAACTACGAATTACTCAAATTATAAACCAACTCAACGATTAATCACTCGTATAAATACGAGCTACACACTATTCTCGAATATTACCGAACTAATATATTATTATTGGAATTTAAACGATTCGTTAATCAATTAATTATCAGTATTTAATTATATGATACGAATAATTATTACGATATTCTTCGAATAACTATCGCTCGAATAATAATTTTAATTATCGAATCATTATTCGAATAAATACGAGTTACTCGTAATATTTAACTAATTATTGCATTATTAATAATATTATTTAATCCTTATTTATTAATTAATTACCTAATTATTAATTACCTAATTATTAATTAATTAGATAACTAATAAATAATTAAATAAATAATTAAATTCGAATTTCTAAATTACTAAAATAATTCTGAAATTATTAATTATATATTTTTTTTTCAGATTTTAAAACTGATTTTTAATTGATTTTACAATTTAGTAAAAGCTAATTCCTAAATTATAAAATAAAAATAATTAATTAAATTCTAAAAACATAATTCAGGGAAAAGGATTGGGGGTTTTTGGATCGAAACCGGGTCGAACACCGGGTTGGAACCGGGTCGCACCCGGGTCGTCCAAGAACAACCCCTCACCCACACAACACCGGCGCCGTCACCGGTGATTTTCCGGTGAACGAATCCGGCGAACCCAGTCGGCTGACACACGAGTTTTGGCCTGGTTTCTCCCACGAATTCAATCCGTAGCATCTCGTGTGTCTTTCCCATCTTTCCCTGTCTCCCTCTATCACAGCTTCGCCACCAACCGAGCCGGAAACGGAAAAACGCGACGGCGGCGGCGTCAAAATCCGGCGAGCTCGCAAACGGAAGCCAAACACAGCGATTCTGGTACCAATCGATTGTAAAAACGACACCCTACTCATTCGTAGTAACAGAAACAACAAACAATCATTCAAACTAAAAACCCGAATTCAAAAACGGGTTGAAAACTCAAAAACTCGAATCACAAATTCGGGAATAGAAAAATCAATTAAAAATACGTATAATCATCTACACAACCTGAGCAATCTATTCATATAACTCCCAGCAACCAAAACACAATGATTCACAAATACCCAATTTAGTTCAAGAACCCTAAAAAATCGAATTTAAATTCGAAGCTATAACACATGAAATTGATTACATAAATAGAAAGTAGAGATCAAGAGGATCGTTTTGGTTACTCACATGATTGAATTGGACAACAGAATCACGATCAAAATCCGGTTTGATTCTCTGCCCTGTTCTTCACCCACAAACCCTAATTCTTAATTTTCTGAATTTTCTGATTTTTTTATGATTAATTAACTAATTAATTAACAGTAAATCAACTATTTATATTTATGAAAATAATACCCCTAAATAAAATTAAGGGGCTAATTATACTCCTAATAAAAATATTTGGCCCCAATTTTTATAATTTTTGGGTATTAATATTGAATTTTTAAATATCCAATAAATGCAAAATAAATACTAAAATTCCCAAAAATTGCGAATATTACAAAAATGCAAAGAAAAATGATATATGATAATTTCATGATCATATAAAAATAAAAATGTGATTTTTGTGGGGCTTTTGGTACCCGAAGGGGTCCGGAAAAAATCGTTTTTCGCGAAAAAGGTCAATTTGTAAAACGTCTAAGGGTTCAGAATAGCGATACGGTATAGGGCATTTTTGGCAAAATAGGGCCAATGATTTTGTTTGAAATACGGGCTTTTAAAACATAGTTTTGAGCTGTACAGGTTTTGATATAATATATATAACTGACGATAGCACGCTCAATAAATATCCAAAACACGTTTGGATCAAAACAACCAACACATAACACATAGCAGTTAGGGTTCAACGACTTAACACATTTAATCACATAATAATACACATAATTTATTATTATTATAATATAATACAAGCGTAATTCCTCGGTCGTTACATTCTCCCCCCCTTAACAAGATTCTGTCCTCAGAATCTAATTATGCAAATAACTGAGGATAATTTTCTAGCATTTCACTTTCAAGCTCCCAGGTTGATTCTTCAACCACTGGGTTTCTCCATAAAACTCTCACTAATGACACAGACTTATTTCTTAATACCCTCTCTTTCCTATCTAGAATTCTTATTGGCTGTTCTACATATGACAAATCTGCCTGAAGTTCTACTGGTTCATACTCTATTACATGCCTTGTATCGGGATTATACTTCTTAAGCATAGATACATGAAATACGTTATGAATGTGCTGCATATGGGGTGGTAGAGCTAACTCGTACGCAACCTTCCCAATTTTCTTCAAAATCTCAAATGGTCCAACGTATCGTGGCTTCAATTTCCCTTTATTGCCAAATCTGGTCAATCCTTTCCATGGCGATATTTTGAGCAATACGTGTTCTCCTTCCTGATAGTCCATATCCTTCCTGGCTTGGTTTGCATATCTGCTTTATCTGTTTTGTGCTGCCTCGATTCGTTTTCGAATAAGATTAATCTTTTCTTTTGTCTGCTGAATTAATTCTGGACCCAAAATCTTGCGTTCTCCAACTTCATCCCAATGCACGGGTGATCTGCATTTCCTCCCATATAATGCTTCATACGGTGGCATTCCAATACTGGCGTGATAGCTATTATTATAAGAAAATTCCACTAGGGGTAAATGTTCATCCCAACTGCCTTCAAAATCGATCGCACAAACTCGTAGCATGTCTTCAATCGTTTGAATTGTCCTTTCACTTTGGCCGTTAGTTTGCGGATGATAAGCTGTACTCATATTCAACTTCGTTCCTAGACATTCTTGGAATTGTCTCCAAAATCTTGAATTGAAACGAGGATCTCGATCCGATACAATTGATACTGGTACTCCATGACGCATCACAATTTCTTTGAGATACATGTGCACTAATTTGTCGAGCGGAAATCTTTCATTAATTGGTAGAAAATGTGCCGACTTCGTAAGTCTGTCAATGATTACCCATATCGCATCATGATTTGCCCTAGTCCTCGGTAGTCCTACCACAAAATCCATCGCTAGATGTTCCCATTTCCATTCTGGAATGTCTAATGGTTGCAATAACCCACTCGGACATTGGTGTTCTGCTTTAACTCGCTGGCATGTGTAACATTTACTCACCCATTCTGCTATCTCCTTCTTCATATTCGGCCACCAAAAGTTTTCCTTCAAATCGCGATACATTTTCGTGCTTCCTGGATGAATGGAATACTTCGAATTGTGCGCATCTCGCATAATTTCTTCTTTTAATTCTGCCACGTTAGGGATCCAGATTCTTGACACAAAACGTAAAATTCCTTCATTATCTTTCTGAGTTGTAATCTCTTCTCCTGTTAAGTTGTCGTCTTGACTCATCACTTCTTCTTGACAACGGCGAATCTTTTCCAGCAATTCTGGTTGGAAAGTCATAGCGTAGATAGTTTCCGCAGATTCATTAGGAGTACGAATTTCGATTTCCAATTTGTCGAATTCCCTGGCCAATTCTTCGCATGAAGTCAACTGATTCAATCTTTCTTTTCTGCTTAGCGCATCTGCTACAACATTTGCTTTTCCTGGATGATAACTGATTGTAACATCGTAATCTTTAATCAATTCCAGCCATCGACGTTGTCGCATGTTTAGTTCCTTTTGCGTGAAGATATACTTCAGACTTTTATGATCCGTGTAGATTTCACATTTTTCACCGTACAGATAATGTCTCCAAAGCTTCAATGCAAAAACAATTGCTGCCAATTCCAGATCATGCGTAGGATATTTCTGTTCATGAGGTTTAAGTTGTCTCGACGCATATGCAATGACGTTACCATGTTGCATCAATACACATCCTAAACCACGATATGAAGCGTCACTGTAAATAACAAAATTTCCTTGCTCGTCTGGCAGTACTAATACTGGTGCCGTCACCAACCGATTCTTCAACTCTTGAAAACTTTCTTCACACTTACTATTCCATTCGAACTTTTCACTTTGTCGAGTTAACTTGGTCAGCGGTGTAGCTATCTTCGCAAAATCTTTGACAAATCTTCGATAATATCCTGCCAAACCTAAGAAACTTCGAACCTCTGTCGGCGTCTTTGGTCTTTCCCAATTCAACACGGCTTCAATCTTTGCTGGATCAACTTGAATGCCTTCTCTGCTGATGATGTGCCCTAAAAACTGCACTTCTTTCAACCAAAATTCGCATTTGGAAAATTTTGCATAAAGCTGCTCCTTCCGTAATATTTCCAATGTCGTTCTTAATTGCGCTGCATGCTCTTCTTCCGTCTTTGAATAGATCAAAATGTCATCAATAAATATAATGATAAACTTATCCAAATACTTCTTGAATATTCGATTCATCAAATCCATAAACGCTGCAGGTGCATTCGTCAATCCAAAAGCCATCACAAGAAATTCATAGTGTCCGTATCTTATTCTAAACGCTGTCTTTGGAATATCTTCGGCCTTGATCTTTAACTGATGATAGCCTGATCGTAAGTCAATTTTCGAAAACCATGCCGCTCCTTTTAGTTGATCAAATAAATCATCAATGCGAGGTAAAGGATATTTATTCTTGATAGTTAACTTGTTCAGCTCACGATAATCAATACACAGTCGCATACTACCATCCTTCTTTTTCACGAACAATACTGGCGCACCCCATGGGGATACACTTGGTCTTATAATTCCTTTGTCAAGAAGTTCTTGCAACTGCTTTGCTAATTCCCTCATTTCAACAGGTGCCATTCGATATGGAGCTTTCGAAATTGGTTCAGTCCCTGGCGTCAAGTCAATGGTGAATTCGATTTCTCGATCTGGTGGAAGTCCTGGTAATTCGTCCGAAAAAACATCAAGAAATTCACAAACTACAGGAATATCTTCAATCTTCAAATTTCCCTTATCAACATCCCGTACATAGGCTAAATAAGCTTGACATCCTTGACGTAGCAATCTTCTCGTCTGTATTATTGATAGGAATTTCTGCTTTTGCTTCTCACCTTTAAATATTACCGTTTCATTTTCTTCAGTTTGCAATTTCACTCTCTTATTCGCACAGTCAATTTGAGCATTATTACTAGACAGCCAATCCATTCCTAAAATAATATCAAACTCCCCTAACCTAAAAGGTATCAAATCAACTGAAAAATGACATCTCCCTATCTCAATATCACAGCTCGGACATACTCGCTCTACTGCAACCTGATCATTATTTGCTAATTTTATGACTAACACTTCATCCAACCACTGAATCTCACAACCTATCTTAGAGATAAAGGCTTCAGAAATAAAAGATCTAGTAGCTCCTGAATCAATCAATACTAAAGCATTTACGGAATTTACAGGAAGTGTACCTGCAATCACATTCGGACTCTGTACCGCTTCCTTCATTGACATGTTGAAAGTCCTTGCTCTGGGCTGATTTTGCTGTGGTAGTGGAGGTGGAGGTAATGCTAAAATTCTTGGAATACTGGCAGCCATTGCAATTCCTCTGCAGTCTTTGGCGATATGTCCTTTTCTCCCACATTGAAAACAAGTAACTTCTGCTTTTCCCATTGGACATTCTCCAGAATAGTGTCCCCTTTGCTTGCACTTGAAACACGTAACATTTAGCTTGTTACAAACTCCTGTATGCTTTCTACCACACGTTCTGCAATCAGGTATAGGCGGTCGAATAAGCCTTTGCTGAGTTGGGGCAGGTAGTCGATTACCCATCCTCTGGTTGTTTTGTTCTGGTCTCCTAAAGTTTACTTTTCCTCGAGCTTGAAATCCCGGCCTTTTATTGAAACGATTCTGAAATTTCCCTGGTCCTTTCTCTTTCTGAGCTGCTTCGCTTTCTCCTTCAATAATCATAGCCTTCTGAACAACAGCCGTATAAGTTGTCAATTCAAACACAGCTACCCTGCTATGAATCCATGGTTTTAGTCCTTGCTGAAATCTCTTGGCCCGCTTCTCGTCCGTATCCACCTGCTCTGGAACAAACCTTGCCAATTCAGTAAACTTAGTCTCATAATCCGCAACCGATAAGTTGTCTTGTTTCAGCTCCAGGAACTTGATCTCCATCTGGTTCTTCATAAAACGAGGAAAATATTTCTCTAAGAAAAGATCAGTGAATCTATTCCAGGTCACCACACCTTCTTCCAAAGCTTTCTTTGATTCCCACCAGTAATTAGCTTCACCTTTTAGAAAATAGCTAGCGAAATCTGTCTTCTGCTCTTCCTCAACCTTTACCAATGAAAAAGCCTTTTCCATCTCTTTCAGCCAAGCTCTCGCTTTTGTAGGATCTGTGGAATCCATAAATTCCGGTGGCTTCACCGACTGAAATTGCTTGAAAGTAGTCGTAGGTGCTGCTGGTGGTATTTGATGTCCTGGATGAGCGGCTTGCTGTAACATCTGTTGCTGGAACTGCTGTTGCTGCTGCTGCATTTGTTGTTGCATCATCAACATCTGCTGTTGCATGAGATTAAACATCTGATCCATCTGTTTATTATTGTTTTGGCCCTCGGTGTTTCCATTCGATGAGTCGGGCTGCGCTTTTCTCTTAGGTGTCATTTTTCTGGTAAATAAATAATGGATCTTATTTAATAACAGTATATTAAACATATATTAAAACAGTCGATTCGAGAAATAAAATAACTTATTAAATAACTGAATAGATAAAACAGTATGATATGTTTTAAATTTTTTTTTTTTTTTTTTTTTTACAACATGATCGTGAATAAAACTACATTTATAAATATGCAATGGTACTGAAATAAATGTAAATGCTTAAATGACTGGAAATAAAATAAAGAAAACGTGCAAAAGATTATCTCATATATATATATATAGGTAGAACACCAGCTACAGGTGCCAGTGCTTGATACAAAACTCTATGATATAACAGTCGTACTGCTACTACTATCAGTCAGAGTCAGTAGCTACACTCATACAAACTAGTCATACAATACTATGCTGCCTCTATCTACAAAATATACATAATACAACACTCATCGATCTGCTGGTCTCAAAATCCTGGTGGTACGTGGCTCAACTCTTCCTGCACTGCCTCTAGCACTGCCTCGGTAAGTCCCAATGCTCTGCGATATGCTGTCTCCGCACTAAGATCCTGCTGTCTCAAATCAGTAAGCTGCTGCGAACTAACCCGGTGAATATGATGTAGTCTCTCTCTCAGTATATAATCCGGTCGTAATGCTCTGACAGGACCATCCGTCTGTGTCTCATACAATCCAAGGATCTCTCTACACTGGTTCTGCCATCTAATCCTCTCCTCCCTCTCTGCCTGAAAGCGCTGGTAAGTCACGGTATGATGCTCATGAAGATCAGTGCTGGAACCTCGAGAAGGTAATGGTCCATCTACCACGATCTCATCCATAAACTCTGGCTGAGGAAACTGATACACTCCTGGAACAGGTGCATAAATGGCTAATGGGGCAGGAAATAAGACAGGCTGCTCCATAGGCGCATACACAGGCGGCTCTGCCTCTGGCTCTATCGGTGGCATCTCTGGAATCTCGACTGGTGGCATAGGAATCTGAGGCTCTAAATCCTCCCACTGCGAAAGATCAACCATATCAGGAATATCAAACATCGGAAACTCTAATGGTGGAATATCTGGTATCTCTGGCTCAACGTATGGAAAATAATCTGCAAAACCTGGTACCTCCGGGGGAAGTGGTATCTCTGGTGCTGGCTCAGGTGGCAATGGAGGTAAGATCTGCTCTGACACTGGGACTACCACCTGTGCATCCACTGGATCTGTCTCGGTCCTCTCCGTAGATGATGATAAAGAAGCCATCTAATATACATAAAAATAATAACACAAAAACAATCAAATCACAATCCTATAACTCATAACTTCTAATCACATAGACAAACAATCCTAACACTCTTACTCTCATCCTATCTTATTTTCCTATCTTATCTTAACCCTAATATTCTTGTTTTCCAAGGTCAATCCTAAGCTCTGATACCAACTATAACACCCTCCAAATCCGGGGTATAGATTTGGGGCATTATTAACAACAATTACCAACTATACCTGCACAAGCGGAATATTAATATAATAATTACCCCGAACTATCACTACTCAGGATCTTTTAAGGGTTGAGTTTGGAAACAAGAATCATGCACTACACTTTATTACAAACCCAACTAAATAAAACCTGTCTCAAGAACTCTCTTTATTACAAAACTTTATTCTATCTACAGTTTCACTACGCAATCTTTTATTCAAACTACACAAAACCTTTATTCAACCCAACATTACTACTTATCCTGCTACACCTGATCTGGCAATTCAAAGCTCTCTTCGGGAATAGGAAGGAACACTCTTGGTATAAGAGGGTCCCGCTGCTTGACTCGCTTCTTGACTATGCGGGTCCTGATGGGTTTCATTCTCTACCTTAACTGTAAAACAATAGGAGTGACAATAAAAGAAATGAGCCAAAATTGCTCAACAAGCCTGCAACAATATATATATATATATATTATAAAGAGAGAGAAATAAATGAACCAATAAGCTGCTGGTTTGAACAACCATCTGTATCTGTATATGATAATAATTTGCCAATGATGGCGAGTGCCAAATGAACAAGACTGGAAACAAGAACCAACATATGCACTATAATCTGTTGATCAGTCAGAATATAGTGCGGATCTATACCCAACTGCATAGACCCAACCAACATAAGGAGTACTCAGGCAACTATGGCCTATTAATTAATGGTCTGGGAAAAAACCAGCCTTTATAGTAACCATCCAGTCCAAGGCTGAGCATCCGGAACAATCGGTATGCTATTGATATATCCCAACACCAGGATATACCAGAATATATGTAACAAGGGTAAAGGAATTGAAATATGAACAGGGAATTCAATAAATTGGGTAAATCAAGAATTGAAATGAAATGGAACAAGTGATAATAAATGGGTAACAGTGTATATGAACAATAATTATCAAAGAGAATTGATACGATAGAAAGGAAATATAAATCACTATTCTGAATTTAGAATAGGGGAAAAAAACTTGCCTTGCGCGTACTTAACCTGGTTTAACTTACTGCCTTCTGACCCTAGCTTGCTCTGCCTTGCTAACACTGAACAAATCATGGAAAGATAGGTGTTTAGATAATTTACTACATACGTGTATCTTTAATTGATATCACGCAACCTTATCAGTCTACCCATGCGTTTCTATCTGACTCGCATATATATACATATATTTACACAACACATTTATGCACATAATCACATATAACACGTAACACGTAAAGCACACAATTAATTTCTAGATTTATAATTATTTTTAGAATCAATTCTAGGCTTATACCTGCATTACTAGTCTTATCTGATTTTATTATAAATTTTCGGGATTTATTCGGCTCAATTATATCCCTACTAGGACCTACGAACTATCAGTTATCACCAAACCACTCTTTTTCAGAATAAATTATAACTTACAACTATTTTTATTGGATTCGTCTCATTTTTCTGAGTCTAGAGGTCTTCGTTTCACTTAAATCGGACTAACGGTTGAATTGTTATGAATTAAACACTGATAATTCAATTTATTATTCAATATAGATAATTATTACAACCTTTTAAATCCTAAAATAATTTTTAAATAATTATTTAATAAAAATCAAAGTCAAAAATAATTTTTTTATAATTTTTGGAGTTAAAACGAAGAAGTTACGATTTATTGAAAATTATGTGATTAATTATTGAAATAATTAATCACTTAATAAATAAATAACTAATAAATAATTAATAGATAATTATTTACTAATTTAAAATAATTAATCCCTAATTATTAGGATTAATCACAATTTATTACAAATATTTACAACTCATCGTTATTTATTTGATTAGAACGATTATTTACAAATAATCAATCAACTTAATTAACTGATACGCTATTTATCGAATAACTACGAATTACTCAAATTATAAACCAACTCAACGATTAATCACTCGTATAAATACGAGCTACACACTATTCTCGAATATTACCGAACTAATATATTATTATTGGAATTTAAACGATTCGTTAATCAATTAATTATCAGTATTTAATTATATGATACGAATAATTATTACGATATTCTTCGAATAACTATCGCTCGAATAATAATTTTAATTATCGAATCATTATTCGAATAAATACGAGTTACTCGTAATATTTAACTAATTATTGCATTATTAATCATATTATTTAATCCTTATTTATTAATTAATTACCTAATTATTAATTACCTAATTATTAATTAATTAGATAACTAATAAATAATTAAATAAATAATTAAATTCGAATTTCTAAATTACTAAAATAATTCTGAAATTATTAATTATATATTTTTTTTTTCAGATTTTAAAACTGATTTTTAATTGATTTTACAATTTAGTAAAAGCTAATTCCTAAATTATAAAATAAAAATAATTAATTAAATTCTAAAAACATAATTCAGGGAAAAGGATTGGGGGTTTTTGGATCGAAACCGGGTCGAACACCGGGTTGGAACCGGGTCGCACCCGGGTCGTCCAAGAATAACCCCTCACCCACACAACACCGGCGCCGTCACCGGTGATTTTCCGGTGAACGAATCCGGCGAACCCAGTCGGCTGACACACGAGTTTTGGCCTGGTTTCTCCCACGAATTCAATCCGTAGCATCTCGTGTGTCTTTCCCATCTTTCCCTGTCTCCCTCTATCACAGCTTCGCCACCAACCGAGCCGGAAACGGAAAAACGCGGCGGCGGCGGCGTCAAAATCCGGCGAGCTCGCAAACGGAAGCCAAACACAACGATTCTGGTACCAATCGATTGTAAAAACGACACCCTACTCATTCGTAGTAACAGAAACAACAAACAATCATTCAAACTAAAAACCCGAATTCAAAAACGGGTTGAAAACTCAAAAACTCGAATCACAAATTCGGGAATAGAGAAATCAATTAAAAATACGTATAATCATCTACACAACCTGAGCAATCTATTCATATAACTCCCAGCAACCAAAACACAATGATTCACAAATACCCAATTTAGTTCAAGAACCCTAAAAAATCGAATTTAAATTTGAAGCTATAACACATGAAATTGATTACATAAATAGAAAGTAGATATCAAGAGGATCGTTTTGGTTACTCACATGATTGAATTGGACAACAGAATCACGATCAAAATCCGGTTTGATTCTCTGCCCTGTTCTTCACCCACAAACCCTAATTCTTAATTTTCTGAATTTTCTGATTTTTTATGATTAATTAACTAATTAATTAACAGTAAATCAACTATTTATATTTATGAAAATAATACCCCTAAATAAAATTAAGGGGCTAATTATACTCCTAATAAAAATATTTGGCCCCAATTTTTATAATTTTTGGGTATTAATATTGAATTTTTAAATATCCAATAAATGCAAAATAAATACTAAAATTCCCAAAAATTGCGAATATTACAAAAATGCAAAGAAAAATGATATATGATAATTTCATGATCATATAAAAATAAAAATGTGATTTTGTGGGGCTTTTGGTACCCGAAGGGGTCCGGAAAAAATCATTTTTCGCGAAAAAGGTCAATTTGTAAAACGTCTAAGGGTTCAGAATAGCGATACGGTATAGGGCATTTTTGGCAAAATAGGGCCAATGATTTTGTTTGAAATACGGGCTTTTAAAACATAGTTTTGAGCTGTACAGGTTTTGATATAATATATATAACTGACGATAGCACGCTCAATAAATATCCAAAACACGTTTGGATCAAAACAACCAACACATAACACATAGCAGTTAGGGTTCAACGACTTAACACATTTAATCACATAATAATACACATAATTTATTATTATTATAATATAATACAAGCGTAATTCCTCGGTCGTTACATTATGCATGGAAGAGGACTTCCAATATTTTGAAAAGTATATATATATATATATACTGAATACTTTGCGACTTCATCGCCTTAAGATATCAACTTGGTTCATTTCTTTTGACCAAGACTTTTATGAGTATTATGAGTAGGCTCATATATTGTTAATCATTATACATATTATTTTGGTGGGCTTGCTGCTCACCCTTGCTTTCTTCTTTCATCACACAACATCAGATAGATAAGATGAACAGGACCAAGCTCCCAATTCGCAAGCGGATAGGAAATGTTCCGCAGCTTTCTGGAAGCGTTGAGGCCGCTGTAGCTGAGGTAGAAATTACCAATAGGCTAAGTTTTCAACTAATAATGTACTAGACTTATGTATATTATGAATTGTAATAATGGCAAAGAAATGTAAATTTATCCAGAAAACCTTTTAAGGTGTATTGACATATAATTGTGGAATAAAATGACTTGTGTTATTTTTTGAGTATTCATCTCTGAGACTATAACTTGTGGTGTGTGTGTACATTGTGGGGTCATAGTAAAGAGTAGTTGATTGTTTAATAAGATTGGGTGTTGTTAAGGGAAGTGGAACTCGTGACAACCCGGATCCCCGACCCCGGATTTGGGGGTGTTACAGAAATGGTATCAGAGCTAAGCGTTATAAACCTCAGAGATGATGTGATGTTAAGATAATAAGTTCACTAAGATAATAAGAACTCTTGCCAAGTTCATAGTCGGACTACCTAACGTAGTACTGACAGTTAAAACCCTTATGGGAACCCCTATAAATATCGTGATAGTAGCGTAGTTCGTTATCATACATGGTAGCGGGACTCCGAACCCTGAGGTTGAGGAGCAACAGCGCGATGATGTTTTGTTACTAATTGGAGATCGGATTGTGGATCCGATAGAGTGTCCTAATGCAGGACCGGATGATGTTGATATTGAGGATGTAGCGGTTGAGGATGTTGTCCTAGAAGAGATTGTTGAGGAGGATCCCGTGGAGGATCCTGAGAAGAATGAATAAAGGACCACTGAGGAATTGATGACCAGGGTTAGGGAAACTACCAGAGGTAGGATTGGTCGGTCACTACCGGAGGTTCGTTCAAGTTTGTAAAGATAGTAGCCCCCTTTAACGCGGCTTACTTGTAAGACTGAGAAGTTCGAATGGACAGAGAAATGCGAGAACAGCATTCAAGAACTGAAGCAAAGGTTGGTGACGGCCCCTATGCTGGCGTTGCCGGATGGAAAAGGAGATTCTATGAAGTGTAGTGACGCTTCGCACAAGGGCTTAGGGTGCGTGCTTATGCAGCACGGTAAGGTAATCACGTACATGTCAAGACAATTAAGGTAATATGAAATTCGATATCCCCACCCATGAGCTTGGGCTCATGGCAATAGTTTTGCCCTAAAGATTTGAGGCACTACTTGTATGGAGAGAAGTGTGAGATTCATAAACCATAGGAGCTCTAGTACATTTTTACGTAGAAAGAGCTCAACATACGCAGAGGAGGCGGTTAGAGCTAATCAAGAATTATGATTGGGAGATTCTTTATCATTCGGGGAAAGCCAATGTGGTGGCTGATGCCCTTAGTAAAAAGGAGAGACTCAAGATGATAATGTCTTTGGGAGAGTTGATAAGAGATTTTTAGAAAATGGAAATAGTAGTGAAGGTAACCGGAGTCGGTACCGAAAAGCTGTTTGAGATTGCAATACAGACCGAATTATCGGAAAAGAACATATTGTGCCAGAAAAAGTTATGAATGAAGGCAGAGAGCCAACAAATAGATATGAGATTAATACCAAGAAAGATGATAAGGGAATAATGAGGTATTCCTATAGAATTTGGGTTCCAAATGTTCAAGAGCTTAAAGATGAGATCTTAGATGAAAGTCATAATTCAAGGAATAAGATTAAGGGCAAGCCCTGAATGTGATAGTCAGGGAGGACGCCATCAAGATAGAAGGAACCCATAACATAATGAAGTGGAAAATGAGGATTTTAACGTATAAGATAACCCCAAGTATGGGAGAAGGATGAAACATTTCATACTAAGGAAACAGAAAGTCGAGTAAGGAAAGGAGACCCGAGACGGTACTCCTATACGGCAATTCATGGACCTGTCTAAAAAGAACTTAGACTATTATCCCCAACCACCACCTTGAGGAAACAATGCGGTAGGAAATTCTTTCATGACCTTTAAGTCGCTAAGCTCTTAGAGTTCCAAGGAACAAGCTGACCCAGCCGAGGCAAGAGCCTGGCTAAAGGAAATATAGGAATCATTAGAGATTCAAAATGATTGATGAACCACAAAAGACTGTTTTTATCACTTACCCTCCTAAGAGAGAGACCGCCCGCTGGTGAAAGGCCAAGGAAGGCACGGAGCAAGAGATTATAATAAACTGATTTAAGTTCAGTCGATTGTTTTCGGGAAAGTACTTCCCAAGGTTATGTAGATAGTGTAAAAGCTTTAGAGCCTGTTCAAAGGTAGACGAGTATAATGAATTATGAATCTAAGTTGTAAAAGTTATCAAGATTCGTTCTGAGGACACGAATCCAGAATGACGGGATGTTTGAAATCAATGCTTATGTTGTGTTGGTTCATGAAATAACGATAAGAGAAAGGAAAATAAAAAGAAACTGAAGTGGAAAGGAATATAAAGGCAATAGAGTTTGAGGAATGATAAAGGAATTGGGTATGAGGAAACCCTAAAGACTCGTAGCAATAGAAATAGAAAAGTATGTAATCATCAGGATGAGGGTGATTCACCATAAGTTAAAATTGCTGGGTGAAGGCATAAGAGATACATATATTTTATCCCCTGTAAGTTGGGAGGATTCGAGGAAACCTTGAGATAGTTCGAAGGATAAATAATGAGACGTGGATAGACTGAGGAGACAAGAAAGTAAGAAATTAAGAAAATTGGATGAAGGAAGTGACCTTCAAGAAGGTGAAGTGTAAGACCGGTGGCATGATACCCAGAAAGGGAGACGCCAGGTACGAAAGATATCCCAACATTGAGGTGACTGTTGAGATAAACAACAAAAGTAAATAAGGAATTATTAAGAAGAAGTTCATGTTGAACACGACCAATATCTTCCAGAACATCCTTGTTATCGTTACCAAATTAGGCAAGACAAGCGGATAACCGTAGTTATCTTTAGGAGGCCATACGGATTGACCTCAATTTGAATAAGGATGCTATTATGAAATTATGTATAGACTATCGAGGTGGGAATGATTGAATAAGACACCCTTATCAGGGATATATGACTTGATTTATCCATGGAATGATGCAGGTACCTTTTAAAGGTGGAATTAAGAATAGAACATCGGTAACTTAAAATGAATCCTAGGGGAATGCATAAAGGTTGGCATTTCACCCTTAATAGGGACATCATGAGTTTTGACAGTATGATTTGGAAAGGGGTTAAGGTAACAACAACCTTTAAGAATCAGTGGAGAAATTTTTCAGAAGTATATAGACAATGGTTCTAGTAATAGTAAATGGTATTTCGATATGCCCTGTATCTAGGGAATATATGAGGAACTATTGAAAGATAACCTTAGAGGTTTTGCATGGAGATAGGTAATATTCAAATTTCTCAAGAATAAAAATATTGACAAAAGGAATATGACGTAATTATAATGATGCCAAGTGGGGCACGTGTTAAACCACGAGAAAGTATGGATCGAACCAGTAAAGGTCGAAATTGTTGAGGGCAATTAGGACCTAAGACAAAAGATGTTCTAAGTACGATCGAGAGTCAGTCGCGACAGTGATTAACCTCTAAAGACTGAGGCAATAACTTATGGAAAAATGGTGATTTTTTTTACTCATTAGATTTTAATGAAAACATCTTCACATCAGCTGTGATGGAAATGAGGTAGAAAATTTAGTTGAAGGTGGTTAAAAGACATTGATTATAAGGAACTATTACTATCAGGAAAGGCCAAAGAGGTGGCCGACACTTTAACGGTAAAAGGATAATTGTAGGCGCTTGTGCCAAAGAATACAGTGATGATGGTTAAAGCTATGAAGGTTGTATTATGGTTTGGAAGATTGACATTCCTTTTGATGACTGTGCAATACCCAACCGTAATAGTAGTTGGTAAAGGTTTAATTCGTGTAATCGCCATGAACGGGCTATTTATCTTAGAAGGTCCTATCTTGAGATAAGCCAGGACCATATTTCAAAAAGGACTAAACAAACCTTTGAGTTAAGTCTTCTATTGAAGGCATATGATTAAGAATCGTATTAACCTGCTATCGTTGCTTTGAGCGAAACTCTTCTGCAATTTTATCTGCTTCATGTCATGTATGTATGTCAGAATCAGGAGTGTACTTCATGAATCATGAATGGTGATTATGTTACCTCCTTAGAAGGATTTGATACGACATGTATGGACTCCGTATGGTTAGATATTAAGACTTCATGGAAAATGAATGACTACAGTAGGTCAGTGGTGGACCATAGTAAGGCAACAATGATTCTGCGAGCATTGAGCTGATTACAACCGTGAGAGTTGTATTGGAATGAGTGTTGAGATTGAGTACCACTAATCGGGTCGTAGTAGTGTATAAGTTATCATTGATAAACTAATTAAGTAGAGTATCTACCTAGTGAATAATTATTCTTTCTTATCAATAGAGAGTCATATTATTATACGAGGAAGGTTGCGGTGCAAGCATAGAATTCTAGTAACGATGATGTATAGAATGAGATCCCAGATTCGATTTTCGATGTCGAGGGAGTTTCAAAGGTGATTGTGTATAAGCTCGAGGAAGAGTGTGGGTCCATAGAATGATGGACGGGATAGCGAAAATATTTAGGCATGGGAAATACGATGCTATAATGCTTAATATTGATTTATATACGTATATGATTTGTTCTCCTATGATAAACCTCTATAGTTCAGAGGTAGGTTCCAAGCCAGATATTTTGTGGCAGTATATTTTTTTTTTCATATATACAATTCTCTTCAATTCGTTCTTTTCTCTTCTTTTCATTTCATGTAAGCTGAGAAGAACAACCCTTCCAGAAAGGGGAGGTATTGCCGAATGACTATCTATCTGTGTGATAAAAGCTTAGTAGGATACCATCTATTGTTTAATTGCTTGTCAAGTACTAAAGGCTGGCCACCTTCTGTACTAACTATGCGATATAACAAGTGTTCATGATCATAGTGATCTCTCAACAAATTCCTTTACTTCTATATGAAGGATTAAGCTTTCGAAAATAGAAACAGCTGAAAAAGGAGTAATAAAGTTTTGGTGGTATTCGGAATGGAAACACATTCGTGATACTAAGGTTGACGTGGTTATTAAAAGGTTATAGAACGCTAACGAGCCAAAGGTATAACCAGTATAATATTAGGAACGGAAGGTAATAGCGATTACGAATTGGAAAAGAATGGGTATTGAGAAGCAAAAGCTCTAATGCTAAAAGCTATAATGAGAGTCTGTGCAATAGACTTGAAAGAATTTGGAATGTCACTTAACGCGGATTAAGTTATCTTACGACAATAGATCATATGTCATTATCGAGATGTCGCCTTATGAGATCCTTGAGGGAAGACAATATCGATCTCCCTTATGTTAGGATGAAGATGTAGAGCGCAAGATGCTCGGACCCGCAGTAGTCCAAAGGACCAAGAATATGATAAATCTAATCAGAGGATGGCTGGTAGTAGCCCAAGATGGGAACACGAAGTATGTTGATTTAACACGAAAGGATAAGGAATGGGAAATAGGGGACCTAGTAATGTTATAGGTATCCCTTGGGAAAAGGGTTGATGAGATTCGGAAAGAAAGGAAAGCTAAGTCCACGAATTGTTGGACCCTTGGATATATTAAGACGTATTGGGAGGATAGCATATGAGCTAGCCCTAACCCCGAACATGTAGCAGGTCGTAACATGTTCCACGTATCAATGTTAAGGAAGTGTAATTCAGATGCCAGATAAATAGGGGCATATGAGCGCATAGACATGCAACCCGACGTAACCTATATGAATTGACCAGGAAGGGTTATAGAGTGAAAAGGAACAAGTGCTTAGGAGAAGGATTATCAAACTAGGCAGAGTTTGGTGGTAGGACCACAATGTGGGAAAATTTACTTGAGAGTTAGAAAGTGCAATGCTAAGAGGGTATCCCTATTCATTTTCTATCTGATTCCGGGACGGAATCCTTTTAAGGAGGGGAGACTGTAATAACCCCAATTTTTTTGAAATTTTTGAAACCCTTATGAATAGTGTTTTTGCTGAATGAGAAAACTTTTCATGCCACACTAGGTAGGGGTTCTGTTATGGATATTCTGAGATTTTATTAGTACTCTATATGGTATATGAGTGTATGTAAAGATCGTCAGAATCCAATTCCGAACACTTTGGTTTTTCCCGGAAATACACTAGATACGGAGAGAATTGAGTATAAGGTAACAGGATAAAAAGGATTTAAATTAAAGGATTATAGTAGAGGATCATAAAAAGGAATATAATGTATTGAGAAAGGTTAAGGGAACCTAAGTAATAAGATCCCGGGTATGATCCTTCAAACGATAAACGAAAATGAAAGTTAAGCGAGCCGTATAGCAGATCAGCGATCATTAGGCAAACAATTAGGAAGTTAATCAAAAGGGATTAGAGAGAGTGATTTCACCCAACCAATGAGAGGAGGACAAAGAGGGAAGGATGACATCACAGCATGATATAGGCATGACATGGGAAGGAAGGAGATGTGGTGGCTTTTTAACCACACAAAATCAAGGGCAACTAGGTAATTAACTAAATCAAACACAAAAATCAAACCAACCAAGCCAAGCAAATCATTTTTCATCAAAATCAAAAAGAAACCAAGGCATTGTTCTTCATGCTCTCGGCTTTTACTATTGCAAAAGGGCAAGAAATTCAAAACTCAAGATCCAAGCCTCCTAAATTGGTTAGTTAATTCCCTAATCATCCTTATGCTTAGTTAGGGCTATATCATGAGTTTAAGCCATCAATTCCTTCTCAATCTTCTTCATTTAATCAAGGAAGAAGACAATGAATAGTGTTTTCAAGTTTTTAACTTGAAATTTTTCTTGATTTCCTTGAAGATCCAAGCATTCCTAAGACTTCCCAAGGCGTCTTAAGGCTTCCTAGCTCCTCCCACCACTTCAAGGAAGGTATATCATCTCCAAACCCTAGATTCCTATGTATTATAAGATGATTTTGATTAGTAGGGTGATATTGTAGCTTGATGTTTGTGCTTTAGAGTTTGGGATTGAAATGGTATTGAATCGGATTGGTAAATCTTGTTGTTTTGGTTAAAAGAATGTAGTATAGTTAAATTCAAGCTTAGGCATAAGTATGAATGTTAAAATTGAATTGGTTGGGGTTTTTATGATGTGATAAGGATGGATGTTGGTTGTATGTTGGATTTGAGGTTGAATTGGGTTGGTTTTGAATGGTTTTAAATTGGGAAATCGCGTAAACATAGCCGTCATAACGTCCGATTTTCTTTAGACTGTTTTTGTGCATAACATTAGGACCCGAGAACCCCCTGCTAGATTATGACCATTGCCATGTTTAGATAGCTCGTGTTACGAGCTTCGTTTTGATATGTAGTTCGTTCGATTCCGATGCACGGTTTAGGAGAAACGACCGTTTTATGTAACGGCGTTTCACGAACGAACCATTACCCCTCGCCTTACTTTGAAACATAGGTTAAAGACCAAAAAGGGTTAATTAATGTATGAAACATTTATGGTAATGTGTTAAGTAGTTGGTAAGACACTCGCGAAGGAATCGCCTTAAAACTCGTAAAGGTTAAATTACTAAAAATGGTGGAGCCGAGGGTACTCGAGTGACTTAAGAGAATTAGTAAGCGCAAAACGAGCGTTAGAGTCTGAGTTGGTTAGAATATAGATTTACAAGTGACTTTGGTTTAATTCCAACTTACTTGTTGCTTATAGGTTACCAGACTCGTCCCGAGCCATTCGTAACCCCCAGTCGCTCAGGCAAGTTTTCTATCCGTTATACTGTTGTTGTGATGTATTTGTGTATATGCATGATCTTGCGTTAAATGCATATTTGTTATAGCAGATTCTTGCGATATATTGTAGCATGTTATATGGTACATATGCATGCCTGTTTCGTATTCTTGCCATATATATATCTGTTGGTTCAGTTGATAATACCTATGCTAGAGGATAGCAGTATTTTGCATATACCCTTATTATAAGGACCCAAAAGGTGAAAACATTTTCTAAAACCGGGAGTCGAGGATCTCGAGTAGATTTTGTATATATGTATATATATACATATATATTTATATATATATATGGTTATAGTTTTCAAAACTATTAATCGAATAAGGTTTATTCGATAACTTTATTTTATTTAATGATTATTATTATGAATATTCATTCGAGGGCTTATGACTTCTTTATTTTATTAAATGAATATTATTTGAATATTCATTCGAGGGCTTATGACTCTTTATATTATTTATTGAATATTATTTCGAATATTATTCGAGGGCTTATGACTCTTTTATATTATTATTGGATATTACTTGGATATTCATTTGAGGATGTATGACTCCTTTATTTTATGAATATTATTTATAATATTCATTCGAGGTATTATGACTCCGCTTATTACTGCAATATATTCTTTATTTTATTAAAGAATAAGGTGTCAATAATCAAACTTATTTTCGATTATTCAAATAAAGATAGTACTTTCGTATAAGTATATCTTTGGTTATTTAATACTCGTTTCAAGTATAAGTTTTAATACTTCTACTTCAATTATTTTTATAAAGATTATTCTTTAAGGGAATATTATTTAAATAATAATATTCAGACATTTTCTAAATATACTGGGGACTGATTTACTTCATTAAATCAGCTTTACTCCAAACACTCTTTAAAGTGTTTTCGAGTCTTCAAAATGATTTTTAAAAGTTAGAGCGGATCCCAAAACTCATTTTTATATTTAAGATCTTCCTTTTTAAGGGGATTTAAATACTCGCTCAAAACCTGAGGGATCCGGCTCTGTGGTGTATTTTATATTCGCAACACGGTTGCAGTTTTGGTAAATGAATTGATTACTTACCCAACGTTCGGGAAGTAAGTCCATCTACTGAGTTGGCATAAGCAACATGGGCTCAGTGGGTGTCCATGATAGTATAAGTGGCTCAGTGGGAGTCCATCAAATGCATAAGTGGCTGAGTGGCAGTCCAGCATAAGGTCCTATTCAGACCAGGGTGATGACTAGTGGGGAATTCGTCCATCTACTAGTAGAAAAGGTTACTTATTGGTATCTTTGTCTGATCAGCAAGATATCTGGTTTATGCCAAAATTCTCTTCCTTTCCAAATTTATTGGATATTGCAATTCTGTTCATACTTTACATGACAGAGGTTTTCAGGAAATGTATAAAGAAGATGTATATGTGGATATATATATATATATATATCAGAACTAAATGAAGTATATCATAACTTCATTTCCTTTAATAATATTTCAAAGGTTGAATCTATTCAAATCTTGTCTTGTAGTCTCATCTATGTGATGAACTTTTGAAACTGATTATAACTTGAACGGTGGTAGTTCAAGTAGTATTTGGAAAAGATATAAGTATATTGGGGTATCTTGTAACTTCATCTTTTAAACTTATATCTAATTAATAATTGTCTTATGAATGACAAAGATTTTCAGAAAAACATTGAGACAAGGTTAGATATATGAGATCACCTTGCAACGATATTTTTTTTATATAGTTATACACTGGGACTCTGTGTATATTATGCATGGAAGAGGACTTCCAATATTTTGAAAAGTATATATATATATATATATATATATATACTGAATACTTTGCGACTTCATCGCCTTAAGATATCAACTTGGTTCATTTCTTTTGACCAAGACTTTCATGAGTATTATGAGTAGGCTCATATATTGTTAATCATTATACATATTATTTTGGTGGGCTTGCTGCTCACCCTTGCTTTCTTCTTTCATCACACAACATCAGATAGATAAGATGAACAGGACCAAGCTCCCAATTCGCAAGCGGATAGGAAACGTTCCGCAGCTTTCTGGAAGCGTTGAGGCCGCTGTAGCTGAGGTAGAAATTACCAATAGGCTAAGTTTTCAACTAATAATGTACCAGACTTATGTATATTATGAATTGTAATAATGGAAAAGAAATGTAAATTTATCCAGAAAACCTTTTAAGGTGTATTGACATATAATTGTGGAATAAAACGACTTGTGTTATTTTTTGAGTATTCATCTCTGAGACTATAACTTGTGGTGTGTGTGTGTGGACATTGTGGGGTCACAGTAAAGAGTAGTTGATTGTTTAATAAGATTGGGTGTTGTTAAGGGAAGTGGAACTCGTGACAACCCGGATCCCCGACCCCGGATTTGGGGGTGTTACAGTAGATAGAAGTATGTGTCGAATAGAATCGTATGAGTTAAATATTGATAGATACTTATGATATATGAGTAGAAGAGGCAAGGCGTAGGAAAGGGAAATAGATAATCAAGGAGTAAGACAGTGGTGATTGAGAGCAAGTGCAGTGTAGTAAGCTAGTACCAGGCAAGTGTTCTGAACTTTCTCGAGATATTGTATTGATTGATATTGTTGTTTTACATTGCGAGTGCTTTGAAGCACTGAACCCTAAACCTTGATTCCAGTTATTGATCTTGAGTCATAAACCTGATTCTTTCTAGACCACTGATTGTTGTATACCCAAATACGAACCTCAAATTTACGATACTACTCCACAAATACAAACAAACTAAATATTAAATATTGAACCAGATTGCTTACACATTCAAACCATTGTATCTTATGCTTTGAAAGACCAAATCCTTGAAACCTGAAATGTTGATTCCTTTGTTACCCAATTCTTTCATTACCTAACAGCTAAGCTTTGGAAATGCCATATGGATCTTTATACAGATTGAAACCATTTTCATTATTGAATGTCCAATGTTGTTAATGATCCTGTTTATTGTTTATTACTGCTTATTATGTTATTATGGTAGAATTGGATTGTTTTTATAAAATTGTGGACCAGATTCGTGGTCAGATCATATAATGGTCAAGTTAGGCCAATGTGTGCCTTGGATCCAGTAGTTAGAGCAGTGTTGTGTGCTCTGCTCGGGGTTAGTGCGTGACTGATCAGCAGCCTAACCTTGGTTTTTAAAATGAAAATATAATATCCAATTCTAAATCATAATCCATTGTTCACTTGATATCGTATCCATATTTCCCTGATGATCATTATTCTCAGTTTTGTCATTGTGACTTGCTAAGCTAGTTAGCTCATTTGTGCGATGTTGTTTATGTTCTTTTCCAGTTAAGAAGGAACTGGTTGGTACCGAGGATCCCCAGTCCAGTGCGAGAGCTAGGGGTTCAGGTTGATCGAGTTGAGCTAGTAGGCTTCTTTTGGAATAATTTTAAGTTTGTAAAAAAAATTGTAATAATGTTTAATACTCAGTTCTGAGTTTGGAATACTTGGGATTTGAACGTTTGTAATATAAGTAGGTGTGTTTGGCTTGTGTGCATACTTTAACCTGTTATGGTCTGTGGTAGTTGGTAAGTAGGGTCACTGCATATTATTATTCTCTTTATCATTGGTATAAGCAGGTTATTAATAAGCTGTGTGTGTGGACCCCAAACTTCTGACCCGGGTTTGGAGGGCGCCACAGGTTTGGTATCAGAGCTACAAGTTATAAGTCACTGACACAAGCCTAGGATTGACGGGAATGGGTAGAGGGTTAGGATTAGAAGTAAGGAATAGAAAGATAGAATATCGAGAGGTTGAGGGCTTCGGTATAACATGTATTATTGTAATTCACGTTATGGTTCGAGATTCTTATATTGCGATATGATTTTAGATAGCAGCGATGGCCGACTCTTTTATCCCCGTATCAGCTGATCACTCAGAGCCTTCAGTTGGAGGACCGTCTTCGGATCCACGTCCTGTTGTTCCACCAGTGTTGGCTATACTACATCCACCTGTGTTGCAGCCCGTACCATTGCAGGCTATTCCACCCCAGGCATGAGGCCACCTATCAGAGGACCCCCACCTGCTGATTCGGGCTTTACTGGTCATTTAGTTACAGGAGTACCTTTCTAGTTCTCTTCCTATCATGTCCCATATCATCAGATTGAAGCTTGCCTTATAGAGCAGCGATTCCTACAGGGTCAGATTCAGTAGTTATTGCATATTATGCGTACCAGAGAGGTTGGGTGTGGTGAGAGGCGACTCAGAGAGAGGCTCCAGGCGTTTCGTAGAGCAGCTGCAGTGAGGATTGCTGAGGCTATACATGAGGACATCACCCCTGATTTTCTAGTGGAGTGGGCTAAGTGGGTGCTAGAGGAGCTTGAGGAGATTGGAGGTCCAGATTTTCCATGAGTCAGAGATTCAGAGATAGAGATACTGAACAGTGTTGTTTTGGTTGTGTAGTATGTACAGTAGTGTGTAGTGTGTATCAGTAGACTTTTGGGTTATATTTATAGACTAGCTATGCTGACTAGTGAGTAGGTTGTTGTACCCTTTTGCTTTTACTTCCAAAGCGTCTTTACGCTTGTACTACCTAAAACTTTTGATTTATATATATCAACACCTTTCCTTTCCAGTATTTTTATTCATTTTACTGCACCTATTTTACTTTACCTTATTTATTGTACCAGTTATACCCCTGTGATACCATGTACCCTGTTTTCCATAACTGTTTATATTCTGTAAAGAAGCATGCAAATTACTTAGTTATAACTGTTTTCAAAAAGAAATATTTCTATTTTGCAAAACTTTTCTTTTCTGCAAAGAATTTGATTTAAAAGCTAAATAAGTTGTTTGACTCTTTACAGAAAATGCCTCCCAGAAGGAATACCCGCACCAACACCCAGAATGAAGAAACCAACAACAACAATAATAACAACCAAGATGATACAAATCCGAATGTGAACCCAGGACCCATAGACCCAGCAATAGCCCAGATTCTTCAAATCTTGGCCCAACAAACAGTTCACCTGGCACAACAACAACAAAGACAAACCAATCCTCAGGTAGCTTTCAAAACTTTTCAGGTAATAAACCCACCAGAAATCAAGGGATCCCTAGAGCCGATTGAAGCAAATGTTTGGTTAAAGGAAATAGAGAAGGCATTTGCCTTAGTAAAAGTAAAGGAAGAACAGAAGGTTGAGTTTGCAAGTTACTATTTGAAGAATGAGGCCACCTATTGGTGGGAGATGGTGAAGACATTGGAAGGTACATATGTTATTACTTGGGAGAGGTTTAAGGAATTGTTTTTAGAAAAGTATTTTCCTCAGTTTGTCCAAGATCAGATGAAGCTGAAGTTTTTAGAATTAAAGCAAGGGAATATATCGGTGGCAGATTATGAGAGTAAGTTTGAGGAATTGTCAAGGTATGTAGCCGTCGTATGTGGATACTGACAGGAAGAAGGCTAAAAGATTTCAGCAAGGTTTGAAACCATGGATCATAGGGAAGGTAGCTATTTTTGAATTGGATACCTATGCAGGAGTTGTACAGAAGGCTATGATCGCAGAGACAGAGAGTGAGATGTCACAGAAGGAGAAAGAAAGCAAGAAAAGGAAATTTGAAGGGAGTGAAGGTCAGTCACAACCAGGAAAGTTTCCAAATTTTAAGAAGGGCAAGTTTCAATCAAGGAGGAATTTTAATTTCAGGAGATAAAATGCAAGCGACGGAAGCCAGGGCAACCGTCCAGTTAATGCGAATCAGCCAAATCAGTTGAGATTAACTTTTCCAGATTGTCAAGTATGTGGGAAGAAGCATGGGGGAGTTTGTAATAAGTTGAATGTAGTTTGTTTCAAGTGCAATCAGAAAGGGCACTATTCGAGGGAGTGCCGAAATCAGCCAGCAAAAGAACCAGCATGTAAGGATCGGCCTATCTAGAATCCAGCAGTGAAGGTTCCAGCCATTGGATTTACGTGCTTTAAATGTGGAAAGCCCGGACATATAGCCAGGGATTTCAAGACACCAGCCCCAGTCAGTAATGCATTGAGGATTATGGGATCTACCCCAGCAGTGAATGAGACTCCAAGGGCTATAGTTTTTGACATGTCTGTGAAGGATGCTATCCAGGATACGGATGTCGTGGCAGGTACGCTTAATGTGAATTCTTTATGTGCCAAAGTGTTAATAAATTCGGGAGCAACTCGATCGTTTATTTTACAAGATTTTGTTAGTAAGTTAAATTGTCCAGTTGAGTATTTAAATGAAATAATGACTGTGGAATTGGCAAATCAAGAACGAGTATCTGTTAATCAAGTTTGTGGGAGTTGTGAGATTGAGATTTCTGGTAGTAAATTTTGTGTAGATTTGATACCGTTTAAGTTAGGAGAATTTGACGTTATATTAGGAATGGATTGGTTATCTAAGCACGATGCCCAGAAAGATTGTCGAAATAAGAAGGTAATGGTGAAAATGCCAGACGAAAGAATAGTAACGTTCAAGGGCCAGAAGCAAGTAAGGAAGTTCTTAACAATGATTAAAGCCAAGTTATTACGACAAGGATGCGAGCATTTCGTGGCATATATAGTTGATAGGAGTCAGGAGCCAGCGAAACTTGAAGATATTCCAGTAGTGAATGAATTTCCAGTCGTGTTTCCCGACGAGTTACCAGGACTTCCTCCAGATAGAGAAATTGTGTTTGCAATCGACTTAGCACCTGGAACAGAACCGGTATCCAAGGCCCCGTATAGAATGGCTCCCGTTGAGATGAAAGAGCTAGCGAAGCAATTGCAAGAGCTGTTAGAGAAAGGAGTAATCAGACCTAGTGTGTCCCCGTGGGGTGCACCGGTATTATTTGTCAAGAAGAAAGATGGAAGCATGAGACTGTGCATTGACTATAGGGAACTCAACAAGCTTACAATCAAGAACAAGTATCCGTTACCCAGAACTGATGATTTGTTTGATCAACTGAAGGGAGCCAAGTATTTCTCCAAGATTGATTTGAGATCGGGATATCATCAACTGAAGATCAAGCTAGAAGATATACCAAAGACAACTTTCAGAACAAGGTATGGGCATTACGAGTTTTTAGTAATTTCTTTTGGATTGAAAAATGCCCCGACATCGTTTATGGATCTGATGAATAGAATTTTCAAAGAATACTTGGACAAGTTCGTTATTGTGTTTATAGATGATATTTTGATTTATTCAAAAACGGAAGAGGATCATGCGGAACATTTGAGAACATCTTTGGAGATTTTAAGGAAAAATAAGTTATATGGTAAATTCTCGAAGTGTGAGTTTTGGTTACAGGAGGTTCAGTTCTTAGGACACATAGTTAGTAACGAAGGGATCAAAGTGGACCCAGCAAAGATTGAGGCAATTACAAACTGGGAAAGACCGAGAACACCCACTGAGGTAAGAAGTTTCTTGGGATTAGCAGGATATTATCGTCGATTCGTTCAAAAAATTTCAAGGATTGCAACACCATTGACAAAGCTTACACGGAAGAATGAAAAGTTTATATGGAACGATAAGTGCGAAGAAAGTTTTCAGAAATTGAAGCAGCGATTAATCACAGCACCTGTTTTGTCACTTCCAGACGATCAAGGGAATTTCGTAATTTATAGCGATGCTTCTCATAAAGGACTAGGATGCGTTCTTATGCAGCACGATAAGGTGATTGTGTATGCGTCAAGGCAATTAAAACCACACGAACAGAAATATCCTACTCATGATTTGGAGCTAGCAGCCATAGTTTTCGCTTTGAAAATTTGGAGACATTATCTGTATGGAGAAAAGTGCGAGATTTTCACAGATCACAAAAGCTTAAAGTATATATTCACACAAAAGGAACTTAAAATGAGGCAAAGGAGATGGTTAGAATTGATCAAAGATTACGACTGCTCGATTAATTATCATCCCGGTAAAGCGAACGTTGTAGCAGACACG
This sequence comes from Apium graveolens, assembly GCF_009905375.1. NCBI lineage: Eukaryota > Viridiplantae > Streptophyta > Magnoliopsida > Apiales > Apiaceae > Apium > Apium graveolens. The sequence goes on along the minus strand of NC_133650.1, from coordinate 134,850,255 downwards.
TTAAGTCGGAAGGAAAAATTAAATGTGTTATCAGTTCTTGAAGAGATATATAAGGAGTTTCAGAAACTGGAATTGGAGATTAAAGTTTGCAGGCCTAATAAAGCAAAAGTGTACAGTATGACTTTTCAGCCGGAGTTGCTAGAGAAAATAAAGAAATGTCAGGGAGATGTAATGGATCAAGATATAAATCATTTGGTAGGTGAGGAATTGTGCACGCAGAAGGATGATCAAGGTATTCTGAGGTTTTCTTCTAGAATTTGGATTCCACCGGTGACGGAGCTGAAGAATGAAATTTTACAGGAAGCACATGATTCAAGATATTCCATCCATCCAGGGAGTACCAAAATGTACAGAGATTTAAAGGAAAGTTATTGGTGGCCAGATATGAAGAGCGAAATTGTGGAATGGGTTAGCAGATGTTATACATGTCAGAGAGTTAAAGTCGAACATCAAAGACCAAGTGGATTGCTACAACCATTGGCGATTCCAGAGTGGAAGTGGGAACATATTGCCATGGATTTTATAGTTGGATTACCAAGGACAAGGGCTAATCATGATGCCATTTGGGTTATAGTGGATAGACTTACCAAGTCATCTCATTTTCTGCCTATAAATGAAAGATTTTCGCTCGACAAGTTGGTCCATATGTACCTAAAGGAAATTGTAGTTCGTCATGGAGTTCCTGTGTCTATCGTATCTGATCGAGATCCAAGATTTAATTCAAGATTTTGGGAAAGTTTTCAAGAATGTTTGGGAACGAGATTGAATATGAGTACGGCTTATCACCCCCAGACGGACGGCCAAAGTGAAAGAACGATTCAGACGATTGAGGACATGTTACGTGTTTGTGCTATTGATTTCAAAGGAAGTTGGGACGAGCATTTACCTCTCGTAGAGTTTGCTTATAACAACAGTTATCACGCCAGTATTGGGATGCCACCCTATGAAGCCCTTTATGGACGCAAATGTAGATCTCCAGTATATTGGGACGAGGTAGGAGAACGTAAAACACTTGGACCTGAATTGGTACAGCAGACAAAGGAAGTTGTTGAAGTAATCCAGAAAAGATTGATAGCAGCACAAGACTGTCAAAGGAAATATGCAGACCAGTCAAGGAAAGACATGGAATTTGAAGAAGGAAACTTGGTATTACTGAAAATATCACCGTGGAAAGGACTAACGAGGTTTGGAAAGAAAGGAAAGCTGAGTCCAAGATATGTTGGACCTTTCGAGATTCTAATGCGCATTGGCAAAGTAGCTTACGAATTGGCATTACCTCCGCACATGGAGCACATTCACAATGTTTTTCACGTATCAATGCTTAAGAAATATAATCCAGACTCCAGGCATGTAATAGAATATGAGCCAATAGAGCTTCAGGCAGATTTGTCATATGTAGGGAGTCCAATAGAGATTTTAGAGAAAAGAGAGAAGGTATTGAGAAATAAAGTGGTAAAGTTAGTAAGAGCGTTATGGAAAAACCCAAAGGTTGAAAAGTCAACCTGGGAATTGGAAAGTGATATGAGAGAAAAGTACCCTCACTTATTTTCTTAAGAGATTCTGAGGACAGAATCCTTTTAAAGGGGGAAGGATGTAATATCCGGGATATATCATGTAATTATTTTTGCTTAATATATGTGTTCAGTATCTATTCTGTGAACTAATTATTAAGTGTTAAATGCATTTGGATGTTTAAAAATATTATTAATTGAGTATTTTAATTTTTATATGTCCAAAATAAAATATAGATAATTGTCATATCTTCCTAATTATTTTTATGTTGATTTATGGATTTATAAGGATCATAAGAAATTTATAAAATCTTTTTCCGAGTATTTAAAATCTATTTTATAAAAATAGGAACCAACCGACGTCATCCGTTGTTACGTTTTTGGAACCCGAAACTCTTCCGAGAACTCCTTCCTAACCGAATTGTAATATTCCGAGCATATTCCATGTTTCGACTTTTTCGATCAGGCGTACGATTTGTCATGCGCGGGTCCCGGCACAACATTTTCGATACAATATTCGTTTCGGTAAATCAATAAAACTTGTATTTTTGATAAACGGGATCTTTTTATTAAACTATCCCAATTATCACCTCGTAGTACGTGTAACCAGGCGCTGAGACCAAGACCGCAGTACAAATTGTACTGGTTTGGATAATTATCCCGAAAACCGATACCGTTTGGATCAGTTTTTACAAATAAATGTACGGTTTTATATCCAGAATGATCCAACGGGATACTAATTTTCCGTAATTATAAATAGCCTTTACCGTATTTTATTTCGTATCAAAATCATTTGCAGACAGTTAATTATATAATTTTCCAAAAAACCCCTATATTCATATAATCTTCCAAGAATCAAACAGCAAAACGAAGGTGTTATTGATCTCTGTTTTCAAAGCTCGAGTACTCAATCCAAAGGTCTTGAGGTGTTCTATCAGATTCTGTGTTCCAAATCACTGCAGAAATCAAGGTTTATTTTCTGAAAAATTATTAATTTTCGAATTAATTTTATTAAAAATATGAATTTTTGTTCGGATGATTATTTGTATGATTTGATGCTTGCATGTTGTAGAGCTTGTTTTCCTGATGATTTTCATATGTCATACGTCTAATTTGGAGTTCAATAACATGTTCAAAATTGAGTTTGATTTTCGAATTTTGAAATTAGGGTTTATAACCCGTATGATTGTTTTCAATTGAAATTTGGGGGTTTTTGATTTAGGGGTTATTAGCTGTTGATTTATAGTGGATTATGTTCCTTATAAAATTTGCAATTGATTGGTATATAGCTCGTTAACAGAGGATGTCTGAATCGAAGGGAGTTGTGTTTTGAAAATTCCCGATATTCGCCGAAAACCGGCGATGTTCTTGGCCATTTTCCGGCCAGAACAGGGATGATTGTTATGTTTTGATTGCATGAATCAATTCCTTGTTGCCTGAAGATCATATCTGGAGCTTGTGGTGGGGTGAGGATGTCGGGAATGTATTCTCCGGCGCCCCTTGTAAAATTACAGTTTAGTACCTGAATTATTGGGGAAGAAACAGTTAGGTCCCTGAACTTTCCAGAATTTGCAAAAATAGGATTCCTGTTTTAAAAATATTCAAAAATCATATTTCCTATTTATTTTAATTATAAAAATTCAATTTTAATTTCTGAAAATTCCAAAAATTATTATTTTAATTCCAAAAATTATATTTAATTCAAAAATAAATCTGAATTAATTAGTTAATTAATTTCAGATAATTTTTAATTGATTAATTAGTCAATTAATTAGAAAATTAATTGATTAATTGATTTAATTAATTATTAATTGATTTTAATTAATTATTTAATTAGATTTAATTATTTAAAAATGATTTAAAAATTCCAAAAAATAGTTTCGAGCTTTAAAATATTATTTTAAATTGTTTCCAAGGCTCGATAATTATTATAAAATTGTTTCAAAGCCAGAATTGGCCAACCGACTCTGTTTATTATTCTGAAATTGATCTAACGACCCGTTTTAGTTCCGAAAAATGTTTTAAAAATCATTTTAATTACCAGAAAGCTTATTTATGACCCGAGATTTATTTATAAATGATATATTATTGATTATGTGACGTGCTATGTGTTATATGTGATTTTTTGGTTAACTGTCGGTCTGTATATTCGATATTTACTTGTTTATTGCGTATCTTTCAATCCGTTAATCAGATTTGGGTGAAACGAAAGGTAGATAGAAGTATGTGTCGAATAGAATCGTATGAGTTAAATATTGATAGAAGCTTATGATATATGAGCAGAAGAGGCAAGGCGTAGGAAAGGGAAACAGATAATCAAGGAGTAAGACAGTGGTGATTGAGAGCAAGTGCTGTGTAGTAAGCTAGTACCAGGCAAGTGTTCTGAACTTTCTGGAGATATTGTATTGATTGATATTGTTGTTTTACATTGCGAGTGCTTTGAAGCACTGAACCCTAAACCTTGATTCCAGTTATTGATCTTGAGTCGTAAACCTGATTCTTTCTAGACCATTGATTGTTGTATACCCAAATACGAACCTCAAATTTAGGATACTACTCCACAAATACAAACAAACTAAATATTAAACATTGAACCAAATTGCTTACACATTCAAACCATTGTATCTTATGCTTTGAAAGATCAAATAATTGAAACTTGAAATGTTGATTCCTTTGTTACCCAATTCTTTCATTACCTAACAGCCAAGCTTTGGAAATGCCATATGGATCTTTATATTGATTGAAACCATTTTCATTATTGAACGTCCAATGTTGTTAATGATCCTGTTTATTGTTTATTACTGCTTATTCTGTTATTATGGTAGAATTGGATTGTTTTTATAAAATTGTGGACCAGATTCATGGTCAGACCATATAATGGTCAAGTTAGGCCAATGTGTGCCTTGGATCCAGTAGTTAGAGCAGTGCTGTGTGCTCTGCTCGGGGTAACTGCGTGACTGATCAGCAGCCTAACCTTGGTTTTTAAAATGAAAATATAATATCCAATCCTAAATCATAATCCATTGTTCACTTGATATCGTATCCATATTTCCCTGATGATCATTATTCTCAGTTTTGTCATTGTGACTTGCTGAGCTAGTTAGCTCATTTGTGCGATGTTGTTTATGTTATTTTCCAGTTAAGAAGGAACCGGTTGGTACCGAGGATCCCCAGTCCAGCGCGAGAGCTAGGGGTTCAGGTTGATCGAGTTGAGCTAGTAGGCTTCTTTTGGAATAATTTTAAGTTTGTAAAAAAGTTTGTAATAATGTTTAATACTCAGTTCTGAGTTTGGAATAGTTGGGATTTGAACGTTTGTAATATAAGTAGGTGTGTTTGGCTTGTGTGCATACTTTAACCTGTTGTGGTCCGTGGTAGTTGGTAAGTAGGGTCACTGCATATTATTATTATCTTTATCATTGGTATAAGCAGGTTATTAATAAGGTGTGTGTGGACCCCAAACTTCTGACCCAGGTTTGGAGGACGCCACATTTGGCAACAAGAATAAACCTAGGATCCTAAACTAGAAGATATCAATCAATATAAGATATCACAAGCTATCACAACCTCATTTCCAAGAAGCAACCAAGAAGCAACCAAGAAGCAACCAAGGAAGCAAGCATAAAAACTCTCCCCATTTCTTCATTATTTCCATTCGGCTTCTTTTTCTTCACCAAGGAATTCAAAATCAAATCTCCAAGTTCTAGCCATGTTTAAATCCTCCTATTATTTGTCAAGCTTCCTAACAACTAAACTAAACTAAGCAAGCATAAAAACTCTCCCCATTTCTTCATTGTTTCCATTCGGTATCTTGATTTCAATGGTGGTTTTAGGTTCCAAAAACCATACCAAGCACTCCCAAGACTCCACCATCCGCAATAACACATCTCAAGCTTTCAAGAAAGGTAAGAATCTTTGACCCAAAATTATTTAAGATTTAAGTTCAAGATCCTTTAAGGTTGATTTTTGTTGCCTCAAGAACATGATGTTCTTGAGAGGAGTTAGTGTGTTGATGATGATATGTTGATTTTTAATGGTAGTATAAAGATTTAAGGCATAAACGAAACTCCGATCGTAAACGTAATCTCACTAAAACGAATAAAACGTAACTTTAAGTTTCTGCAGAAAGTCCCGAGGATGTAAACTGTAGTTTATTGAAAAATAACCCTTGATTATGATATAAAATGTTATAAGGATCCTTTAGGAGCTTGAATCGCTTGATTCCGATTTACGAATCAAAAGTTATGACCATTTTATTAAAAGTGATCACACGACAAAAACTGCTACTAATTACGAACTTTGAAAATATAAAGGATCAACTTAAAAATGTTCATAAATCATGAAATATTTACAGAGAGTAAGAAATAGATTTTATTAGCTTTCATAAAAATTTCAAGTAAAAATTTTGATTTTTTAATTTTATAAAAATGTCGGAGCCGAGATCGCGCTGAGTACGAATGTCAAAACAACCCTTTGTTAGGAAACTGTCACTTCGGGATTTTCACCCTGTTACCAGAAAACTATTTAATTTTGTCTAGATAGTGCATGCGAGAACGGTGTATCAATTGAGTTAACGATTTGAGAGATGTCAACGTTTTAGTGAAAGCGGTTTGAATAGTAAAACTCCGTAGTTGACCGAACTTTTGAAATGCTTTTCACCTAATTAAATTCATTTTATCAAAATGAAACTTTTAGGATAAATATTAAAATCACTCAAGAAACTCCTCATGGTGGTTTCGTATTAAAATATTAATTTTAAGATTTATTAAAAATGTTAGAGTGCAAGCCGCATAATAGTAATATTCGGTAAAGTCAATTCTAGAAGACCACTTTGACCGTCTGTTTCGACCAAGCAGTGATACTTATTTCGAGTCGGTCAAATAATGAAAGTTATGAAGTATTGAACTTATTAGAAGTATAAGTTGGTGATGAGAGTAGGAATACTGATTAAGATTATGATATTTGTTGAATAAAAAACCCGGAACAAGAGGAAGTCGGAAAACGTATCTTGAATTTCAGGCAAGTTTTCGAACTCTACCTTTTAGAACTGTTGTGTTGTGATTGCTTTTAAATACTGCAATATATGCATGATAAATGTTTTCGGAGATTTATAAATTTTTATATATTGAATCATAAGATATGATGATTTTGGTATAATAAAAGTACCGGACTTGAACGATATATATTTAGACCGAGGATTGGTCGGTGTAAGTTTATAAAAACCCGGAGGTATTCCGGAGTTGTTATATTTGAAAAATGTTAATGCTAGAGAATAGCGTAACATGTATATTATAGACCGAGAGTCGGTCGGTATATATATTATAGTAAAAACCAGGGAATCATCTCGGTGATGTTTTGGACGATCAAAAGTTTGCACTTATTTTATTCCAAGGGACTCGATGTCCACTTGCGAAACATTAAATACCTCGAACTTTTATTGAAATGATTTCCAAAGATTGTATTCCCTCAACTAGATTTAATTACTCGAATAATGGATATTATTTCATTGTTCATTTATTATAAGAGAAGTATTCTCCAGCGATTATTTAATTCTAACCCGATTTATTATCAAAGATTACTTTAAATTACTAAAATATAAATTAGTTGAGGAATATTATTTCAAACATTCTTTTAAAATATAATTATTCGAGTTTAATTATTTAACGATTAATATTTAATTATTTATTATTTATTAAATGATTTATTTATGATTTAAAAATCATAGAACCTGATTTAAAACACTTTCTGATTTTCGGAAAATCATTCGAATAATTACAGATCGTCGAAGAATAGTATCTCGACTTACTTAAATATTTGAATATAGTTTCAAAAGAACCCCCCCCCTTATTTAGTTATCTGTTGAAAACGGTCAACTCACATCCTTAGTACTTTTTCCGAAAACTTTCGGAAGTACATATATATATGAAGTAAAGCTATGCCTATCAACAAGCAAAACGCTTGGGGGAACTTCGATGTGGTTCGAGTTCTCGAGATATGATAGGATTTCCTAAAGGAAAAGGGACGGGTAGGATCCAAGTACTTCATGTATTGGATAGACTACTGGTACCGTAGGAGACCGTACAATATGTACCTATGGACCTACGAAGTGTGTGTATACCCGAAATGAAGACACATAGCCCGTATGCGGCAAGGGTGATAACCGAGATACGATGGTGTCGTCCTTCTACTAGTAGAAAAGGTTACTTTTATCGCAGTACGACAGATCATCATATGCGGTGGCTCCAATGAATGTCCTATTCTTCCAATTGGAATTGTAATACAATACCGTAACCCAAGCCTAAGTGATGGGTTTACCATTAAGGTATTCGCAGGATAATAAAATCCACTAAAGAATTTTTTTCATGAGAAAGTTTGTGTCACCAAGGAAAACTATTTTTGAATAAAATGTAATTATCATATATGATGTTTTACGTGAGTTTATCATACAGTCATTTTCATATTGTACATTATTATGCTGGGCATTATAGCTCACCCTTGCTTTCTTTTAAATGACACAACACAACAGATAACCAGTATGCCGGTGTGGGACTTAGTCACTTGAAATCGTGGGGAGAATCCCTTATAGCTTTATCTCAGGTGGACCAGAGTATCCAAATAGGTATAAGATGTTAGTAGTAATTATTGTAACTTCATGTAGAGGTTATGAATAATTGTTTAAGACCTTGTAAAGTACATTTGAGTAATAAAAGAAGATTACATTTTGTACATCATTTCTAAGGCTATAACTTGTGTGTGTGCGCGTGTGAGATTGGGGACTGTTGGATTATTGAATCAATACAGGTTATACATGAGTGAAGGATGGCGTGACGACCCAGATTCCTGACCCCGGATTTGGTATCAGAGCATTAATTTATAGTACTTAGATACGAGAGTGTTAGGATTTTGTCTAGATGTGAGATTTCGTAAGATCTCATATAGAGTTCATCATTGGACTACCGAATGTAGCCTCATTGTGTAGGTTAGATTAAATGTACATTTGAGGTATTAAAGTATGACTAATAGAACCATTAGAGATTATCAGGATGATGAGAAGAAATTTTTTAATCATATGTGATTTGGCAAGGATGTGGATTTAGAACTCGGAGCTGAGTCTCCGGGGCATTTGGGGTAAAGGCGATATTACCAACACCATATGTAAAATTTGATAACACGAGCCTTGTTACTCGTAGTTCTGTATAGGTTGCCCATGAAGGGGCATCACATGTGAGAACCGTAAAGTCTAATTATTAATATACAGTTGAGGTTATTGACCCAAACTAGTTAAAGGTGTCGTTTTACCAATGAGGATGGGAATGCCGTATTAATCACAAACTCACCAGAGATAGTGTCCAATATACCCTTAAGGATTCTAATTCTATTACGGAATATTTGAATGTAATATAAGAATTTCATCATAAGACGAGTACACTATGTGATATTATTAGTGCGCTTAACGTGTAAGGTTATGATGGTTTAGCTCAGAGATCGAGAGCATTGAGAATCGATGGCATGACTACAATTGAATGAAGTAAGATTACAATGAGCGATGGTTCGATCTTAGAACCTTTTAAAAAGGATAGACCAGTGAGTCTAAAGCGGAATTCTTCAGTTATTATGATGTCAGAGGCTACGTATATATACTCGTAGACTTTTAATATGTTCGGTAACGTATGTTCAATTACACACACATGCCACTGAACTTATGGACTACATTGAGATCCCTAAGAGATCTCTTTGATCTGTTCCCAGGGGGAACTGGCCACTTATAATTAGTAACAGAGTCGTGTGGCAGGAAACTATCGGCTTAACAGATGTTTTTGGAATATTTCTGAGTAATGTCTTCGAGGTAAAACACCGGAATGACAGATATACGTGCGAAAGACAAGTTAGTAAGCGATTTTAAAATAATGTTGAAAGAGAAACTATTCGAAACATGGAATTACGAAGAAGAATAGGTGGGATCATCCTTAGATGGATAATGACGAGAGTTAGGATAATCAGTGAAATATTTTGGCACCTACTCACTGTCACGTTACTCCCTCCGAATTGTTGATCATTCGTATTGCCTGGAAAAGTTATATCAGGAAATCCTTTTTGTTCCCTACTTTGAACTTCTGATGTGACCATCTTGAATAGTCTTTCTCCGCATCAGGACTTGTTCAATTCTTTTAGTTAATCCATGAACTTTCATTCATAGATTATGATCTTCTTGTTCAACTCAGAGATATTTATACTTCATTTCAATTATCCAATAGATTTTTTTTATATAAATTTTCCGTCAATTCATCGATGAATATTCATAATGAGTATCTTCATTTGATTCTTCTTTCATACTTACTCTTCTCAGTCGAGATTGTAAATATCTAACAAATTGTTAAAAAAACATGGATGATCTAATATCCATATATTCCTCGAGAATATTTTCCTCTAATCAGGATGAAATTTTATATTGAACTTTGAAATCATAGTAAGAGTATCAATTTTATATTGGTATTCCGATTCAATTCTATTTAAAGATCTGATAAAGTATGTGAACTAGGGCACCTATGAGTGTACCCTTTATTTGGAAAGAAATATTTGATAAGAGGCTATCGATTGTTCCGATGCCAAGACCACTTGATTCAGAGTTATAATTGTCTTTCACGGCCCAAATAATAAAAAAAACTCTTGATTTCAAAATCATCATCCAAGTAGCCACAATTTCTTCAGTGGTTACGAAGTTGAGATTTTTTATAAATAAACGGAAATATGCCTAGTTGCATATGTCCTCATGAATGACTAGTTAATTGTCCTAACTAGTCAAAATTTTAATTAATACGACGAAAGCCTAGCTAATCATCCTAGCTAGTTGCTATGGGCCAAACCAATTTTACTGGCCATTTTCTTAGCCGGTTGATAATATTGCTTGATATGGACTACCTATTATTTTGCTAGTTCCACTACCAATCAAATTTTTATTAATCCATAGTGCATTACATATGCAAAATTTAATTATTGATCAAATTTTCAAAGAATGATTTAATTGAGACCTAACTATGTCGCCCACTCAAACGAGAATTCATATTCAGTTTTATGAAATATTTTGTTCATGAAATATTCTATTCTTTCATTTATATAAAGAATAACCAATTAAAATCATAAAGTGATTGAAGAAAAATATACTTCCTTATTTGTTAATCATTGAGTAAAATTCCTTCCTTCAAAATAATATCATTTTGAAACCTCAATAATTAACCTTTGGTTGAGAATGTTATTTCAAATTTCCTTCGTTATTCGAAAAGAAAAGTATTCTTTCAATGGGAAAATCTTACAAGTATCATTCGTGTGATGTTATTATTCAGCAATCATTGCTTTCAATGGATATTCTCTATAATCTCACAATATAAAATTCTAAGGACATGGAAGGATAATCCTTGTTATAATCTTCCTTCCAAGTTGTAAATTTTCTGAGTGTTGTGACTCTTTTATTCAGAGCTCATTATTTGTTCAGATGTTAGACTTTGAAATCTTGTTAAGATTGTCTAAATTTCATCGATATTGTGAAAATCATTTTTCCAAGGCTAATTGCCTTCCGAACAAAGAGTGGTATAATTGAGAACCGATTGTTGTAATATGAGACTGAAAGCTCAGTGCTATGATGGTGCAATCGGAGCATCGTGATGAGTAAGTTGTTTTAAAAAGGGAATACCATGTTTAGTTATTATCATAAGGATCTTTAACATGGTTATAGAAGGACGATAATAGAAATATAACGTGATTAGTGATGTACGCTTCTGTGAAACACTATTGGGATACGAACTAATGAATTTGGGAAAGACCAATCATCTATGAATTCAAATAAGATTTTTAAAAAGTGAACATAAGATTAGTAATAACCTCTTGTTAGAAATACTCGGCGATAAAAACAGGATTTTTTATGAAATATAATGATACATCTACGCACTCAGAAAGAGAGTGGCGCATAGCCATTGAGAGCCAGCTTAAGGATCATGACATAAGGCTTCCTAATAGTGATCTAGAATAATTGCGATAAGGTTCGGACTGAAAGGGACAAGGAGTTTACTTATGAGAAAATTTTGGATTTTTTTTACACTGAACACGAGATAGAGGCCATAGTCAAATTGATCAAAGGCTATGATTGAAAAATCTATTATCATCAAGGAAAGGCCAATGTGGTGGCTGACAGTTTAAGTAGGAAAAGATATATTGAGGAAGACAAATCTCAGAATAACTGATGAGAAGGATCGCATGAAAAGAACACTTTATTACTTAACAGGAAGACTTAAAGATGCCTAAAAACATAAACGGATATTAGTCATGACAGAATATGAAAAGGGATGTCATTGAGTAGGACAGTAAGTATTCGACATGGTTGAAAATGAAAACGGAAAGGCGAGGGTTAAAATTTTGGCGATTGCGACTTGTAGATGACCCAAATAGGGGTAAGAGTTAATTATAATAAATTTTGAAGGAGGATTATCAAGAACCAAGTTAGCCTTCGTGCTATTTGAGGATTTTGAGTGATAGATTAAATAAGACCACTTACTTTATTATGCAAACGATAGATGTCCACTCTACAAAATTGTTATGAACGCGGAAGAGATAATTGGGATGGAGAGACCCTGTGACAACTGCGCCACGCAAGGACCCAAGATTTAATTAACGAGACTATTTCTCAAGATATTTTGCAAAAAAAAGGACGGACGAAGGAATGACTTAGAGTTCTCAAATCGACAAATAGATTGGGAGGACTATCCTGACCATTGAAGATATGTCTAGCGGCTTACCTTTTATTTGTAACGGTTTGGGGAATCGCCTATTGTTGACAGATAATTTGTATAGATATAATTACCATACTAGCATACGAAAAATAATCTCCGATATCTCTTACGAATGACAACATGAAAGAATGAAGGATGTCATTGTCAGAGCTGATAGAAGGCAAAGAAGATCGTACACGTCCTATAAAGGCCACTGGTAGCAGGTATTAATAAATGTGAATACGCCTAAGGTGATAGCGAGAATAACAAGTACGACCCAGAAGGTATCATAGTACTATACATATTATACCGGGAATGATTAAAGAAGTCTGACCGATGACGGAAGCTGAACGTTCCACGATCCTAAAACATGTCAATCATTTGCGTATGAAATGGTGCTTCATTCAAGATGGCAACAGGACGAGGATGTGCCTTACATTACTACGAGAAGAAATGTTAAATCTGACACTAAGCGTGTAACAGGAAACGAGCGTGTTGAAAGGTGATGAGAACTTCTTATATAAAATAATCGACAGAGATGATGCGCCAAAATGGGAAAACGTTAAGGAACGAAACTCTAGCACTAGTAGGAGCGATGGAGGGGGAAACAAATAAGTTGAAGGATGATACTAATCAAGATTCGCTAATCATTCATATTATAGATTTTAAGGGAAATGAAGTGACCAGTTGACGTTAATTGAATTATCGACAATAACGAGTTATCATGCGTACATTGGAACGACTACAAAGCTTTGTACGGAAGAAAGAATCGTTCTCCCTTAGGTTGGGAAGAAATTGGTAAGCGGAGGATACTGGACCATAGTTGAGTCCACAGACCAAGGAATTCATAGAACTTATCAGAACCCGGCTAGTGGCAGCCCAGGATGAACAATAGAGATATGCGGATCAGAACTATAATGACAGAAAGTACGAAGTAGCGAACCAAGTATTGTTGAAAGTACCTCCCGAGGAGGGAGTGATGAGATTCGAAAGGGAAAGAAATGTTAAAACCGAGATTTATTGGACCAGTTGAAGAATTAAAGGACTAAGAAAGTTGACTTATAAATTAGCACCATCGTCGAACGGTCACCAAGTTTATAACAAGTACCACGAATCGAGGTTAGGAAATTTAACCGTCAAAACGAAACATACGATTGAAAATGAGCTAATAAACTTGTAGCCAGACTTAGCGTATATCGATTAACGTGTAGAGGTCATAAGAATACAGGGACAAGTACCCGGAAATATATTGAATGGATGAGTGGAAATTTTATGAAAAGATCAAATACTGCAAGATCAACGTGAGAACTCGAGGTTGTCATGCGAGAAGCATATCCCTACCTGTTTCTGAACTGATTCCGGGACGAAATCCTTTTAGGGGGGAAGACTGTAAGAACCCAAATTTTTGACATCGGTAAAAGACCTTTATGAATAGTAATTTAATAACTTGAATTTTTGAGACCTTGTAAAACGTTTAATGAATAGTAACCCTGTGTTAGATATATTTGATAATGTCATGTGTAATATGATTTGTGTTTAAGTTTCAGATCTTACTTAACAGGACAAATCAGTACTTAACTGGAAATCAACACTTATACTGAAGATAGAACTTAAGATATCAGAACTTAAGTTATCAGAAGATATTTATCAGAAGATAATATCAGGACTTAAGATGACTATTAGATAAGGCAGGCGGCTGATTGAAAGGAAAGAAGATCGAGACTAAGACAGAAAGAAATATGCATGAAGAAGGAATTCTATGAAGAATAGAATACTTGGAAGAAAAGATAACTAGTTGTTATATTTTAAGAAACAGAATTATATTCCATATCAATTAGAATTTATCTTGTAATTGTGTAGTATATAAACACAGGCATAGGGTTTACACTATAAGTGTTATCATTATCGAAGTTATTATTCTTTGTAACCTTAGCAGCTCTCGTGATAATTTGTTCATCACTGAGAGAGGACAGTTCCATATTGTAACAGAGTTTATTGTATTGAATAAAATATGTTTTCTATTACTTGAGTTCTTATATTCGATTTGATTGTATTAAACACTGTATTCAACCCCCTTCTACAGTATGTGTGACCTAACAAGTGGTATCAGACCTATCTGTTAACACACAAACATTTTAAGATCCAAAAACAATCGTGTCTGAAGAAGAAACTCCAACCAAGCCCACCAAAACTGAAGAACCTCCAAAAACCATAACCCATAGTCGATATGAGACTATAAGAGTTCTCATGTTGAAACCTTCTGAGTATTCCATATGGAAAGTGAAGATGGCTATGTTTCTGGAAGCTACAGATCCAAAATATATCGACATGATTAATGAAGGACCACATATGCCAACCAAACTCTCTGTGGAAGTTGCAGGTCAGCCAGCAAAGTCTGTACCAAAGGAGAAAAGTGATTAATCTACTGAAGATATCTCATCGATTGCGAAGGATGCAAAGGTAAGACACTTGCTGCATAGTGCCATTGATAATGTCATGTCAAACAGGGTAATTCAATGCAAGACTGCAAAAGAGATATGGGATGCTTTGGAAACAAGGTGTCAGGGAACTGATTCAATCAAGAAGAACAGGAAGACTATACTCACTCAAGCGTATGAGCACTTTGACTCAAAGCCTGATGAGTCATTAACTGATTTATATGACAAAATTGTCAAACTCTTGAATGATTTGTCACTAGTTGACAAAGAATATGATATTGAAGATTCAAATCTTAAATTCCTATTAGCTCTTCCTGAAAGATGGGATTTGAAGGCCAAAATAATAAGAGACAACTATAATCTTGATGAAACAACTCTTGATGAAATCTATGGGATGGTCAAGACTCATGAACTTGAGATGGAACAAAAAAGCTAGATGAATGGAAGAAAGTCAAGGACAGGTGCTTTTGTGGCTGAGGAGGAAAGTCCCAAAGTTGCTGCCTCAAAGAAAGGCAAAGGAAAGGCTCTCATCACAAAGTCTGATACTGAGTCATCAAGTTCTGATAGTGATGATGACTCAGAAACTGAAAGTATACCTGAGATGGACCTTGATGAGGAGATGATGAAGCTGTGTGCTCTTATGGTGAAAGGAATCACAAAGATTGCATACAGGAAATTTAGGAGAGGAAAGAAGTTTTCCAGGAAAGGTGCAAGTTCTGATAAGAAAGGTTTCAGAAAATCTGAAGGCAAAGGAGGAAAGTCTGAGAGAGAAGATTACTCGAATGTTAAATGCTACAACTGTGGTGAGAAAGGCCACATATCTCCTGATTGCAGAAAAGGAAAGAGTGACAAAGGCAAGGCTCTTGTCACAAAGAAGAAAAGCTGGTCAGATGCTTCAGATTCTGAGGATGAGGAGAACTATGCCTTGATGGCAAATACTGATGGCAGTTCTGATACTGCTGACTTAAAGGTACCTCAAACTACTTATGCCTTTCATACTGATGATATTACTGAGTTGAGAAGATATCTTAAAACCATGTTCATTAGTTATAAAGATCAAACTTTAACATGTGAAAGATTAACTTTTGAAAATCTTGCTAATAAAAAGAGAAATGATTATTTAGAAAAAGAGTTAGTCATGTTCCATCAAACTCAGAAAGATAGAGATGATGCCTTTTATGTTAGTGATGAAGTGCTAAAAATGAATGAATCTCTAAAAACTGAGTTAGAAAAGGAAAGAGAGATTATCAGGACTTGGACTAACTTTGGTAGAACAACTCAGGATATTCTTAGTAGTGGAAACTGGAAAGAGGGCTTAGGTTATGGAGATGATAAGAACAGTAAGGGAATTGTAGAAACTGAGCCTATAGTTGTTAAACAAAAACCAAAGGTAAATCCTATTAAGTTTGTAAATGCAAAGTTTGATCTTGAGAAATCAGAAGTTGATGAGAAAGTAACTTCTTACAAACCTAAACAGGATAAGCCAACTGAAGTTAACATAGGCTTAATAATGAAGAAGCAGCTTAAACATAAGCTGAAAGATGTTAAGAATGTAAACAAGGTAAAGGCACCTAGAAAAAATAGGAATGGAATGGAAGGTGTGAACAAAAGTAACAATTATAAGCCTGTTCCTACTGCTCCTAGAAAAACATGTCATAACTGTGGAAACTCTAACCATCTGGCTTCTTTTTGCAGGAAGAATAAGAACATAAACTCCTTACCTTCAAAGTCAGGAGTTAAGAGTCAGTCTATTAGATATAAGCCACAAAATCCTTGTTTTCGTTGTGGTAGTTTATGGCATTCCATTTATACTTGTAAGGAATATCATAGTTTGTACTATGATTATTATCAAATAAAACCTTCTGTAAAGAAAGTTAGCATTATTCCTTCTAGTGTAAGTTCTGATGCAAAGTCTGATATTGCAAATTCTGATAAGAAAACTGTTAACATAAAATCTGATGCTAAATCCGCTGCAAATGTTAACAAACTTAAAAAGGCCAAAGGATCAAGCAAGTCTGGGTCCTTAAAACTAATCATTAGTGGTCTTTGTGATTGCAGGGCAACAGGAAAAACATCCTAGTTCTGGACAGTGGATGTTCAGGACATATGACTGGAAATAAAGCCCTGCTATCAGACTTTGTAGAGAAAGCTGGCCCAGGTGTTTCTTATGGAGATGGCAACATTGGAAAAACTCTGGGATATGGCAATATCAATCTTGGGAATGTCATCATTGAAAAAGTAGCTCCAGTCTTAGACAAAATCTGCTGAGTGTGAGTCAAATATGTGATAGAGGTTATCTTGTGGATTTCTTTGAAGAACACTGTGAAGTTGTAAGCAAATCTACAGGCAAAGTTATTTTGAAAAGATACATGCATGGTAACATTTATGAAGCCAAGCTTTCAACAAGTACTGATGGTTCCGCAATCTGTCTGTTAAGTAGAGCATCAATTGAAGAAAGCTGGGATTGGCACAAGAAACTCTCTCATTTATTTTTTAACAATATAAATGAACTAGTCAAGAAAGATCTTGTGAGAGGACTGCCAAAATCAGTATTTGCTCCTGATGGCCTTTGTGATTCATGTTAGAAGGCAAAACAAAGAAAATCTTCATTCAAGAGCAAGACTGAATCATCAATTCTTGAGCCTTATCACCTACTACATGTTGATCTATTTGGTCCAGTAAATGTCATGTCTATTGCAAAGAATAAATATGTTATGGTCATAGTGGATAAGTTCACCAGATACACATGGGTGTATTTCTTGCACACAAAAAGTGAAACTGCATCTATCTTGATTGATCATCTCACGCAACTGGATAAATTGGTCAAAGATTCTGTGAAGATCATAAGAAGTGATAATGGCACTGAGTTCAAGAATTTGATCATGGAAGAGTTCTGCAAAGACCATGGAATAAAGCATGAATTTTCTGTTCCTGGAACTCCACAGTAAAATGGAATTGTTGAGAGAAAGAATAGAACTCTTATTGAAGTTGCACGAACTATGCTTGATAAGCAAAGTTGCCAACCTACTTTTGGGCTGAAGCTGTGCAGACTGCTTGTTTTACTCAGAATGCAATACTTATCAACAAGCATGGAAAAACACCATATGAGATGGTGAAGAAAAAGAATCCAAATCTGAAGTATTTTCATGTATTTGGATGCAAGTGTTTTATTCTTAAAATCATCCCGAACAGCTATCCAAATTTGATCTAAAAGCTGATGAAGGGAATTTTTGTTGGATATCCACTTTCCACAAAACCCTTCAGAGTCTACAATTTATGAACAAGGGTTGTCATGGAATCTATCAATGTCTCTTTTGATGATAAGAAGATTACTGGACTTGAAGATTTCAATGATCATGATCAGCTGAGATTTGAAAATGAAGTTTTAAATTCTGATTCTGTAAATCCTGACAGTCTAAATCCTGATATTGCAAACTCTGATGGATTAAACTCTGATGTTATTAAAACTGTGGTGACTATGCCTAAGGAAGATGCACCTGTGCAGGGGGAGCATACTGAAGATCCAACCACATCTCAAGAAGCATCAGAACCTACAACAGGCTCTTCAAGGTCTGATTGGCCAAGTTCTGATAATTCTGGAAACTCATGTTGTGATATTTCTGGAAACTCAAATTCTGAAGGATCCAACTCAGAGAGCATAATTTCAAGGGGAGCATCAGAAAATGTTGATGGAGACAACATGGATCATGGGGGAGCATCCACTTCTAGAGATAACCTTCCATCTGCAAGGAAGTGGACTAAAGCACATACACCTGACTTAATTATTCGAAATCCTGATACAGGTGTCAGAACTAGAATAGCTACATCAAATGAATGTCTATATCATTCTTTCCTTTCTCAGACTGAACCAAAGAAAGTGGAAGAAGCTCTTCAAGATGTTGATTGGGTGCAAGCAATGCAGGAAGAGTTAAATGAATTTGAAAGAAATAAAGTATGGACCCTAGTGTCAAGACCAAAGAACAGGTCTGTTGTTGGTACAAAGTGGGTGTTCAGAAACAAAACTTACAGTGATGGCATAATTACAAGGAACAAAGCAAGGCTGGTTGCAAAAGGATACTCTCAACAGGAGGGAATTGATTATGATGAAACATTTGCACCAGTTGGTAGATTGGAAGCCATAAGGATATTTTTGGCTTATGTTGCTCACAAGAAGTTTAAAGTCTTTCAAATGGATGTGAAAAGTGCTTTTCTCAATGGAGAATTGGAAGAAGAGGTATATGTTGAACAACCTCCAGGCTTTGTAGATCCCAAATTTCATTGAAAGCGGAATATTTTTATGAGTCTAGAAGCTTTCGTTTCGTATTAAACGGACGAATGGTTGATTTAATATGAATTTTTAAACATTTTTCAAAATTAAAACGGGTCTCCGAATCATTTTATAATTAAATAATAGGGCTCGAACACCAGAAAATATTTTTTTAAGAATTATCGAGCCTGGAAAATAATTTAAAATAATATTTTAAAGCTCGAAACTATTTTTCGGAATTTTTAAATCAAAAATAAATTATTAAATCTAATTAAATAATCAATTAAATTAATTAATAACTAATTAAATTAATTAATCAATTAATATTTAAATTAATTAACTAATTAAATAATTAATTATCAACTAAAATTAATTAATTAAATAATTTGGATTTATTTTTGAATTAAAATAAATTTTCAGAATTAAAATAATGATTTTCAAAATAAAAATGAATTTTCAGAAATTCAAAATAGGATTTTTGAATTATTTTAAAAACTAAAAACTAGAAACAGGATTTAAATTAGGGGTTAGGGTTTGGATGGATCAAACTCGGGTTATAGACAAAACCCAACGGGTTGGAACCGGGTCGGACCAAGAACAGGTCTGCCGGAATCTGGGAAACCCAGAAACCGGTGGTCGTTCTGGTCGCCGGATAGAATTCCGGCAAGTCCCAAAACCCAGTCAACACAGCCAGGTTTTCACAGATTTCAAGCACAAACCATCCCACTTCCTTTCAACAGCAACTCTGATATCTTAACAACTACAGACCATCACCAGCTCATCTTCTCCGATGAAAATCAAACAAAAACCGGCGAAAAGCCAGCGAACTTCCGGTGAAGTTCGATTATGCTTAAAACTTGCTGAAAACTCGCGATTTTGATGTCAAAACAACACTAATTCAACACTCAAACTATTAAAAATCATAAAATTACCAACACATCAACCTAGAAACCAGAAATTCGAAATCAAAAACACAAAAAAATGGAGAACTCGACTTGAACATCTAGCAATGGAACGTGTATAATGTTTACATGAATCGACTGCTCTAATCATGGAAAAGCTATTAAAATCATCAAAAACGTCCAAAACAATCCAGAAATCATACACCCAATTCGAACAAAAGAACTCTAAAAAAATGAAAATTTGATTCGTTACCAATTGATAAAATCCGATGATATGAATTTGTAGAGTTCATCACAAGCTTCAATTTGGTTAATACTTCAAAAACAGAGACCAGAATCACCTCCAAATTCTAGTTCGATTCTCAGAAACTCAAGAACACTATGAACAAATTAGAGGATTTTATGATTTTCTGGAAAATAAAAATAAAAAACTATTTTTTTATAATAATTAATAATAAAAAAAAACTATTTATATTTATAGAATATTGGTACGCATTGGATCATATTGGGTCGATAAATTAGTTGCTCAGCCGCTAAGTAACTACAAAACGATCCAAAAATAGATTACTTAGTCGCTAAGTAACTATAAAAACGATACAATTAATACCCGATTTGGATAATTATCAAAACCGAGCTTCTCATAAAACACCATATACGAAAATAATGTAAAAATATCCCGTCTCTTGAGAATACGGGTTTTGTTGATTTATCGAAATGGTTATCGTATCGAAAATTGTACGCCGGGACACGCACGTGTCAAACCGTAATCCGGATCGAAAATGTCAAAAGTCGGAAAATGTCCGAAATTACCAGATTAGGTTAGGAAGGAGTTTTCGGGAGAGTTTCGGGTTATAAAAACATAAAAATAGTTGAAGTTGGACGATTCCCGGCCTTATAAAACAGTTTTGTAATTATTCAGAAAATAATTAATAAATACATAAATCATTATAAAATCATCTAATAGCCCAAAAATTAGCAGAAAAATATCACAATTATCTATATTTAATTTTGAACATATAAAAATTAAAATACTCAAATAATATCACATATAAATATCCAAAACATCAACTCCAATAACAGATAATTCACTAAAATTCACATAAAAATCACATAAATAATTCTGAATAATAATAATAATAATATTTGAAAATATGAGATATTACAATCTACCCCCTTATAAGGATTCCGTCCTCGGAATCAGCAGAAGAGAGCACTAGGGATCTTCTATCCAACTTTCCATTCCCAAATAACCTCAATTTTCTAAAATCTCAAATTAATCTTGTATTTCTTGTCTAATAAAACTTTTACAGGAGCTTCGCTGTGCACCACTGTTCCATTCACACCCTTTGACCAATTCTTCAATAGAATCACTTTTTACTGATTGCGAGAAAGAAGAATAGAGAGAAAGATAGAGAGAAAGAAAAGAAAGAGAGAGATAAAGAAAGAAGTAAAGAAACAGATCGATCGTTATACGCCACTGATATTCTAATCGCATTGCAATCCACTGTCGTCCTTGGTAATTCCATCACACCACCTTACTTTGACTTGACCAGGATAACTCAGTTTACCTTGATTGACATACCTTCAAATATTTGGAATAATAAAATCATGAAATTTCAAAAAGAAAAGAATTTGATGCCATAACAAGACCAAAATTTGAATTTGAGAAAAAGTATTGTTGAAATGAAAGAATAACTGAGAGATCAATGTGATCAAATGAACTTAGTATTGCGTGCCCAAATTAAGACACTACTAAAGGTTGTTAACCTTCATGTATTCACAATACACACAAGTGATGGAGTCCCATCCAACTCCTATCACACAGACAGGTATACCTTGTGTCCCCTATATTTAGGGTTGTTCATCTCAGTCAGAATAAAGGAATATGAAAGATATTCAAAATCAAATGGATAGAACTGAAAAGATTTCAAAGCTGATATTTCTGAAGGAAATAAAATCCAGAGAACAAAATTCTGGCACGAAATGAATAAACTGATGTTAGGGATTATGTCTTCTAACTGATATTTCTTTTTGAGAGAAGTCAAAAGAATTTATTGAAAAAGAAGGTATTGCCAACGTCTTAATATTTATCTCCAATTTGAACTCTCCAGTTGACTCGCCATCTGATTCTAGACGCTTCTTCATGTTCCAAGGATATTGCTAATCTTCATTATCGTCAAATCGTAGTAGCCTCGGAAGATTCCACAATATAAATTTGCAGTTTCCCGGAGTTCTATCCAGCTCAGCACAATCATCTCAAACACATGCGCCTACCTTAACTTATTCGTTGGTACTATATCCAATAGTCCAACAGGAACTCGATATGAGCTCAAACGTCCTCACATAGCTATACACACCCCTGCACACTCTCGTTTCTAGTTTACTATAACCTCAGCTCTGATACCAACCTGTCACGTCCCCAAATCCGGGGTCAAGGGATTTGGTCGTCACTATGAAACCTCAATCCAAATCAACCTATTTAATCAATAAATAAATATCAGCGGAAGATATTTATCATAAATGACCCCAACTAGTCCAAGATCTTTTAAAGTTACAGTTCTAGAAATAAGAATCCAAATTCCATAAATAAATTTTAACTTTCTTTTAAAACTCTTTTGAACAATTTCCAAACTTAAAGCTAAACCCCCTAGTATAACTTTGAAGAGAAGTATACTAGGCCCAACTATAAAATAACACAATTATAATATAATATAATATAATATAATATAAACAACTTTACATAAAAGAACATACACTAATTCGCAACCCTGGACCAACCACTTTCCTAAAAGCGTCTTCTTTGCTTCCTTGAATTACGCAGCTAAACAGCGCAAGCTAATCCTCACTGGAGGTTAAATTTAAAAAACAGGCAAGTATGAGCGGAAGAAATACTCAGCAAGTTCATTATAGTAAATATCGTGTCATTTTGATATAAAACCGACATTTGCAATAGCGCAGAACATTTAAAGTCATAATTGCTGAATCATAAAATTTTAGTTGAGGAATCCCAGAATTGATTCCTTAATTGTATTCAAAACCATTTTGATATTTTTAAGCGAAATGCTTCAACAATACTTTGAATTTTGACGAGAATAAAACTCGTAAAACAGTATTTACGGAAATATCGTAAACCACAATAACATGAAACAATGATTATGGATTGAATCATAAACTTTGCTCAAAACCTAACTCTTGAAATTAATACTTATTTTGCTGTCATATCAGATTATATATCAATACGAACTTTGATGCTCACAACATCCAATACCGAAGTCAACATCAATCATCTATACTAATACCACCTTTGATATTTAACAACAACGTAAGTATCAACATAAATCAAAATCTAAATAAAAACCACAATTCACTTTTAATCCAAAACAGAATCAGTTGATAAATCATTTGTTCTATTATTATCAAAACAATTTAGAAAACCGTATTTTAGATTGGAACAAATAATATTTCATGTTGTTCCCGATGATCAGTCGCGAAACAACACCGGTATCCCACAGCCATACCGTAAATATAGGTACTACCCGTATCCCGAAGACATACGGTACCTATAGGGATAACTAGCCTTGAAAGATATTATAGCTGGACCGATATCTCGATCACCTACGATGTAACCAGTAACAAGTAACCATTCCAATCTTAAAAACCTTTTTATTGAAAAAGGAGCCGAATCATTCGACATCCTAAATAATTTTATTACCCCATTCCCTTGGGCAGAAATCCTCGCAACAAAATTATCTTTCTCAAAATCCAAAACATTTATAAATCCAGTAATTTGATAAGTAAAATCAATTAGCTATTCTGAACATAGAATAGCAGATGAGTACTTGCATAAACAGAATCATTTAATTCAGCGATATGTAAAACATTTATCAATTTTAAACTGAGAATAGGGGAAAGTAATACTTGCATGATAAGATTTAAAATAAATATCACTTGAACAATAAGTGATGATAGGGATACTTGCATAATATGATTCGAAATAAACGTCACTTGAACGATAAGTGAAGTCAGGGGTACTTGCCTTTGGGTTTTAGTAGTTAGTCACACTCGCAAAGACGCATCAATTCTGGCATTCTGTCTCAAAATATCACCGTCCTTCTTTTCATCACTTTACTGATATGCTGCTCCTGCTATTGCTAGAAGTCAGATATTCAATACCATTCCAATACCATTCCTGCTATTATCGATAAGGTTTGACTCAGTATGTTTAAAACTGAAATCAGATAAAAGTATGATTTATCGATCAAAAATCGACTCAGAATGATTCGTAAAACAAGAGACCTTTCGAAACAAAAAGGATTTGGGTCTCGAAAGTATTTTTATGAGTCTAGAGGCTTTCGTTTCATATTAAACGGATGAACGGTTGATTTAATATGAATTTTTAAACATTTTTCAGAATTAAAATGGGTCTCCGAATCATTTTATAATTAAATAATAGGGCTCGAACACCCGAAAATAATTTTATAAGAATTATCGAGCATGGAAAATAATTTAAAATAATATTTTAAAGCTCGAAACTATTTTTCGGAATTTTTAAATCAAAAATAAATAACTAAATCTAATTAAATAATCAATTAAAATTAATTAATAACTAATTAAATTAATTAATCAATTAATATTTAAATTAATTTACTAATTAAGTAATTAATTATCAACTAAAATTAATTAATTAAATAACTTGGATTTATTTTTGAATTAAAATAAATTTTCAGAATTAAAATAATGATTTTCAAAATAAAAATGAATTTTCAGAAATTAAAATAGGATTTTTGAATTATTTTAAAATCTAAAAACTAGAAACAGGATTTAAATTAGGGGTTAGGGTTTGGATGGATCAAACTCGGGTTATAGACAAAACCCAACGGGTTGGAACCGGGTCGGACCAAGAACGGGTCCGCCGGAATCCGGGAAACCCAGAAACCGGTGGCCGTTCCGGTCGCCGGACAGAATTCCGGCAAGTCCCAAAACCCAGTCAACACAGCCAGGTTTTCACAGATTTCAAGCTCAAACCATCCCACTTCCGTTCAACAACAACTCTGATATCTTAACAACTACAGACCATCCCCAACTCATCTTCTCCGATGAAAATCAAACAAAAACCGGCGAAAAGTCGGCGAACATCCGGTGAAGTTCGATTATGCTTAAAACTTGCTGAAAACTCGCGATTTTGATGTCAAAACAACACTAATTCAAAATCATAACCAACACATCAACCCAAAAACCAGAAATTCAAAATCAAAAATACAAAAAAACGGAGAACTCGACTTGAACATCCAGCAATAGAACGGGTATAATGTTTACATGAATCGACTGCTCTAATCATGGAAAAGCTATTAAAATCATCAAAAATGTCCAAAACAATCCAGAAATCATACACCCAATTCGAACAAAAGAACGCTAAAAAATGAAAATTTGATTCATTACCAATTGATAAAATCTGATGATATGAATTGGTAGAGTTCATCACAAGCTTCAATTTGGTTATTCATACTTCAAAAACAGAGACCAGAATCACCTCCAAATTCTAGTTCGATTCTCAGAAACTCAAGAACACTATGAACAAATTAGAGGATTTTATGATTTTCTGGAAAATAAAAATAAAAAACTTATTTTTTTTTATAATAATTAATAATAAAAAACTATTTATATTTATAGAATATTGGTACGGATTGGATCATATTGGGTCGATAAATTAGTTGCTTAGCCGCTAAGTAACTACAAAACGATCCAAAAATAGATTACTTAGCCGCTAAGTAACGATAAAAACGATACAATTAATACCTGATTTGGATAATTATCAAAAACGAGCTTCTCATAAAACACCATATACGAAAATAATATAAAAATATCCCATCTCTCGAGAATACGGGTTTTGTTGATTTATCGAAATGGTTATGGCATCGAAAATTGTACGCCGGAACACGCACGGGTCAAACCGTAATCCGGATCGAAAAAGTCAAAACACGGAAAATGTCCAGAATTACCAGATTAGGTTAAAAAAGAGTTTTCGGGAGAGTTTCAGGTTTAAAAACATAAAAACAATTGAAGTTGGACGATTCCCGGCCTTATAAAACAGTTTTGTAATTATTCAGAATATAATTAATAAATACATAAATCATCATAAAATCATATAACAATCCAAAAATTACCAAAAAAATATCACAATTATCTATATTTTATTCTGAACATATAAAAATTAAATTACTCAAATAATATCACATATAAACATCCAAAACATCAACTCCAATAACAGATAATTCACTAAAATTCACATAAAAATCACATAAACAATTCCAAATAATAATAATAATAATATTTGAAAATATGAGATATTACAAAGCAAGAGATAAATCTAGATTGGGCAGTTCTGATGAAAGAAGAGTACATAACACTACCAATGATCCAACTTCCTTAAGTGAACCAGGTGTTGGAGCAACTCCTGAAAGATTAAATCGACTTGAATCTGTACAAATGGTTTACCATACCTTTTTGAAAGAACATATCTTGTTATATTTTATGATAGATGGAAGGGTATACCAGATTAGGCAGAATGCTATACCACTGTAGTATTTTGAGGAACGGGAACATGTTCTATTCCTACTTCAAGTGAAAAACAGATTAACAGATAGTGTTGCAGGTTATTTAAAGTCTCAAATTCAAAAACAGAAGAAGCTTTATTCTGTAAAGTCTAACAGCACATACTGTCCCAAGTACAGAGATCACAAAGGTGATATTGTCGAAATGAATCCTAACTCTGCTAAGATCATAACTACTTTTCTGGGTTATAAGGCTATGAAATTCAATTTAGAGTCTGACAAGGCATATCTGATTAGACTAGATCAGGAGATAAGAAAAGCTAAGATAAATGATCTCAGAGCAGCTATTTTTCAAATTGGTGAAGATACAGCTGAACTGATAAATGCTAAAAAGAGGATGGTCAATGAACTTGAATATGCTGAGAGATGTTTGTTGAAGAACTATCTGAGAATAACTCCTGATATCAAAGAGATCAGAAATTGAAGCCAAGTCAAAGATCTACAACTGCTTAAATTTTGAAGTGTATACAGACTGAAGCTGTTATTAGAAGTTAAAGATGGTAAAGCTGAAAGGACTGTAAGTTATAGTTATCTAGTCAAATTCTCATGCATTTGTACTTAATGTTTTTGACATCATCAAATATTTGTTGAACTTGTATATTATGCTAATTTACAAGTTGGGGGATATTGTTAGATATATTTGATAATGTCATGTGTAATATGATTTGTGTTTAGTTTTCAGATCTTATTTAACAGGACAAATCAGTACTTAACTGGAAATCAGCACTTATACTGAAGACAAAACTTAAGATATTAGAACTTAAGTTATCAGAACTTAAGTTATCAGAAGATATTTATCAGAAGATAATATCAGGACTTAAGATGACTTTCAGATAAGGCAGGCGGCTGATTGAAAGGAAAGAAGATCAAGACTAAGACAGAAATGAATATGCATGAAGAAGGAATTCTATAAAGAATAGAATACTTGGAAGAAAAGATAACTAGTTGATATATTTTAGGAAGCAGAATTATATTCCATATCAATTAGAATTTATCTTGTAACTGTGTAGTATATAAACACAAACATAGGGTTTACACTATAAGTGTTATCATTATCGAAGTTATTATTCTTTTTAACCCTAGCAGCTCTCGTGATAATTTGTTCATCACTGAGAGAGGACAGTACAATATTGTAACAGAGTTTATTGTGTTGAATAAAATCTATTTTCTGTTACTTGAGTTCTTATATTCGATTTGATTGTAGTAAACACTGTATTCAACCCCCTTCTACGGTGTGTGTGACCTAACACCCTGACGGACGGGGAAAAACGTTTTATCCCACACTATGTTGTGCATAAGAAAATGAGTTTCGGAATTGATAACATGATTATACATACCAAATGAGTGTATGTAAAAGCTATTAGTTTTCGAAGAAAACGAACTTTGAAAAATGACCATATTTACGAATCATCAAGGATTATGGGAATCATAATATAATTACGAATTTAAAACCCTACGGAGTTATATTTAAGTATGATAATTCAAAAGATAAGGAATAAATACGAAAGGAATTACGTCACGAACCATTTACGAGAAAGTATTTCGAAAACGTTAAAGCGACCGAGCGAATGCGCAAACGATTGAATAAACGCAACGCACTAACTAACCATGGTAAGAAAGTAACCATGGTTACTTTATCAAATAATGAGCTAGAGATAGGATGATCAACCAAGGCTAAGCAAATAGTGAGCTAAAAGGCTAAGTTAAGTAGATTAGCTTACAAACTACAAGGCTAGCTAGTTTTCTTTTCCATGGATTTGGAAACAAGAATAAACCTAGGATCCTAAACTAGAAGATATCAATCAATATAAGATATCACAAGCTATGACAACCTCATTTCCAAGAAGCAACCAAGGAAGCAAGCATAAAAACTCTCCCCATTTCTTCATTGTTTCCATTCGGCTTCTTCTTCTTCACCAAGGAATTCAAAATTAAATCTCCAAGTTCTAGCCATGGTTAAATCCTCCTATTAATTCTCAAGCTTCCTAACAACCAAACTAAGGTAAGATAATTCTTTGACCCCTTTCTCCCTTTCTATCAAGGTTTGATGGGTGAAATAAAATCAAGAAAGTTGCTAGTGAATAGTATGAATAGTAACTCTTCTTGGTTTCTTGATTTCAATGGTGGTTTTAGGTTCCAAAAACCATACCAAGCACTCCCAAGACTCCACCATCCTCAAGAACACATCTCAAGCTTTCAAGAAAGGTAAAAAATTTTGACCCAAACTTATTTAAGATTGAAGTTCAAGATTGTTGTTGAAATCTTGAAATCTTGATGTTTACCTAAGTAGATTTAAGGTTGATTGTTGTTGCCTCAAGAACATGATGTTCTTGAGAGGAGTTAGTGTGTTGATGATGATATGTTGATTGTTGGTGGTAGCATAAATATTTAA
Source organism: Apium graveolens (assembly GCF_009905375.1). Taxonomy (NCBI): domain Eukaryota; kingdom Viridiplantae; phylum Streptophyta; class Magnoliopsida; order Apiales; family Apiaceae; genus Apium; species Apium graveolens. Next base: position 134,821,377 of record NC_133650.1, on the reverse strand, counting down.
GGCGTAAACGAAACTCCGATCGTAAACGTAATCTCACTAAAACGAATAAAACATAACTTTAAGTTTCTGCAGAAAGTCCCGAGGATTTAAACTATATTTACTTGAAATATAACCCTTTATTATGATAGAAAATGTTATAAGGATCGTTTAGGTGCTTGAATCTCTTGATTCCGATTTAAGGATCAAAAGTTATGACCATTTTATTAAAAGTGGTTCACGCGACAAAAACTGCTACTAATTACGAAATTTGAAAATATAAAGGGTCAACTTAAAAATGTTCATAAATCATGAAATATCTACAGAGAGTAAGAAATATATTTTACTAGCTTCTATAAAAATTTCAAGTAAAAATATTGATTTTTCAATTTTATAAAAATGTTGGAGCCGATGTCACGTGGAGTACGAATGCTAAAACAACCCCCTGTTAGGAAACTGTCACTTCAGGATTTTCATCCCTGTTACCAGAAAACTATTTTCAAATAATGTGTCCAAAATTTTGTCTATATCGTGCACGCAAAAACGTTGCATCAATTGAGTTAACGGTTTGAGAGATATCAACGTTTTAGTGAAATCGGTTTGAATAGTAAAACTCCATAGTTGACCGAACTTTTGAAATGCTTTTCACCTAATTAAATTCATTTTATTAAAATGAAACTTTTAGGATAAATATTAAAATCACTCAAGAATCTCCTGAAGGTGGTTTCTTATTAAAATATTAATTTTAAGATTTATTAAAAATGTTAGAGTGCAAGCCGCATAATAGTAATATTCGGTAAAGTCAATTTTAGAAGACCACTTTGACCGTCCGTTTCGACCAAGCCGTGATACTTATTTCGATTCGGTCAAATAATGAAAGTTATAAAGTATTGAACTTATTAGAAGTATAAGTTGGTGATGAGAGTAGGAATACTGATTAAGATGATGATATTTGTTGAACAGAAAACCCGGAACGAGAGGAACACGGAAAACGTATCTTGGATTCCAGGCAAGTTTTCGAACTCTACCTTTTAGAACTGTTGTGTTGTGATTGCTTTTAAATACTGCAATATATGCATGATAAATGTTTTTGGAGATTTATAAATTGTTATATATTGAATCATAAGATAGGATGATTTTGGTGTAATAAAAGTACCAGATTTGAATGATATATATTTAGACCGAAGATTGGTCGGTGTAAGTTTATAAAAACCCGGAGGTATTCCGGAGTTGTTATATTTGAGAAATTTTAATGCTATAGAATGGCGTAACATGTATATTATAGACCGAGAGTCGGTCGGTATGTATATTATAGTAAAAACCAGGGAATCATCTCGGTGATATTTTGGACGATCAAAAGTCTGCACTTATTTTATTCCAAGGGACTCGATGTCCACTTGCGAAACATTAAATACCTCGAACTTTTATTAAAATAATTTTCAAAGATCGTATTCCCTCAACTAGATTTAATTACTCGAATAATAGATATTATTTCATTGTTCATTTATTATAGGAGAAGTATTCTCCAACGATTATTTATTTCTAACCCGATTTATTATCAAAGATTACTTTAAATTACTTAAACATAAATTAGTTGAGGAATATTATTTCAAATATTCTTTTAAAGTATAATTATTCGAGGTTTAATTATTTAATGATTAAAATTTAATTATTGATTATTTATTAAATGATTTATTTATGATTTAAAAATCAAAGAAACTGATTTAAAACACTTTCTGATTTTCAGAAAATCATTCGAATAATTTCAGATCATCGAAGAATAGTCTCTCGACTTATTTAAATATTTGAATATAGTTTCAAAAGAAACTCCCCCCCTTATTTAATTATCTGTTGACAACGGTCAACTCACATCCTTAGTACTTCCTCCGAAAACTTTCGGAAGTACATATATATATATATATGAAGTAAAGTTATGCCTATCAACAAGCAAAATGCTTGGGGGAACTTCGATGTGGTTCGAGTTCTCGAGATATGATAGGATTTCCTAAAGGACAAGAAAGGGGTATGATCCAAGTACTCCGTGTATTGGATAAACTACTGGTACCGTAGGAGACGGTACAATATGTACCTAAGGACCTGCGAAGTGTGTGTATACCCAAAATGAGGAAACATAGCCCGTATGCGGCAAGGGTGATAACCGGGATACGAAGGTGTCGTCCTTCTACTAGTAGAAAAGGTTACTTTTATTACAGTACGACTGATCATTGTATGTGGTGGCTCCAACGAATGTCCTATTCTTCTAATTGGAATTGTGATGCAATACCGTAACCCAAGCCTAGGTGCTGGGTTTACCTTTAAGGTATTCGCAGGATAATAAAATCCACTAAAGAATTATTTTCATGAGAAGGTGTGTGTCACCAAGGAAAACTATTTTTGAATAAAATGTAATTATCATATATGATGTTTTACGTGAGTTTATCATACAGTCATTTTCATACTGTACATTATTATATTGGGTATTATAGCTCACTCTTGCTTTCTTTTAAATGACACAACACAACAGATAACCAGTATGCCGGTGTGGGACTTAGTCACTTGAAATCGTGGGGAGAATCCCTTACAGCTTTGTCTTAGGTGGACCAGAGTATCCAGATAGGTATAAGATGTTAGTAGTAATTATTGTAACTTCATGTAGAGGTTATGAATAATTGTTTAAGATCCTGTAAAGTACATTTGAGTGTAATAAAAGAAGATTACATTTTGTACATCGTTTCTAAGGCTATAACTTGTGTGTGTATGTGTGCGTGAGATTGGGGTCTGTTGGATTATTGAATCAATACAGGTTATACATGAGTGAAGGATGGTGTGACGACCCAGATTCCTGACCTCGGATTTGGGGGCGTTACACTCTTCAACATGAAAATAGTCTTGACTTCAGAATCTAACCTCCTTTTAGCATATTTCCTTGAAAAGCTCATTTATTCATCCAACTAATGCCTGTAATGCAAAAACATAAAAATACATCAAAAATACCAATAACTTGAGTCCAAAACATCCACTTAAGCTTGTAATGAATAATTCTAAGTAGATATAAAATCCATTTATCAAGAGACATCCGTCGAAATAGTAGTTGAGAAATTCAATGGATAATTGTTGTTAAGCACATCCGTCGAGAGACAATCACTAGTCGACGGATGGAGAATATTCGTCGAAAGAGTAGAAATAATAGAGTTTGGAGTTGAAACTACTGTAGAATATATGATGATTTATTTGAGATTATGCACAGATTTCTCAGTAGAATCAGAAAGAAATGGCAAGTGAGCCAACAAATCATCCAAAAGATGATGCTCACTTGCTTGAGATTTTGGCTTCTCCATGAGAGTTAAAGATGGAGAATCAGGAATTGATGTGTTTATCATGTCCACATCTAGTGAGTTTGTGGGAAAATTTTGTGTGTGAGGTGTTTCAATTATGAGAGAGTTTGGCTGTGACTCCATATTTTTTGGAACCACATCAATATGACTTTGAGATGGTGCATTAACTGAGTCTTTGACTGTAGTTAGCACTGTGTGTGCACCCTGTGTATCCCCAATTATTTTAGATTTCTTCTTTCTTATGTAAGTTTGAGGTTGGTCTGTGTCCCTAACCCTTTTGGCCTGTGCTCTTGGTTGAGAGCTTGTTTCAATAGTTACATCTATTTGGGAGGATGCACTAGCAATGAGCTTAAATCCTTATTAAGAATTACAGTCTGTTGGGAGACTGCAATATGACTGGTTTGGGTTTCACTTACCTCACCCTCTTTATCCTTAGGGCTTCTTTGAATTTCACCCTGTCCCTCACCTATCTCACCATCCTGCACACTTCCCTCTTGGTGTTTGGTAGATTTTAAAACTAGTTTCTTTTGAGAGAAACTAGAGAGCGTTTTCTTTGACTTGGATTTAGAAATTCTTGATTTAGTGGCTTGGGTAGGTACCTGTTTGGTCACTGTCACAGATGCCATATACAGAGTTGTTTGTAAAGAAATTTGTGGTTGGAAGGAGACTGGTGCAGAAGAAACTACCTAATTTACCTGTTGTGCCTCACTGTGGTGATTTTCCCTGTTTAAATCAGCAATAACTCTCTTTTCTTGAACCCAACAATCAAGCTTGTTGGTTGGGTTCTCAATGACAAGATCTCCGGAAACAAAATTAGCTAGAAATATAAAGAATCTATCATAATATATGTTCTTAGACCTTTTCTTAATGTCTCCTAGTTTGTACCCTAGCTCATACATTACAAAATTACTGAATTTAAAATACTTATCACTGAGAAGCATGTAAAGCATGTTAACAATAGAATAGCTAACAACATCAAAATTACTAACCTTTCCAGAAAATGCCTTAATAGAAGAATCACAGAGAAAACTCCACTCCTTTCTAAGGCCCATTCTCCTAACCTTAACTAACTTGGAGGGATTAAGAGAATAACCCATAGAAGTAAGCATGTTTCTCACATCTGTGTCTGTGTGTGGAACAAGAGTGTTATTTTCAAGAAGTTTAAAGCATGCTTGTAGTGTATCACAATTAATGCAGTGGTCCTTACCTTTGAAAGAGAAGGTAATGCTCTTATCTTTTGAATTCAACACTTCTGTAGTCCAAATTTCCTCAACAGCTTCACAATAGATGACTGGAGATTCAAGCATAGTATAACTCAGTTTACAGCCTCGAACGAAGTCCATCATTTTGTGATAGTCCTCAGAAGCATCAATCTCCTTGTTCACCAATGCTACAAAGTCTTTCTTCTCATATAAAAACTCAGTTTGACACATAATTTTGACTACTGGTGCCATTGATGTGATTGAAAGTAGTTGTAGAAAGAGGGTTTTTGCTTTGGAGATCAAGAGAGTTAGTAGAAATTGCTTTAAGAAAGATAAAAGGAAAATGGAAAATAAAATGGGGATTTTATACTTTCTCAAAAACAAACAAGTAAAAATAAAAGTAAAATAAAATACCATATGAAATTTGCCCAAAATAGCCGTTTAAAAATAAAATAAACTGTCGAAATTCTAATGATTATCCATCGAGATATACTTACAGACTGTAAGTAAATTCAACGGATAGGAAATAGAATTAACAGCTATGATTAAAGTAATTTGACGGATGAAGATTACACAGATATCCATCGAGATAAAAAAATATCCAGAATAATATTTGATTTTTTAAAAGATAATAAAATTGAACGGATATTCATTTTCAACGGATAATGAACATCCGTCGAGATGTAAATTCTGACTTAGCCAAAATTTCATCTTTGACAAGAACCATCAAATTTTATTCTGGCTGCAATTCAAATTGCTTAGACATCAAAATAATTTATGAATATTTAAACATACCTAACTCACTTACCAACCTAGTAAAGGTGGATTCATCTAGTGGCTTGGTAAAGATGTCTGCAAGTTGCTTCTCACTTGGAACAAAATAAAGTTTCACAGTACTATTCATGACATGTTCTCTAATGAAGTGGTACTTGATGTCAATGTGCATGGTTCTTGAATGTTGTACTGGATTTTCAGTAATTGCAATGGCACTGATGTTTCACAGAAAATAGGAATCTTATCAATCTGTAGATCACAGTCCAACAGTTGTTTTTCATCTATAAAATTTGTGCACAACAACTTCCACCAGCAATATATTCAGCCTCAGCTGTAAAAGTAGAGATTGAATTTTGTGTTTTACTGAATCAGGATACTAGCTTATTTCCTAGAAATTGACAGGTTCCTGTTGTACTTTTCTATCAATTTTACAACCGACATAATCTGCATATGAATAACCAGTTAGATTAAAACCAGAATCTCTAGGATACCAAATGTCAAGTTTTGGTGTTCGTTTGAGATATCTGAAAATTCTCTTTATAGCTTTTAAGGGAGATTCTCTAGGATCAGCTTGAAATCTAGCACAAAGACATGTAGCAAACATTATATTTTGCTTACTGGCTGTTTAATATATAAGTGCACCAATTATGCCTCCATAGCTTGAAATATCCACAGACTTTTCAGTAGTGTTTAATTCAAGTTTAGTGGCAGTGGTCATGGGAGTTTTTGCAGATGTGTAATCCATTAAATCAAACTTTTTTAAAAGATCATAAATAGATTTTGTTTGACTAATAAATATTCCATCACTAACTTGCTTAACTTGTAAACCACGAAAGTAAGTTAGTTCTCCCATCATGCTCATTTCATATTTACTTTGCATCAATTTGGCAAACTTTTTGCAAAGTTTCTCATCTGTAAAGCCAAATATAATATCATCTATATAAATCTGAACAAGTATACTAGAGCCATTAACATTTCTAAAGAATAAAGTTTTATCAACATTACCTCTTGTGAAATGAATTTTTAAGAGAAACTTTGATAAAGTGTTATATCAGGCTCTAGGTGCTTGCTTCAATCAATATAGTGCTTTCGAAAGATAGTAGACATATTCTGGAAAGTTGGGATCTTTAAAACCAGAAGACTGACTGACATAGACTTCCTCTTCCAAATCTTCATTTAGAAATGCACTTTTAACATCCATTTGATAGACCTTAAAATTGGCATGGGCTGCATAGGCTAGAAAAATTCTGATGGCTTCAATTCTTGCAAAGGAGCAAATGTCTCATCAAAATTTATTCCCTCTTGCTGATGATAGCCCTTAGCAACCAATCTAGCTTTGTTCCCGACTACTATGCCATTTTCATCCATCTTGTTTCTGAATACCCATTTGTGTCAATAGGATTTTTGCCTTGAGGTTTGGATACTAGCTTCCATACCTTATTTCTTTCAAATTGGTTTAGCTCTTCCTACATAGCTAAAACCCAATTAGGATTCAACAAAGCTTCTTCTACCTTTTTAGGATCTTTCTGGGACAGGAAGTTTCTGTATAGACATTTTTCTTGAGTTGTTTTTCTAGTCTTCAATCTGGAAGTTGCATCACCAATAATAAGTTCAAATGGGTGATCTCTAGTCCATTTTCTCTGTTGTGTTAGATTAGCTCTATATAAAGAGACCTCATAATTGTCTTGATGTGTGACTGAGTTTTGATTAGAAGAGACTCCCCCTGAGTTTTTGGATCTTTGACTTGAAATTGGGGTTCTTTCTGATTGTGATCTGTATTGACTTTCAACTCCTATTGATGCCTCAACGGATGTTGATCTTAGCCTTTTGACAGATGATGCAGATTTTCTCTCAATGAATGATATAATTCTTCTTTCGACGGATGTTGAATTATGTGCTTCATTTGTCACTAACTTTTATGCATTATCTTTAGAGATTGTTTCTTGATCACTTTCATCTTCACTATCATCACAAATCATCTCAACATTGCCAAATTTGAGGCTTTCATGGAAACCTTCATCTTCCAGTCTTTTAATCATCTTATCATCAAACACAACATGTATAGATTCCATAACAATGTTGGTTTTGAGATTGTAGACTCAGTATGCTTTTCCAACTGCATATCCAACAAAAATACCCTCATTTGTTTTGGCATCAAACTTTCCATGCTACTCAGTTTGATTCTTTAGAATATATCATTTGCAGCCAAAGACATGAAGAAAGTTTAATATTGGCTTCCTATGCTTGAACAATTGATAGGGACTCATGCATTTTGCTTGATCGACCAAGGAAATGTTTTGAGTGTAGCATGCAGTATTTACAGCTTCTGCCCAAAAATATGTAGGTAACTTTGATTCATCCAATATTGTCCTTGCAGCTTCAATAAGAGATCTATTCTTTCTTTCCACCACTCTATTTTGTTGTGGAGTTCTTGCAGCTGAAAACTCATGCATGTTCCCATTCTCTTCACAAAACAATCTCATCACAGAATTCTTGAAATCAGTTCCGTTGTCACTCCTGATTCTTCTAACTTTGAGATCAGGATGATTATTAACTTTCCTTATGTGATTGATGACGATTTCACTAGATTCATCTTTAGATTTGAGAAAATATGTCCAAGAGAACTTTGAGAAATCATCCATAATTACTAGGAAATATCTTTTCTTTGAGATGGACAGCACATTGACTGGTCCAAATAAATCCATATGCATTATTCGTAAGGGTTCTTCATTTTTTGATTCTAGCTTCTTTTTGAATGATGCATTGATTTGCTTTCCTTTCTAGCAGGCATCACACGATCCATCCTTTGAGAATTCCACTTGAGGAATGCCTCTTACAAAATCTTTCCTGACTAGTTCATTCATAGTCTTGAAGTTAAGATGGGACGGCTTCTTGTGCCATAAACAACTTTCATCTTGACTTGCCTTGCTGAAAATACAAGTGAAAGATTCTGCATTTGATGAGTTGAAGTCAGCTAGGTACACATTTCCTTTTCTCACTCCAGTAAGAACCACTTTGTTATTTTTCTTGTTGGTCACAACACATGCTTCAGAGTTGAATGTTACTGAGTTGCCCTTGTCACAACGCTGGCTGATACTCAACAAATTATGCTTGAGTCCATCCACTAGAGAAACTTCCTCAATGATAACATTTTTCTTAGAAATCAAGTTATATTCCATAATATAACCCTTATTCTCATCTTCAAAAGTGATACTTGGGCCAGCTCTCTCCTTGAACTTACTGAGTAGGGTAGAATCTCTAGTCATGTGCCTTGAGTAACCATTATCCAACTACCAAAGATTCTTTCTATTTCCCTGCACACATCAAAATCAAATCAAGTTGATTTTGCTACCCAAGTTTACTTGGGTCCTTCCTTGTTAGCCTTTTTCTTAGGTTTCTTAGGCTTGTCCTCATTTGACTTAGGTATCCGAGATTCATCCTTAGTCATTTGAGTAGAACCTTTACAACCATTCATCAAAACAGAATTATCATGCACAGGCTGGTTAACATGGAAAGGCATATTCAGTGCAAACATGTTATTCCAGTAAGGCATGCTAAATGGCATTTGAGGCATACTAAATGCAACATAGTAGGGATTTTGTGCAAATGGTATATTAGCAAATTGTACATTCAAATTATGTGCAGGCATTGTGGGCATGTTGGGAAATGAGGGAGGTGCAGACATGGATGCAGGCCTAAGAAGTTTGCAATTAACAGATAAATGATTAACACTACCACACTTCACACAGATTTTTCTAGGAGCATATTTATCAGGTGTGTAGTTGTTATGTTTGTTAATTCCTACTTTCCCATTCCTATTTTTTTCCTTTTACATTCTGCTTTAACCTCAATCTTTTCCAATCTATTATTCAACTTCTTCATTGATATGAGCCCCACATTGAGTCTCTTGTTTTCTTTCACTTGACTTGTTTCTCCTGGAAAGTTCTCGGAAACTAATCCATATTTCTCATCTAACTTAGCTAGCTTGACTTTGCTAACTGGTTTCCTTTCTCTTGATGGATGTGGTTTTTTGTCTTTCGACGGATAATTTTTTTATCCTTCGACGAATAATCTTTATTATCCGTCGAATCCACATCCGTTGAAAGTCCTTCTTCCAAGTTAGAATTTAGTTTCTCCTTGATCTTTTTCCAAACTTCCTCACAGAAAGACTCTATACCTTGAACTTTAGTAATTTGAGCATGGACATCTCTAGATGATTTCTAAGCCTTAATTACTTCATGTTCTTGTTCAAGCTGATTTCTTAAAATCTCTTCTTTCTTTAAGGATTCAGTCAATTCATCTTTTGCAATCTTGCACTCTATCTTCAGTTTCTCAAACTCAACAAATTGAATTTCTAACACATTGTTTCTTTCACACAAAAATAAATTGTTCTCTTTAATCTTAGTGTTTTCTTTAGTGAGTGATTTGAGTGTAACACACAGATGATATAATTCTGTTGACATGTCATTTATAGCATCATTACACCCCTCTTTAGATAAATGTGCTATATTAGTGGTGATTACCTGTGTTAGGCCCTTAATCAACTGTAGAGGGGGGGGGGGTAAATACAGTTAATACAATCAATTCGACAAAGCTTCAATAGAATCAACAGTTTTTATATTAACTGATAAAAACTTGCTACAAATGTACTCTCTCAAAAAGATGAACAAATATCCTTGAGAGCTGCTAGGTTATGTGAAAGATATAACAATGTCGCAATGCTTGTAGCATGAAACTAATATGTGCTTTATATAGAGCACAGCTACACAATGTATAAGGAATTATATTCTATCAACAACAAAAAAATCTATACAATTGCTTCTGAGATAAAGTCCTTCACCACCTTGAGTTCCTGTTTCCTTTTCCTTATTGAAGATCAACTGATGTGACAAATACTGATTTTATCATCCGTTGACATCATCATCCATCGATATCCTTATCCGTCGATTATCAACATCCGTCGATGTCATCATCACCCATTGATGTAATTCTGATATAAACTTCTGATAGCTTCTGCTTGATATCATCAATTGCTCCTAACAATCTCCCCCAACTTGTTCATTATGAAAATATGGACAAGTTCCAATTGATGATGTCAAAACTATCTAAATGCAGGAATCAAGTATGCATATTCAATCTTGCTTCAATGAATATCAGAATTTACTCTTCATCATGAACTGCTTCTTTAACTTGAGCAATGCCAGAGGTTAATTCCAGTTCTTTAGCTCAGAATGCTTCATTAATCTTCACATTTTTTCAGTATCATAAGCTTGTACTACTATATAGATTGGATCTATCAGTATTTGAGATTTAGTTTCCTTAGATATTGTTTTCTTCTTCTCAACAGCTTTGGCTTTAGACTTTAAAATCTTTGAATTATCTCATATCTCCTCTTTTCATTTAAGCTTCATGTCAGCAGTTATAGTAACTTGTGATTTGAGATCTTCTTCCTGACTTATTTCCCTTATAACTACACCTCTGGTTGGTCTGTTAGAAGGATCATCTTCATAAAGTACTTGAGAAATAACAACAATATTAGCATTTGTTGTCTTCAAGGAATTCTTGAAGACTTCCTCCATTTGCCTTAGCTGTTTAAGATCAACTCCAGGATTTTCTTTTGTAAATATTCTTCTGCTCACCTGAGAGTCAAATAATTAAATCTTTGGATCCTTGTAGAACAGAGTTGTCTTTCTTTCTTTAACTTTTAGAGTTTGAAGAAATTGACTTGCTTCAGCACCATCTTTTATCTCCAAAATACCTTGGTCTTCATCAACAATAGTTATGACTTGTGAAGAATTTTGCATTTTTGTAGTCACAGTCAAATCTTCTACTCTTCTTTCATTCCTCTTACTTTCTCCTCCTTGTCTAGACTAAAATCTAGTGATTACTTTTAATGAATCACTAACTTCAACTACCTCTTCACCTTTTCTCCTTTCACTACCCGTCTGTCCCCCCTTATTACCTCCATCACGATTTTCATCATCAGTACTTGTCAATGTCAGCTGTTTGCATTTACATTTAACAATTTTCCCCCTTTTTTTGGCATCATCACCAAGCAGTAGAGAAAGAATCAACTCCATTGAAGTCTGTACTTCTGTAAGTTGAGCAGACATTTGAGCTTGTTTAGCTTCCAATCTAGCTTGACTGGCTTCAATTTCAGTTTGCCTGACAACTATTGGTGAATTTTTTTTCTGAATTTCCTGATGAGTAATCAGCTTTGAAGCAATCAATGATTCTTTGATCTGATTGATTTGAGTAGTAGTTACTTCATGAGCTCTGTGTAAGGATCTGACAACTAAAGTTGATGCTTTCAGATGATTCTGCATATCAGAATTTGTAATCTTATGTTCTGTTGTTTCCAGATGTGCAACAACTTGATTCTGGAAATAGAATATGTATCATCTTTCCAATAAGCATCCCAGAGATTATCAAAATAATCCTTTTCTTTCGTAGGATCTAACTCTTTCAATTTATGTTGTCTCACATGTATAGGCATATCTTCAGGGAAGAAAAGATCATCCTCAGGATCTATAATAGCATTAGAAACATTAGCTTCTTCACCATCATTAGATTCTTCAACAACAATCGGATTTTACACTAATTGTTGAACTTCATCATCAGCTTCAGCATGTAGAATAGAATTGGAAATTTATGCAGTATGTGATCCAGTAGCTTCAGAAGCTTCCACACCTTTAGCAGTTAACTCTACATCTTCAAGTATTTTAGATAAATGAATTGAAGCTTCGAGATTTACTTCCAGAACCTCAGTTCCTGTAACATGCTGTGGTAATTCTGAAATGGAAGAAACTTTATGAATGGACTGTTGTGCTGCTACATCTTCAGCAACAACAGGGATATCCTCGGGTGATGGAAAAGTAGAGTAAATAGACTATTTGTTAACAAAAATAGGGAGTGTCTCATGTGGTGGAATAGTAGAATGTAAGGACTGTAAGAAAGTATCAGTACTTATACTTTATGGGAGATTAATATCCCTTGGTACATCAGAGTTTTCTTGATGTTCAACATACTGTTGTTCAACATATGTTTCTTTAGTACTCTGAGCACCTGCAAACATATAGAAATTAAAACTTAATCTCTCTATTCTTTTAAACTAGTATCACTACTGCTCACACCACACATTTCATGACTTTGAATAGTTAGAGCTTCCTCACAAGAATTACTAAATCCTATCTCTCATCTACCTCTCCTTTTTCCAGGAAGGATCCTGCCTCTCTTAAATTATGTTTTCCCCTCAATCTTTTCATATATCTCACATAAAAAGGCTCAGAAAGATTGTCCTACAGAAATAAGAGGTGGTTAAAGAAGGGTGATCTGTGGTCATACAATTAGAGGTAGTCCTTAAATAAGATCTATAAGTAATCATGCCAACATGATTTATATTATGAAAAATATAATAAATGCTGAAAGAACTAGATCAGTATTTAGAATAAATGTTGATAAAGTAATAACATTATTTATACCTTGTGAATCTGAAGATGCAGATTCCGTGCGAACATTCAGTATCGGTACTGATAAAATATCAGTAGACAATTGAGACGGATGAGCTCTGCCTTCAGGATCTATAATAAGAGTTACTGCAGCAGGAGTAAGGCTTGTATTGCAACTTTGATGTAATGGTTCTTGTGTAGCTGGAGAATTAGGAGTTGCTGGATGACTTTGACAACCAGGTTCTTGTGTACTCTTCTCCACAATTGCAGTAATAGACTCATGAGCAGTTCCAATCAGAGGCTCTTGCTTTTCAATATCTGTTGCACCACTTTGAGTTGCATGTTCTTGTGGGATTGGATATAGAGATGTAACTTCTGTACCCCTTTGAGATACAGGTTCTTGTGTGCTTGATCCAGGAAAAGGTCCTTTCCCTTGCAGCCTCTTGACACTAGCTTCTACTTGCTCATGAGAGACTTCCCTCGCTCTCTTGTAATATTGCATGACTGGAGTTTCAAACAATTCTACAAGTGCCTCAGCAGTAGACTGGATGTCAGAATTTGGATTTGATGCACTCTGTGTCTCCTCAGCAATTTCCTGTTTAATCTGGAGCAAGTGCTGATTGTAATAAGCTTTGACCAATCTTCTTTTATTTGGTCTGGGATTTGCATTAGTATCAACAGCTGTATCTTTTTCAGTTGATGGAACAACTGGTCTCGGAGAAGAATCAGATGAAAGGTTTGGAAATATGGAAGATAAGGTAGCATTGTCCTCATCTGAATCTGATTTTAATCCGGCAAGTACAAGTTTCCTCTTTACAATTTATGATGGTTTTGAAAAATGAGGAACTTGAGATGCTTCATCTTTTGACTTAGCTACAACAGGATTTCTAGCTTTCTTAGCCAATTATTTCTTTCTTTTTACAATAAGTGTCTTTTGGGAGACACCTGAGGTGGCTTCTGTTTGAGATTGTTATGGCGGTTGAGTTTGTGTTTGGATTTGTGTTTGAGTTGTGCTGGGGTAAGCTACAAAGGGGTTTCTAAGGGTAATTTCCTGCAGTTTAGCACTCTGACTGTTAAGAAAACCATAAGTCTTAGGAAGCCTTTCTAAAAGCAAGTTTGTTGCAACCAGTGGTAACCTCAAATGAGCAAAATTCAACCACTTTTCATCTTGTAAAATTAAGTCGGAAAAAGCTCTTTTTGTCAACTTAAACACTGACACTATTTGATTAGAGGGGATAGGGGTATTAGGAAAATAAGCATTGAAAATCAACTGGCAGAATCTAGCATAATATACTATATTTCTATCAGCATTTATCCTATCACCAATAAAAGACAGAACTACTCTACCATAATCATAATGTGAACCATGAATTCGAGAGTATCCTATCTGTTGTGTCATAATGGGAAAGGCATCAAAATTCAAAGATTTGTTGTTGAAGGCCTTTGTGATGCAATTAAAGAAGAAACTCCATTCCTTCCTTAGCCCATTCCTTTTTAGTTTGACCAAGGTTCTTCAAATCCTTATCATATCCAATCCCAGTAAAAAATCTCTTCATCTCAGTATCACCTATCAGGCTTGTGTAGGAGGTATGAGTAGGTAACTATAATACATCACTTACCGTTTGAGGAGTTACAATCCTTGTTATATTGTCAAATTCAAATACAAGGCTGGGAGATCCATTAGCTCCTCCATCATCAAATACTCCAGTCCTCCAGATAGCAAGCACCTGGTCACCGGAGATTGTGGGTGGAGCTGTGAGAGCAAACCCAATCTCACTGGATCTAAGAAAGTCCTGAAAAATGTGTGTTGGTCCCTTAACAATATAACAAGAATTACAGAAGGGGGGTTGAATGGAATTCTTGAAACTTTTTCTTGAATAAAAATGTTCTAACTCAAATATATATATATAGTGTGAATTGATTAGCAGAATGCGGAATAAAGACTTAAGTGAACCAAAGCACAAGTAATTAAAAACAAGAGTCTTTAAAAACTTTCTAGTGGATTTGAATGATTCCACCAGAGATATATATTATATATCGAGAGAACCCTGTGTGCAAAATTCTCACAGCTGCTTACAACAATTGAACAACTAAGACTACAGAGAAATGCTAAGAATTATGCTTACAAATGTTTCTCTACTTTTCTGCTTAGATCGATGGTTTCTTAGTTGCTAATTCTTGGTTTATATATCACCAAGATTACAAAGTAATAAGACAGGATAATAAAACAAAACTATCTAGTCTATTACAATGCTACTTCATTACTCTATTCCAGCATCTTTGAATATCTTCATAATAACATGGAAATGGAAATTCTTCTTTGTTCTCAAAAACCCAGTTGAATAGGCTACCACATTCCATTTGTATCCACTCGATGCATGTGACTGTGTTGTCACTGTCAACAGATGTTTGAATCTTTATCCGTTGGGTTCATGATCATCCATCAAGTTATTGATCATCCGTCGGGTTGTCTAGTTGATCATCCGTCGACTTCATTGTAGTTTATCCGTCGGGTAGCAATCTGGCACTTGACTTCATTTCATTTATGCAGAATTACAAGACATCATCTATGTACAATTAATCAACCTATTCTGCATATCTAGTTAAAGTCAACATGACTTGAATACTACTTACAGAATCTATACAATGGTGTATGCAGAAATGTGCTACAGACTTATTGTTACATAAGCTACTCACTCGATGGATAATAAGTCATCATCCGTCTGGACTATAATGAGTCATCCGTCGGGACTATAAATCTTATCCGTCGAGTGCTACATAATTTCACTAAGTAAAATCTACCAAGGTGTTTTGTTCATGAAATCATCAAGTATACAACATATACACAACAATCTCCCCCAATTTATGTCTACTGAAATTGTAGCCATAAATTAAAAGATACTTGATGATAACAAAACACCCTAAAATACAACTTTAAAAAGAAAGTAGATATTACTGAAAAGTGCTTCAAATAACAAAATGTACAAAGTTTTGCTCACAGTCATTTTCAAGATGCTCCTCTAGCCTGAGCAGATTTATCTAGTTCCTTGAAGGTCTGGATCTCTTTCCATGCTTTCTGTTTTTTTCTTCCATCTGATTTTGGAGCTGCCTGTGGAATTCCAGTTCATCAGATTCTGAGAGATTTAGCTTTCCTTGCATTTCCAAAAGAGTCTCATTGCTAGAGATGCTCAATTGGTCTTCTAATCTGAAAAATCTTCTCACACCTTTGTTATCCATGAACTCCATCAGCCATTAGAGTATTGGATGCACTCTTCTCCCTGTGTAAGGGATAATTAGAGTCTTTGGAAGTGCATCTTTAGCTCTAACACTCCTTAGCTCTTCAATCTTCTTCAGTACCAATCTTCTTGCAGTGATGTTGAACCCAAAGTTCTTCTTGAAAGATGAATAGACTTTAATCACTACAGCTTGGCTTTCTTGAAGGATCCTATGAAGTTGCCACTGAATCTCCTTTCCTCCTTTGTACTTGAACACTAACCTTTCAGGTAGGTTTCTGTATGCATCAATTCCTCTCACTTCATCTCGTTCATCTAGATAGAGGTTTAGATCATAAAATTCTTTGATGTCACACAAGTTCATGTAATCTCCCCTATTGTCTTTGGACTGAGCTTTGACTACAGATTTGGATTTGAGAGGTGACAACTTCACTTTCTTGACTACTCTTGACTTTGTTCTCTTTGGCTTGCTAAGGATTGGTAGATTAAAGTCAGAAATTGGTATATTCTCCCATTCTATTGGCTCATCCTTGGGCACAATAGGTTCACCCTGAATATTCCTGTAGGGATCCACAACCCTGATATCTTCAAATACCACAGAGGGTTTTGATGCTTGAGTTATAGATGGTGTGGATTCCTTAGGAAATTGATCTTCCAATTCCTTGTCAACAATATCCAGTTTCCTTTTAGTTCTTTTAGCCAATTCCTTGATTCTTGGAGATTTCTTCTGTTGTTCAACTTGCTTCTTGGATTCAGTAATTTCAGATGGCTGAACATGAATTTGTTGTGATGAATTTACAGCATGTAGCTTGGCTAAGATAGCAATTTGCTCTTTCTTTTGTTTAGCCTTTTTAGCATCTAGAGCAACTTGCTTCTTTTCCTGCTTCAATCTAGCCATTTCTTCTCTGTTTGTTTGAGAAAATTGAAGATGTCCAGCCACCACAAAAATTTCTTTCCCATTCCTGAAAATCTTGGCAATTCTCCTTTTAAAAGCTGAATCAGTTGGATCTTTGTAGAAAGTAATTGATATTGACAGAAGTTTCTTCTCATCAGGCTTAGGTGTCTCATACACAGTATCCAAAGGGTTCTTCAATGATGATTTTGAATAATTTACCCTTGGTTTCAGAATTGTTTTAGCCTTTGGAGATTTGATGCAGGAAGGCTGACCTCTTTCCAGATAAATCATGCTCATCTCATTCACTCTAATTTGCTTGACTTGAGAGTGATGGATGGCTGACTTAACTGGCTCCTTGACAAGTTCAAACTTCTTCTGTATTTCCTCATCAATCTTCTCCCAGTTGACTAAACTCAACTTCTCCTTATCGGCTGCTCTTATGTTGGCTTCTACTACATTGATCAGATCTATACTATCTATAACTGATGGCTTTGAGATAGTAATTGAAGGCACAATTACTTTGCTGATTTGAATTTGAAGCCTCTCCCCCTCACTTGGTCCTTTCTCCCCCTTTTTGTTATCATCAAGTTGAGTAGAGGAGGGGGTTTGAGCAGCCACTGGTTTTTGAAGTAGATCTGTCTGTTGGGCTTGATGAAGATGAATGGCAGTTAAAGATGCTTCCATGGCTGACATTCTTGTGTCTACGGCATCTATTTTGGTTGACAGATCAAAATTTTTCCTTAATTGCCTCTTGATGTCAAGCATTGTAGCTTCTGGAATTTTAGAATCTATCTTGTCTGAAAGAGCCTTCTTCATCTCCTCAATATCACCCTTCATGGTGTTTACATCCCTAGCATGCTGGAAGCCCTGGATTTGTTGAAGTTGCAGGGAGGCTAGATGTGCCTGAAGGAGCTTCTTGGTGCTGGCATTGGAAGTGGTTTGAAGAGCAGTATTTGTCTGATTGATTAACTGGATCAGGGTTGTCTTGAAGTAATGCTCATCACAGTGCTTTGAGAATGCCCATGATGGCATACCTGATCTTGAACTTGAGCCTACTTCTCCCCCTATGTCCATTGCTTCATCTTCTATAACACCCCCAAATCCGGGGTCGGGGATTCTTGTTGTCACGAGTTCCATTTCCCTTATCAATACTTAATCTTAACAGTCCACCAACTACTGCGTACTGTGACCCCACAATATACACACATACCACAAGTTATAGTCTGAGAGATGAATACCAAAAATAACACAAGTCATTTTATTCCACAATTATAAACCATTTCACCTTAAAAAGGGTTTCTGAATAATTTACATATTCCTTGCCATTATTACAATTCATAAATATACATAAGTCTGGTACATCAAAAGTTGAAAGCCTAGCCTATTGGTAGATCCTACCTCAGCTTCAACGACATCAACGCCTACAGGAAACTGCGAAACTTTTCCTATCCGCTCGCGAATTGGGAGCTTGATCATGTTCATCTTGTCTATCTGTTATTGTGTGATGGAAGAAGAAAGCAAGGGTGAACAACAAGCCCACCGAAATAATATGTATAATAATTAACAATATATGAGCATTCTCATAGTACTCATGAAAGTCTTGGTCAAGAAGAAATGAACCAAGTTTGATATCTTAACGCGACCAAGTCGCAAAATATTCAGTATATAAGTATATATACTTTTCAAAATCTTTGAAATCCTCTGCCATGCATAATATACATAGAGTTCCAGTTTATAACTGTATAAAAATATCGTTGCAAGGTGATCTCATATATCTAACCTTGCCTCAACATTTTTTCTGAAAATCTTTGTCATGCATAAGATAATCATTTACTAGATATAAGTTTAAAAGATGAAGTTACGAGATACTCCAATATACTTATATCTTTTCCCAATACTACTTGAACTACCACCGTTCAAGTTATAATTAGTTTCAAAAGTTCATCACACTGATGAGACTATAAGATAAGACTTGAACAGATTAATTCTTTGAAATATCATTATAAATAATGAAGTTACGAGATACTTCATTAAGTCCCGATATATATACACCTATATATATATACATTTCATACACTCCTTGAAAACCTCTGTTATGAAAATTATAAATAGAGTTGTAATATCCAATGAATTTGGAAAGGAGAAACCCTTGGCATAAACCTGATATCTTGCTGATCAGGCAAAGATACCAATAAGTAACCTTTTCTACTAGTAGATGGACGACTTCCCCACTGGTCATCACCCTGGCCGTAATAGGACCTTATGCTGGACTGCCACTCAGCCACTTACGCATCTGATGGACTCCCACTGAGTCAGTTACACTTTCATGGACGCCCGCTGAGCCCATGTTGCTTATGCCGACTCAAATAGATGAACTTACTTCCTGAACGATGGGCAAGTAATCAAGATGTTTTCTCAAAACAGCAACCTCGTTGCGAATGTAAAATACACCACTGAGCCGGATCCCTCAGGTTTTGAGCGAGTATTTAAATCCTCTTTGAAATGAAGATCTTAAATATAAAAATGAGTTTTGAGATCTGCTCTAACTTTTAAAAATCATTTTGAAGACTCGAAAACATTTTTAAGAATGTTGGGAGTAATGCTGATTTAATGAAATAAATCAGTCTCGATATATTAGAAAATATCTGAATATTATTATTTAAATAATATTCCCAAGAGGATAATCTCTATATAAATAATTTGAAGTAAAAGTTTTAAAACTCATACTTGAAATGAATAATAAATAACCAAAGGTATACTTATACGAAGTACGATCTTTATTTGAATAATCAAAAATAAGTTTGATTATCGAAACATTATTCTTTAATAAAATAAAGTATATTATTTAGTAAATAAGCGGAGTCATAAGTCCTCAAATGAATATTCAAAATAATATTCATTAAATAGAATAAACAGAGTCATAAGTCCTCGAATGAATATTCAAAGTAATATTCATCAATTAAAATAAAGTTATCGAATAAACCTTATTCGATTAATGGTTTTGAAAACTATTCATATATATATATATAAATATATATATATATATATATTATACTCAGGAACATCGACTCCCGGTTTAGAAAAATGTTCACCTTTGGGTCCCCTATACAAAGGGTATACGCAACTACTGCTTATCTCTAGCATAGGTATTATGCAACTTATAAGCAATTGAATCAACAATTAGATATCAAGATTACGAAACAGACATGCATATATACCATATCAGCATGCTCCAATATATCACAAAATTTGCTAATAACAATCATGCACTTATCACAAGATAATGCATATACATTTATTTACATCACAACAACAGTATAACGGGTAGAAAACTTGCGTGAGTGTTCCCGGATAGACTTAAGCTTAGAGTGGGTCCGATAAGCTATGAACAACAACATAACTCGGAATTAAACCCCGGTCGCTTAAGAAACTGGACTTTAACCAATTGAACCCTAACGTTCGCTTATGGTCACTTCTACGCTTAACGAATCACATAAGTCGCTCGAGTACCCTCGGCTCCACCATTTTTAATAAATTAACCATTAGGAATTTTAAGGCGATTCTTTCACGAGTACCCTACCAACTGCCTAATCCACTTTACATAATTGTTTTGTATTCCAATTAGTCATTTAAGGGCCTTAACCAAGGTTTCAAAGTAAGGCGAGGGGTAATGGTTCGGTCGCAAAACGCCGTTACTTAAAACGGTCGTTTCTCCTAAACCGTACATCGGATTTAAGCGAACCACATATCAAAATGAAGCTCGTAACATGAACTAATCATTGAAATGGTCAAAACCTAACAGTGAGTTAACGGGTCCTGATGTTAAGAACAAAAGCAGTCTAAGGTAAATCGGACATTACGACGGCTATGTTTACGCGATTACCAAATTTGTACAACTCCAAATTAATCCACAATCAATCCCACAATCATTACTACAACCAAACTCCATCCATACTCTACTATAACAGCCCCAACATCTCAAGATTTCCAATTTATACTACTCTCAATCATGAACTAAAAGCTTATACTTAAGTTCATTAACTAATAATCAAGATTTACAGCTCCAAAAACATTACAATACCAACCAATCTCTAAATATACAATAATAATGCCTCTCACGAACTATACTACTCATAAAAAGCTCTTAAAATTCAATAATAAGGCTAGGTTAAGAGATTATACCTTCCTTGTGAGTAGGAGTAACTAATGAGCTTGAAACAACCTTGGAAAATCCTTACTAAAGCTTTATCTAAACAAAAACACAAGATCAAAATTTCAAGTTCTTGAAAAACACCATTCACTCTCTTCTTCCATGAATTATTGGAAGATATTGTGAAGGAATTGGAAGCTTAGATTCATAGGATATCTATATCTATATACAAGGAACCTTGGATAATTACCTCACTAATTAACAAAGCTTGGAACTTAAATTTGGATTTTCTTCTTTCTTGAAATGGACAAAGGCCGAGAGCTTCTTTGCTTGGAAAGTGAAAGTCAATTTGTGTTTTGTGTTTTTGATTTGTTTTGGCTTGGTTGCTTTGTTTTTGTTGTTAATTAATCTTTTACCATGGTAAAATTTATGTGGCTTATAATCAACCAACAATTCCTTCCCATTGTGTCATGCTTATGTCATCCTCTTATGTCATCTTCCCACACTTCTCTTCTTCTTGTTGGTGTGATGACATTATCATCACTAACCTCTTTGATTAACTCCTAATTACTTGGCTAATGATCGCTGATCTGTTATACGGTTCACTTAACTTTCATTTTCGTTTATCGTTTGAGGGATCATACCCGGGATCTTATTACTTGGGTTCCCTTAACCTTTCTCAATACATTATATTCCTTTTATGATCCTCTCTTATAATCCTTGAATTTAAATCCTTTTTATCCTTTTATCTTATACTCAATCCTTTCGGTATCTGGTGGATTTTCGGGAAAAATCAAAGTGTTCGAATTTGGATTCTGACGATCTTTACATACACTTATATACCATATAGAGTACTAATAAGATCTCAGAATAACAATAAAAGAACCCCTACAAAGTGTGGCATGAAAAGTTTTCTTATTCAGCATAATCAGCAAAATCACTATTCATAAGGGTTACAAAAAGTCCAAAATTTTGGGGTTATTACATCTTCACTATCCCACTCCCATCTCCAAAGAAATCAGCTGAACTACCAGTCTCATAGTCCACATCACCAGCTGTAGAAGAAAAAGCTGTGATGGCATCCTTAGCTCTCATCATAGACTGTGTGGTATGCACCAAATTCAGCATCCTTTCTGCATTGTCATTGCCCTGTTCACCTAGAAGTTGATAAGCTGGAACCGGGTGAGTAAATGCCTCAGCATCAAGGTAAGTGGAATCTATAACAGCTTTAGGATGCTGAGATAGTCCTTCCCTGTCTGCATCCTGGACAATCATCGACTCACTAGCAATGACATCCATCTTTATTGCTCCATTATCTGCATTTCTCTCGTTTTTCTCTTTTGTTGCATCAGGGTCTCACCCTGGCTCCCCACCCTCACACGCTCACCTTCACCTACTAAGGTGGGACTCCTCTCACTCTCTTTTGCCAATCCTGAAGAAATGGATTGCAGAATTTCACTCATTTCCTCTCCTTTTTCCTGGGAGCAACCCAGACTCTCACTCAAAACACTCTTCTCTCTCAATCCTAAGAGTGACAGTACAACCACTAAATCTTCTGCACTTGAAATAAATGAAGTTTGAAGTTGTGCAGAGATACTCGATGGATGAGTGATATCCATTGAGTGAGTGGTTTTGCTATCCAACGGATAACTGCTGTTAAGCTTATCCGTTGGGATACAATCACTACTCGACGGATGAGCAATATCCGTCGAGAGAGTAGAAATGAATGAGCTGGGAATAGAAACTATTGTTGACTCTGTGCTGATTGAAGATATTTGGGGCACAGATGATACAACAATTCCTGAAAGAATTGGCAAGTTAGCCAACAAATCATCTAAAAGATGATGCTCACTTGCATTAGATTTTTGCTTCCCCAACAGAGTCAAAAAGAAGGGGGAATTAGGAGTTGATGTGTTTATCATATCCACATCCAGAGAAATTGTTGGTGAGTTTGGTGTTTGAGGTGCTTCTATAACTAGGGATTTTGGCTGTGACTCCACATTTATTGGAGCCACATCAAACTGAATTTGTGAAGGTGCAGTGACTGTGTCTTTAGCACCAGTTTCCACAGTGTGTTTAACCTGTGCATCCCCAATGGTTTTTGATTTCTTCTTTCTGGCATAAATTTGGGGTGAGCTTGTGTCCCTAACCCTCTTGGCCTGTGCTCTTGGTTGAGAGCTTTGTTCAATAGCTACATCCTTTTAGGAGGATGCAGCTAGAAATGAGCTTTTGTCATTTTTAAGCACTACAGTTTGTTGGGAAACTGCGGTGTGGCTAGGATGGGATTCACTCAACTCTCCAACCTTCTTCTTGGGGTTTTTTTTATGTTCACCCCTTCTCTCACCTAACTTACCCTCCTTCACACTCCCCTCTTTGGCTTTAGTGGATTTTTCAACTGACATCTTTTGGGAGATACCAGAGGGGGCTTTCTTTGATTTGGATTTTGAAATAATTGTAGGTTTGGTAGCTTGGGTAGGCAACTGTTTGGTCATTGACACAGTTGCCACAGCCACACTTGAACTCAAAGAAATTATTGAGGTTGGAATAGTTGTAGAGATAGGTGAACTTATCTCACTTACCTGAGGTGCTTGCATTACAGGAAAGTAGAACATTGGCACATCCTTGTGATGATTGGCCCTGTTCAAATCTGCAATGAGCCGTCTCTCTTGAACGCAACAATCTAATTTGTTGTTAGGGTTCTCTAGCACAATCTCTTCATAAAGGTGGTTAGCTACCATCATAAGAAATCTAGCATAATACACATTCTTACCTCTTTTATTTAACTCTCCTAATTTAAAACCTAACTTAAACATGACAAGGTCACTAAAATTAAAATACTTATCTGTAACTAGCATGTAGAGCATGTTAAGCATGGAAATATTCACTGAATCAAAATTACTGATCTTTCCTGAGAAAACCTTTGTAACTACATCACACATGAAACTCCATTCTTTCCTAAGACCCATTCTCCTAATGTCACTCAGTTTAGAAGGAGGAAGTGCATAGTTCATGAAATTAAGCATATTGATTATATCAGTGTCAGTGTGTGGTGAGGTCACATTATCATTAGGAATTTTGAAACATGCTTTTATCACATCACTATTGATACATAATTCTTTACCTTTAATGGTGAGTGTGATGGTCTTATCTGTAGAGTTGTAGGTAGCAGTGGTCCACATCTCTTCAATAACTTCACAGAAGATTGTGGGTGATTCCAGCATGGCGTAATTGAGCTTGCAATTCTTCACAAAGTCCATCATCTTGTGATAATCACCAGAATGCTGAATACCCATGTTCACTAGTGCAGTGAAATTGTTCTTCTCATAAATGAACCCAGTTTGTGACATAATCTTGACAACAGGTGCCATTGTTAGAGAATAAGAGCTTGAAGAGAAAGAGAGTAAGTGCTTTGAGAGAGAATGAAATTAGAGCAGTTGAATTGAGAATGATAAAAGAAAATCGATTGAAATGAAATAAGCTTTTATACTATCTCAAAAATAACTGATAAGAATGATAAAGTAAAATAAAGTAACCAATAGAAATTGCCTAAAATATCCGTTTAAAAATAAACTGTAAAAATTCCACCCATTATCCGTCGTGTTATGCTTACAAACTGTAAGTATACTAGATGGATAATGTACAGGGAATTAACGGCTGAGATTAAGACAATTCGACGGATGAGGATAAATAGTTATCCGTCGTGACATAAAATATTCCAGAAAAATAATTGATTTTTATAAGCAAATAATATACCGACGAATGATCAAACTCGATGGATAAAGATCATCCGTCAAGATGTAAATTTTGACTTAGCCAAAATTTCATCTATGACTGAAAAATCAATTAAATTTATGGCTGCATTTCAACTTGCAAATTAACTCATATAGATTTAAGAGTAATTAAGCATACCTAACTCACTTACCAACCTTGAAAAGGTGGATTCATCCAGTGGCTTGGTAAAAAAATCTGCAAGCTGCTTCTCACTTGGAAAAAAAATGTAATTCTACAGTACCATTCATTACATGTTCCCTTATGAAGTGGTACTTGATATCTATGTGCTTTGTCCTTGAATGTTGTACTGGATTTTCAGTGATGGCAATTGCACTTGTGTTATCACAGAAAATAGGAATCCTCTCAACTTGCAAACTATAGTCTAGTAATTGATTTTTCATCCATAATATCTGTGCACAGCAACTACCAGCAACAATATATTCAGCTTCAGCTGTAGAAGTAGAAACTGAATTTTGTTTTTTACTGAACCAGGACACAAGCTTGTTTCCTAGAAATTGATAGGTTCCTGTTGTACTTTTTCTATCAATTCTACAACCTGCATAATCTGCATCTGAGTAACCAGTTATATCAAAACCAGAATCTCTAGGGTAACAAATGCCAAGTTTTGGTGTTCCCTTGAGATATCTGAAAATTCTCTTAATAGCTATTAAGTGAGATTCTCTAGGATCAGCCTGAAATCTAGCACATAAACATGTAGCAAATATTATATCTGGCCTACTAGCTGTTAAGTACAGAAGTGAGCCAACCATGCCTCTATAACTTGAAATATCCACAGACTTTTCAGTAGTGTTTAATTCAAGCTTAGTTGTACTGGCCATGGGAGTTTTTGCAGATGTGCAATCCACTAGATCAAACTTCTTTAAAAGATCAAAAATGTATTTAGTTTGACTAATGAATATTCCATCACTAACTTGCTTAACTTGTAAACCAAGAAAGTAAGTTCGTTCTCCCATCATACTCATTTCATACTTACTTTGCATCAGTTTGGCAAACTTTTTGCAAAGTTTCTCATCTATAGAGCCAAAAATAATATCATCTACATAAATTTGAACAAGTATACCAGAGCCATTAACATTTCTGAAAAATAAACTTTTATCTACAGTACCTCTTGTGAAGTGATTTTCCAAAAGGAACTTTGATAAAGTGTCATACCAGGCTCTAGGTGCTTGATTCAGTCCACAAAGTGCTTTCAAAAGATAATAGACATGATCTAGAAAATTTGGATCTTTAAAACCAGGAGGTTGACTAACATAGACTTCTTCCTCCAAATCTCCATTCATAAAGGCACTTTTGACATCCATTTGATAGACCTTGAAATTGGCATGGGCTGCATAGGCTAAGAAGATTCTGATGGCTTTAAGTCTTGCAATAGGAGCAAATATTTCATCAAAATCTATTCCTTCTTGTTGACAGTAGCCTTTAGCAACCAATCTAGCTTTGTTCCTGACAACTATGCCATTTTCATCCATCTTGTTTCTGAATACCCACTTGGTGTCTATTGAATTCTTTCCTTTAGGCTTGCGCACCAGCTTCAATACATTATTCCTTTCAAATTGGTTTAGCTCCTCCTGCATAGCTAAAATCCAATCAGGATCTAACAAAGCTTCTTCTACCTTCTTTCGATCTTCCTTGGAAAGAAAGCTACTGTATAGACATTCTTCTTGAGTTGCTCTCCTTGTTTGAACTCTAGAAGAAACATCACCAATAATGAGCTCAAAGGGGTGATCTTTTGTCCATTTTCTTTGTTGAGGTAGATTAGCTCTAGATGAAGAAACCTCATTGTTATCTTGATGTGTGATTGAGTTTTGATTGTTAGAAACTCCCCTGAGTTTGTGGATCTTTGATTTGAGAAAGGGGAACTTTCTATAGGTGATTTATCTTGACTTACTGCTCCTTTTGATTACCCGACGGATGGTGAATTTTGAGTACCGACAAATAAAGCTGGTTGTCTCCCGAAGGATAACACAGATTGTCTTCCGACGGATGAAGCATTATGCAACTCGACAGATGTTGAGTTTTGTGCTTCATTGGTAGTAGACTTATCTGCATTATCCTTAGACACTGTTTCTTGATCACTTTCATCATCACTATCATCACTAACCATCTCCATATTGTCGAATTTGAGGCTCTCATGGTAATCTCCATCTTTCAGTCCTTCCATCTTTTTATCATCAAACACAACATGTATTGATTCCACAACAATGTTGGTCCTTAGATTGTAGACTCTATATGCTTTACCAACAGCATATCCAACAAAAATTCCTTCATCTGCTTTAGCATCAAACTTCCCATTTTGATCAGTTTGATTTCTCAGAATATAGCATTTGCATCCAAAGACATGAAGAAAATTTAGAGTTAGCTTCTTATTCTTGAACAATTGATAGGGAGTCATGCATCTTGCTTGATTAACCAGAGAAATATTCTGAGTGTAGCATGCAGTATTTACAGCTTCAACCTAGAAATAGGTTGGCAGTTTAGATTCTTCAAGCATTGTCCTTGTAGCTTCAATAAGTGATCTATTCTTCATTTCCACTACTCCATTCTGTTGTGGAGTCCTTACTGCTGAAAATTCATGTAGAATCCCATTTTCCTCACAAAATGCTCTCATGACATAATTCTTGAACTCAGTTCCATTGTCACTCCTGATTCTTCTAACCTTGAAATCAGGATGATTATTGACTTGCCTTATGTGATTGATGATGATTTCACTAGCCTCATCTTTAGACTTTAGGAAATATGTCCAAGAGAACTTTAAGAAATCATCTACAATTACTAGGCAAAATCTTTTCCTTGAGATGGACAACACATTGACTGGTCCAACCATGTGAAGCAGTTGCAAAGGTTCATCAATTTTTGAATCAAGTTTCTTCCTGAATGATGCTTTAATCTGCTTCCCTTTTTGGCAGGCATCACACAATCCATCCTTAGAAAACTCCACTAGAGGAATGCCTCTAACCAGTTCTTTCTTTACTAGTTCATTTATGGTTTTGAAGTTTAAGTAGGATAGCTTCTTGTGCCATAGCCAACTTTCATCCTGACTTGCTTTACTGAGAAGACAAGTAACAGATTCTGAATTAGATGAGTTGAAATTAGCTAGGTACACATTTCCTTTTCTCACACCAGTGAGAACCACTTTGTTGCTTCTTTTATTAGTCACAACACAGGCTTCTGAGTTGAAGGTTACTGAGTTACCTTTATCACAAAGCTGGCTGATACTCAATAAATTGTGTTTGAGACCATCCACTAAGGCAACCTCCTCAATGATGACATTGTTCTTTGAAATCAAGCCATATCCCACAGTATAACCCTTGCTGTCATCTCTAAAAGTAATACTTGGGCCAGCTCTCTCCTTGAACTCCGTGAGCAGGGTAGAATCACCATTCATGTGTCTTGAACAACCACTATCCAAGTACCAAAGATTCTTTCTATTTCCCTGCACACATTAAAATCAAATCAAGTTGATTTTGGTACCCAAGTTTCCTTGGGTCCTGCCTTGTTAGCTTTCTTTTTTCTGTTTCTTAGGCTTTATCTCATTTGACTAAGGGATATCAGATTCATCCTTGGTCATTTGAGTTTGGCCTTTGAAACCATTCATTGTAATAGAATTTTCATGCATATTATTATTAACAGAGAATGACATGCTATTAGTAAACATGTTATTCCAATATGGCATGCTAAATGGCATTTGTGGCATACTAAATGCAGCATAATAAGGATTAGGTGCAAATGGCATATTAGCAAACTGTACATTCATATTCTGTGTAGTTATAGCATTCATAGGCATGGGAGGCATGTCATTCATGTTAAGAAATTGAGGTTGCACATACATGGAAGTAGGCATGGCAGATTTGCAATTAACAGACAAATGATTTACACTACCACACTTGACACAGATTTTTCTAGGAGCATATTTATCAGGTGTGTAGTTATTGTGTTTGTTAATCCCTACTTTACCATTTCTATTGTTTTTCTTTTTAGTCTTTGTTTTTACCTCAATCTTTTCAAGTCTGTCACTTAACTGTTTGATAGTCATGTGACCAACATTAGCCTTTTTCCCTTTCTTAACTAGACTCGATTCTCCTGAAACAATGTTCTTGGAAACAGACCCATACTTCTCATTTAGCTTAACTAATTTGGCTTTACTGATAGGCTTGCTCACAACCGACGGATGAGAATTTTCATCATTCGACGGATAACCCTTTTTGTTATCCGACGGATGATCCTCATCATCCGTCGAGTCTACATCTGTCAGCACTCCATCTACCAAATTTGATTCTAGTTTCTCTTTGTTCTTTTTCCAGGCTGCATCACAGAAAGACTCAATTCCTTAAACTTTGGTGATTTGAGCATGGACACCCCTGGATGTTTTCCATGCCTTAATCACCTCTTATTCACGCTCGAGCTGCTTCTTCAAAATTTCTTCTTTCTTTAAGGACTCAGTTAATGTTGGATTTTTAACGCAGCGGGGGCATGGCAAAACACTTTTACACATATAAAATCCAAATAAAAGCATACAGATCATGAATAAAAATTCGAGGGATCAAATCTAACCTTTAAAATTAATTCGGAGACAACGATCAGAGATCCTTAGCAGTTGCTCCTCAAGTGTGAAGCACTCCACCGGTATCCACCAAGAAAACAATGTTAAGGAGGAGGAAGGAGGTGGAGAGAATTGGATTTTCCAAACTTTTTGGGTTTTCGGGTTTGATGTGGGTTAGAATAAAATTAGGGTCTATAATAGTGTATTTATAGGCAAAATTTTCAGCTGAAATTTTCCCATAAATATTATTATTATTATCCCATTTATTATTCTCATTAATAATTAAAACACCTTTTAATCATTAATCTTTTTTCTAAACACTTTAGAAATAATTCTCTCTCTTGATTTAATTTCCAAAAATTAAATCCTTTAATTAATAATATTGAGAACTTTTCTTAATTATTTTATAATCAATTAAATCTCATTTAATCAATTATTAAATTTTCCAATTAATTATTTATTTCACAAATAAATAATTATTTAGCCATTATTAATTAATTCCTCCACCATTAAATTATTCTCTTTTTATGGTGTGACCCTGTAGGTTCAATATTAAGTCGGTAGTAGAAATAAATAATAATAAAACTATTTTATCATTATTTATATAAATTCTCTAATTTATTAAATATGATTAATTAATTAATCACATTTATTCTACATCGTGAGGGATACTTCTCAGCATATCGCGACTATCCGGATAATATGAATTCACTGCTTAGAATACCAAGAACCTATTCAGTGAATAGTTACCGTACAATAAACTCCTTCTACCCTACAATGTCCCGATTAAATACAAGGCATGGATCTCGTGTCAAGCCTATCTAATTCAATCACTTTGCTTACCATTTACTATGCGTAGTTCTATGCAAATTAGAAACTCCTTTCTAATTTCATTCACTCTGGCCAGAGATTCCTGAACTAGCATAAGTAGATCAGCCTTGAACATTCACTTCCTTCACTGCAAGGGGTAGATCCTTTATTGATCATACACTATCTTCGTGTATAAATTCCTATACCCAGAAGAGCCCTAATAATTGTCCCTGGAGACTAAGAACTAAACCAAAGCATAGTTCAGTGTACACAAGATGACTATGATGACCTCAAGTCTAAGGATACTTGTACAACTATCACTATGTGAACAACTGCTGACACGTGAGTGAACTCCATCAGTTGTTCAGCTGTGCGAGTCATGTTCAGTGAACTTATTCTATAATAAGCACCTACATACTAGCTATAGTGTCACCACACAAATGTCTATGAGAACAGACATCCTTCATAATGAAGCAAGCATAGTATGTACCGATCTTTACGGATTATTAATTACCAGTTAATAATCCTATGACCAGGAACTATTTAAGTTTAGAGTTATCATCTTTTTAGGTCTCACTATTATGATCTCATTATAATCCATAAAAAGCTTTACTCTAAACTATGATATATCTTATTTAAACACTTAAATAGATAGAGCCCATAATAAAAACAAAACAAGTCTTTTATTAATATCAATGAAATTAAAACAGATTATATAAAAGTTATTCCTAAATCCTAATACATGATTGGACTTAGGACATATTCCTTTCAATCTCCCACTTGTACTAAAGCCAATCACTCTGGTATCTAATACCCATCTTGTCTTCATGACGATCAAAATGACTTTCATAAAGTAGCTTTGTGAGTGGGTCTGCTATGTTGTTATGTGTGTCAACTCTAATTCAATACAATACAAGAAATGTTACCGCGCTCCCACTAACCCTTTTGTAGACGCATGGTTCATCTGCGT
Source organism: Apium graveolens (assembly GCF_009905375.1). Taxonomy (NCBI): domain Eukaryota; kingdom Viridiplantae; phylum Streptophyta; class Magnoliopsida; order Apiales; family Apiaceae; genus Apium; species Apium graveolens. Next base: position 134,790,252 of record NC_133650.1, on the reverse strand, counting down.
TTTTGATAAAATCAAACTCTTTGATTGTCTCATCAAAACGAATGTTCCATCTTTCGAGAAGCTTGCTTTAAACCACATATGGTTTGCAGTAGCTTACACACTAGGTTTTCATTTCTCTTGGAAAGAAAACCATCTGGCTAATTGCCAGATCTCATAGGCGTAGTAAGCAGCAATCGTAAGCAAAATCCGAACTGATTTTAACAAGGCTACAGGTAAAAGTTTTCATCAAAGTCAATCCATTGCCTTTGTTTGAATCCTTTTTCCACAAGCTTGGCCTTAAAGGTCTCCACCTGGCCATCTGCTATAATCTATCTTTTGTATACCGTATGCATAGATTCCATTCTGGATTTCATGTCACTATGCCATTTCTCTGAGTCAACACTACTCATAGCCTCATTATAGGTCACAGGGTCGTCATCATCAATGATCAACAACTCATTGTCATTCTCAATGACAAGGCCATAATACCTCTCAGGTTGCCGAGACACACTCCCTGACCTATGAATGGGCTGTTCCACAAAAGGTTGTTCAGTCAGAACAGGTGTTTCCACTCGATCTGTAGTAGTTTGTGCTTCTTGAACTTCATCAAGTTCAATTTTGCTCCCACTGTTTCCTTCAAGGATAAACTCCTTTTCCAAGAAGGTAGCATGTCTGGAGACAAACACCCGATGATCGGTGTAAAAGTAATACCCTAAAGTCTCTTTAGGATATCCCACAAAACTACATTTTACGGATCGATATTCCATCTTATCTGGGTCAACTTTCTTGACATAAGCTGGACATCCCCAAATCTTAACGTGTTTAAGACTCGGTTTCCTTTCTTTCCATATCTCATACGAAGTTTGAGGAACAGATTTTGGAAGGCACCTTATTCAGTAAATATGCTGAGGTTTCCAATGCATAACCCCATAGGAATACTGGAAGATTTGCATAGCTCATCATGGACCGAACTATGTCTAACAAAGTTCGATTTCTCCTTTCAGATACTAATCTGAAGGAGTCCACTGGGAGACTATACCATTTACTTTGAGATAATCCAGAAACTCTCCATTCAAGTATTCACCACCTCGATCTAATCGAAGAGTTATAATACTATGTTTGGTTGTTTCTCCACTTCATACTTATATTCTTTGAACTTTTCAAAGGCCTCAGACTTGTGTTTCATCAAACACATATCCGAATCCAGATCTATCATCTATGAAAGTAATGAAGTATGAAAATCCACCCATGGCTTGCGTAGATATTGGTCCACATACATCTGTGTGTACCATTCCTAGCAAATTTGCAGCCCTCTCTCCATGTCTACTAAATGGAGACTGCAGTGCCACTATAAAGTGAGATTTTCATCATCCCTTTTCTTTTATTAGTTTGTTCAATCTGAAGTAAATTATGTCACATATATACAGACCATTATTTAAAACACCACGTCCATAAAGAATATTATCTCTAAGAATAGAACATTCATTATTCTCAATAATAAATGAAAATCCAGCCAAGTCTAACATGGGAATAATATTCCTCACAATCGAGGGAACAAAATAACAATTATTTCAAACAATAGTCTTGCCCGTAGGCCTATGTAAATGAAATGATTCTACATCTACAGCAGCAACTCTTGCTCCATTTCCCATCAGTAGAACCACCTCCTCTTCCTCAAGAGTCCTACTTCTCCTTGGTCCCTGCAACAATTGCAGATATGAGAACCACAGGCGGTATCGAATACCCAAGTAGAAATTTGATTTAATGACATATTCACTTCTATCATGAACATACCTGAATCAGAAGCGGTAGTCTCACTACCCTTCTTCTTCTTCAATTCTGCAAGGTAAACCTTGCAGTTACTCTTCCAGTGCCCCACCTTGTTACAGTGAAAGCAAACAATTTTGCTCTCGGGGTCTTCAGATTTTGGTGGAACCGGCATTTTCTCACCTACTTTCTTCTTCTTGGAAGAGTTCCTCTTCCTTTTCTTAGGATTGGAACCTTCACCAATTAGAAGAACAGAACTCTTCTTAGGGGGAAAATTCGATTCCGCAGTCTTCAACATGTTGTGGAGTTCAGGCAGGCTGACATCCAACTTATTCATGTGAAAGTTCACAACAAACTGCGAGAACGAACTCGAAAGCGATTACAAGACCAAGTCTTGGCTCAGCTCCCCATCCATGGCAAAACCAAGTTGTCCAAGACGTTCAATCAAATTGATCATCTTAAGTACATGGTCATTCACAGATGATCCCTCAGACATCCTACAACCGAACAGCTCCTTCGATATCTCATATCGAGCTATCCTCCCCGCCACATCATACAACTCTTGTAGATGCATGAGGATAGTGTGAGCATCCATATGCTCATGTTGCTTCTGTAGCTCAATGTTCATGGAAGCTAGCATAATGCATTGAGGAACATTTGCATCATCTATCCACTTACGATACATAACGTGTTTATCATTATGTGTATCACTAGTAGGTTCAGTAGGCTTAGGTGAGTCAATCACGTATTCCAGCTTCTCAATCCTGAGAACAATTCTCAAGTTTCGAAGCCAGTCAGCATAATTAGGACCAGTCAATTTGTGAGCATCTAGTATGCTCCTGAGTGATAGTGCAGAAGACATAACGTATATTGTAAATCTGTAAATGATAAACACATAACAACACTTAGCAAATATTCGATTTCATTTTATAACACTATATGAATCGGGTCTTTATTCATAAGTGGCTCCCACTAGTTTACCTAATTTATTCAACCCCCTACGTGAAAAATTAAGCATTCATAATACTAGTGGGAATACGGATCCTACATTCCATTACACAACCCCGGTTGTAGCACGAACCGCCATGTAATGTTTAATAGGCAGACAACTCTTGTCAATTACATCTCATGTTATTCCCTAATCAAACTTTAGCCTCTTGAATAATTGAGTCTCGGCTGTAGCACGACAAACTCAATATTCTAAGTCAAGTCTAACCCAACATTCCGTACAGTTGAATCAGTCCCCAAAGGCCCACGGCTGTAGCACGTACCAACCTTTAGATTCTTATTCAATGTACACATCTCTATGTAATAGACAAGTATTTCTTATTTCGAAATCAAAGCCCTCGGCTGTAGCACGAACCGACAATGATTCAAAAATAAGAACTACTTTTCTATCATGTTGGAAGGCTATAACCGACACAAGCCCGTTGTATCATTGGCCAATTACTACTTGATATTATTTAATTTTAGAGGAATTATATTACGTTACAATCATAATCATATTATAAAGAAATTCTTCCTTTTAAATTAAATATTTCAAATCAATAATCAATAATCAGATGATTCCCAGATCGGGTGGAGCATTGTCAAGAGGCGTCACTTAATAACCCTTTCTTACAGATAGAAATCTGTTGTTGACAGAATCATCCTTTCTCTCGTATCAAAAATTCATATTCAATTACGTGTTTCATAAACACAAGAATCTCATGATTGTATTCATAATATTGTTCTTAAGGTTATGAAACAATTTCACTATACTAGGTTGTCTAACAAACGCCTTATGTTCATTTAAGTTCACCTAAATCTATCATCGCATGATAAACTAAGCATATATCACATATATAAACATGAATAAACATCAAGGTAGGCATGTTACATCATCTAGCACATAGAACTAATCATTATACATCTATATGTATCACATGAAGCATTTAAAAGCAATTAAAACAGTCAAAAACAACTTTAAAACACTTCATGGAAATATAAACAGTTCAAAACTTTTATATAAACTAAAATTGATCACTCCATTAGATCCGTCTCGAAAAAACGAATCCAACGATATATTGCACGCCTAAAACGGAGTTACGAAACTCCCAGAAAATCAATTTTAAAATCAACAAAAGGGCTGTAACGCATTACAGGAACGCGTTACAGGACCTGTAACGCATTCCGCTGATGCGTTACACCCTTTTTCAGCCATTAAAGGGTATAACGCATTCCGTGAATGCGCCACAGGTGTGTAACGCATTCCCGGAATGCGTTACACCCCTATTTTTTTTTTCGCCGCCTGACTTTTCTTCTCAGTTAACGTGCATGACAGACCTGCCATGTCTGTCTCCTCCGTGCCATCAACAGAAATACAGCAGACCACAGCAGGTACAAGCAGATGCAATATATATATATACTTACAATCAATTTATATATATATATATGATTTATTTAATTACGAATTTAATTGATACAACTTCAAAAATTCATAATAAAAAATCTATATATCACAAAATTATGAAAAAAATACCCAGACGATCTACAACACTTGTAGAACCCAGATCAACATTCAAAATTATTCTGAGAAACGATTTCTCATCAGACAAAATTAATCCATAATATAACTTGTAAAAATCATAATTAATTCATACAAGCACATAAAATTCTGAAATTTTTACCACAGATCTATATGCATACAACCTATGCTCTGATGTCAATGTTGGATTTTTAACACAGCGGGGGCATGGCAAAACACTTTTACACATATAAAATCCAAATAAAAGCATACAGATCATGAATAAAAATTCGAGGGATCGAATCTAACCTTTAAAATTAATTCGGAGACAACGATCAGAGATCCTTAGCAGTTGCTCCTCAAGTGTGAAGCACTCCACCGGTATCCACCAAGAAAACGATGTTAAGGAGGAGGAAGGAGGTGGAGAGAATTGGGTTTTCCAAACTTTTTGGATTTTCGGGTTTGATGTGGGTTAGAATAAAATTAGGGTCTATAATAGTGTATTTATAGGCAAAATTTTCAGCTGAAATTTTCCCATAAATATTATTATTATTATCCCATTTATTATTCTCATTAATAATTAAAACACCTTTTAATCATTAATCCTTTTTCTAAACACTTTAGAAATAATTCTCTCTCTTGATTTAATTTCCAAAAATTAAATCCTTTAATTAATAATATTAAGAACTTTTCTTAATAATTTTATAATCAATTAAATCTCATTTAATCAATTATTAAATTTGCCAATTAATTATTTATTTCACAAATAAATAATTATTTAGCCATTATTAATTAATTCCTCCACCATTAAATTATTCTCTTTTTATGGTGTGACCCTGTAGGTTCAATATTAAGCCGGTAGTAGAAATAAATAATAATAAAACTATTTTATCATTATTTATATAAATTCTCTAATTTATTAAATATGATTAATTAATTAATCACATTTATTCTACATCGTGAGGGATACTTCTCAGCATATCGCGACTGTCCGGATAGTATGAATTCACTGCTTAGAATATCAAGAACCTATTCAGTGAATAGTTACCGTACAATAAACTCCTTCTACCCTACAATGTCTCGATTAAATACAAGGCATGGATCTCATGTCAAGCCTATCTAATTCAATCACTTTGCTTACCATTTACTATGTGTAGTTCTATGCAAATTAGAAACTCCTTTCTAATTTCATTCACTCTGGCCAGAGATTCCTGAACTAGCATAAGTAGATCAGCCTTGAATATTCGCTTCCTTCACTGGAAGGGGTAGATCCTTTATTGATCATACACTATCTTCGTGTACAAATTCCTATACCCAGAAGAGCCCTAATAATTGTCCCTGGAGATTAAGAACTAAACCAAAGCATAGTTCAGTGTACATAAGATGACTATGATGACCTCAAGTCTAAGGATACTTGTACAACTATCACTATGTGAACAACTGCTGACACGTGAGTGAACTCCATCAGTTGTTCAGCTATGCGAGTCATGTTCAGTGAACTTATTCTATAATAAGCACCTACATACTAGCTATAGTGTCACCACACAAATGTCTATGAGAACAGACATCCTTCATAATGAAGCAAGCATAGTATGTACCGATCTTTGCGGATTATTAATTACCAGTTAGTAATCCTATGACCAGGAACTATTTAAGTTTAGAGTTATCGTCTTTTTAGGTCTCACTATTATGATCTCATCATAATCCATAAAAAGCTTTAGTCTAAACTATGGTATATCTTATTTAAACACTTAAATAGATAGAGCCCATAATAAAAACAAAACAAGTCTTTTATTAATATCAATGAAATCAAAACAGATTACATAAAAGTTATTCCTAAATCCTAATACATGATTGGACTTAGGACATATTCCTTTCAGTTAATTCCTCCTTGGCAATCTTACACTCAATTCTTAACTTTTCAAAATCAATGAACTGAGACTCAAGCACATTATTTCTCTGACTCAAAAAGAAATTGTTTTCTTTGATTTTATCATTTTCTTTAGTAAGAGACTTAAGTGTAACACGCAAATGATATAACTCTGTAGACATGTCATTTATGGCATCATTACACTCAGCTTTAGATAAATATGCAAGGTTTGTAGTAATTACCTGATTACTTGAAGAACTTTTTTCTGTTTCATCAGACTTGGCCATTAGGGCTAGATTGACATAGCTGACATCTTCATCTTCATCCAGACCATCTGCTGCCTAGTCATTTTCTTGTGTTATGAAAGCCCTTTCCTTTTGTTTGAGCAGTCCAAAGTATTTTTGCTTATAATCCACAGGTTCAAACTTTCTCTTGTTGGAATCTGACTTTCTACACTCACTGGCAAAATGCCCTGCCAAGCCACATATGAAATATTTGAATTTTGATTTATCCACCATGTTTCTATTTGGCTTGGCTGCTCCAAAGTTCTTCTTGAACTTGAGCTTGGCAAATCTCCTAGAAAGAAATGCTAGGTGTTCATCAATGTCCTCCATGTCATCTTGGCTCAAAGAATCTTCACTCTCTACTGCAAGCCCCTTGCCCTTGTTCTCACAGACCTTTGTAGTTGATTCAACAGCTTCCATCTTCATCTCCTTCTCTTTCTCCAACTCAGAAACTAGTGCAATGGATCCTCCTTTCTTCTTTCCTCTCTCCATCCTCTCATCTTTCTCTATTTCAAGCTCATAAGTTTTCAGGATGCCATACAGTCTCTCCAAAGTAAACTCCTTATAATCTTGTGAGTTTCTTAATGAGACTATCATTGGTTTCCATTCCTTTGGAAGAGATCTAAGGAATTTCAGATTGGAGTCTTTTGTCTGATAGATCCTTCCATGTAACTTTAGAGCATTTAGTAGTTTTTGAAACCTACTAAAAATATCAGTGAGAGACTCACTTTCTTCATTATGAAAATGCTCATATTGTTGAATCAAGAGCTGCATCTTGTTTTCTCTAACTTGCTCAGTGCCATCACAGATGATCTGTATTATATCCCAAACATCCTTGGCAGTTTTGCAGTTGATAATGTTGTCAAACATTTCTCCATCAACTCCATTAAATAGGATGTTCTTGGCCTTTTTATCCTTCCTGACTTGTTCAATGTCTGGATCAGACCATTCATGCCTTGACTTGGGGACTGATGGCTCGTTTCCTGTTGCAGCTCTCATCGGAACATGAGGGCCTCTTTCTATGCAGTCAACATAGGCCTCATCGTGAGAAAGCAAATGAAGATGCATCTTTACCTTCCAATGATGGTAATTATCTTTATCCAGAAAAGGGATCTTGACTCCAACATCCTTCTTGTTCATCTTTGTCACACCCCCAACTTAAATAGCGAAATAAATATAGCTATTACATCTTTTTGATGAAGAATACACAACCAAAATCCAAGATCTTACAGTTTAGGGTTTGGAACAGCCCAACACTACCAACTATTACATCTGATTACAAATACCGAGTCCTCACACAACTATTATTACTTATTCTACCTGAGCTCGAACATAAGCATCAGCATCACAGGTCTTACGGGCAGTCTGCTTGAATCTAACCATAGCTGCTAGCTGTAATATAAGGGTAAAGCAAGAAGTGAGCCAAAAGCTCAACAAGTGCTAACAGTACAACGCAAAACATAAATCGAGATATACCTTTAGGAATGACAATGGAAAGACATAATCAATGATAACGAGAGATAAAACTTATGTGAGTTGGCATCATTTTGCTTGCATCAAAACAAATTTTAAAAATCATTCTTAATCAAAATCATTTTATGACGCTACGGATTACAGCCGGTGATCAGCCGCGAAGTAATCCCGAACCTCGCTGGGTTCTAAAACATTATTGGGAATCCCTAGGCAACTTTTAAGCCTAATATAAGTGTGGAAATGACTCGCGTCTCAGTCCAGATCCACCATTCAAAGAAAACATTTATCCCCCTTTGGGACTGAAAAATCCACATTTTAATCATTTTAAAAACTGATGCCGATTTATGACAAAATCTCTTTCGACTGTAATCATTTTTATCAAGGGATTATAGATCAATTTGAAACACTGGAAATATGACACTAAATCTCAGGGCCATGATCCACTAGACTTTACTATATTAGGGTAATTGAGAGGTTTCCATAAACAAGAACTTTGACAAGGAAATTGAGCAAGGCTATTGGATAATATGAAAGAGTAATGCCAAACTAGGCTTAAAGCAATGGTTGTAGACAAGGTATAGGTATTAGAACATCAAGAAGATAAGCATCACTGGTTCCAATAGGATAGAGGTGTTAAAATATAAAGAAAGTGATCATCAGCTCAAGATATAACAGGGTATCAAGCTTTTAGGGTAAGGATAGGGTTATCAAACAATCATGAATGAATTTAAGAAATGATTGGCTTTTAGGTATCAAGATAAAGTTTCTATCGAGGTTATTTCAAGAGTTGAATCAAAGCATCAGGGTGCAATATCAAGATTTCTCAGGGATCAATAGCATGATAATCAAAAGGATCAATAAGGTATTATAACAAATCTCTATTTTATCATGGCATTAAACTATCATGAAAGACTTTTGAACTACTTGCAATACGTACTCGAGGGTTCATGGCATCTCTATGTAACTCAAAGATAAACAAAAGATACGCTTGATTTAAATATATCAAAATGACTCAGGATAATTGCATCGATATATATATGAACTGTTTACAGTAAATACGAAGGTCAAGTTGAATCACTTGCCTTGAGATAGACTGGTCTGGTCTGACTGGTAGGAGCAACAGCTGGAGCTTCACTCGACTTTTATGGCAAGTTTTCCCTCATCTCGAGATCCTACATAAATAATAATAATCCTCATTATAATATATTCTTACCATCTTAACCTATTTACAACCCGAAATTAAACATGGATGGCACTTAGGCCTATACGCACTTAATTCATATCCACCATTATATTTTCAAATGTACACACGTAGCCACATAATCACATATCGTATATTAATACCAAATAACATCATATACACCATAATGCCACACTAGGCTTGGATGATCTCGACTCACCACTTAAGTCACTTGGTCGCTAACTAAACAAAGTCTTCAAATTTGGGCTTCCTAACTCAATGTGCCTTTCCTAAATTATCCAAAACCTATTGACCCTCACTTGTGCCTTTTTCTCTACTGACCTTATACTATCTTACAACTATGGTGGTTGACCTAATACTCACTTCTAAGTGTTCTAAAACTATGTGATAAGTGAAAGTGCTCACTGGTGCAAATTTCAGAATGGTAACTAAGGTTTCTTGAGTGCATTAGACACTCTTAAACTACAAGTTTTTCTTCAAAATTTTTACACAAGACTCTCCTGACCTAAGGGCATCTCACAAGCTTGATGTGGCTCAAAGGCCTGGCTTGGGCATTCTTGGGCCTAAGCTAAAAGTCCAAGGTTCCCCTGTTTTTCTGGGCAGAAAATGCCCTGACTTGAATTAACTTGTGACACATGGTTCTAGCTCATATCCTATGAACTATGGTTGGAAAAACTTCTCTGACATACCCTCTAACTAAGGCCCAATTGGGCCTAATGAGGGCCTACCCATGACATGGCCAAATCTCCCTATTTCTAAGTTGCAACAAAACTGTCCCCTGCTGGACAGATTTTGTTATTCTACTTGTGCACCTAACCAAATGACATGCAAACCTCCAACCAACTCCTAAAACCTATTATATACTCCCCATACTAACTTCTGGTAGCTTGGGCCTCAAAGTGCACATCAATGACATGGTCAAAACTCACTCTAAACCTCAGGGTATTAAACTGATTTTTCTGCAGAAACTATAACTCTCATTTTTCCAAGGTTTTGACTTGACAACTCAACTAACAAAAACTCAATACTTAAACCAAGACTTATACATGGTAATCTACTGAACTAACTCCTTTATTCTCAAAATAACATTGGGTGAGATCATCCATGCCTAAAATCAACAACATGCAACTAAATATATAACATGCAACTCATGGAAAGCACATAACAAGATTTCGGCTAGGCATAAAGTTGTAAATGCTTGTAAAATCGACTTGCACCTAATACTTATCCTTAATAATTATGAAATATAACTCCTTTTAAGTATTAATAAGAAATTCATCATGGAAACAATCTATTTAAGCACATCTATTTCGAATTTTATAGATAACAACATGATTTCGAAAAGAATAGCATGCAAAACATGGTTGATCATCATTTTAATGTCTTAAAACTAGCATGCATGGCTAAACATAAATTTATAATGAGATTTCAGTAGCATGCAAAGGATTTTAAAGCATGATATCTCCATAAAACACTTAGTTAGCACATATACATAATATATCTCATAGAGAGCTCTTGAATTCACAAGAATCAAGAGTTTCTCTTTGGAGATCACACAAAACTACACATGCAACCATGAAACTTCATCTTCCAAATCACAAAACTCTTGGAAAGTATATAAAATAAATGTAGGTGAAAGAATTACACTAGGGAAGATGAGAAATGGAATGAAAAAATGGAAGGGAGTGGGGGAAATGGGGTTCGGCCGAGAGCAAAAGGGAGGGAGGGGAAGAGAGAAATTTTTGTGGTGTGTTGGAGTGTGAAATGATGAATGACTTCTCTCCACTTTGATTTGTTTGTTTTATGCTATTTGGTTGACAAGTAATGAGTGGAAGTGAGAACTTACAAAAATGTCCCTTGGCTAAAGTTAGGCCATTTTGCATGCAAGGCTAAGGTAGTAATTTGGTAATAATCAAATGAGTTAGTGGGGTTGGAAAAGTCTTATTTGCCCTTTGAGAGAATAGAAAGAGAGTTTGCATGCAAGGTTATTCATGTAATTTGATAATTATAACAAATAAAATTTGTAAAGATTTATTTTTATAAAATAAAATACAAGTTCAAAAATTATAAAATTTATACCATAAAATAACTTGTATTTTTAGAGACTTTATAAAATCATTTTCAAAATTTGTGATCAAAATGCCTTTTAAAAGAAGATTTTTCCAAAGCTTAGAATATTCCTTATAAATCAAAAATAAAGAAATTAAATAAACTCTTGCTTTGAAAAATCATATACTACCCAAAGCAAATTTATAATGCAGAAATTTTCACTCACACAAACGTACAATCATTGAATATATTTTCATTTGACTTAATATTATACCAAATTCACAAATAATATTACATAAAATGCCGGTCGTAACATCCTCTCCCCCTTAAGGGATTCTGTCCCCAGAATCTAAGAGAACAGATGAGGATACCGGGAACGCATATCAGACTCTAACTCCCAAGTCGACTCTTCGACCTTAGGGTTCTTCCAAAGTACTTTTACTAACTTTACTGACTTATTTCTAAGACTCTTTACTTGCCAGTCGAGTATTTTAACCGGTTGCTCCACAAATGACAGGTCTGCCTGAATTTCTACGGGTTCATATTATATCACATGGCTAGTGTCAGGATTATATTTCTTAAGTAACGACACATGGAACACGTTATGCACATGCCGATACTGAGGTGGTAAGGCCAACTCGTAGGCCACCTTTCCTACTTGACTCAAAATCTCAAAAGGACCTATGTATCTAGGTGCTAACTTTCCTTTCTTGCCATATCTCATCAACCCTTTCCTAGGTGACACCTTTAGCAACACAGCTTCGCCAATTTGGAATTAAACATCCTTACGCGCTGGATCCGCATACTTCCTCTGTCTATCTTGAGCAGCAAGCAACCTTTTCTGAATTAACTTGACCGAGTCATGCAACTGTTGTACCAATTCTGAGCCGAGAACTCTTCCTTCTCCTACTTCATCCCAACTTGTTGGTGATCTACATTTTCGCCCGTACAAAGCTTCATATGGTGGCATGCCGATACTGGAATGATAGCTGTTGTTATATGAGAATTCAATCAATGGCAGGTGGTCGTCCCAACTTCCTGCAAAATCGATTGCACAACTGCGCAACATGTCTTCGATTGTTTGAATCGTCCTTTCGCTCTGACCATCAGTCTGCGGGTGATACGCCGTGCTCATATTCAACTTCGTGCCAAGACATTCCTGGAATTGCTTCCAGAATCTCGAGTTAAATCGGGGATCTCTGTCTGAAACTATTGATACGGGTACTCCATGCCTTAATACGATTTCGTGCACATACAGATGAACCAACTTGTCCAGTGACGACTTCTCATTTATTGGAAGGAAATGCGCCGACTTCGTAAGACGATCAATTATAACCCATATTGCGTCATGTCCGGATTTTGTTCGCGGTAGTCCTACTATAAAGTCCATAGCGATTGTCACACCCCCAACTTAAATAGCAAAATAGTTATAGTTATTACATCATTTTAATGAGTACTACACAACCAAAATCCAAGATCTTACAGTTTAGGGTTTGGAACAGCCCAACACTATCAACTATTACATCTGATTACAAATACCGAGTCCTCACACAGCTATTATTACTTATTCTACCTGGGCTCGAACATAAGCATCCGCATCACAGGTCTTACGGGCAGTCTGCTTGAATCTAACCATGGCTGCTAGCTGTAATATCAGGGTAAAGCAAGAAGTGAGCCAAAAGCTCAACAAGTGCTAACAATACAACGCAAAGCATAAATCGAGATATACCTTTAGGAATGACAATGGATTGACATAATCAATGATAATCGAGAGATAAATCTTATGTGAGTTGGCATCATTTTGCTTGCATCAAAACAAATTTTAAAACCATTCTTAATCAAAATCATTTTATGACGCTACGGATTACAGCCGGTGATCAGCCGCGAAGTAATCCCGAACCTCGCTGGGTTCTAAAACATTATTGGGAATCCCTAGGCAACTTTTAAGCCTAATATAAGTGTGGAAAGGACTCGCGTCTCAGTCCAGATCCACCATTCAAGAAAACATTTGTCCCCCTTTGGGACTGAAAAATCCACGTTTTAATCATTTTAAAAACTGATGCCGATTTATGACAAAATCTCTTTTGACTGTAATTATTTTTATCAAGGGATTATAGATCAACTTGAAATACTGGAAATATGACACTAAATCTCAGGGCCATGATCTACTAGACTTTACTATATTAGGGTAGTTGAGAGGTTTCCATAAACAAGAACTTAGACAAGGAAATTAAGCCAGGCTATTGGATAAGATGAAAGAGTAATGCCAAACTAGGCTTAAAGCAATGGTTGTAGACAAGGTATAGGTATTGGAACATCAAGAAGATAGGCATCACTGGTACAAATAGGATAAAGGTGTTAAAATATAAAGAAAGCGATCATCAGCTCAGTATATAACAGGGTATCAAGCTTTAGGGTAAGGATAGGGTTATCAAACAATCATGAATGTAATTAAGAAATGATTGGCTTTTAGGTATCAAGATAAAGTTTCTATCGAGGTTATTTCAAGAGTTGAATTCAAAGCATCAGGGTGCAACATCAAGATTTCTCAGGGATCAATAGCATGATAAACAAAAGGATTAATAAGATATTATAACGCATCTCTAATTTATCATGGCATTAAACTATCATGAAAGACTTTTGAACTACTTGCAATATGTACTCGAGGGTTCATGGCATTTCTATGTAACTCAAAGATAAACAAAAGATACTCTTGATTTAAATATATCAAAATGACTCAGGATAATTGCATCGATATATATATGAACTGTTTACAGTAAATGCGAAGGTCAAGTTGAATCACTTGCCTTGAGATAGACTGGTCTGGTCTGACTGGTAGGAGCAACAACTGGAGCTTCACTCGACTTTTATGGCAAGTTTTCCCTCGTCTCGAGATCCTACATAATAATAATAATCCTCATTATAATATATTCTTTCCATCTTAACCTATTTACAACCCGAAATTAAACATGGATGGCACTTAGGCCTATACGCACTTAATTCATATCCACCTTTATATTTTCAAATGTACACATGTAGCCACATAATCACATATCGTATATTAATACCAAATAACATCATATACACCATAATGCCACACTAGGCTTGGATGATCTCGACTCACCACTCAAGTTACTTGGTCGCTAACTAAACGAAGTCTTCGAATTTGGGCTTCCTAACTCAATGTGCCTTTCCTAAATTATCCAAAACCTATTGACCCTCACTTGTGCCTTTTGTTCTACTGACCTTATACTATCTTACAACTATGGTGGTCGACCTAATACTCACTTCTAAGTGTCCTAAAACTATGCGATAAGTGAAAGTGCTCACTGGTGCAAATTTCAGAATGGTAACTAAGGTTTCTTGAGTGCATTAGACACTCTTAAACTACAAGTTTTTCTTCAAAATTTTTACACAAGACTCTCCTGACCTAAGGGCATCTCACAAGCTTGATGTGGCTCAAAGGCCTGGCTTGGGCCTTCTTGGGCCTAAGCTAAAAGTCCAAGGTTCCCCTGTTTTTCTGGGCAGAAAATGCCCTGACTTGAATTAACTTGTGACACGTGGTTCTAGCTCATATCCTATGAACTATGGTTGGAAAAACTTCTCTGACACACCCTCTAACTAAGGCCCAATTGGGCCTAATGAGGGCCTACCCATGACATGGCCAAATCTCCCTATTTCTAAATTGTAACAAAACTGTCCCCTGCTGGACAGATTTTGTTATTCTACTTGTGCACCTAACCAAATGACATGCAAACCTCCAATCAACTCCTAAAACCTATTATATATTCCACATATTAACTTCTGGTGGCTTGGGCCTCAAAGTGCACATCAATGACATGGTCAAAACTCACTCTAAACCTCAGGGTACTAAACTGATTTTTTTCTGCAGAAACTATAACTCTCATTTTCCAAGGTTTTGACTTGACAAACCCAATTAACAACAACTAAATACTTAAACCAAGACCTATACTTGGTATTCTACTGAACTAACTCCCTTTTTCTCAAAATAACCTTGGTGAGATCATCCTTACCTAAGGTGCAACTATGGCAAAACGAAAGAGACTACTCTTAACAAATCGCAAATCTTCATGCTTTTGAAACAACAAGATATATATTTTTATAAAAGATAACCACAATTTATTACCATGCAACAAGAAGCATAAATCAATATTATCACATTATTCCTACTGAAATTAAGGCTCACTAACAAAATCTTTTCCAAATGATCAAAATCTTACAACAAACTAAGAGAATCCCACATGCATGCATGCCTTCGGGTTTTTCAAACCAAACAACATATTTTCTACATATATTCCATCTTAAAATTGACATGCAAGCCTAGCATAAGGTATACCTAGATGATCACTTAGCATGCAAGGAGTTTTATCAAATTTTCACCACAAAATTCAAGTCATTATCACATAAACATGCAAAAATTGAACAAAACAACAAGAATGATTTCAAGGACCATTCATTCGGCTCCCATATGGTCATGGCCGAATGAAATGGATGGAAATGGCCATTAAATCATCAAGAGTTTCCTTCTCAAGACTTGGCACTTATCCATTCATTGTAGTCCTCTCAAAAACAACCCTAAATCCATAAGAATCAAGATTGTATTTTGAGTTTCACTAAAACCTTTACATGCAACCCTTAAACTTAAACTTTCTACTCAAAACTCTTTGAAATATGAATGATCATGGTATGGAAGATAACATTTACTTGTATAAAGAGTAGAAGCTTGGTGGAGAAATGAAAAAAAATGGGGAGGGGTGGTTCTCGGCTAAAGGCCGAGAGTGAGAGAGTGAGAGCCGAGAGTGAGGGAGGAGGAGGGAGAGAAGAGTGAGTGTGGTGTGGGTGATGAGTAAAAATGATCATGACTTTGCTTGTCTTATGGTTTTTGTATTGGCAAAAGTGAGTGGAATTAGGAATTGACATGATTAGCCTTCCACTTGAACTTGGTTGAATTTGCATGCAAGGGTAAAGAAGGTATTTGGCTAGGAAATAAGAGTTAGTGGGGTGGTTATTGACTCTTTAGCCCTTTTGGAATGTATGGAAGGAATTTGCATGCAAGGATAACTATGGAATTTGCTAATTATATTTATAAAGATTTATTTTTATAAAATAAAACACAAGTTCAAAAATTATAAAATTTATACCATAAAATAACTTGGATTTTTAGAGATTTTATAAAGTCACTTTCAAAATTTGTGAACAAAATATCTTTTAAAAGAAAATTTCTCCAAGGCTTAGAATATTCCTTATAAATCAAAAGTAAAGGAAATAATTAAAATTTTGCTTTGAAAAAAATCATGTATTACACATAAAAATTTTATAATGCAGAAATTCTCGCTTACACAATCGTACAATAATTGAACATATTTTTATTTGGCTTTAATATTATACCAAATCCACAATTAATATTACACGAAAATGCCGGTCGTAACATCCTCTCCCCCTTAAGGGATTCTGCCCCCAGAATCTAAGAGAACAGATGAGGATACCGGGAACGCATATCAGACTCTAACTCCCAAGTCGACTCTTCGACCTTAGGGTTCCTCCAAAGTACTTTCACTAACTTTACTGATTTATTTCTAAGACTCTTTACTTGCCAGTCGAGTACTTTAACCGGTTGCTCCACAAATGACAGGTCTGCCTGAATTTCTACAGGTTCATATTCTATCACATGGCTAGCGTCAGGATTGTACTTCTTAAGCAACGACACATGGAACACATTATGCACATGCTGATACTGAGGTGGTAAGGCCAACTCGTAGGCCACCTTTCCTACTTGACTCAAAATCTCAAAAGGACCTACGTATCTAGGTGCTAACTTTCCTTTCTTGCCAAATCTTATCAACCCTTTCCTAGGTGACACTTTTAGCAACACAGCTTCGCCAATTTGGAATTGAACATCCTTACGCGCTGGATCCGCATACTTCCTCTGTCTATCTTGAGCAGCAAGCAACCTTTTCTGAATTAACTTGACTGAGTTATGCAACTGTTGTACCAATTCTGAGCCGAGAATTCTTCCTTCTCCTACTTCATCCCAACTTGTTGGTGATCTACATTTTCGCCCGTACAAAGCTTCATATGGTGGCATGCCGATACTGGAATGATAGCTGTTGTTATATGAAAATTCAATTAATGGCAGGTGGTCGTCCCAACTTCCAGCAAAATCGATTGCACAACTGCGCAACATGTCTTCAATTGTTTGAATTGTTCTTTCACTCTGGCCATCAGTCTGCGGGTGATACGCCGTGCTCATATTCAACTTCGTGCCCAGACATTCCTGGAACTGCTTCCAGAATCTTGAGTTAAATCGGGGATCTCTGTCTGAAACTATTGATACAGGTACTCCATGCCTTAATACGATTTCGTGCACATACAGATGAACCAACTTGTCCAGTGACGACTTCTCATTTATTGGAAGGAAATGCGCCGACTTCGTAAGACGATCAATTATAACCCATATTGCGTCATGTCCGGATTTTGTTCGCGGTAGTCCTACTATAAAGTCCATAGCGATATTTTCCCATTTCCATTCTGGAATCTTCAGGGGCTGAATTAACCCGCTTGGTCGTTGATGTTCTGCCTTTACTTTCTGACAAGTATAGCACTTCGCAACCCATTCTGCCACGTCTCGCTTCATATTTGGCCACCAAAAGTTCTTCCTTAAGTCTTGATACATCTTGGTGCTTCCCGGGTGGATTGAGAATTTCGAATGGTGGGCTTCATGGAGGATCTCATTCTTTAATTCAGATACATGGGGAATCCATATTCTGGATGAAAACCTTAGTATTCCTTGCTCATCCCTTTTAGTATTAATCTCTTCTCCAGATAACTGATTTTTCTCTTTTTCCATTACTTCCTCTTGATACTTCTTTATCTTTTCCAGTAGTGTTGGCTGAAAGGTCATTGCATGACAAACTTCTTTGACTTCCCCATAAGCACAAAGTTCCAATTCAAATTTTCCGATTTCTTCAGATAACTCTTTTGATGTTATCATTGCATTCAATCTTTCCTTCCGACTCAGCGCATCGGCCACTACGTTCGCCTTTCCAGGATGGTAATTTATCGAACAGTCATAGTCCTTAATCAATTCCAGCCATCTCCTCTGCCTCATATTGAGCTCTTTCTGAGTAAAAATGTATTTTAAACTCTTGTGATCCGTGTAGATTTCACACTTTTCTCCATAGAGATAGTGTCTCCAAATCTTGAGTGCGAATACTATGGCGGCTAGTTCCAAGTCATGCGTCGGATACTTTAACTCGTGCGGCTTCAACTGTCTTGACGCATATGCTATTACCTTACTGTGTTGCATCAACACACAACCCAAACCCTTATGTGAAGCGTCACTGAATATTACAAAATTCCCTTGATCATCTGGAAGTACTAACACCGGAGCTGTTACCAACTTCTGTTTTAACTCTTGAAAGCTACTTTCACATTCTGCACTCCATTCAAACCTTTGATTCTTTCTGGTTAACTTGGTCAATGGCGTGGCGATCTTCGAGAAATCCTTGACGAATCTTCTATAGTATCCGGCCAATCCTAGAAAACTTCGCACTTCCGTAGGAGTCCTTGGCCTCTCCCAACTCATAACTGCATCAATCTTCGCCGGATCCACTTTAATTCCATCATTTCCAATAACATGCCCCAAAAATTGAACTTCCTTTAACCAAAACTCACATTTGGTAAACTTGGCATACAACTTCTCTTGTCGGAGTATCTCCAAGGCTATCCAGAGATGCTGCATATGTTCTTCTTCCGATTTAGAATAAATAAGGATGTCATCAATAAATACCACGACAAATTTATCCAAATACTTCTTAAATACCCGATTCATCAGATCCATGAATGCGGCCGGGGCGTTGGTCAATCCAAACGGCATTACTAGGAATTCATAATGCCCATATCTGGTCCTAAATGCGGTCTTGGGAATATCTTCTTCCTTGATCTTTAATTGATGGTATCCCGATCTCAAGTCAATCTTCGAAAAACATTTTGCTCCTTTTAACTGATCAAAAAGGTCATCTATCCTTGGTAGCGGGTAGCGGTTCTTGATCGTTACTTTATTCAACTCCCGGTAATCTATGCATAGACGCATACTCCCATCTTTCTTCTTCACAAAGAGAACAGGTGCTCCCCATGGCGACGTACTTGGTCGTATCACTCCCTTATCCAATAATTCTTGTAGCTGGCTCGCCAACTCTTTCATTTCTGCTGGTGCCATCCTATACGGAGCCTTTGAAACTGGTTCCGTGCCTGGAGCAAGGTTGATCTCGAACTCAATTTGTCGATCTGGTGGTAAGCCTGGTAGTTCGTCGGGAAACACATCGGGGAACTCATTAACTACAGGAATATCTTCCATGCTGGGGCTGCCTCTCTCTGAATCCACTACATATGCTAGGAACGACTCACAACCTTTTCTAAGTAACTTCTTAGCCTGAATAATTGTAAGAAATAGTCGCTCTTGCCTCTGTCCCTTAAATACTACCTTCTCTCCACTCTTCGTCTTTAAATTCACTCTCTTGGTCTTACAATTTATCTGCGCGCTATTCTCTCCTAACCAATCCATTCCTAAGATTATATCAAATTCTCCCAGCTTGAAGAGTATCAAGTCGGCCGAGAACTTATATCCTGAAATATCAATCTCACATTTTGGACAAAATCGATTCACAGGAATCTTCTCTTGGTTCGCAATTACCACATTTACTACCTCACTCATAACCGTTTTATCACATTGGATCTTATCAACAAAGGATTCTGATATGAAAGATCTTGTGGCTCCCGAATCAATCAATACTTTGGCTTTGACATTATTGAGTAAAAGTGTACCTGCTATCACCTCAGAATTCTGAACAGCATCTTTCATCTTTAGATCAAATGTCCTTGCTGTTGCTTGCGGGGTTGGTGCGGGTGGTGGAGGTAATGCCAATACCTCAGCTGGCACGCTTGCACTGGTACTTGCCACGTTCATCAGAGCTCTGACTGGTCCTGTTGCCTTACATTCCCTAGCCATGTGTCCAGTCTTCCCACATTTGTAGCACGTAACTCCTGGCTTCGGCATCTTGCACTCATTTGCCAAATGTCCCTTCTGATTGCACCTATAACAGGTCATACTCAGCTTATTGCATACTCCGGGGTGCCTTCTTCCACAGTGCTTGCATTCTGGCCTCTGGAACCTGTTTTCTCCAACTTGCCCTTGGTTTGCCTGATTGTTCCCTTTTGATTCTTGCCTTTTGCCCAAATTTCCTTTCCTTTGAAAATTTCCGCCCTTCTGGAAACCAATCCTCTTTACATTCCGATCTTGCGAACTTCCAGCTTCAGACTTTTCTCCATAAAATGGAACCTTCCTCTTCTTGTTATCCCTCTCTTTCCTTGACTGCATCCCATTATTCTCAATCAGAGCAGCTTTCTGTACTACTCCCGCATAAGTCTCAAGTTCAAACATAGCCACCCTATCTCTGATCCAAGGCTCCAATCCTTGCTGAAATTTCTTTGCTTTTTCTTCCTCAGTGCTGGTATACTTTGTCACAAACCTTGACAACTCAGTGAACTTCTTCTCATATTCCAGTACAGTCATGTTCCCTTGTTTTAACTCAAGAAATTTTAGCTCCATCTGATTCTGCATGTACTTAGGGTAATACTTGTCCAAAAATAACTTCTTAAATCTTTCCCAAGAAATCTGCTGAGTGACTTCCATAACTTTTACTGATTCCCACCAATAAATGACTTCTCCCTTCAAGAAGTAAGTGGCATACAGCGTCTTCTGATCGTCCCCTAACTGTACCAACTCAAAAGCCCTTTCCATCTCCTTGATCCATGTGTTTGCTATCACTGGATCAGTGGTATCATGAAATACAGGTGGATTCACATTCTGAAAAGCCTTGAAAGTGACAATTTGTCTTGGTGGTACTGGTGGTTCAGGTGGTTGATATGGCTCACGGTTATCTTGGTTTTCAATTCGTTGTTGAAGAGTTAATTGTTGTTGAGCTATAGCATTGGTTTGCTGTTGCAAGGTTTCCAGTAGTTGAAGAATATTTGGGTCTGTGGTGAAGGTGGTTGTTGGATTCTTCTTTTTGGGAGGCATGATCCTGAAATAAGAGTTGTGTTATAACAAATATGAATGATAAAATGATTCGAGGGTATCGCATGGCATTCTTGTTTACATATGGGGTCACGTTTCCAAATTAAGCAGATATGATGATAAAAACATAAAATAACAGTTGAGAGCAAATGGAACAATAGCACATAATTATTGAAATTTTAAAGGTCACAGTACATAGGATTGGGACATAGTCTGATTCTAGAAATAACAGGCTTATTTAAAGGAAAGACAGAAACAACTGGGGATTCCTTAGAGTTTGATAGTACAACAACATGAAAGGTAAATGGAAAGAACTAAGGCTCCACTCCATCTGAACGGGGCTTGGTAGACTTTTCCTCTCGAAGTGTCTTCACAATGCTCTGGAGCTCATCCGCCACCATCTGAATGACATACTGGCTGGTACGGTCCCGGTGCGCTGGCATCTCTTCAAGCTTAGTGTTGACGTACCCAACCAAGGTCTCAAGTCTCGCAATCATCTGCTCCTTGGGCTTCCCTTCGTAGTTTCGGCTGTCCGGATACACGTTCTTCAGTCGGTCTATCAGTCGGTCGTACTTGCCCTGAAGCATGTCGAACTCGCGCCTCAACTCAGCATACACGGAGAAAGCAATAGTGTCGTCCGACCCAGAGGATGACGAGGAATGCGCCCTTTGCTGACAACCAATAAGAGGAGTATTAATAATAATTTACTTTACCTACTCTCTCGCATAGTATCTATAACCTACTCACAAGTCCTATAACCTATTTGGGCTGTTCAGGGACTCTAAACCGCTGCTCTGATACCAAAACCTGTCACACCCCCAACTTAAATAGCAAAATAGTTATAGTTATTACATCATTTTAATGAGTACTACACAACCAAAATCCAAGATCTTACAGTTTAGGGTTTGGAACAGCCCAACACTATCAACTATTACATCTGATTACAAATACCGAGTCCTCACACAGCTATTA
This sequence comes from Apium graveolens, assembly GCF_009905375.1. Classification (NCBI taxonomy): domain Eukaryota; kingdom Viridiplantae; phylum Streptophyta; class Magnoliopsida; order Apiales; family Apiaceae; genus Apium; species Apium graveolens. The sequence goes on along the minus strand of NC_133650.1, from coordinate 134,768,055 downwards.
TTACTTATTCTACCTGGGCTCGAACATAAGCATCCGCATCACAGGTCTTACGGGCAGTCTGCTTGAATCTAACCATGGCTGCTAGCTGTAATATCAGGGTAAAGCAAGAAGTGAGCCAAAAGCTCAACAAGTGCTAACAATACAACGCAAAGCATAAATCGAGATATACCTTTAGGAATGACAATGGATTGACATAATCAATGATAATCGAGAGATAAATCTTATGTGAGTTGGCATCATTTTGCTTGCATCAAAACAAATTTTAAAACCATTCTTAATCAAAATCATTTTATGACGCTACGGATTACAGCCGGTGATCAGCCGCGAAGTAATCCCGAACCTCGCTGGGTTCTAAAACATTATTGGGAATCCCTAGGCAACTTTTAAGCCTAATATAAGTGTGGAAAGGACTCGCGTCTCAGTCCAGATCCACCATTCAAGAAAACATTTGTCCCCCTTTGGGACTGAAAAATCCACGTTTTAATCATTTTAAAAACTGATGCCGATTTATGACAAAATCTCTTTTGACTGTAATTATTTTTATCAAGGGATTATAGATCAACTTGAAATACTGGAAATATGACACTAAATCTCAGGGCCATGATCTACTAGACTTTACTATATTAGGGTAGTTGAGAGGTTTCCATAAACAAGAACTTAGACAAGGAAATTAAGCCAGGCTATTGGATAAGATGAAAGAGTAATGCCAAACTAGGCTTAAAGCAATGGTTGTAGACAAGGTATAGGTATTGGAACATCAAGAAGATAGGCATCACTGGTACAAATAGGATAAAGGTGTTAAAATATAAAGAAAGCGATCATCAGCTCAGTATATAACAGGGTATCAAGCTTTAGGGTAAGGATAGGGTTATCAAACAATCATGAATGTAATTAAGAAATGATTGGCTTTTAGGTATCAAGATAAAGTTTCTATCGAGGTTATTTCAAGAGTTGAATTCAAAGCATCAGGGTGCAACATCAAGATTTCTCAGGGATCAATAGCATGATAAACAAAAGGATTAATAAGATATTATAACGCATCTCTAATTTATCATGGCATTAAACTATCATGAAAGACTTTTGAACTACTTGCAATATGTACTCGAGGGTTCATGGCATTTCTATGTAACTCAAAGATAAACAAAAGATACTCTTGATTTAAATATATCAAAATGACTCAGGATAATTGCATCGATATATATATGAACTGTTTACAGTAAATGCGAAGGTCAAGTTGAATCACTTGCCTTGAGATAGACTGGTCTGGTCTGACTGGTAGGAGCAACAACTGGAGCTTCACTCGACTTTTATGGCAAGTTTTCCCTCGTCTCGAGATCCTACATAATAATAATAATCCTCATTATAATATATTCTTTCCATCTTAACCTATTTACAACCCGAAATTAAACATGGATGGCACTTAGGCCTATACGCACTTAATTCATATCCACCTTTATATTTTCAAATGTACACATGTAGCCACATAATCACATATCGTATATTAATACCAAATAACATCATATACACCATAATGCCACACTAGGCTTGGATGATCTCGACTCACCACTCAAGTTACTTGGTCGCTAACTAAACGAAGTCTTCGAATTTGGGCTTCCTAACTCAATGTGCCTTTCCTAAATTATCCAAAACCTATTGACCCTCACTTGTGCCTTTTGTTCTACTGACCTTATACTATCTTACAACTATGGTGGTCGACCTAATACTCACTTCTAAGTGTCCTAAAACTATGCGATAAGTGAAAGTGCTCACTGGTGCAAATTTCAGAATGGTAACTAAGGTTTCTTGAGTGCATTAGACACTCTTAAACTACAAGTTTTTCTTCAAAATTTTTACACAAGACTCTCCTGACCTAAGGGCATCTCACAAGCTTGATGTGGCTCAAAGGCCTGGCTTGGGCCTTCTTGGGCCTAAGCTAAAAGTCCAAGGTTCCCCTGTTTTTCTGGGCAGAAAATGCCCTGACTTGAATTAACTTGTGACACGTGGTTCTAGCTCATATCCTATGAACTATGGTTGGAAAAACTTCTCTGACACACCCTCTAACTAAGGCCCAATTGGGCCTAATGAGGGCCTACCCATGACATGGCCAAATCTCCCTATTTCTAAATTGTAACAAAACTGTCCCCTGCTGGACAGATTTTGTTATTCTACTTGTGCACCTAACCAAATGACATGCAAACCTCCAATCAACTCCTAAAACCTATTATATATTCCACATATTAACTTCTGGTGGCTTGGGCCTCAAAGTGCACATCAATGACATGGTCAAAACTCACTCTAAACCTCAGGGTACTAAACTGATTTTTTTCTGCAGAAACTATAACTCTCATTTTCCAAGGTTTTGACTTGACAAACCCAATTAACAACAACTAAATACTTAAACCAAGACCTATACTTGGTATTCTACTGAACTAACTCCCTTTTTCTCAAAATAACCTTGGTGAGATCATCCTTACCTAAGGTGCAACTATGGCAAAACGAAAGAGACTACTCTTAACAAATCGCAAATCTTCATGCTTTTGAAACAACAAGATATATATTTTTATAAAAGATAACCACAATTTATTACCATGCAACAAGAAGCATAAATCAATATTATCACATTATTCCTACTGAAATTAAGGCTCACTAACAAAATCTTTTCCAAATGATCAAAATCTTACAACAAACTAAGAGAATCCCACATGCATGCATGCCTTCGGGTTTTTCAAACCAAACAACATATTTTCTACATATATTCCATCTTAAAATTGACATGCAAGCCTAGCATAAGGTATACCTAGATGATCACTTAGCATGCAAGGAGTTTTATCAAATTTTCACCACAAAATTCAAGTCATTATCACATAAACATGCAAAAATTGAACAAAACAACAAGAATGATTTCAAGGACCATTCATTCGGCTCCCATATGGTCATGGCCGAATGAAATGGATGGAAATGGCCATTAAATCATCAAGAGTTTCCTTCTCAAGACTTGGCACTTATCCATTCATTGTAGTCCTCTCAAAAACAACCCTAAATCCATAAGAATCAAGATTGTATTTTGAGTTTCACTAAAACCTTTACATGCAACCCTTAAACTTAAACTTTCTACTCAAAACTCTTTGAAATATGAATGATCATGGTATGGAAGATAACATTTACTTGTATAAAGAGTAGAAGCTTGGTGGAGAAATGAAAAAAAATGGGGAGGGGTGGTTCTCGGCTAAAGGCCGAGAGTGAGAGAGTGAGAGCCGAGAGTGAGGGAGGAGGAGGGAGAGAAGAGTGAGTGTGGTGTGGGTGATGAGTAAAAATGATCATGACTTTGCTTGTCTTATGGTTTTTGTATTGGCAAAAGTGAGTGGAATTAGGAATTGACATGATTAGCCTTCCACTTGAACTTGGTTGAATTTGCATGCAAGGGTAAAGAAGGTATTTGGCTAGGAAATAAGAGTTAGTGGGGTGGTTATTGACTCTTTAGCCCTTTTGGAATGTATGGAAGGAATTTGCATGCAAGGATAACTATGGAATTTGCTAATTATATTTATAAAGATTTATTTTTATAAAATAAAACACAAGTTCAAAAATTATAAAATTTATACCATAAAATAACTTGGATTTTTAGAGATTTTATAAAGTCACTTTCAAAATTTGTGAACAAAATATCTTTTAAAAGAAAATTTCTCCAAGGCTTAGAATATTCCTTATAAATCAAAAGTAAAGGAAATAATTAAAATTTTGCTTTGAAAAAAATCATGTATTACACATAAAAATTTTATAATGCAGAAATTCTCGCTTACACAATCGTACAATAATTGAACATATTTTTATTTGGCTTTAATATTATACCAAATCCACAATTAATATTACACGAAAATGCCGGTCGTAACAGCGATATTTTCCCATTTCCATTCTGGAATCTTCAGGGGCTGAATTAATCCGCTTGGTCGTTGATGTTCTGCCTTTACTTTCTGACAAGTATAGCACTTCGCAACCCATTCTGCCACGTCTCGCTTCATATTTGGCCACCAAAAGTTCTTCTTTAAGTCTTGATACATCTTGGTGCTTCCCGGGTGGATTGAAAATTTTGAATGGTGGGCTTCATGGAGGATCTTATTCTTTAATTCAGGTACATGAGGAATCCATATTCTGGATGAAAACCTTAGTATTCCTTGCTCATCCCTTTTAGTATTAATCTCTTCTCCAGATAACTGATTTTTCTCTTTTTCCATTACTTCCTCTTGACACTTCTTTATCTTTTCCATTAGTGTTGGCTGAAAGGTCATTGCACGACAAACTTCTTTGACTTTCCCATAAGCACAAAGTTCCAATTCAAATTTTCCGATTTCTTCAGATAACTCTTTTGATGTTATCATCATATTCAATCTCTCCTTCCGACTCAGCGCATCGGCCACTACGTTCGCCTTTCCAGGATGGTAATTTATCGAACAGTCATAGTCCTTGATCAATTCCAGCCATCTCCTCTGCCTCATATTGAGCTCTTTCTGAGTAAAAATGTACTTTAAACTCTTATGATCCGGGTAGATTTCACACTTCTCTCCATAGAGATAGTGTCTCCAAATCTTGAGTGCGAACACTATGGCGGCTAGTTCCAAGTCATGCGTCGGATACTTTAACTCGTGCGGCTTCAACTGTCTTGACGCATATGCTATTACCTTACTGTGTTGCATCAACACACAACCCAAACCCTTATATGAAGCGTCGCTGAATATTACAAAATTCCCTTGATCATCTGGAAGTACCAACACCGGAGCTATTATCAACTTCTGTTTTAACTCTTGAAAGCTATTTTCACATTCTGCACTCCATTCAAACTTTTGATTCTTTCTGGTTAACTTGGTCAATGGCGTGGCGATCTTCGAGAAATCCTTGACGAATCTTCTATAGTATCCGGCCAATCCTAGAAAACTTCGCACTTCCGTAGGAGTCTTTGGCCTCTCCCAACTCATAACTGCCTCAATCTTCGCCGGATCCACTTTAACTCCCTCATTTCCAATAACATGCCCCAAAAATTGAACTTCCTTTAACCAAAACTCACATTTGGTAAACTTGGCATACAACTTCTCTTGTCGGAGTATCTCCAATGCTATCCAGAGGTGCTGCATATGTTCTTCTTCCGACTTAGAATAAATAAGGATGTTATCAATAAATACCACGACAAATTTATCCAAATACTTCTTAAATACTCGATTCATCAGATCCATAAATGCGGCCGGAGCGTTGGTCAATCCAAACGGCATTACTAGGAATTCATAATGCCCATATCTGGTTCTAAATGCGGTCTTGGGAATATCTTCTTCCTTGATCTTTAATTGATGGTATCCCGATCTCAAATCAATCTTCGAAAAGAATTTTGCTCCCTTTAACTGATCAAAAAGGTCATCTATCCTTGGTAGCGGGTAGCGGTTCTTGATCGTTACTTTATTCAACTCCTGGTAATCTATGCATAGACGCATACTCCCATCTTTCTTCTTCACAAAGAGAACAGGTGCTCCCCATGGCGACGTACTTGGTCGTATCACTCCCTTATCCAATAATTCTTGTAGCTGGCTCGCCAACTCTTTCATTTCTGCTGGTGCCATCCTATACGGAGCCTTTGAAACTGGTTCCGTGCCTGGAGCAAGGTTGATCTCGAACTCAATTTGTCGATCTGGTGGTAAGCCTGGTAGTTCGTCGGGAAACACATCGGGGAACTCATTAACTACAGGAATATCTTCCATGCTGGGGCTGCCTCTCTTGGAATCCACTACATATGCTAGGAACGACTCACAACCTTTTCTAAGTAACTTCTTAGCCTGAATAATTGTAAGAAATAGTTGCCCTTGCCTCTGCCCCTTAAATACTACCTTCTCTCCACTCTTCGTCTTTAAATACACTCTCTTGGTCTTACAATTTATCTGAGCGCTATTCTCTCCTAACCAATCCATTCCTAAAATTATATCAAACTCTCCCAGCTTGAAGAGTATCAAGTCGGCTGAGAACTTATATCCCGAAATATCAATCTCACATTTTGGACAAAATTGATTCACAGGAATCTTCTCTTGGTTCGCAATTACCACATTTACTACCTCACTCATAACCGTTTTATCACATTGGAGCTTATCAACAAAAGATTCTGATATAAAAGATCTTGTTGCTCCCGAATCAATCAATACTTTAGCTTTGACATTATTGAGTAAAAGTGTACCTGCTATCACCTCAGAATTCTGAACAGCATCTTTCATCTTTAGATCAAATGTCCTTGCTGTTGCTTGCGGGGTTGGTGCGGGTGGTGGAGGTAACGCCAATACCTCAGCTGGCACGCTTGCACTGGTACTTGCCACGTTCATCAGAGTTCTGACTGGTCCTGTTGCCTTACACTCCCTAGCCATGTGTCCAGTCTTCCCACACTTGTAACACGTAACTCCTGGCTTCGGCATCTTGCACTCGTTTGCCAAATGTCCCTTCTGATTGCACCTATAACAGGTCATACTCAGCTTATTGCATACTCCAGGGTGCCTTCTTCCACAGTGCTTGCATTCTGGCCTCTGGAACCTGTTTTCTCCAACTTGCCCTTGGCTTGCCTGATTGTTCCCTTTTGATTCTTCCCTTTTGCCCAAATTTCCCTTCCTTTGAAAATTTCCGCCCTTCTGGAAACCAATCCTCTTTACATTCCGATCTTGCGAACTTCCAGCTTCAGACTTTTCTCCATAAAATGGAACCTTCCTCTTCTTGTTATCCCTCTCTTTCCTTGACTGCATCCCATTATTCTCAATCAGAGCAGCTTTCTGTACTACTCCCGCATAAGTTTCAAGCTCAAACATAGCCACCCTATCTCTGATCCAAGGCTCCAATCCTTGCTGAAATTTCTTTGCTTTTTTCTCCTCAGTGCTGGTATACTTTGTCACAAACCTTGACAACTCAGTGAACTTCTTCTTATACTCCAATACAGTCATGTTCCCTTGCTTCAACTCAAGAAATTTTAGCTCCATCTGATTCTGCATGTACTTAGGGTAATACTTGTCCAGAAATAACTTTTTAAATCTCTCCCAAGAAACCTGCTGAGTGACTTCCATAGCTTTTACTGATTCCCACCAATAGATGACTTCTCCCTTCAAGAAGTAAGTGGCATACGGCGTCTTCTGATCGTCTCCTAACTGTACCAACTCAAAAGCCCTTTCCATCTCCTTGATCCAGGTGTTTGCTATCACTGGATCAGTGGTATCATGAAATACAGGTGGATTCACATTCTGAAAAGCTTTGAAAGTGACAATTTGTCTAGGTGGTACTGGTGGTTCAGGTGGTTGGTGTGGCTCACGGTTATCTTGGTTTTTAATTCGTTGTTGAAGGGTTAGTTGTTGTTGAGCTATAGCATTGGTTTGCTGTTGCAAGGTTTCCAGTAGTCGAAGAATATTTGGGTCTGTGGTGAAGGTGGTTGTTGGGTTCTTCTTTTTGGGAGGCATGATCCTGAAATAAGAGTTGTGTCATAACAAATATGAATGATAAAATGATTCGAGGGTATCGCATGGCATTCTCATTTACATATGGGGTCAAGTTTCCAAATTAAGCAGATATGATGATAAAAACATAAAATAACAGTTGAGAGCTAATAGAACAATAGCACATAATTATTGAAATTTTTAAAGGTCACAGTACATAGGATTGGGACATAGTCTGATTCTAGGAATAACAGGCTTATTTAAAGGAAAGACGGAAACAACTGGGGATTCCATAGAGTCTGATAGTACAACAACATGAAAGGTAAATGGAAAGAACTAAGGCTCCACTCCATCTGAACGGGGCTTGGTAGTCTTTTCCTCTCGAAGCGTCTTCACAATGCTCTGGAGCTCATCCGCCACCATCTGAATGACATACTGGCTGGTACGGTCCCGGTGTGCTGGCATCTCCTCAAGCTTAGTGTTGACGTACTGAACCAAGGTCTCAAGTCTCACAATCATCTGCTCCTTGGGCTTCCCTTCGTAGTTTCGGCTGTCCGGATACACGTTCTTCAGTCGGTCTATCAGTTGGTCGTACTTGCCCTGAAGCATGTCGAACTCGCGCCTCAACTCAGCATACACGGAGAAAGCAATAGTGTCGTCTGACCCAGAGGATGACGAGGAATGCACCCTTTGCTGACAACCAATAAGAGGAGTATTAATAATAATTTACTTAACCTACTCTCTCGCATAATATCTATAACCTACACACAAATCCTATAACCTATTTGGGCTGTCCAGGGACTCTAAACCGTAGCTCTGATACCAAAACCTGTCACACCCCCAACTTAAATAGCGAAATAAATATAGCTATTACATCTTTTTGATGAAGAATACACAACCAAAATCCAAGATCTTACAGTTTAGGGTTTGGAACAGCCCAACACTACCAACTATTACATCTGATTACAAATACCGAGTCCTCACACAACTATTATTACTTATTCTACCTGAGCTCGAACATAAGCATCAGCATCACAGGTCTTACGGGCAGTCTGCTTGAATCTAACCATAGCTGCTAGCTGTAATATAAGGGTAAAGCAAGAAGTGAGCCAAAAGCTCAACAAGTGCTAACAGTACAACGCAAAACATAAATCGAGATATACCTTTAGGAATGACAATGGAAAGACATAATCAATGATAACGAGAGATAAAACTTATGTGAGTTGGCATCATTTTGCTTGCATCAAAACAAATTTTAAAAATCATTCTTAATCAAAATCATTTTATGACGCTACGGATTACAGCCGGTGATCAGCCGCGAAGTAATCCCGAACCTCGCTGGGTTCTAAAACATTATTGGGAATCCCTAGGCAACTTTTAAGCCTAATATAAGTGTGGAAATGACTCGCGTCTCAGTCCAGATCCACCATTCAAAGAAAACATTTATCCCCCTTTGGGACTGAAAAATCCACATTTTAATCATTTTAAAAACTGATGCCGATTTATGACAAAATCTCTTTCGACTGTAATCATTTTTATCAAGGGATTATAGATCAATTTGAAACACTGGAAATATGACACTAAATCTCAGGGCCATGATCCACTAGACTTTACTATATTAGGGTAATTGAGAGGTTTCCATAAACAAGAACTTTGACAAGGAAATTGAGCAAGGCTATTGGATAATATGAAAGAGTAATGCCAAACTAGGCTTAAAGCAATGGTTGTAGACAAGGTATAGGTATTAGAACATCAAGAAGATAAGCATCACTGGTTCCAATAGGATAGAGGTGTTAAAATATAAAGAAAGTGATCATCAGCTCAAGATATAACAGGGTATCAAGCTTTTAGGGTAAGGATAGGGTTATCAAACAATCATGAATGAATTTAAGAAATGATTGGCTTTTAGGTATCAAGATAAAGTTTCTATCGAGGTTATTTCAAGAGTTGAATCAAAGCATCAGGGTGCAATATCAAGATTTCTCAGGGATCAATAGCATGATAATCAAAAGGATCAATAAGGTATTATAACAAATCTCTATTTTATCATGGCATTAAACTATCATGAAAGACTTTTGAACTACTTGCAATACGTACTCGAGGGTTCATGGCATCTATATGTAACTCAAAGATAAACAAAAGATACGCTTGATTTAAATATATCAAAATGACTCAGGATAATTGCATCGATATATATATGAACTGTTTACAGTAAATACGAAGGTCAAGTTGAATCACTTGCCTTGAGATAGACTGGTCTGGTCTGACTGGTAGGAGCAACAACTGGAGCTTCACTCGACTTTTATGGCAAGTTTTCCCTCATCTCGAGATCCTACATAAATAATAATAATCCTCATTATAATATATTCTTACCATCTTAACCTATTTACAACCCGAAATTAAACATGGATGGCACTTAGGCCTATACGCACTTAATTCATATCCACCATTATATTTTCAAATGTACACACGTAGCCACATAATCACATATCGTATATTAATACCAAATAACATCATATACACCATAATGCCACACTAGGCTTGGATGATCTCGACTCACCACTTAAGTCACTTGGTCGCTAACTAAACAAAGTCTTCAAATTTGGGCTTCCTAACTCAATGTGCCTTTCCTAAATTATCCAAAACCTATTGACCCTCACTTGTGCCTTTTTCTCTAAGGACCTTATACTATCTTACAACTATGGTGGTTGACCTAATACTCACTTCTAAGTGTTCTAAAACTATGTGATAAGTGAAAGTGCTCACTGGTGCAAATTTCAGAATGGTAACTAAGGTTTCTTGAGTGCATTAGACACTCTTAAACTACAAGTTTTTCTTCAAAATTTTTACACAAGACTCTCCTGACCTAAGGGCATCTCACAAGCTTGATGTGGCTCAAACGCCTGACTTGGGCCTTCTTGGGCCTAAGCTAAAAGTCCAAGGTTCCCCTGTTTTTCTGGGCAGAAAATGCCCTGACTTGAATTAACTTGTGACACATGGTTCTAGCTCATATCCTATGAACTATGGTTGGAAAAACTTCTCTGACATACCCTCTAACTAAGGCCCAATTGGGCCTAATGAGGGTCTACCCATGACATGGCCAAATCTCCCTATTTCTAAGTTGCAACAAAACTGTCCCCTGCTGGACAGATTTTGTTATTCTACTTGTGCACCTAACCAAATGACATGCAAACCTCCAACCAACTCCTAAAACCTATTATATACTCCCCATACTAACTTCTGGTAGCTTGGGCCTCAAAGTGCACATCAATGACATGGTCAAAACTCACTCTAAACCTCAGGGTATTAAACTGATTTTTCTGCAGAAACTATAACTCTCATTTTTCCAAGGTTTTGACTTGACAACTCAACTAACAAAAACTCAATACTTAAACCAAGACTTATACATGGTAATCTACTGAACTAACTCCTTTATTCTCAAAATAATATTGGGTGAGATCATCCATGCCTAAAATCAACAACATGCAACTAAATATATAACATGCAACTCATGGAAAGCACATAACAAGATTTCGGCTAGGCATAAAGTTGTAAATGCTTGTAAAATCGACTTGCACCTAATACTTATCCTTAATAATTATTAAATATAACTCCTTTTAAGTATTAATAATAAATTCATCATGGAAACAATCTATTTAAGCACATCTATTTCGAATTTTATAGATAACAACATGATTTCGAAAAGAATAGCATGCAAAACATGGTTGATCATCATTTTAATGTCTTAAAACTAGCATGCATGGCTAAACATAAATTTATAATGAGATTTCAGTAGCATGCAAAGGATTTTAAAGCATGATATCTCCATAAAACACTTAGTTAGCACATATACATAATATATCTCATAGAGAGCTCTTGAATTCACAAGAATCAAGAGTTTCTCTTTGGAGATCACACAAAACTACACATGCAACCATGAAACTTCATCTTCCAAATCACAAAACTCTTGGGAAGTATATAAAATAAATGTAGGTGAAAGAATTACACTAGGGAAGATGAGAAATGGAATGAAAAAATGGAAGGGAGTGGGGGAAATGGGGTTCGGCCGAGAGCAAAAGGGAGGGAGGGGAAGAGAGAAATTTTTGTGGTGTGTTGGAGTGTGAAATGATGAATGACTTCTCTCCACTTTGATTTGTTTGTTTTATGCTATTTGGTTGACAAGTAATGAGTGGAAGTGAGAACTTACAAAAATGTCCCTTGGCTAAAGTTAGGCCATTTTGCATGCAAGGCTAAGGTAGTAATTTGGTAATAATCAAATGAGTTAGTGGGGTTGGAAAAGTCTTATTTGCCCTTTGAGAGAATAGAAAGAGAGTTTGCATGCAAGGTTATTCATGTAATTTGATAATTATAACAAATAAAATTTGTAAAGATTTATTTTTATAAAATAAAATACAAGTTCAAAAATTATAAAATTTATACCATAAAATAACTTGTATTTTTAGAGACTTTATAAAATCATTTTCAAAATTTGTGATCAAAATGCCTTTTAAAAGAAGATTTTTCCAAAGCTTAGAATATTCCTTATAAATCAAAAATAAAGAAATTAAATAAACTCTTGCTTTGAAAAATCATATACTACCCAAAGCAAATTTATAATGCAGAAATTTTCACTCACACAAACGTACAATCATTGAATATATTTTCATTTGACTTAATATTATACCAAATTCACAAATAATATTACATAAAATGCCGGTCGTAACAATCTTGCTGTATTGTTTTGATCTTTAAACCAATTGTTAGTCCCTTAACAATATAACAAGAATTATAGAAGGGGGGTTGAATGAAATTCTTGAAACTTTTTCTTGAATAAAAATGTTCTAACTCAAATATATATATAGTGTGAATTGATTAGCAGAATGCGGAATAAAGACTTAAGTGAATCAAAACACAAGTAATTAAAATCAAGAGTCTTTAAAAACTTTCTGGTGGATTTGAATAATTTCACCAAAGATATATATTATATATCGAGAGAACCCTGTGTGCAAAATGCTCACAGCTGCTTACAATAATTGAACAACTAAGACTACGGAAAAATGCTAAGAATTATGCTTACAAATGTTTCTCTGCTTTTCTACTTAGATCGATGGTTTCTTAGTTGCTACTTCTTGGTTTATATATCACCAAGATTACAAAGTAATAAGACAGGATAATAAAACAAAACTATCTAGTCTATTCAATGCTACTTCATTACTCTATTCCAGCATCTTTGAATATCTTCATACTAGCATGGAAAAGGCAATGCTTCTTTATTCTCAAAAACCTAGTTGAATAGGCTACCACATTCCATTTGCATCCACTCGACGCATGTGACTGTGTTGTCACTGTCAATAGATGTTTGAATCTTTATCCGTCGGGTTCATGATCATCCGTCGAGTTATTGATCATCCTTTGGGTTGTCTAGTTGATCATCCGTCGACTTCATTGTAGTTTATCCGTCGGGTAGCAATCTGGCACTTGACTTCATTTCATTTATGCAGAATTACAAGACATCATCTATGTACAATTAATCAACCTATTCTGCATATCTAGTTAAAGTCAACATGACTTGAATACTACTTACAGAATCTATACAATGGTGTATGCAGAAATGTGCTACAGACTTATTGTTACATAAGCTACTCACTCGATGGATAATAAGTCATCATCCGTCGGGACTATAATGAGTCATCGGTCGGGACTATAAATCTTATCCGTCAGTGCTACATAATTTCACTAAGTAAAATCTACCAAGGTGTTTTGTTCATGAAATCATCAAGTATACAACATATACACAACAATGTGAAAATTAACTTTCACATTGTTGTTAGTCAGGATAGCTGAATAATTGTTAGTCACAAACTTTGCACCACCATAATCAAATGATTTAGAAGCAGCAGGTGAAGTCATGGTTAATTTTTCGAGAAAGATTTATGAACAGTGCTTAGGGTTTTAGAGTTTATGGCTTTAAGAAGGGAAAAGTATCCGAGAGAAAATAATGAAAATAAGTAAAGTATTATCTAAAATCAAAAATTGATTTTTATACAACACTTCTCTCCACTAATTTAATCACAATTCAGTTTAATGGGAAACATGGCGATAAACGATTGACTGTAAAAGTAATCATGTAAATGTGTGTTTTTGCATGCACAGTTCCTGAGAATAAAGTTGTGCATTAAACGAACGTGTTTCATATCCTTACTCAACATGTAAACATCTATAACCATGAAAAATTAACCATTTGTGGCTAACTTCAACCTTGTAATTACAATACTGACTAAAAAATTGTCTTAAAAAATAGTCAATCAAAGTTTGACCATTATCAGTATGCAATCACAACTATCAAGATTTATCAACTACTAACAGAAACTATTAGTCAAAACAAGTAATAGGGAATAAATAAATCATGATTACGTAGTTAATGTTGCATTAATTACACATGATTTGGGATACAAGGCCCAATAAGAAGATGTATGACATTCAGACCAAAAAGGTTAACACATTGATCAAGCCTGATGGACCAGATCAGGCCTGATGGAACAAAGAAGGCCCAAAACCCTGAATATTAATTAATTTCGTAATTAATTAATAAGGGAGAAAAACAGCTATTAAGATGAGTCCTAATGGGGACATAAATCCTTGTAGATTGGCCTCCAAGGAACCTCATGAGATAAGGAATCAGCTTCCTACTTCCTAGGACTCCAAGTCCATTATAATTCAGAGACTTGCCCACAAAGTCTCCTAACCCAAGTCCAATTCAAGGACTCCCAATATCTATATAAAGGGTCTCACCCCCACCAATCAGAACTACAGTTTTTGGCTTGATTCTCTAATTCACAGAGATACGTAGGCATCTCGTAAAGGTAGAGTTAAGCTACGAAACATGAGAGCATCCATTAAAGGCCTTGAGCTCCCGAACCTTAGCAATAAACATAGCAATTAGTATACTCTAGTTTTTATCCATAACATTTGGCGCCGTCTGTGGGAAAAAACACAACAACAACCATGGCAAGAACACGGAGAACAAGCAGCGCCCTTGAAGGAGGAACACCCGCGGGGACAACCCAAATGATTTCGTCAACCGTGGAGGTACCTCCATATTCAACCTATGTCGCTACTCAAGGAGGAGCCCAGGTAGGGGCAACTGAACCTCAGCCACAAGGGACGATTCCCTCGGCTACTCAAGGGATGAATTCCCAACTTCAGCAGTTGCACGCACCTGTGAATTCTCGACCCATTGGGTATGAGTATTCAACTATTGTGACTACTAAACCCCCTTTTGGGATGCCCCTTTACCCCGAGGTTGGAGGTAGTGGGCATGCTGGACGGAGTGAAGCACGGAGGCAAACACCCTCTTACATTCAAGGTTTGGCTCCTATCCCAGATGATCGGGAATTTTCTGGTTCTTATACTAAGAGAGATTCTGAATCTTCAGATGATGAAGTGGTGCGAAGAAGGAGACGTGCTGGCAAAGAACCTATGGCTGATGGCAACCAATGTCTTAGGAGTACCCGAGGGGTGAATCCCTAAGAGGTGCAGGAGATAATTAAGGCACACGATACAGAAATTCAAAGGCTGAAGCGCGACCTGGAGGCGCACTAGGCTCCCAGACTCCCATTACCACCTAAGGGGAGAAATCATCCTCCAATCATAGACATGGATGGTCCGTCACAAAGAAGGGATGTAGCCCCAAGAGCTGATCCAAGAAATCTTCTTCCCCTTGGAGATCCTGATGATCCCACTCCACCATTCACTGAAGAGATAATGAATGCCCACATCTCAAGGAAGTTCAAGATGCCCACTATCAAAGCTTATGATGGAGCGGGAGAACCCGCTAATCACGTCAGAACCTTCTTCAATGCACTGTTACTGCAACCCGTGAATGATGCTATTAAATGTCGGGCCTTTCCTCAAACCCTGTCGGGTATGGCTCAAAGATGGTATAGTCCTTTGCCCCCAAACTCTATTGGGTCCTTCAGAGAATTAAGTCAGGCTTTTATTAAGCAGTTCATCAGCGGGAGAGTGCATGAGAAAGTTCAGCATCTCTCATAAGCATTATGCAGGGAGCGAAGGAATCCTTGAGAGATTACCTGAATCGTTTTACAAAGGAAGCTTTAAAAGTCCCGGACCTTGATGACAAAGTAGCCATGATGGCACTGCAACAGGGAACTAAGGATGAGTTCTTCAAGATGTCCTTGGCCAAGCGCCCCCCTGAAAGCATGTTACAGCTCCAAGATAGAGCTGGGAAGTACATCAACATGGAATAGAGCATGAGGAACACTGTAGTAAGTAACGAGCCCGCTGGAGGCAAAAAACGGAAAACCGATCTGGAATATATTACAAAGGACAAGTATCCTAGAACTGAGCAAAACAATGACTCAACCCCGAAGAAGGGAGGACCTGGACAAAAGTTCACTGAGTATGCTAAGCTGAATGCTCCAAGAAGCCAGATTTTGATGAAAATCGAGAAAGATCGAGATATTCGTTGGCCTAAGCCCTTGAAGGCTAATCCTGCCAAGCTAGATAAGAGCAAGTATTGTAAATTTCATAAGGATATTGGTCATGACACCGATGAGTGTAGACAACTGAAAGATGAAATTGAATTTCTCATTAGAAAAGGAAGATTGAACAAGTACACTGGAGATAGAGGAGATAGGAGCAATAACGTGAGAAAGAACTTTGATGATCGAAGAAGAGATCAAGATGATCAAGGGCGAAATCCCCAACCTAGGGGACCGGTGATAAATACAATATTCGGAGGACCGCGACCCCGAGGGCCTGTGATAAACACAATTTTTGGAGGACCAACCGCTGCTGGATTATCCAAGAACTCCAGGAAAGCGTATACCCGAGAAGTTATGCATATTGTTGCAGAAGCCCCAAAGAGGGCTAGGACAGGAATAATAATGGCTTTCGATGATTCTGATCTGGAGGGTGTGAAATTTCCCCATGACGACTCGTTGGTCATAACCCCAATAATAGGGAACAGCCCGGTGAAGAGGGTCCTCGTACATAACGGTGCCTCAGTCGACATCTTACTCCATGATACCTTTTTAAGGATGGGTTACAATGATTCCCAATTGACCCCAATCGATATGCCGATATATGGATTTGCGGGAGTAGAGTGCCCCGTGAAAGGAATAATCAAGTTGCCAACAACCATAGGTCAAGAATGAAGGCAAGCAACACAGATGTTGGACTTCGTGGTGGTGAAGGCTAGTTCAACTTATGACACTATCATGGGAAGAACAGGGATACATGCCTTCAAGGCCGTCCCTTCTTCCTACCATTCAGTCATGAAGTTTCCCACCCGGAATGGGATTGGAGAAGAGAAAGGAGATCAAAAAATGGCAAGGAGTTGTTACGTGACCTCTTTAGGGGCAGATAGAGTTGGGGGGTAATTTCTGCCTATTGAAGATCTGGATATCCAAGAGAATGATGAGAAATGAGGGAAGCCAGCAGAAGATTTGGTTACGATTCCTTTGGCTCCCGAGGATCCTGAGAAAATGACTTTCATTGGAACAACACTAGAAGAGCCCCTTGGAGGGAAGTTGGTGAATTTTTGCAAGAAAATAGTGATGTGTTCGCATGGTCTGTAGCTGATATGCCAGGAATAGACCCGGAACTAATCACTCACAAGCTGAATGTGGATCCAAGTCTAAAAACAGTTAAGCAAAAAAAAAGAAGCTTTGCTCCAGAGAGGCAATAACCTATTAAACAAGAAGTAGAGAAGCTTTTAGAGGCTGGTTTCATTGAAGAGATTCAATTTCCGGAATGGTTAGCAAACCATGTAATGATAAATAAGGCCAATGGAAAATGGAGGATGTGTGTGGACTTTACTGATTTGAATGACGCATGCCCTAAGGACTGTTTCCCGTTGCCAAGGATAGACACTTTGATATATACCACTGTTGGACATGAGATGCTGAGTTTCATGGATGGATTTAGTGGATACAATCAGATTAAGATGCACAAGGATGACATCCCAATGGTATCATTCATCACTGACTTCGGTGTTTATTGTTATCTTGTTATGGCATTTGGTCTTAAGAATGCAGGAGCCACCTATCAAAGGTTGGTAAATAAAATTTTTAAGGATCTTATTGGCAAGACCATGGGAGTTTATGTTGATGACATGTTAGTCAAGAGTCTAGTAAAGACTGACCATATAACCCATTTGAGGGAAGCTTTTGAGGTCCTGAGATACCATAAGATGATGTTAAATCCTACGAAGTGTGCTTTCGGAGTAGGGTCTAGAAAGTTTTAGGATTGATGATCTCCAAGAGAGGAATAAAGGCCAATCCAGATAAAATAAAGGCAATCCTGGATATGGAACCACCAAAAACTATCAAAGATATTCAAAAGCTCACAAGAAAGGTTGCTGCGTTGGGATGATTCATCTCCAAGTCTGGGGACAAGTGCTTGCCGTTCTTCAAATCCTTAAAGAAGGTACAAGATTTTGTATGGAGCAAGGAAAGCAAGAAGGTATTCGAGGAATTAAAGAAATATATGGCTTCGGCCCCGTTGTTGGCCAAGCCAGCTTTGAATGAAGTCTTATACTTGTACTTGGCCGTTTCAGAAAGTGCCTTGAGCGCTGTGTTGGTGAATGAGGAACTGAAAATCCAGAAACCCGTATACTATGTCAGCAAAATTCTGTATGGAGCTGAGTTGAATTATTCAACTATTGAGAAATTTGTACTAGTCTTGGTAATGGCTTCAAGAAAGTTACGTCCCTACTTTCAGGCTCATAGTATTGAAGTACTAATAAATCAGCCCTTGCGAAATATTATTCATAGTCCCAAGGCTAGTGGGAGGCTGATGAAGTGGGCAATAGAGTTGGGAAAATTCGACATTAAGTATAAGCCACGAACGGCAATAAAAGCCCAGACATTGGCTGACTTCGTGGTGGAATGTACCATACCTAACCAAGAAGTCGGGGGGCAGGAAGATACTATACTGCAAGACAAGGAAGTTGATAAGGAGGACAAAGAGAAGGATGATAAAGAGAAGGAAT
Source organism: Apium graveolens (assembly GCF_009905375.1). Lineage (NCBI taxonomy): Eukaryota > Viridiplantae > Streptophyta > Magnoliopsida > Apiales > Apiaceae > Apium > Apium graveolens. The sequence continues at coordinate 134,749,602 of NC_133650.1, read as the reverse complement.
ATTGGGTTATCTATTTTGATGGAGCATGAAAAACAAATTCAAGTGGAGAAGGTCTAGTTTTACAAAGCCCTGATGGGTTCTTGATTGAATATGCTATGAAGTTAGACTTCCCGACCACAAACAATGAGGCAGAATATGAAGCTCTGATAGCTGGCCTCGGCCTAGAAGGGACACTGAGAGTCAAGAACTTAAAGATCTGTGGAGACTCGAAGTTGGTCATATCCCAGGTAAAGGGAGAGTTTAAGGCAAGGGATGATACAATGGCTAAGTATATCCGCCTAGTAAGGGTTGTGATGACCCAATTCGATGAATGACATGTTGAGCACATTCCAAGGGAGGAAAATGCTAAGACAGATGCCTTATCAAAGTTTGCTTCATCTGAGATAGAGAAAAGTTCAGGAAGTGTATACTTCCGTGTTTTGAAGACACGGAGCATTGATGTTAAGCTTGTACCTCCTATTGGTCTGGGGACGTCGTGAATAGATCCCATTAAGACCCATATTCAAACCGGTTGGTTTCCAAATGATTCTACTGAAGCATGGAAGTTGGCTGTTCGAGCACTAAGATACTCCTTGATAGATGGGATTTTATATAAAAGATCTTATGTGGTTCCCTACTTAAGATGTCTCAAGCCCGATGAGGCACGCTTGGCTCTGGAAGAAGTACATGAAGGTATCTGTGGGCAACACTTGGGGGGCAGAGCGCTAGCTCATAAGATAACCCATTTAGGCTTCTATTGGCCAAAAATGATGGATGATGCCAAAGAGTATGTGAAGAAGTGTGACCGCTGTCAGAAGCATGTGCCTGTCGTTAGACAACCCCCCGAGATGCTGACCTCCATCAACTCACCTATCCCCTTTGCTATGTGGGAAATGGATATACTTGGACCTTTCCCCATGGCCACGGCACAAAGAAAGTTCCTGATTATAACCATTGATTATTTTACTAAATGGATTAAATCCAAGCCATTGGCCAAAATCACAACTAAGCAGGTTGCACAATTCATATGGGAAAACATCATGTGCCGGTATGGAATTCCCCGTATCCTGGTTACCGATAATGGAACACAGTTCAATAATGAAGAATTCAAGAAGTATTGTGGAGAGAATGAGATTGAGTTACGATTTACCTCTGTGGCTCATCCACAAGCTAATGGGCAAGCGAAAGTGGAAAATCGAATAATCTTGGATGGACTAAAGAAGAGGATTGAGAAATACAGGAATAATTGGGTGGATGAAATACTCCCAATACTTTGGGCTTACAGAACTACTTGTAGAGTCACTACCGGAGCCACTCCCTTCATGTTGGCGTATGGGGCAGAAGCAGTTGTCCCTGTAGAAATATCGCACTCATCTCCCCTAATCCAAGCTTTTAATATTGAGGAAAATGAGAAGGGGCAAAGATTAGCCTTGGACTTAATCGATGAGGTACGGGATGAAGCACATGCGAAGATAGTGAATTATCAGAAGAAAGTTTCGTTCTATTACAACCTAAGGGTTAAGGAAAGGTTCTTCAAGCAAGGAGATTTAGTCCTTAGGAAAGTGGAAGCCTCTGGAGTAGCGAAGAAAGAAAAGCTTTCCCTAAACTGGGAAGGGCCCTATAAGGTTAAAAGCATTCAAGGAAGGGGAACCTACAAGTTAGAGACCATGGATGGTTTTGAAGTCCCGAGAACTTGGCATGAACAAAACCTAAAGGTTTACAATGTGTAAATCAGTTGAACACGATTCTCACTTGTCAAAACGACAAGTAGGTTGAAAAGCACCTTGAAGCTTTTCTTGCATAAGATTTTATATTCTAATTCCAGTAGGATTTACATTGTTGATTCATTATTGTTAAGGGTTGAACCCATACCATATAAGGCTTTGGACAACCAGACTTTATATTAATGAGTTGAAATTATTTCAACCTTTAGATATTTAAGTTGTGATAATACTTTATGTAATTTCAACAAAGATCATGCTTTGATCATTAAAAAAAGAAGACTTTAAGAATTCTTCTATTATAAGGAGTGCTAGTTGCACAACTCAAAGGGACAAGTAGTTCCGGACATTTAACATTTTCTTTAAAAGCATAATAAGTGCTGAAAATTTTAAGGAGAGAGGTATGAAGAAGAAAGTAACATAAATAAACCCCAAAGGGTAATAAGTTCAGAATACAATAAATTATGAATAAAAATTACAAATAAGAAACAATACTCCTCCATGTGGGAGCCTTCATTCCCTTGCTCTTTATCAGCAACATCCTTCTCAGCATCCTTTGTGGGAGAAGTAGGAGGAGAGGCAGTGCTAGGATCCAGGATGCGATCATCCAGCTGAGGGGAGTTGAAGAGGGCGTCCAAGCTATCCTCTGTCTCTGGCTGCTCAGGACTTATAAATTCCTTGGGATCAACTAAGCCAGGATGCTTCTCCGAGATAGCCTTCACAGCTGCATCCCATCCCTGGGTAAACTGCAGAGAATAAAGACCCTCATCATGGATTTCCATAAGATTCTTGAATTTATCAGAATCCATGTAATCATCAATGAGTTTTTCCTTATTACTCCTAAGCTTAACCAGCTCGGAATGAGCCTTAGACGGCTCCTCCCCCTTTGTCTCTAACTTTTTCTGTAGGACCTCAGCCCTCTCCTTCCATTTTTTCATCTCCCTTTCGAACTCATCGGAATTACCCTTCCAGGATCTAGCCTGATGAAGGGTCACCTGAAAGTAAGTGTTGCTCTGCACAAAGAAACGTGAGTTAACACAAGTTTATAGAAAAAGGAGGAAAGTCATAATCTAAAGAGAAGAGAAAGGGATGTTACCACAGCTTGGGCATGAGAACCCAGAAGCTCAATGGTCTCAATGTCACTCCCCGTGATGATGTCAGTGAAGTCATGGGGAGTGATGGAGTGGTACGACCAGTCCTTGGCGTGTTTGGTGGATCCAACCACCGTGTCACTTCTCCTAAAGCCCCAGTTAGGCCTAAAGGAGTGCGCCTTAAGTGGGGGATCCACATCATCCCCCAGCTCTACAACAGGGACGTGGGGCCTAAGGAAGGTGGGAACATCAGGCTTCCCCCTGGGATCTCTGTTTAGCTTGGCCCTCTTTTGGCGGCCAGATTCTCCCTCCTTAGGCCTGTTGATACTGTTAATGACCTCACAAGCTGAAAGAAAAAAGAAGAAAAATATTAAACTTCTGGAGATAATAAAGTTGTAATAAAAAGGAAGAAAGAAATAGTTGCACAGATATAAATTTACCCTTATCACTAGCCTGAGAGAGACCAACTTTCTTCAACGAGAACTCCTCTAAAAGGGTCCAAGTGTCTGTTTTTCCATCATCTGAGATAAGGGCTAGATAGGACACCTCCTCCTCATCAGTTAACATGATGCTACCAGGACTAGCATCCGACACTTTAAAAAAGGGCCTACGGAAGAGTGTGGCCCAATCACCCCCAGCCCAGGTCAGGCTAACAAACTCGTCCCTCCACTTAGGGTTATTCTCAACTATAGAGTTGCTATAAAAAATATGGGGAATTTTGGGTCGTTGACGAATTAAAACCCAGCCTGGTTGACCCATGGAACTGTTATAAAATTGGAAAACTTTCCTAAAGACAGCTACGAAAAGAGGAAATTTATTTCTAAGACATAGAACCATAAAACAGATAATATTCCTCCATGCATTAGGAGGGAGTTGACAAGGGTTGATTTTTACATCTGCAAGTAAACGAGGAATAAATTCGTGAAATGGGAACCTAAGACCCGCGGTCAGGGCTCCTCGATAAATAAACAGAGTGTCGCCCTCCCAGTTGCATGTCCTATCCCCATGGGCGGCTGGGGTAATTCTAAGGTGGGGTGCAAGTTTGTATGTGGTGTTCATGGACTCAATCCTACCCTTAAACTCATGAAAAGTGTTACCATGGTTGTACGAATCTAATTCAGATAAAGAGGGATATTCATCGCCTCTAATGTTTATCATATCAATTAAAGAAGTGTGCGGAGATTGGATTTGAATGGCAATACCTCTCTTAGAAGTGTTCATCTTCCCCAAACGAGCTAGATCACGATCCGCCATTGATGTTCTTTGAATGAAGGCTTGAAACCCAGAAAAAGCTTGAAGGCAGTGGTACTGCGGTGGCTGAGGTCGCCGGAAATTGCCTTCCTAAGAGAGAAATTTGAGAGAGTTTTTGAGAGAATATTTGAGAAATGAGGAGTGAAATGAGGATTCTCACTTCTCACTTCTCTTTTATAGGCGAAAAGCTTGAAATACGAGGCGTTTTAAGGCCCATACAGCAAGGCCCAACTTGAGTAAAGCCCACTATGGGGAAGTTTTAGGGATATTCTAGAAGCACGGATGGAAACTGAAGGGTCAAAAATCAACCAGAATTTTAAAGAAATGTTTCAATCAGAGTCCTGATCGACAAAAGGTAGGAATCCTGCTCAAATTTTCATTCGATTAAAAGGGTAAAAAGCCATTTAGTTCGATCAGAGTCATGATCGACGAAAGGGAGAATCTTGATCGATATTCCATTCGATTAAAAGGGTAAAAAGCCATTTAGTTCGATCAGAGTCCTGATCGACAAAGAATAACATCCTGATCGAATTTTCATTCAAACAAAAAAAATAAGCTTGTTTAATTCGATTAGAATCCTGATCGATTTCGATCAGGAATCCTGGTCGAAATATGATCGATCAGGGCGGCAAGTCTTAAGCTAGTTCGATCAGGATCCTGATCGATTTCGATCAGGAATCCTGGTCGAAATATGATAGATTAGGGCGGCAAGTCCTAAGCTAGTTCGATCAGGATCCTGACTGATTTCGATCAGGAATCCTGGTCAATTTTTTCACAAATCCTGGTCGAAATTCCATCGACCAGAGAGACAGAATGACAGCTAGTTCGTTCAGGATCCTGATCGATTTCGATCAGGAATCCTGGTCAATTTTGGCAAAAATCTTGTTCGAAATCCCATCGACCAGAGAGACAGAATAACAGCTAATTCGATCAGGATCATGATCGATTTTGATCAGGAATCCTGGTCGATTTAAAACATTTCCTAATCGATTTAGAGCCGAAAATTGAGAATAAATCCAGAAAAAGTATAAATTCTGAAAAATTAAGGTAAAAAAATCCTGGAAATTAAGGAAAAATCCCAGAATTAAGGGATAAATTCCTGGAAATTAAGGAAAAATCCCAGAATTAAAGGAAAAATTCCTAGAAATTAAGGAAAAATCCCAGAATTAAGGGAAAAATTCCTGGAAATTATGGAAAAATCCTAGAATTAAGGGAAAAATTCCTGGAAATTAAGGAAAAATTTCAGAATTAAAGAAAAAATTCCGGGAAATTAAGGTAATTCCTAACAATGGGGATTAAAGCAAATCATTGTAAATATGTAGGTCGCTCCACACTTTACGCAAAATGATACCCTGTAAGGGAACGAATGAACTTAACTTCTGCAAAACCTAGTCACTATTTCCCAAAAGTTGGGGGGCAAATGATAGGGAATAAATAAATCCTGATTACGTAGTTAATGTCGCATTAATCACACATGATTTGGGCTACAAGGAAGATGTATGACATTCAGACCAAAAAGGTTAACACATTGATCAAGCCTGATGGACCAGATCAGGCCTGATGGAACAAAGAAGGCCCAAAACCCTGAATATTAATTAATTTCATAATTAATTAATAAGGGAGAAAAATAGCTATTAAGATGAGTCCTAGTGGGGATATTAATCCTTGTATATTGACCTCCAAGGAACCTCATGGGATAAGCAATCAGCTTCCTACTTCCTAGGACTCCAAAGTCCATTCTAATTCAGAGACTTGCCCACAAAGTCTCCTAACCCAAGTCCAATTCAAGGACTCCCAATATTTATATAAAGGGTCTCACCCCCACCAATCAGAACTACATTTTTTGGCTTGATTCTCTAATTGACAGAGATACGTAGGCATCTCGTAAAGGCAGAGTTAAGCTACGAAACACGAGAGCAGCCATTAAAGGCCTTGACCTCCCGAACCTTAGCAATAAACACAACAATTAGTATACTCTAGTTTTTATCCATAACAACAAGTTTAATTAATAACAGAGCATGTAAGCATAATCAGTAGTTCAATATGCAGTTTTCACATAAAATCATTTAGCACAATTTGCATGTTATCATGGCATCAACATTTAGCACAAGAATCAGTATCTAACAAGTACACATAAATAATAAGATACCATGCTTCAAGAATATCAACAGACTTAATTATCAGAGTTTGAGAATTATCCTAAAATCATTCCCAAATCATTCACCAATCTTGTGAATGTAGCTTCACATAGAGGCTTGGTGAATATATCTGCTACTTGCTGATCTGTTGGAACAAAGACCAATTCCGCTGTACCAGCTTCCACATGTTTCCTTATGAAATGGTACCTGATACTGATGTGCTTAGTCATTGAATGTTGCACTGGATTTCCTGTCATTGCAATAGCACTTTGATTATCATAATATATAGGAATAAAAGAATAGTCTAACCCATAATCTAGTAATTGATTCTTCATCCATAGAATCTGAGCACAACAGCTTCCTGCAGCAATGTATTATGCTTCTGCAATTGATGTGGAAATTGACTTTTGTTTCTTGCTGTACCAAGAAACAAATCTGCCACCAAGAAATTGGCAGCTTCCAGAAGAGCTTTTCCAATCTATTTTGCATCCTGCAAAATCAGCATCTGAATATCCAATTAGCTTAAATTCTGAATCTCTTGGATACCATAATCCCAGATTCATGGTGCCTTTGAGATACTTAAAAATTCTTTTCACAACTAATAGATGAGGGTCTCTAGGATCAGCTTGGAACCTTACACAGAGACAGGTAGCATACATGATATCAGGTCTACTAGTAGTCAGATATAGGAGTGAGCCAATCATATCTCTGTAGTTAGTTATATCTACTGAAGAACCAGTATTTAAATGTAACTTGGTTGCAATGTCCATGGGAGTTGATGCAGTTGAGCAGTCTTGCATTCCAAATCGTTTGAGTAAATTCCTGGTGTATTTGGATTTATTTATGAAGATCCCTTCATTAGTCTGTTTAACTTGTAACCCTAGAAAATAACTCAATTCTCCCATCATACTCATTTGATACCTGGACTGCATTAGCTTTGTAAATCTCTCACTGAGTTTATCATTAGTAGATCCAAAAATGATATCATCAACATATATCTGTACTAATAGAAGTCCCTACCATAGTATTTATAAAATAGATTTTTGTCAATTATACCTCTTGTGAAACCACTCTCTAGCAGAAATAGAGCAAGTGTTTCATACCAGGCCCTTGGAGCTTACTTCAGTCCATAGAGTGCTTTATCCGGTAAGTAGACATGATCTGGATACCTTGGATCAATGAACCCTGGAAGCTGTTCAACATAAAATTCCTTTTCGAGTTCTCCATTTAAGAATGCACTCTTCACATCCATTTGGAACACCTTAAACTTCTTGTGAGCATCATAGGCAAGAAAGATTCTAATCGCCTAAAGCCTTGCAACTGGAGCAAATGTCTCATCATAATAAATGCCTTCTTGTTATGAGTATCCCTTTGCAACCGGTCTTGCTTATTCCTAGTAACAATGCCCTCACTTTCAGTTTTATTTCTGAACACCCACTTTGTGCCAACTACAAATCTGTTCTTTGGTCTTGGCACCAGAGTCCAGACTTTATTTCTTTCAAATTCATTGAGCTCCTCTTGCATTGCTGTGACCCAGTCAGCATCTGGCAGAGCTTCTTCAACCTTCTTAGGTTCAGTTTGAGATAGAAAAGAATGGTAGAGACATTTATTTTGAGTGGTTGTTCTTGTTCTTACCCCACTGTCAGGGTTTCCAATGATTAAGTCAGGTGTGTGTGACTTAGACCATTTTCTTGCAGATGGAAGTTGACTCCTTGAAGACGAACCCCTCTGATCCATAAACTCGCTGTTATTCCTTTCATTAGTACCACTATTGTTTCCTGATGCTCCCCTTGAATCAGTGTTCCCATTGTTATCAGTATTTGACTCATCAGAATTTGAGGAAGATAAGTCTGATGATCTTTCTACTAATGTCTCTTGAGATGAATCACTAATAGTAATCTCCGGATTTGGGTCATGTTACTCCCCCTCAACATATGCTTCAGAGTTAAAAGTATTTCTACTATTTTATGGAAACTCGGAGCTTTGAGTGATATCAGGATTTACTATATCAGAGTTAGGATTTAAAAGTTCAACATAAGGTACTTCATTTTCAAATCTCAGTTTATCATGGTTATGTGCACCTTCTATACCTGTTATCTTCTTGTCATCAAAAGACACATGTATAGATTCCATGATGGTTCTTGTTCCCAGATTGTAAATTCTTAAGGCTTTTATGGTCAACGGAACCCACAAATAATCCTTCATTAGCTTTTAGATCAAACTTGGTTAGCTGCTACGGATGAGTTTTGAGAACAAAACACTTACAACCAAAAATATGAAAGAACTTCAAATTTAGCTTCTTTCCCTTCATAATCTGGTTTTGTTCCATGCTTGTTGATCAATATTGCATTTTGTGTAAAGCAAGCAGTTTGCAAAGCCTCAGCCCGGAAGTAGGTAGGCAATCTTGCTTCCTCTAGCATGGTTCTTGCAGCTTCTATCATAGTTCTATTCTTTCTTTTAACAACTCAATTTTGTTATGGAGTTCCAGGAGCAGAAAACTCTTATTTTATCCCCTTGAGTTTGCAGAACTCTTCCATAGAGCTATTCTTGAATTCGGTTCCATTGTCACTTCTGATGATCTTCACTTTATATGTTGATCCTTTTTCCAGCTCTCTCACATGATCAAGAAGAATGGATGGAGATTCATCATTGGTGTGTAGAAAATACACCCATGTGTATCTTGTATCTTCATCAACAATTACGAGTGCATACCTCTTCTTGGAAATTGACATAACATTCACTGGACCAAAGAGATCAACATGAAATAGATGATATGGTTCAAGAATGGAGGATTCAGTTTTACTCTTAAAAGAAGGCTTAATTTTCTTGGCTTTCTGGCATGAGTCACCTAAGCCATTAGAAGTAAGAACTGTATTGGGCAATCCTCTAACAAGATATTTTTCGCACTAGTTCATTGATATTGTTGAAGTTGAGATATGAAAGTCTTTTATGCCAGTTCTAGATGTCTTCCACAGATGCTCTACTCTGTAGACAAACTTTTGAATTATCAATACTTGTGGAGAACCCGGCTTCATATAAACTACCATGTCTTACACCAGTCAATGCAATCAGCTGCAAAGTGTCCAATTCCATCACAGTTGTAACATCTCTCTTTTGACTTGTCAAGTTTTCTAGATCTCGATTCCTTCCCATCAGTATTTCTCCTGTTATTCCTCTTATCATAGTTTGAGGAACTGGAACCTTTTCTGGAAAATCTTCTCCCTTTCCTGAGGTTCTTGTACACCATCTTCTTGAAGCTTTTTACCTGTAGGGTAGCCATTTGATCCATGTCTTCATTGTTGTTATGATCACTATCAGTATTTGATTCAGTATCAACATTTGAGTCATCATCAGAATTTGATGATTCAGTATCTGACTTTGCGATCATGGCTTTCCCTTTGGAGTAACTTTTCCTCCTAGCTTTCTCCTTTAGCTTCTCTTCAACCTTGAGTGCAACTGGTCGAGATTTGGATCCTTTCCTCTTCCTTCTTTGCTCCATCTCTATTTCATGAGTTTTCAGAACTCCATAGATCTCATCTAGAGTTGTGTTGTCAAGTTGATAGTTATCCTTTATTGATGTGACTTTAAAGTCCCACTTTTCAGGGAGTGCAAGTGTAAAACCCAAAATTTTGACATCGGTAAAAGACCCTTACAAATAGTAACCTTGCATTTTAATAAAAACTTTTGCGACCACACCATATACGAGTTTCTAATTTAAGATCCTATAAATTTAAATCCAAGTACGAGACTTCAAAATGTGAAGAACGTATAAGAAAGGATTTTCACCGTGAATTGTTTACGAGGGTTTATTACGAAAATGAATAAGCGACCGAGTGAATGTATAAACGAATAATAAACGTATCAAGCCAAGTCATACAAGCTAACTAGAGTAAGAAATTAACCATGGTTAAGTAGCCAAATAGTAACCTGGCTAAATAGGATCGATAGCCTAAAAGCTAGTAAATAGTAACCAAGTACCTAAACTAAGTAGAATAGCTTGGAACCTAAGTTGGCTAGCAAGATTTTTATTGATTTTCCGGTACTAGGTGATCTATACATGATTATATCACTATACTTTCATAATAAGCATTCAAGAAAACACAAAAATCTCTCTCTTCAAGAATAATGCTGATTTTTAAGAACACCATGGAAAGAAAAATTCATATCTCATGTTCTACTCATTCAAAAATTACCAAATTTTTATCAAACCTCTTTCCTATCATGGGTAAGGCACACATCAAATGTCAAGCCAATCCATGAAGTTTTAAATTTTATAAAAATATTTGAAGTTGAGGGTGAATAGTAACTCCGAAAATCACTAACTTGTTTTCTTGATTTTTCATGGAAGTTTAAGGATCCTAAAGCTAGACAAAGGCTTCATCAAGGATTTTAGGACTTTATTAAGTATTAAAAAGTTTCAATGAAGGTATAAACATTCATCCAAACTTTTTTTAACTTTTAAGTTTCAAGAAAGGTAAGGATCTTGGATATAAGTATGGTTTTGATGATTGTTTTGATATTTTCTTGATGTTTAGTTAGTTAGTATTAAGGTTGATTTTTGTTGCCTCAATAAAATAATGTTATTGAGAGGATTTAGTGTTGATATGATTATGTGGTGGTTGTTGATGGTTGCATAATGATTTAGGACGTAAATGAAACTCGAATCGTAACTGTAACCTCGCTAAAATGAACAAATCACAACTTAAGTTTTCTGCAGAAGTTCCCGAATGTATAAACTGTAGTTTCTTGAAAAGTAAGACTTGATTATTATAGACAATGTTATGAGGATCTTTTAGGCGCTTGAATCTCTTGATTTCAATTTATGGATCAAAAGTTTAACCATTTAGTAAAAACGATTTGCGCGACAAAAACTGCTACAAATTACAAAATTTTTAAATAGAAATGATCGACTTAAAAATATTTAAAAATCATGAAGTTTTAAAAGAGAGTAATAAATAGAGTTTATTAACTTCCATAATATTTCAAGTAAAAATATTGATTGTTTAAATTTATAATAATGTCGGACTCGAGGTCGCACGGAGTAAAAACACCCAACGCAACCCACTGTTAGAAAACTGCCCCTACAGGATTTTCACCCTGTTACCAGAAAACCAATTTTAGTAATGTGTTCTGAATTTTGTCTTTATTGCGCACGCGAAAATGGTGCATCAATTGAGTTAAACGTTTGAGAGATATCAACGTTTTAGTGAAAGCGGTTGGAATAGTAAAACTCCGTAGTTGACCGAACTTTTGAAATGTTTTTCACCTAATTAAATTCATTTTATCAAAATAAAACTTTTATGATAAATATTAAAAGCACTCAAGAAGCTCCTCAAGGTGGTTTCGTATTAAAATATTACTTTTACGATTTATTAAAAATATTAGAGTGTGAGTCGCGTAATAGTAACATTCGGTAAAGTCAACTCTAGAAGACCACTTTGACCGTCCGTTTCGACCAAGGATTGATACTTATTTCGATTCGGTCGGATATTGAAAGTTATGGAGTATTGTACTTATTAGAAATATAAGTTGGTGATGAGATTAGGAATACTGATTAAGATTATGATATTTGTTGATTAGAAAAACCGGAACGAGATGAAATCAGAAAACAGACGTTGGACTCCAGGCAAGTTTTCAAACCCTACATTTTAAGAACTGTTGTGTTGTGATTGCTTTTAAATACTGCAATAGATGCATGATAAATATTTTACGGTGATTTACAAATTATTATATATTGAATCATAAGATATGATGATTTTGGTATAATAAAAGTACCGGATTTGAAACAATATATTTACACCGAGGATTGGTCGGTGTAAGTTTATAAAAACCTGAAAGTATTCCGGAGTTGTTTTATTTAAGAATATTAATGCTATATTAGAGCGTGATGTATAAGTTGTAAGACCGAGAGTCTGTCAATTTTTATAAAGTATAAACCAGGGAATCATCCCAGAGATGTTTTGGACGATTAAAAGTCCGCACTTATTTTATTCCAAGGGACTCGATATCCACTTGTGAAGTATTAAATACCTCGAATTTGATTTAAAACGGTTTCCAAAGATCGTATTCCCTCAACTATATATAACTACTTGAATAATGAATATTATTTTGGATATTCATTTAAATAGGAGAAGTTTTATCCAATAATTATTTATTTCAAACTCGATTAATTATATTATTACAGATTACTTTAATTATCTAAACAAAAATTAGTTGAGGAATATTATTTCAAATATTCATTTATAATATAATTATTCGAGGTTTAATTATTTAATAATTATTATTTAATTATTCATTATTTATTAAATGATTTAATATGATTTAAAAATCATAAAACCTGTTTTAAAATACTTTCGGAATTTCAGAAAATCATTCGAATAATTTCAGATCGTCGAAGAATATTATCTGGACTTATTTTAAATATTTGAGCATAGTTTCAAAAGAAACTCCCCCTTATTTATTTATCTGTTGACAACGGTCAACTCACATCCTTAGTACTTCCTCCGAAAATTCTCGGAAGTACATATATATATATATATATACTTATGAGATAAGTTGTGCCTATCAACAAGCAAAACGCTTGGAGAATTTTGATGTGGTTCGAGTTCATTAGATATGATAGGATTTCTTAAAGGACAAGGGAGGGGTAGAGATCCAGTACTTCGTGTATTGAGGAGACTGCCAGTATCGTGGGAGACGGTACTATATATACGTAAGGACCTGCGAAGTGTGTGTATACCCGAAATGGGACACATAGCCTGTATGCGGCCAGGGTGATAACAAGGAGTTTGGAAGTCATCCCCTACTAGTAGAAAGGTTACTAATTTTCGTCTTACGACTGATCATCGTAAGCGGGGACTCCAGTGAATGTCCTATTCTTCTAATTGGAATTGAGATGCAATACCGTAACCCAAGCCTAGGTGCTGGGTTTACCATTAAGGTATTTGCAAACTAATAAGTCAATCAAAGAATTGTTTTGAAAAGAGGTGTGTATCACCAAGAAAACTACTTTAAATAAATACATATCCTTATACGGATTAATATTATTTCTTTAACAGTCTTTTCATATTATTGATTATTATGGCTGAGCATTATTGCTCACTCTTTCTTTCTTTTAAATGTCACAACATAAAAGATTACCATTATGCCGGCGTGGGGCTTAGTCACTTGAAATCATTGGAAGAATCCCTTAAAGTTTTGTCTCAGGTGGACCAGAGTATTCATATAGGTATAAGATGTTAGTAGTAATTATTGTAACTTTATGTAGAGGTTACAAATAATTGTTTAAGATCCTATAAAGTACAATTAAGTTGTAATAAAAGAAGATTACATTTTGTACATCGTTTCTACGGCTATAACTTGTGTGTGTGTGTGTGCGTGAGATTGGGGTCTGCTGGATTATTGAATTACTACAGGTTACACATGAGTGAAGGATTGCGTGATGACCCAGATTCCTAACCCCGTATTTGGGGGCGTTACAGAAATGGTATCAGAGCCATAAGTTATAGTACTCAGAGATGAGAGTGTTAGGAGTTTGTCTAGATGCGAGATTGCGTAAGAGCTCATATAGAGTTCATCATTGGACTACCGGATGTAGCCCCAATGTGTAGGTTAGGATAAGTGTATATTTTAGGTATTAAAGTATGACTAATAGAACTATTGGAGATTATCAGAATGATGAGAAGAAAAACTAGAATCATATATGATTTGGTAAGGGTATGGATGTAGAATTCGGAGCTGAGTCTCGGGGGCATTTGGGGTAAAGACGGTATTATCAACACCATATGTTCATTTGGACAACACGATCTTTGTTACTTTTAGTTCCTTATAGGTTGCTCATGAAGGGGCATCACATGTGAGAACCATGAAGTCTAATTATTAATATAACAGTTGAGGTTACCACCCAACTAGTTAAAGGTATTATTTTACCAATGAGGATAAGAAGACCGTATGAATAACGAATTCAGCAGAGATAGTGTCCAATATCCCCTTGAGGATTTTATTTCCACTAAGAAAGATTTAAAAGGATAGACCAGTTAGTCTAAAGAGGAATTATTCGGTAGATATGATATCAGAGACTACGTATATATACTCTAGACCTCTAATATATTCACTAACGTATGTTCAATTATACACACATGCCACCAAACTTATGGACTACATTGAGATCCCTAAGAGATCTCTTTGATCTGTTCCCAGGAACAACTGCCCACTTATAGTTAATAACAGATGCATGTAGCAGGCCCATATCGGCTTAACAGATGCTTTTGGAATAATTATGAGTAAGGTCTTCGAGGTAAAACACCGGAATGACAGATATGCGTGCAAAAGTCAAATTAGTAAGTGACGTTAAGATGATGTTGGGGGAAACAATAGTTAAAACATGGAATTACAAAAACAAAGAGATGGGATCATCCTTGGGCGGATAATGACAAGGGTTAAGATAATCAATAAATTATTTTGGCATATAATCACTATCACACTACTCCCTCCAAACTGTTAATCATTCGTACTGCCTTGATAAGTCATATCAGGAAATCCTTTTAGTTCCCTACTTTGAACTTCTGATGTGACCAACAACTTGAATAGTCTTTCTTCGTATAAGGACTTTTTTAATTCTTTTAGTTGATCCATGAACTTTCATTCATAGATTATGATCTTCTTGTTCGGCTCAGAGCTATTTATACTTTATTTCAATTATCCAAGAGATTTTTAATAAATTTTCCTCAATTCATCGATGAATATTCATAATGAGTATCTTCAATTAATTCTTCCTTCATACTTACTCTTCTCAGTCGAGATTGTAAACATTTAACAAATT
This sequence comes from Apium graveolens, assembly GCF_009905375.1. Classification (NCBI taxonomy): domain Eukaryota; kingdom Viridiplantae; phylum Streptophyta; class Magnoliopsida; order Apiales; family Apiaceae; genus Apium; species Apium graveolens. The sequence goes on along the minus strand of NC_133650.1, from coordinate 134,734,601 downwards.
GTTAAAAACATGGATGATCTAATATCCATAGATTCCTCGGGAATCCTTTTCTTCTAATCGGGATGAAATTATTTATTGAACTTTGAAATCATAGTAAGGGTATCAATTTGATATTGGTATTCTGAATTCAATTCTATTTGAGAATTCGATAAAGTATGTGAATGAGGGCACCTATGAGTGTACCATTTTATTGGCCTGAAATATTTGATGAGAGGCTATCTATTATTCCGATGCCAAGACCACTCGATTCAGAGTTGTAATTGTCTTTCTCGGCTCAAATTTGAAAACTCTTTATTTCAGAATCTGCATTCAGGTAGCCACAAATTTCTTCAGTGGTTATGATGTTGAGATTTTCTTTTTTTTGAACAAACTGAAATATGCTAAGTTGCATATGTCCTCATGAACGTCTAGTTAATGTCCTAACTAGTCAAAATTTTAATTATTACGATGAAAGCCTAGCTAATCGTCCTAGCTTGTAGCTATGTGCCAAACCAATTGAGATGGCCATTTTCTTAGCTTGTTGATAATATTGCTTGATATGGACTAGTTATTATTTTACGAAGTTCCACTTCCAATCAAATTTTTATTATTCCATAGTGCATTATATATGCAAAATTTAATTGTTGATGAAATTTTCAAAGAATGATTTAATTGAGACCTAACTAGGTCGCCCACTCAAATGAGAATTCATATTCAGTTTATGAAATGTTCTATTCTTTCATTTCTATAACGAATATCCAATTAAAATCATAAAGTGATTGAAGAACAATATACTTCCTTATTTGTTAATCATTGAATAAAATTCCTTATTTCAAAATAGCATCATTTTGAGACCTTAATGGTTAACCTTTGGTTGGGGATGTTATTCGAAATTTATTTCATTATTCGAAAAGAAGAGTATTCTTTCAATGGGGAAATCCTACTAGTACCATTCGTATGATATTATAATTCAGCAATCATTGCTTTCAAGGGATGTTGTGCAAGACATGCCGGTACTTTAACAAGACTAAGACAATTTTTCAACCCTAAGTAAGTTGTATTGTTATCTTAATTTGTATTTTGTACTTGTAACACTTAAAGTCTGTAAAAATGTCAAAGGAGCAGACTGAAGTCTTTTTCTTTAAATAGTGTCAAGCCTAAGAATTCTATCTGGAAGAAGATCAAGAAGATCATGCCTCAGAAGAATTATGAAGAAGCTTGGAGTTGAATAAATCTGTTTTAAGAAAAATATTCTAAGTCAAGATCTCTACAAGTCACATATTTAATGTTATAGAGAAGTCATTCGAGAACTCCAGAATGACTTATAGAGAACTCAAGAAAGCTTATAGAGAACTCAGAGATATCGACAAGCCAAACTGAAGACATGAAGATTTGAGATATCAACAAGTCATTTTTTACTAGAGAACTCAGAGTTATCGACAATTCAACATTCATTAGAGAACTCTGAGTTATCGATAAGTCAAATTCCACTAGAGAACTCAGAGATATCGATAAGTCAAAATCCACTAGAGAACTTTGAGATATCGACAAGTCAAATTTGACTAGAGAACTCTGAGATATCGACAAGTCAAGAAGCCACTAGAGAACTCAGAGATATCGATAAGTCAAAGTGAAAATACGAAGACTAGAGATCTCGACAAGCCAAATTCTCTTATAGAGAACTGGGAGACCTCTACAAGCTAAATTAATTATAGAGTACTAGAGATCTCGATAAGCCAATATACTTATCGAGATGTCATGTTCTCTATAGATCAAACTGGAGATCTCGAGGTAAAATCTCAAGGTACAAAATTACAGATCAGTTCAATATCCAAGATTAACAATCAACAAACAATCCAAACAGCTGGATTGACAAGTCTACAAAAAGCATCTTGAAGGATGTGCAAGATCAATGATGAAGATTAACTGACAAAGGAAGATCAAGATAATCACAGGATGTTAAAGATATGTTAAACTAGAAATCGAATATTCACTTTTCCTAAAATGGAAATGACAATTGACAGTTTAGTAAAGGTTAATAGCATGTCTTATTGTACACTGTGTAAACTAGTAGTTAACTGAGTTATAAAGTTAACACCGGCCTTTTGTCAGTTATAACAATTTAGATATAAAATCTTGTAACACTCTCAAGAGAAGCTAAGCTCTTTATCAACAAAGAGCCTAAAAATTTTGTAGCAAAACATTCTTAATTTTAATATAAAATTAAGTGTGTTTTAAAGATCTGTGTTCTTTATTCTTGCAAGTTTAATTTCTGCATGAACACACTTTAACTACAAGATTTCATTTACTTTTTTCAACTATAAAAGATTCAAGAAAAGCTCAAAACCAGTAAAACACATTCACCCCCTATGTGTTATTCATTTCCTAACAAGGGATATTCTCTATAATAACCTAATATGAATTTCTAAGGACATGGAAGGATAATCCTTGTTTTATTCGTTATTCCAAGTTATAAATCTTTGGAGTGTTGCGACTCTTTTATTCATAGCTCATTATTTCTTCAGATATTAGATTTTAAAATCTTGTTAAGATTGTCTACATTACATCAATATCATGAAAATTAATTTTTCAAGGCTGATTGCCTTCTGAACAAAGATAGGTATAGTTGAGAACCGATTGTTGTAATATGAGACTGAAAACTCAGTGCTATGGTTGTGCAATCGGTGCACCGTGATGAGTAAGTTATTTTGAAAAAGGAATACCATGTTTAATTATCATCCTAAGGATCTTTAACATGGTTATAGAAGAACGATAATAGAGATACCAACGTGATTAGTGAGGTACGCTTCTATGAAATATTATTGGGATAGGTACTAATGAATTCGGGAAAAACCAAGCATGTATGAATTCGAGGAATAGGATTTTGAAAAGGTGAAGGTAAGATTAGTAATAAGCCGGTGTTTGCAATACCTGACGATAAAAAGATGATTTTGTGTGAAGTATAATGATATGTCTATGTGGCTTAAAGACCGTGATACAATGTAACGCCCTCCAGAACCGGGGTATAAGCCTGGGTGTTACTAGCTAATCTCCATATCGGTACAACCTATATGATAATTAAGTAGATATAAACATATATTACCCCTTTAACACTAACCAGGACCTTTTTAGGTTGAAGTATGAAAACAAAAACCACTATCTAACTTTATTACAACCAAATTTAAAGTCTTATAAAGTCTCTTTATTACAATCCATCATCTAACAAGTTTTAAACTAATTTTCTCATTTATTCAAACACACTCATTAACTATCTACACTACACCTGCTCAGGGAACTCAAAGCTTTCTCCCTGGATTGGGATCAACACATTTGGTATGAGAGGGTCCCGCGGTTTGACTCGCTTCTTTACCACTTGAGTCCTGATAGGTTTCATTTTCCTTCTTAACTAAAAACAATAAGGTGAATAACAACAAGAAAAGAGGTGAGCCATAAGTTGCTCAACAAGTCCGCATTATATCAATAGGGCTATAGTAAGTTAAATAAACCAGTAACTTGATTACGTCTGCAAAGACATAACCTCACCAGAAAAGAACGAAGGCCATTATTGGAAAATACAAACGAACTAAACTGGACACAAGTTCGCACCTATATCATATTGATCAGCCAGGATACAGTGCAGATCTATATCTCACTATATAGATCCATTCGGGTACCCAGGCTCCACGGCCCAACTCAAGGATCCGGTTAAGTCCCGGTCCTTAGGATCAAGTGTAAACTTAATCCCAATCGTCACTATCCAGTCCATAGAGGAGCAACCGGAAAAATCGGTATGCTTTGATATATTCCAATACCAGAATATATCAATATATGTGTATAGTTATTGAAATATGAATAGAGGATTTAACAAATTAGGAGAAATCAGGAATCGAAATGAAATATGAACTAAGGAATAACAATTATGTATTAGTGTTTGTGAACAAGAATCAAAAGTGTGCAAGTGCAATAAGAATCTAAAGTAATTTTCAATATTCTCAAATTAGAATAGGGGAAAAACTTGCCTTCCACGTGACTTACTCTAATTACTTCACCGTCGTCTATCTCCGGCTCGACTCGCCTTGTTGGTTTCGCTTCTATTAAAGAAATAGACTTATTTAGTCATTTTGTATCTCAATCGTGTTTCAAACCGATTTCATATAGCCTTTATCATCTATCCATAAGCATATTACTAACCCGTATATAAAGTATTAATAGATAAGACTCGATTAATAATGCAGTACACATAAGCACATAAGTCACATAGCCATGCTGGGTTTAAAAATAAATTTTAGAATCGAAATCGACTCGCTATTTGCTTAACTGATCATTATCTAACTCGTTTCCTATTTTTCAGAATTTATCGGACTCGCCATTATACGTGATATGGCTTACAAGTAATTAAATATCGAAAGTCAATTAGTTCCTAAAAGAAATTAAGATTTAAAACTATTTTTAATGAAAATAGATCATTTTTCTGAGTAAAAGGGCTTTCGTTTCGCTCAAATCGGATAAACGGTTCAATTATTATTCAATAAATACTGATAAATCAATTTAATATTCACTATAAATAACTATTATTAACTATTGAACCCTAAAAATATTTTTAAATAATTATTTGGGAAAAATCAGAATTAAAAATGATTTTTTCATAATTTTTGGAATTAAAATGAATTTGTTATGATTTATTGAAATTATTTGATTAATTATCAAAATAATTAATCATTTTTAAATAATTAATAAATAAATAATATATAATTATAGAAATAAATAAATCTGATTTTTAGAAAATATTTCAAAATTATTTATAATATAAATCAATTAATTAATCAATTTATAAAATACATAAAAACTGATTTTATAATTAATAAATAAAAAAATAAAAATAATTTCTCAGAAATATTTGTCAGAAAAGGGAATCTGACAAAAACAGATCAAAACTGCGTTTTAATCTGGGTTTTAAATCGGGTAAACGGGTTAGAATACGGGTCAGGTCTCCAAGAACACGTCGGAATCTTCCCAGATTCCGGTGACGTTCCCGGAGTCCGGCGACCCTAAAAACCGGCCAAAACAACATCGTTTGGCTTCGTTTTCAGAGGGTTTTCATTCCTTTTCCAACTACAACCTGATTTCAGTCGTCAAACAACCAGAATCATCCCTGAAATCAGTTCTCCGATCCAAACTCAAAGTTTTCCGGCCAACTATCATATTCACAGATTTGTACATGAAACCCCTAACATCTAATCAACCTCAGATTACTCAAACTTAAAAATGATTAAATCAAAAATTCGAATAACCCTAACAATCGAACTACTACGTACAACTACCGTTCGATGAATTAACTATCACAAATCGATTGTAAACTATCAGGTAAAGCTATTCAAATCATTAATTTCATCATATAACCCCAAAATCAAAAAGTCCAAAATCAGACATGAACCCTAGAAATTGAAAATCAAAATATACGAATTAAAACTTGAAATTGATATCAAAAACAGAAAAGAACATATCAAAACCTTTAATTTGGATACTTGAATCACTTGATTTGGTGCAGAAATCAGTTCAGAATTTTTGCAGAATTTTTATAATTAATTAATAATAATTATAATAAAAATTAACTATTAATAGTAGGTAAAATAATACTCCTAATTAAAATTAAGGCCCTAATTATACATCTATTAAAATTAATTGGCCCCTAATTTATAATTTTTGAGTACTAAAATTTTAATTTTTAAATATTTTATATATACAATATATGTGCCAAAAATTCCCAAAAATTGTGAATAATTTAAAAATGAGAAGAAAGGGTATAAATAAAAGTCCTATAATTTTATAAAAATAAAAATATGATTTTTGTGGGGGTTTTGATACCCAATGGGGCCCGAAAAATTCATTTTTCGCGAAACGAGAAAATTCATAAAATATCTAGATGTTCAGAATAACGCAATGGTACAAGTCATTTTATGAAAAATAAGGCCAAATATTTTATTTGATATATCAGCTATAAAATCATAGTTCGGGTCATATAACTTTTGATACGAAGGGTGTAAATAAAAAGTAAAACATCCGAAAAATACCCTGAAATGACCTGGAAAATACGGAATACACATAGCTCATAGCAGTTAGGGTTTTATAGCTAATTACACATAAATGACATATTAAAACACATAATTTATCATTAACATGATATAATACAAATGTAATTTCCCAGACGTTACATCCTCCCCCCCTTAATAGAATTCTGTCCTCAGAATCTCGCTTAAAAAAACAAATGGGGATACTTTTCTAACATTTCGCTTTCAAGTTCCCAGGTTGACTCTTCGACCATAGGATTTCTCCACAAAACTCGTACTAAAGGTACAGACTTATTCCTCAACTCTCTTTCTTGCCGATCTAGAATTCTTATTGGTTGTTCTACATAGGACAAATCAGGTTGAATTATATCGACTCATATTCTATTACATGTCTAGAATTAAGATTATATCATTTAAGCTTTGACACATGAAATACATTATGGATATGATGCATGTGAGGCGGTAGAGCTAACTCGTATGCAACTTTCCCGACTTTCTTCAAGATCTCAAATGGACCCACATATCGTGGCTTTAATTTACCCTTGTTGCCAAATCTGGTCAATCCTTTCCATGGCGATATCTTGAGTAATACGTGTTCTCCTTCCTGATAATCCATATCTTTCTTGGCTTGATCTGCATATTTGCGTTGTCGATCCTGCGCTGCTTCAAGTCACTTTCGGATAAGCTCCATCTTCTCCTTGGTTTGCTGGATCAATTCTGGACCCAAAATTTTGCGTTCTCCAACTTCATCCCAATATACAGGTGATCTGCATTTTCTTCCGTATAAAGCTTTATAGGGTGGCATTCAAATGCTCGCACGATAGCTGTTGTTGTAAGAAAATTCGACTAACGGTAAATGCTCGTCCCAACTACCTTCAAAATCAATCACACATACACGCAATATATCTTCGATTGTCTGGATAGTTCTTTCACTTTGTACGTCAGTTTGTGGATGATACGCAGTGCTCATATTTAATTTAGTTCCAAGACATTCTTGAAATTATCTCCAAAATTTTGAATTGAAACGTGGATCTCGATCAGATACAATAGATACTGGGACTCCATGTCGCATCACAATTTCCTTGAGATATAAATATACTAACTTGTCGAGTGAAAATCTTTCATTAATTGGTAGAAAATGTGCGGACTTTGTTAGTCTGTCGATGATCACCCAAATTGCATCATGATTCGCTTTGGTCCTTGGAAGTCCTACTACAAAATCCATTGCTAAATGTTCCCATTTCCATTCTAGAATATCCAGTGGTTGTAATAGTCCGCTTGGACTTTGATGTTCTTCCTTGACTCGCTGGCATGTATAGCATTTACTTATCCAATATGCTATTTCTTTCTTCATATTTGGCCACCAAAAGTTTTCTTTCAGATCTCGATACATTTTTGTGCTTCCTGGATGTACGGAATATTTTGAGCTGTGAGCATCTCGTAGTATTTATTCTTTCAGTTCTAGCACATTAGGTACCCAAATTCTTGATAAAAAGCGTAGAATTCCTTCATTATCCTTCTAAGTTGTGATTTCTTCTCCAGTCAAATTATCGTCATCTTGACTCATCATTTCTTCTTGATATCTTCGAATCTTTTCTAATAATTCTGGCTGGAATGTCATTGAATAAATAGCTTCAGTGGATTCATTTGGGATGCGAATCTCAATTTCTAATTTTTCAAATTCTTTGGCTAATTCTTCTGAAGAAGTCAACAAATTCAATCTTTCTTTTCGGCTTAGCGCATCTGCCACGACGTTCGCTTTTCCTAGATGATAGCTGATTGTGACATCATAATCCTTGATCAATTCTAACCATCGTCGTTGTCTCATGTTGAGTTCCTTCTATGTGAAGATATACTTTAAACTTTTATGATCTATGTACATTTCACATTTCTCGCCGTAAAGTTAGTGTCTCCAAAGTTTCAGTGCGAATACGATCGCTGCTAATTCCAGATCATGCGTATGATATTTATGTTCATGATGTTTCAATTGTCTTGAAGCATAGGCAATTACTTTACCATGTTGCTTCAATACATATCCCAGTTTCCGATATGAAGCATTGCTGTAACTGACAAAATCTCATTGCTCATCTGGTAACACGAGTACCGGTGCAGTTATTAACCGATTCTTCAGTTCTTAAAAACTTTCTTCATACTTGTCATCTCATATACACTTTTCACTTTTTTGAGTCAACTTGTTCAGTGGCGTAGCTACCTTCGCAAAATCTTTAACAAATCTTCTGTAATAACCTGCCAATCCCAAGAAACTTCTAACCTCTGTCGGGGTCTCTGGTCTTTCCCAATTTAGTATGGCATCAATCTTTGCTGGATCAACTTTAATTCCTTCCATGCTGATGATATGACCTAGAAATTGTACTTCTTGTAACCAAAATTTGTATTTCGAGAACGTCGCATAAAGCCGTTCCTTTCTTAAATTTTCCAAAGTAATCCTCAGATGCTTGGCATGTTCTTTTTCAGTCTTTGAGTAGATCAAGATGTCATCAATAAATACAATCACAAACTTATCCAAATATCTCTTGAATACCATGTTCATCAAATCCATGAATGCTTCTGGTGCGTTGGTCAATCCGAATGCCATTATGAGAAATTCATAATGTCCATATCTGATACGAAAAGCAATTTTGGGGATATCTTCAGCTTTGATCTTCAATTGATGGTATCCCGACCTTAAGTCTATCTTGGAAAACCATGTGGCTCCTTTCAGTTCATCAAACAAATCATCGATTCATGGAAAAAGATATTTATTCTTGATAGTTAGCTTATTTAGTTCACGATAGTCGATACATAGTCGTATGCTGCCGTCTTTCGTCTTCACAAACAATACTAGTGCACCCCATGGGGATACGCTAGGTCTTATAATTCCTCTATTAAGAAAATCTTCTAATTGCGTTGATAATTCTTTCATTTCGACCGGCGCCATCCGATACGGAGCTTTCGAAACTGGTTCTGTACCCGGCGCTAACTCAATAGTAAATTCAATTTCTCGGTTCGGCGGTAATCCTGGAAATTCATCTGGAAAGATGTCAGGAAATTCACATACAACTGGAATATCTTCTATCTTGGGACTTTCCTTTTCTGTATCTAACACATAGGCTATATACACTTCACATCCCTATCGTAGCAATCGTTTGGTCTGCATCATTGTCAAGAATTTCTTTCGTTGTTTCTCACCTCTAAACATTACAGTTGCATTTTCCGCAGTTCGGAATTTCACTTTCTTATTCGCATAATCGATCTAAACATTATGACAAGCTAGTCAATTCATCCCTAAAATAACATCAAACTCTCCTAACTTGAAAGGAATCAAGTCCACAGAGAAATGATGTCCGGCTATATCGATATCGCACTCGGGACATACTCGATCTATAGTAACTTGGTCGTCATTCGCTAATTTTATAATTAACGTCTCGCCCAACCATTCTGTTTTGCAACATATCTTATCAATGAATTCTTCAGAAATAAAGATCTTGTAGCTCCAGAATCTATCAATACTTTTGCATCTACGGAATTTACGGAAAGCGTACGTGCGATCATACTAGGACTCTGCACAGCTTCCTTCATTATCATGTTGTAAGTTCTCACTCTGGGCTGATTATACTGTGGTGGCGGAGGTAGTGCCAATACTTTCGGAACACTAGCGGCCATAGCTGGTCCTCTGCAATCCCTAACAACATGTACTTTCTTTCCACACTGGAAACAAGTAACTTCTGGTCTTCCCGCTGAACATTCATTGGAGTAGTTTCCTTTCTGTTTGCATCTGAAGCATGTCACATTTGCCTTGATACAGACGCCCGTATGTTTCTAGCCACATGTTTTGCAATACGACAGTGGACGTCTGATAATTCCTTGCTGAATAAGAGCTTGGAAACAATTACCTACTCTCGGATTACCTTGTCCTGTCCTTTTGAAATTCATATTTTTCCGGGTTTGAAATCCAAGCTTTTTGTTGAAACGGTTCTGAAAACTTCCTTGTCCTTTTTCCCTTTGGGACATTTCACTTTCTCCTTCAATAATCATGGCTTTCTGAACCACGACGGTGTAGGTCGTCAATTCAAATACTGCAACTCCGCTATGAATCCATGGCTTCAACCCTGTTGGAATCTCTTAGCCCATTTTTCTTCAGTATCAACCTGCTCCGGAATAAATCTAGCCAACTCAGTAAACTTGGCTTCATATTTTGTCACAGACATATTCCCTTATTTTAGTTCCAAGAACTTAATTTCCATCTGGTTCTTCACATAGCGAGGAAAATGTTTCTCCAAAAATACCTCTTTAAACCTATCCCAAGTCACAATGTCTTCACCCTCTAAAGTTTTCCTTGATTCCCACCAATAATTCGCTTCTCCTTTCAGGAAATAGGTAGAAAAATCAGTCTTTTGATCCTCTTCAACCTTCACGAGTGCAAATGCTTTCTCCATTTATTTTAACCAAGCCATAGCATTAGTAGGATCTGTTGTAACCTCAAACTCTGGAGGCTTAACTGACTAAAACTACTTAAAAGTAACAACAGGCAATACTGGTGGTAACTGTGGTTCAGGACGAGGTGGCTGTTGTAACATCTGTTGCTAAATCTGTTGCTGTTGTTGTTGCATTATTACAATCTACTGTTGCATCAGATGGAACATTTGGTTCATAGTGTCATTAATCTGTCCCTCAGAATTGTTGTTGGAGGTTTCAATTATGGTCTTTCTTTTTGGTGTCATTTTCTGATAATAAAACAAATAATTCTTTTTAATGTTTTATTAAACAATTAATAATAAATAAAGAAACAATTTATCTGATATTAAAAAGGAAATTTAAATAATAAATTATAGAAAGAAAACAGTTTGATTAATATTAACAGAAATTTGAGTGATTTGAAATTTAAACAATCAGTTGAAATGAGTTTATAACTTGAAATGAAAATGATGGTACACTGTTTTAGATTAAAAAGAATTCAAAATATGAAAACTGTAAAACAATAAAATAAATGTAAGTGTTGTAAAGACTGAAATTTAAATAAACAAAAAGAAAAAGTTGAAAAAGTTTATTTTATATATATGACACTAGCCTCATGTGTAAGTGCTTGATACAAAAAGTCTCGGTCAGATCTGTCATGGCTACTGCTACTACAAGTCAAACTAGATACTACACACATACATAGCTAACCACACTATAATATGTTGCATTTATCCATATATGTCACATATAATACACAACTAGTCTTCTGCTATCAAATTTCAAAACCTTACAGAATGCACCTCAACTCAACTTGAAGGATCTGAATAACTGACGGTGCCAAACGGGTAGCTCTATGATACTCTGCATAGGAGTATGGCTCATCATGCATCAAAGCATCTAACTCAAAAGTAGCAGTCATCACTATCGACTGAAGCCTCTACCTCATCATGTAATCCGACTGAAGTGCAGCTAACGGTCCTTGATCTCTCTGGTCAAACAAACCCATAATCTCTCTACACTGTGACCTCCAATACTAAACATCCTCTCTCACAAAAATATACTCATAATATAGAACCATATGTGGTGCCACAACATGTCCCACAGACTCCTGTGATGGAACTCTCGGTATCCCTGCTATGCCCTCCTATGGTAAACCCAACTGCAATCCCAGATCGTGCTCATCCATCCCCTCGACCAGGGCCATCTAAAATACCTCTGGCTCTGGAGCATGTATGGAAAAGGGGGTAGTACTGCTTATGGAATCTCTAGCTCCATCTCTGGAATGAACTGATACTCTACCGAAAGTGGAGGTGGAAGTAATTGCTCAAAGAACTCTAAAGGATCAAACATCTCCATGGGGTCTGGTAACAGCTCTAGAGCTGTTAGTTCTGGCTCATGTGGCAATGTGGTGGTGATGGAAGCGGTGGAAATATCTATGCTGGGGGTACCTGAACTGGGATCTCACAAGTCACTGGCGGCATAACTGGTGCAACTGGCCCAGTAACAGTCCTATCGGAAGATGCTGACGATGTCATCTGATAACACAACAAGAAAAGAGAAAGAATCACTTAGAAATTCTAAAACTTATACCTTACTAATCTAGACTTATTTAAATCCTAACATTACTCTTCCTATCTTACTATTCCTATCTTATGTGATCTCCCTCTCTTATCTTAATCCTAATGTTCTTGTTTTCAGGGACCTAAACCTATAGCTCTGATGCCAACCTGTAACGCCCTCTAGACCCGGGGTATAAGCCTAGAGGTTACTTGCTAATCCCCATACTGGTACAACCTGTATGATAATTAAGCAGATATATACATATATAACCCCTTTAACATTAACCAGGACCTTTTTAGGTTGAAGTATGAACACAAGAACCACTATCTAACTTTATTAAAACCAAATTTAAAGTCTTAAAACTCTCTTTATTACAAGCCATCATCTAACAAGTTTTAATCTACTTTTCTCATTTATTCAAACACACCCATTAACTATCTACAATACACCTGCTCAGGCAACTCAAAGTTTTCTTCCTGGATTCGGATCAACAACTTTGGTATGAGAGGGTCCCGCGGCTTGACTCGCTTCTTTACCACTTGAGTCCTGATAGGTTTCATTTTCCTTCTTAACTGAAAACAATAAGGTGAATAACAACAAGAAAAGAGGTGAGCCATAAGTTGCTCAACAAGTCCGCAATATATCAATAGTGCTATAGTATGTTAAATGAACCGGTAACTTGATTACGTCTGCAAAGACATAACCTCGCAAGAAAAGAATGAAGGCCATTATTGGCAAATACAAACGAACTAAACTGGACACAAGTTCGCACCTATATCCTGTTGATCAGCCAGGATAAAGTGCAGATCTATATCTCACTATATAGATCCATTGGGGTACCCAAGCTCCACGGCCCAACTCAAAGATCCGGTTAAGTACCGGTCCTTAGGATCAAGTGTAAACTTAATCCCAATCGTCATTATCCAGTCCAGAGAGGAGCAACCTGAATAATCAGTATGCGTTGATATATTCCAACACCAGAATATATCAATATATATGTATAGTTATTAAAATATAAATAGAGGATTTAACGAATTAAGAGAAATCAGGAATCGAAATGAAATATGAACTAAGGAATAACAATTGTGTATTATTGTTTGTGAACAGTTTTCAAAAGTGTGCAAGTGCAATAAGAATCTGAAGTAATTTTCACTATTCTCAAATTAGAATAGGGGGAAAACTTACCTTTCACGCGATTTACTCCAATTACTTCACCGTCGTCTATCTCCAGCTCGACTCGCCTTGTTAGTTTCGCTTCTATCAAAGAAATAGACTTATTTAGTCATTCTGTATCTCAATCGTGTCTCAAACCGACTTCATATACCCTTTATCGTCTACCCATATGCGTATTACTAACCCGTATATCAAGTATTAACAGATAAGACTCGATTAATCATGTAGTACACTTAAGCACATAAGTCACATAGCCATGCTAGGTTTAAAAATAAATTTTAGAATCGAAATCGACTCGCTATTTGCTTAACTGATCATTATCTAACTCGTTTTCTTATTTTTCAGAATTTATCGGACTCGTCTTTATTCACTATAAATAACTATTATTCATTATTAAACCCTAAAAATATTTTTAAATAATTATTAGGGAAAAATCAGAATTAAAAATATTTTTTCCATAATTTTTGGAATCAAAATGAATTTATTATGATTTATTTAAATTATTTGATTAATTATCAAAATAATTAATCATTTTTAAATATTTAATAAATAATAAATAATTATAGAAATAAATAAATCAGATTTTTAGAAAATATTTCAAAATTATTTATAATATAAATCAATTAATTAATCAATTTATAAAATACATAAAACTGATTTTATAATTAATAAAAATAAAAATAAAATTAATTTCTCAGAAACATTTGTCAGAAAAGGGAATCTGACAAAAACATATCAAAACCGCGTTTTAATCCGGGTTTTGATTCGGGTAAACGGGTTAGAACTCGGGTCGGGTCTCTAAGAACACGCTGGAATTTTCCCAGATTCCGGTGACGTTCCCGGAGCCCGGGGACCCTACAAATCGGCCAAAACAATATCGTTAAGCTTCATTTTCTCAGGGTTTTCATTCCTTTTCGAACTACAACTCGATTTCAACCGTCAAACAACCGGAATCATCCCTGAAATCAGTTCTCCGATCCAAACTCAAAGTTTTCCGGCCAACTATCGAATTCAAAGATTTGAACATGAAATCACGAGGTTAATAGCTTATATCAAAGATTATTAACTATACAAAAAACCTCTAACATCTAATCAACCTCAGATTACTCAAACTTAAAAACGATTAAATTAAAAATTCGAATAAACCCAAATAATCGAACTACTATGTACAGCTATCGTTCGAAAAATTAATTATCACAAATCGATTGTAAACTATCAGGTAAAGCTATTCAAATCATCAATTTCATCGGATAACCCCAGAATCAAAAAGACCCAAATCAGACATGAACCCTAGAAATCGAAAATCAAAATATACGAATTAAAACATGAAATTGGTATAAAAAACAAAAAGAACAGATCAAAACCTTTGATTTGGATACTTGAATCACTTGATTTGGTGCAGAAATCAGTTCAAAATCCTCGTTTAATTCTCCGGCCCGAATTCAAACCCGACCGGTTCTTCAGAGAATTTCAGAATTTTTGCAGAATTTTTATAATTAATTAATAATAATTAAAATAAAAATTAACTATTTATAGTAGGTAAAATAATACTTCTAATTAAAATTAAGACCCTAATTATACATCTATTAAAATTAATTGGCCCCTAATTTTATAATTTTTGAGTATTAAAATTTAATTTTTAAATATTTTATATATACAATATATATGCCAAAAATTTCTAAAAATTGTGAATAATTTAAAAATGAAAAGAAATGGTATATATAAAAGTCCTATAATTTTATAAAAATAAAAATGTGATTTTTGAGTGGTTTTTGATACCCAATGGTGCCCGAAAAAATCATTTTTCGCGAAACGAGAAAATTCATAAAATACCTAGATGTTCAGAATAACGCAATGGTATAAGCCATTTTATGAAAAATATGGTCAATTATTTTATTTGAAATATCAGCTATAAAATCATAGTTCGGGTCGTATAACTTTTGATACGAAGGCTGTAAATAAGAAATAAAACATCCGAAAAACACCCTGAGATTACCCGGATAATACGAAATACACATAGCTCATAGCAGCTAGGGTTTTATAGCTAATTACACATAAATGATATATTAAAACACATAATTTATCATTAATATGATATAATACAAACGTAATTTCCCAGGCGTTACACCTGGTACAGGAGTAACTGGAACTCTGCCCTGATTACGACGGAAAGGGTCACCTAGACATCTGCAATACATATATACAAAACATTCAGCAAGGGTGAGCAATCAATTGCTCAGCAGTACCATTATATGAACAACAAGTAAAACAGTTTATAATAAAACAGTTATAGGAACATAATTCATAACCTGTTACAAAAACAAGTAAAACATGTATAAACTGGATATCAACAACTAGCATGCTCTGTAAAACAATATCATCAGTCGTGTGCTGTGTGTAAATACCAGAGTCCGATTTTAGCATGCTATTTTCATTTCCAAAATCACGGTTCCATTAATGGAACCACAAATTCACCTATTCCGTTACGAGAACCATAAAACCAAAATCAGATATACATTGGATGTTATCTAGGGACGGTTGATCAGGCCTCCACACAAGTTATCTAGGATAGTTGGTTGGGCTATCATACAAATTGTCTAGGAAAGATGATCGGGCTTTCACATAAATCAACCGGATCCGCAGAGACTAGCTAAGTCTCTGATTACTATGTTGGACTAATCAGTGAAGATAGGGTGCGCAACCGAATTAACCACTTACGCAACGTTATCCAATATCTGATTCGTTTTATCCAGTTTTCAAAATCACTTTTACCTATGTCTTGTTAAAAACAATTCTGTCACAGCACATTATTCAAAACCTCTTTTCCATATCAATCACATTTTAGAGATAGGTACTTTCGAAAGTTACTTATCCCCAAAACATATTTTAAACAACATTTTTCAAATACAGGGGATGCGTAACTTAAAACGTTTTTGTTCCTGTATGAGAATAAAACAACAATTTATTCATATACACTGAACCATAAAAGAATGGTCAGGGGTACTTGCCTTACGGAGCTTTACAACTATCACTGATTGATCTTGAACCGATTTGGATGCTCGGCTTTATCGTCTAACTATTAGACTATCCTGGATCCAACTTCAACACTCAGGTCCTTCGATTGGAACCTTGGTGAGCTTGTCGACTGATCACTAGGCTATCTATTAGTCCGATGTCAACTCTCGGTTTTCCGACTAGTACCTACAAAGTCGAAATACCCTATGTTAGACGACCAGCTATGCTTGACATATCCTCGCTATCAATTCTTTCCGAACGATGACACATCCCGACTTGTAATTATATGTATTATTATAATACACATAACACTTAGGGTCCACGTACTCAAAACTTGGTTTGATAATCTTTTTCAATAATACCTATACCCGTCGTTTCATAAAATAGGGTGGTTAACTATTTTATAAAATATTTTATTACATTATGCAAGTAGGTTCGTACAATATTTATTTGTAATTATATAGCTATATACATATGAATGGTAATTCTGATAATCACAGGATATATATACCCGCATTTTCGAATTTAATTTCCCGAAAATCGGGAAGAGTCTCCTATGTTTACCGGCCTACCCGTCGACACATAATCGACGTCTCAACAACCAACAATCACAATCCAAACCAATAACGCAATCCAGATGTAATATCCGGGATATCGCGTGTAATTATTTTATCAATAAATTATTTCTATGTAATTATTATGTTAATTTTGGTGAATTATCTGATGATTGATAATAATATTTAGATGTATATATGTGATAAAATGTGAGTGTGTTAATTTTATTATAACCAGAATAAAATATAGATAATTAAGGAATTTTTCTGGTAATTTTTGGAATATTATATAATTTTATATTGATTTATAAATTTATTAATAATTTTCTGAATAATTACAAAATTATTTTATAAAGCCGGGAATCGCCCTACCTCAACCGTTTTTACATTTTTACAACCCGAAACTTACTCCTTCCTAACCTAATATGATCGTTCCGGACATTTTTCATGTTTTGACTTTTTCAATCCGGATTACGGTTTGACCCGTGCGCGGCCCGATGCAAGATTTTTGATACAATAATCATTTCGGTGAATCAACAAAACCCGTATTCTCGAAAGACGTGATAATATTACATTATTTTTGTATAAGTTGTTTTATAAAAAGCCCGGTTGGGGTAAGTATCCAATACAAGTATTAAATCAGATCGTTTTTGCAGTTACTTAGTGGCTAAGTAACTAATTTAACAATCCAAAACGATCCAGAACGAACCAATATTCCGTAAATATAAATAGCATATTTCTTATTTCGTTTTATTCGTTTATTCATTTGCAACCAGTACGAATACAGTAAATACAGAGAAAAACCCTAGAAACCGATATGTTCCTGAGAATCAAACGCACGAACGAGGACGTTACCGAACTCTGATTCAAGCGTACAATATATCAAAACGAAGCTCTCGAAATATAGAACCATAATCAATCATCAAATCAAACCCAGAAACATCAGGTAATGTTCTGTCTAATTGTTTTAATTCGAATTTATTATGAATTTAAATATGAAAATTTGTTCTTGATGTCGTTGATGTGATTTGATGTTATAATCGTGTAGATTAAATTTTTCAGGTCAATTTGTATATAATATGTCAGATTTTGAGCTCTGTATCATATAAAAAAGTGGCTTTGATTCTCGGATATGAAATTAGGGTTTTTAGCCTTTGAATGTTTTCAATTCGATTTGGGAACTTTTAATCTGATGATTCTGGGCTTGATTAAGTTATACCAGCTTATAGATCATCTAAAAATAGCTCGATTCATGTATATATTTGCTATATTGGAAGCCTGGATCGAGTGGCCGAAGTTGAAGTTGAGGTCGCCGACGTTAATGGCGGTTCTCGCCGGAAACAGAGTCGCGGGGATGATTCTGATATGTCGAATCATTGTTGTTGTTACTGTAGTAGATTGGAATCGAATAGTAGTAAGAACTGTACCAAACGATTCTTAAATCACCTGGATTAGAGTCGCCGGAGTCTGTTCCCGGCCGCCGGAATCTGCACCGGCCGGCCTGTTCTTGAACGACCCGGTCGGGTCAGTTTCGACCCGGGATATAACCCGATTTTAATCCATATTTTCCCTAAATCAAAAATCAGAAACTGTTTCTGATTTCTTTTATTTTAATTTTTTTTTTAAATTCTGTTTTATTTATAAAAATTCATTTTAATTTCTAAAAATCTATATTAATTCTGAAAAAAATATTTTTAATTCTAAAATAAATCTTATTTATTTAATTAATTAATTTTAGTTGATAATTAATTATTTAATTAGTCAATTAATTTATATATTAATTGATTAATTAATTTAATTAGTTATTAATTAATTTTAATTGATTTAATAATTAGATTTAATTATTTAAAATTGATTTAAAAATCCTCAAAAATAATTTCGAGCTTTAAAATATTATTTTAAATTATTTTCAAGGCTCGAGAATTATTATAAAATTATTTTAAAGCCAGATTCAGGTGTTCGAACCCTATTATTTAATTATAAAATGACTCGGAGTCTCGGTTAAATTCCGAAAAAATGTTTAAAAATTCGTAATAAATACCTGGAACATCATTTTAACCCTGAATCCTCTTTGATTAATTATTTTAATTAAATATCTTATGTGTTACGTGTTATATATGATCTGATTGATGCGTAATATGATTGTACGTGCATTGTTTAACTGTTTATGCTGTAACTTTTAATCCGTACGTCAGATTTGGGTGAAATGAAGGGTAGTTAGAAGCTATTAACGAATAAAATGTGATGAGATGTAGTATTGATAAGTTCATGTAATATTTAACAGAGGAAGCGAGGCGTAGAAAAGGAAAATAGGTAGTCAGTGAGTGGGAGTCAATTGATAAGTGCTAGTAAGGTGAAAGCAAATCGATAAGACAAGTGTTTCTTTTCCTCTTGATTATTTTGCAAGTACTTCTGAACCTTTTTAAGATATATTGCAAATATTTTCGAACTATTTCATAATATGTCGCTATTATTCAAAATAACTCATGTTCTATACTGCAAGCACTTTGAACTATTTAACCTTGAACCCTGATTCTTATTGATCTTGAGCCATAAGCTTTATTCTTCATAAACCATTGATTGTTGAATTCCCAGATACGAGCCATACATATACGATACTACTCCACAAATACATATCTACCACATACTGATTCTGATATTGAGTTTTTTAACATACCAACCCTTATTCCTTGTTTATCAGAAGATCAATTCTTGAAACCCTTGAACCCTTGGTCTTCTACTTTCTGAACCTTTCCTTGATTGAAAGTCAATCTTTTCGAATTTCCTGTTATGCCTTCATGGTGTTATGAATCACCCTATGCTTCCAGATAAATGTTGTTTATGATTCAACTTATTGATTTACATTGGTTATCATATTGAATTGTTTTAGAATTGGATGGTTTTATAAATGTGGACCAGATTCGTGGTCAGACCAGATTCGTGGTCATAATAGGCCAATGTGTGCCTTGGATCTGGTATATAGAGCAAAACTGGGAGCCTTGCTCAGGGTTAGTGCGTGACTGATCAGCAGCCTAAACTTGGTTTTTAAATGAAAATGAATATCCAATTCTAATCATTATTTATCAGTAAACATGATTCCTTATATCATATCATTGGATCATTGTTAATCTCAGTTACTGTCTTTGTGACTTGCTGAGCTAGTTAGCTCACTCTTGCAAAACTGTTTATATTCTTTTCCAGTAAAAAAGGAAACTGGTGGTAGCGAGGATCCCCGGACAAGTGTGCGAGCTAGGTATCCAGGTTGAATTGGAATAGACTAGCAGAGGATGTTTGTAATAAAGTTGAAACTTCCAATATAAGATAAATCAACCGGGTTTGGTATGTTTGTGTAATAAATAAGATTGTGGCTTGTGGACATATTTTAAGCTGCATCGATCCGTGGATTATGGTAAAAAGGGTCATTGTATACCTATATATTCTGATATTCATAAACAGGTTTAAATATAGTGTGTATGTGTTGTGGACCCCAAAACTTCTGACCCGGGTTTGGAGGGCGCTAGAGTTTGGCATCAGAGCCACGGTTTAAAGTCACTGCCACAAGCCTAGATTATCGGGAATGGGTAGAGGGTTAAGATTAGTATTAGGTAATAAAGAAATAGAACGTCAAGAAGTTGAGTATGATTAAATAGTAGGCTTTAGTATGATTCGTGCCGAGATTCGAGATTCTTATTTAGCAACGTGATTTACGGATAGCAGCGATGGCAGATTCCTTTATTTCGATATCATCTGATTACTCAGAGCTTTTTATCGGAAGACCGTCATTTGATCCACGTCTTGCTCTTCCGCCAGTGTCAACCATAATACCTGTTGCGACGGATGCACCAATACGAACTATTCTACCTCTAAGTGTGAGATTACCTATTCGAGGACCTCCACCTATTGACTCCGACTCTATTGGATATTCGGCTGCAGGTGCGTCTTAAGATTTTGTTGATTCCATTATAAATCAGATTCTCTCCTTCCCTACTTGTGAATTTTTCTATCTAAACATTATTTCTCTTCTCGATGATTTTATTGGACGATTGGGGAAAACAATGCATATGTGTTGACTATTTGTCTATGTGACAAAAGGGTCTGGTGGGATGCCACCGAATTATGTGTTGTGAACTATGTGGTACTAAGACTGGCTATCTTATGTACTTGTATGGTTGCTCTCAGTCATACTTACATCTTCTTCAATATTCCTTCTCATTCGATTTCTTTGATTTTGAAATTTCATTTGATATTCTATGACAATGAATTTCTTCAGTAATCCCTAGTATGAGGTTTTCTTCGGGAACGAGAAGCCCTGTTGCCATGAATCCTGGGATTTCAACACATTATCAGGACTATAGATATCGGCAAAAATGCGAAGGAACTTTGGAATGAGATACGGGTGACCCGGGGAGTACTTGAAACTAGATGGTGGAGATGATGTGACAACTGATATGTGTATAACAATGTGGGATATATAAAGAATTAGATTTTTGGTGGGAATATAAATAAACAAGACTTGTTGACTAATGGATAGACCTGTTACACCTTTGCCTTCAATAAATGTTCCGCGCTTGCACCACCAAACTTTGATATACACCAGTACCTTTCCTTTGTAGTATGGTCATCTACTTTACTATACCTGTTTTATCTTACTGCACCAGATATGAACTTTTGTGATAACATGTACCATTTCCCTTAATTGTTTACATTCTGTAAAGAAGCATGCAATTTACTTAGTTCAATGATTGAAAATGTTTTCAAAAAGGAGATATTTTTGTTTATAAAAAAATATGTTTTCAGAAAAAGGAATTTGATTTAAAGGAAAAATAAGTTATTTGATTCTTTACAGAAAATGTCTACCAGAAGAAATACCCGTTCTAACAACCAGAATGAAGAAAACAACAATAATAATAATAACAACAACACCCAAGACAGAAACAACCAGAATGCCAACCCAGGTCCCGTAGACCCAACTGTGGCCCAGATTCTTCAGATCTTGGCCCAACAGACAGTCCATCTGACTCAACAACAGCAGAGGCAGACTAACCATCAGGTAACCTTTAAGACCTTTCAGGCGGTGAATCCACCAGAGTTTAAGGGTTCTGCAGATCCGATTGAGGTAAGGGTCTGTTGAAGGAGATTGAAAAGGCATTTTCCTTGGTCAGGGTGAAAGAGGAGCAAAAGACTGAATTTGCAAGTTACTATCTGAAGAATAAAGCCACCTACTGGTGGAAAACTGTTAAAGCGTTGGAAGGTACTGATGATTTTGCGTGGGAGAGATTCAAGGAGTTGTTTCTCGAGAAGTATTTTCCTCAATTTGTCCAGGACCAAATGGAATTGAAATTTCTGGAGTTAAAGCAGGGGAGTATGTCAGTAACAGATTACGAAAGCAAGTTTGAAGAATTGTCCAAGTTTGTGCCATCCTATGTTGTTAGGTCTCAATATGTTTGTAGAAGGGGGGTTGAATACAAACAATACCGTTTAATCGAATAAAATGCGGAATAAAAATGTGAAACAAAATTCAAGTTAAATAAAATTATTATTAAACTTGAAAGGTGTTACAACAATGGTATCGTTTACAAGGGATTAATCTCAAATCAATTATTACAAATCTAGAATAAATTCGACATGAACTTTTTCTATTTTTGCAATTAAAAGATCAAATGCTAAATGCGATTTGAGATTAAGTTCTAGGGATTTTAATCCGCTAGATTGTTACACAAGAACAAGATAAATAATTCTAGTGGATTGGATTTAACTTTACAATCTAGAATTTTGATCTTGAATAAAGCAGATGAAAAATGAAATGTTGTGCCTTTGTTTTCTACTTTTGCTCTTGACTTGTGTGTTCTATATGATTGATTACATGAATGTCTTCTGCTGCTTCTTTTAATCCAACAGTCGAGTAGAATGTACTGGCATGACAATCTCTTTGAACTGGCAAGACAATCAGAATGAACTAGCAAGACTTTCGGTATGACAATCAATTGTCATACCGATTGTCATAGTAGTTCAAAATCAGATTGTCTTACTGAATTAATAATAGATTTTAATGTAATAAAAAATCTGATAAGACAATCCTTTTGAATTAGCATGACTTTCGGTATGACTATTGATTGTCATACTAATACAATCGGTTGTCTTTAAGAATTAATAACAGATTTTAAATCAATTAAAATCCTGAAAAACCTTAATATTAATTCTGAATTAATTAATCAATTAATTCAATTAATCAATAAATTAATCTTTGCAGATATAATTTATTTTCTTAATTAAATTATATGACTTAATTAATTAATAGAGAATTAATACTAATCTTGAGCAGCATCCATTCTTCTGAATATCTTCTGAAAATCATTGGAATATATGAATCAATTCCACCACTTCAATATTGACACTCGATGTACTGTCTGGTTCATGAGTGACTAACTTTTGTGACGTTTCTTCATGTCTTGACTTTGATTTTCTTCAGACTAAATCCTTGTAATTAATTGATACCCTGACGAGATCTCTGTCACTTGATTAAATCCACAATCTTGATTTATATCACTGAGGCTTGATCAATTTCTTGAGCTTCTTCCAGTGAATTAAGTCTTCAAGTCTGTAGATGAATAATGTTTCTTAACCCTTTGACAGATGTTACTTTGTGATATCTCTCTGATAATAGATCCACTATTTACTTATTACATTCTTATTTGAGTTGAGTTAAATCCTCGAATATACAAATAGGCTATGCCATATGCCCTTCATATGTGGACACTGATAGGAAGAAGGCTAAGAGGTTTCAACAAGGACACAAGCCATGGATTCGTGGGAAGGTGGCCATATTTGAATTGGACACGTATGCGGGAGTTGTGCAGAAAGCTATGATTGCGGAGACAGAAAGTGAAATGTCCCAAAAAGAGAAGGAAGGTAAGAAGAGGAAGTTTGAAGGAGGTGAAGGACAACTCAAGCAGGGAAGTTTCCAAATTTTAATCAGAGGAAGGGCAAGTTCCAGCCCGGAAGAAATTTTAATAGACAAAATCCAGGCAACGGAGGCCAAGGTAACCGCCCAATCATGCGGAATCAACTAACCCAGCAGAGGCCAGCTCTACCAGATTGTCAAGTCTGTGGAAAGAAACATGGAGGATTTTGTAACAAGTTGAATGTGGTCTGCTACAGATGCAACCAGAGGGGGCACTACTCAAGGGAGTGCCGTAATCAGCCAGCCAGAGAGCCAGCCAACAAGGATCAGCCTACCAGGAATCAGGCAGGCAAAATTCTAGCAATTGGGTATACCTGTTTCAAGTGTGGAAAGCCAGGACACATAGCAAGGGATTGCAAGGCACCAGTTCCTGTCAATAATACACTGTGAATCATGGGGGCTACTCCAACAGTGAACGAACCTCCCAGAGCTAGAGTTTATGACATGTTTGTGAAGGATGCTATCGTGGATACGAATGTTGTGGCAGGTACGCTTACTGTGAATTTCCTATATGCTAAAGTGCTAGTAGATTCGGGAGCAACTCGATCATTTATTTCTCAAGGTTTTGTTGTTAAATTGAATTGTGCAGTTGAATTGTTAAGTGAGATTATGACGGTAGAGTTAGCAAATCAGGAGCGTGTATCTGTTAACCAAGTGTGTAGGAGCTGTGAGATTGAGATTACTGGCCGTAAGTTTGATATTGACTTGATTCCCTTTAAGTTAGGAGAGTTTGATGTTATTTTAGGAATGGATTGGCTATCTAAGCACGATGCTCAGATAGACTGTCATAATAAGAAAGTAACACTGAAGACACCAGACGAGAAAGCGGTGACGTTTAGAGGCCAGAGACAAGCGAAGAAGTTCTTGACAATGATTCAAGCTCAGAAACTATTACGACAAGGATGTGAGCATTTCATTGCCTACGTGGTAGACAAAAGTCAGGAGCCAGCAAAACTAGAAGATATTCCTGTGGTAAATGAATTTCCTGACGTATTTCTAGATGAACTACCAGGACTTCCTCTAGATAGAGAGATCGAATTTGTAATCGACTTAGCACCTGGAATGGAACCAGTATCGAAGGCCCCATATAGAATGGCGCCAGTGGAAATGAAGGAGCTAGCAAAGCAATTGCAAGAATTATTGGAGAAAGGAGTAATTCGACCCAGTGTATCCCCATGGGGTGCACCGGTATTATTTGTTAAGAAGAAAGACGGAAGCATGAGGTTATGCATCGACTATCGAGAACTCAATAAGCTTACGATTAAGAATAAATATCCGTTACCTCAAATTGACGATTTGTTTGACCAACTTAAAGGAGCCAAGTATTCTTCTAAGATTGATTTAAGATCTGGATATCATCAATTAAAGATCAAACCTGAAGATATACCAAAAACAGCTTTCAGAACAAGGTACGGCCATTATGAATTCTTAGTAATGTCTTTTGGGTTAACCAATGCCCCAACAGCATTTATGGACTTGATGAACATAATTTTCAAGGAATATCTGGACAAGTTTGTCATTGTGTTTATCGATGATATTTTAATTTACTCAAAGTCAATAGAAGATCATGCGGAGCATCTAAGGACAGATTGAGAAGGAAGAAGTTATATGCAAAGTTTTCGAAGTGTGAATTCTGGTTATAAGAAGTTCAATTCTTAGGGCACGTAGTGAATTATGAAGGAATCAAAGTGGACCCGGCAAAGATCGAAGCTATTACGAATTGGGAAAGGCCAAAAACACCAACGGAAGTGAGAAGTTTCTTGGGATTAGCAGGATATTATCGAAGATTTGTTCAAGATTTCTCGAAGATTGCGACACCTTTGACAAAGCTTACCAGGAAAAGTGAGAAGTTTATATGGAACGAGAAATGCGAAGAAAGTTTTCAAGAATTAAAGAAGAGACTGATCACGACACCTATTTTATCACTTCCAGATGATCAAGGAAATTTCGTAATATATAGTGATGCTTCTTATAAGGTGTGGCGCCCTCCAAACCCAGGTCAGAAGTTTGGGGTCGACACACACACACACACATTATTTATAACCTGCTTATAACAATAATGAGGATAATAATAATAATATGCAGTGACCCTACTTACCAACTATCACGGACCGCAACAGGTTAAAGTATGCACACAATCCAAACATACTTACTTATATTACAAAAATTTGAATCCCAACTATTCCAACTCAGAACTGAATATTAAACAATATTACAAACTTTTACAAACTTTTACAAACTTAAATTATTCCAAAAGAAGCCTACTAGCTCAACTTGATCAACCTGAACCCTTAGCTCTCGCGCTGGACTGGGGATCCTCGCTACCAAATGGCTCCTTTTTAACTGGAAAAGAACATAAAGAACATCGCACAAATGAGCTAACTAGCTCAACAAGTCACAATAACAAAACCGAGAATAATGATCATCAGGTGAAAATGGTTATAGTATCAAGTGAACAATAGATTATGATTTAGAATTGGATATTATATTTTCATTTTAAAAACCAATGTTAGGCTTTTGATCAGTCACACACTAACCCCGAGCAAAGCACACAACACTGCTCTAACTACTGGATCCAAGGCACACATTGGCCTAACTTGACCATTATATGGTCTGACCACGAATCTGGTCCACAATTTTATAAAAACAATCCAATTCTAACATAATAACAGAATAAGCAGTAATAAACAATAAATAGAATCATTAACAATATTGGACGTTCAATAAAGAAAATAGTTTTAATCTGCATAGGGATCAATATGGCATTTTCAAAGCATGGATGCTAGGTAATGAAATAATTGGATAGCAAAGGAAATAATATTTCAAGGTTTCAAGGATTTGGCCTTTCAAAGCATAAGATATAATGGTTTGAGTGTGTAAGCAATCTGGTTCAGTGTTAGATATTTAGTTTATATGTATTTGTGGAGTAGTATCGTATATTTGAGGTTCGTATTTGGGTATACAATAATCAATGGTCTAGAAAGAATCTGGTTTACGGCTCAAGATCAATAACTGGAATCATGGTTTAGGGTTCAGTGCTTCAAAGCACTTGCCATATCAAACAGGACTATCAATCACTACAATATCTCGAGAAAGTTCAGAACACTTACCTGGTACTAGCTTATTATACTGCACTCACTTTCAGTCACGACTGTCTTACTCCTCGACTACCTGTTTCCCTTTTATACGCCTTACCTCTTATGCTCACATATCATAAGCATCTATCAATATTCAACTTATACGATTCTATTTGACTCATACTTCTATCTACCCTTCGTTTCACCTAAATCCGATTAACGGATTGAAAGTTACGCAATAAACAAGTAAACATCGAATATATAGACCGGCAGCTAACCAACAAGTCACATACAGCACATAACACGTCACATAATCAATGATATAACGTTTATAAAGAAGTCTCGGGTCATAAACAGGCTTTCGGATATTTAAAATGATCTTTAAAACATTTTTCGAAATTAAAACGGATCGTTGAATCAATTTTGGAGTAATAAACAGGGTTCGGTTGGCCAATTCTAGCTTCAAAACAATTTTATAATAATTATCGGGCCTTGAAAACAATTTAAAATAATATTTTAAAGCTCGAAACTATTTTTGGGAATTTTTAAATCATTTTTAAATAATTATATCTAATTAAATAATTAATTAAAATCATTTAATAATTAATTAAATCAAATAATCGATTAATTTTCGAATTAATTGATTAATTAATCAATTAAAAATTAACTGAAATTAATTAACTAATTAATTCAGATTTATTTTTGAATTAAAAATAATTTTTTTGGAATTAAAATAATAATTTTTGGAATTTTCAGAAATTAAAAATGAATTTTTATAATAAAAATAAATAGGAAATATGATTTTTGAATATTTTTAAAACAGGAATCCTATTTTTGAAAACTCTGGAAAGTTCAGGGACTGAACATCATCATTTTCAAAAGTCAGGGTACAAAACTGCAATTTTTACACCCCCATCAGCGGAAAATACAGGGGTGGCCGGAGAACTCGATTCCGGCACCCTCACCTCACCATTTGCTCCAGATTTACACTACACAACACCAGGAATCTATTCGTGCAATCAAAACACATCAATCATCCCTGTCCTAGCCGGAAATTGGCCAAGAACATCGCCGGTTTCCAGCGAACATCGTAAACCTTCAAAACACAACTCTCTTCAATTCACTAATCCTCTGTTAACGAGCTATATACCAATCGATTGCAAATTTCATAAGGAACACAACCCACTATAAATCAACAGCTAATAACCCCTAAATCAAAAAGTCCCAAATTTCAATTGAAAACATTCATACGGGTTATAAACCCTAATTTTAAAATTCGAGAATTAAACTCAATTTTGAACATGTTATTGAACTCCAAATCAGACGTATGACATATGAAAATCATCAGGAAAACAAGCTCTACAACATGCAATCATCAAATCATACAAACAATCATCCGAACAGAAATTCATATTTTTAATAAAAATAATTCGAAATTAAATAAAAATATAGAAAAATAACCTTAGTTTCTGCAGTAAAACGATGCTCAGAATCTGATAGTATTCCTCAAATCCTTCGTTTTGGTTACTCAAGCTTTGAAAACAGAGATCAATAACACCTTCGTTTTGCTGTTTGATTTTCAGAAGATTATATGAATATAAGGTTTTTCTCTGGAAAATTATATATTTAGCTGACTGCAAATGATTTTGATACGAAATAAAATACGGTGAAAGGCTATTTATAATTACGGAAAATTAGTATCCCGTTGGATCATTCCGGATATAAAACGGTACGTTTATTTGTAAAAACTGATCCAAACGGTATCGGTTTTTGGGATAATTATCCAAATTAGTACAATTTGTATTGCGGTCTTGGTCTCAGCGCCTGTTTACACGTATTACGAGGTGATAATTGTGATATTTTAATAAAAATCTCTCGTTTATCGAAAATAAGAGTTTTATTGATTTACCGAAATGAATATTGTATCGAAAATGTTGCGCCGGGACCCGCGCAGGACAAACCGTACGCCGGATCAAAAAAGTCGAAACATGGAAAATGCTCGGAATATTACAATTAGGTTAGGATGGAGTTCTCGGAAGAGTTTCGAGTTCTAAAAACGTAACAATAAGTTACGTCGGTTGGTTCCCGTTTTTATAAAATAGATTTTAAATACCCGGAAAAAGATTTTATAAAATTCATATGATTCCTATAAATTCATAAATCAACATAAAAATAATTAGGAAGATATGAAAATTATCTATATTTTATTTTGGACATATAAAAATTAAAATACTCAATTAATATTATTTTTAAATATCCAAACACAGATAACACTTAACAAATAATTCACAGAATAGATACTGAACACATATAATAATTATTTATTAGCAAAATAATTACACGATATATCCCGGATATTACATAAGGGATTAGGTTGTGTTTTGATGCAGCATGATAAAGTCATTGCGTATGCGTCGAGACAACTAAAACCTCATGAGCAGAAGTATCCTACTCATGACTTGGAACTAGCAGCGATAGTATTCGCCTTAAAGATTTGGAGACACTACTTATATGGAGAAAAATGCGAGATTTATACGGATCATAAGAGCTTGAAGTACATATTCACACAAAATGAGCTTAACATGATACAGAGGAGATGGTTGGAGTTGATCGAAGACTATGATTGCACGACTAACTATCATCCAGGAAAAGCGAATGTGGTGGCAGATGCATTAAGCAGAAAAGAAAGACTGAATATGTTGACGATCCCTGGAGAATTATATAAAGAATTTCAGAAGTTGGACTTTGAAGTCAGAATTCGCAAACCTGATGAAGCCAAGATGTATAGTATGACTTTTCAACCAGAATTGTTAGAGAAAATAAGAAAGTGCCAAGAGGAAATAATGGATCAGGATATCAATCGATTGGTTGGAGAAGAATTATGCACCCAGAAGGACGATCAAGGTATTCTCAGATTTTCATCCAGAATTCGGATACCACCAGTAGCGGAATTAAAGAATGAAATTTTACAAGAGTCTCACAACTCAAGGTATTCCATTCATCCGGGAAGTACCAAGATGTACAGAGATTTAAAAGAAAATTATTGGTGGCCAGACATGAAGAGGGAAATTGCGGGATGGATTAACAAATGTTACACGTGTCAGAGAGTAAAGGTGGAGCACCAGAGACCGAGTGGATTATTACAACCACTAGAGATCCCAGAGTGGAAGTGGAAGTGGGAGCACATTGCTATGGATTTTATAGTTGGCTTACCGAGGACGAAAGCGAACCACGATGCTATTTGGGTTATAGTGGACAAACTAACCAAATCAGCGTATTTCTTTCCTATCAATGAAAAAATTTCACTAGATAAGTTAATTCACATGTATCTAAAGGAAATAGTAATACGTCATGGAGTCCCTGTGTCTATCGTGTCTGATCGGGATCCGCGATTCAATTCCAGATTTTGGAAAAGTTTCCAAGAATGTTTGGGAACTAAGTTAAATATGAGCACGACTTATCATCCGCAGACAGACGGCCAAAGCGAGAGAACGATCCAAACAATTGAAGATATGCTACGTATTTGTGCCATTTATTTCAAAGGCAGTTGGGACGAGCATCTACCCTTAGTAGAGTTTTCTTACAATAACAGTTATCATGCCAGTATCGGAATGCCTCCCTATGAAGCTCTTTATGGACGCAAATGTCGATTACCAGTATACTGGGACGAAGTCGGGGAGCGTAAAATACTTGGACTTGAATTGGTGCAGCAGACAAAAGAGGTTGTGGAAGTCATCCAGAAAAGGCTAATTGCAGCACAGGATCATCAAAGGAAGTATGCAGATCAATTTCGAAAAGATATGGAATTTGAAAACGGAGATCTAGTGTTATTAAAAGTGTCACCATAGAAAGGATTGTCAAGATTTGGAAAAAAAGGAAAGCTGAGTCCTAGATACGTTGGACCTTTTGAAATTCTAAAATATGTCGGCAAGGTAGCTTACGAATTGGCATTACCCCCACACATGGAGCATATTCATAATGTTTTTCACGTATCAATGCTTAAGAAATATAATTCAGATTCTAAGCATGTAATTGAGTATGAGCTGGTAGAACTTCAGGCAGATTTATCATATGTAAAGAATCCGATAGAGATTCTAGAAAAGAGAGAGAAGATATTGAGGAATAAAGTTGTAAAGTTAGTAAAAGTATTGTGGAGAAAGCCAAAGGTTGAAGAGTCAACCTGGGAACTAGAAAGTGATATGTGAGAAAAATACCCTCACTTGTTTACTTAGGAGATTCTGAGGATAGAATCTTTTTAAGGGGGGGAGGATGTAATATTCGAGATATCGCGTGTAATTATTTTATCAATAAAATATTTCAATGTAATTATTATGTGAATTTTGGTGAATTATCTGCTGAATGATAATAATATTTAGATGTATATATGTGATAAAATGTGAGTGTGTTAATTTTATTATGTCCAGAATAAAATATAGATAATTAAGGAATTTTTCTTGTAATTTTTCGAATATTATATGATTTTATATTGATTTATAAATTTATTAATTATTTTCTGAATAATTACAAAATTATTTTATAAAGCCGGGAATCGCCCCACCTCAACCGTTTTTACGTTTTTACAACCCGAAACTCTTCCGAAAACTCCTTCCTAACCTAATATGATCGTTCCGGACATTTTTCATGTTTTGACTTTTTCAATCCGGATTACGGTTTGAGCCGTGCGCGGCCCGGCGCAAGATTTTTGATACGATAATCATTTCGGTGAATCAACAAAACCCGTATTCTCGAAAGACGGGATAATATTACATTATTTTCGTATAAGGTGTTTTATAAAAAGCCCGGTTGGGATAATTATCCAATACTGGTATTAAATCGGATCGTTTTTGCAGTTACTTAGTGGCTAAGTAACTAATTTAATGATCCAAAACGATCCAGAACGAACCAATATTCCGTAAATATAAATAGCATATTTCTTATTTCGTTTTATTCGTTTATTCATTTGAACCCAGTACGAATACAGTAAATTACAGAGAAAAATCCTAGAAACCGATACGTTCCGGAGAATCAAACGCACGAACGAGGACGTTACCGAACTCCGATTCAAGCGTACAATATACCAAAATGAAGCTCTCGAAATATAGAACCATAATCAATCATCAAATCAAACCCACAAACATCAGGTAATCTTCTGGCTAATTGTTTTAATTCGAATTTATTATGAATTTAAATATGAAAATTTTGTTCTTGATGTCAGATTTTGAGCTCTGCATCATATAGAAAAGTGGCTTTGATTCTCGTATATGAAATTAAGGTTTTTAGCCTTTGAATGTTTTCAATTTGATTTGGGAACTTTTAATATGATGATTCTCGGCTTAATTAAGTTATACCGACTTATAGATCGTCTACAAATGGCTCGATTTATGTATATATTTGCTATGTTAGAAGCCTGGATCGAGTGGCCGGAGTTGAGGTCGCCGGCATTAATGGCGGTTCTCGCCGGAAACAGAGTCGCGGGGATGATTCTGATATGTTGAATCGTTGTTGTTGTTGTTGTTGTAGTAGATTGGAATCGAATAGTAGTAAGAACTGTACCAAACGATTCGTAAATCACCTGGATTAGAGTCGCCGGAGTCCGTTCCCGGCCGCTAGAATCTGCACCGGCTGGCCTGTTCTTGAACGACCCGGTCGGGTCAGTTTCGACCCGGGATATAACCCGGTTTTAATCCATAATTTCCCTAAATCAAAAATCAGAAACTGTTTCTGATTTCTTTTATTTTAAAAAATTATTTTAAAATTCTGTTTTATTTATAAAAATTCATTTTAATTTCTAAAAATCTATATTAATTCTGAAAAAAAATATTTTTAATTCTAAAATAAATCTTAATTATTTAATTAATTAATTTTAGTTGATAATTAATTATTTAATTAGTCAATTAATTTAAATATTAATTGATTAATTAATTTAATTAGTAATTATTAATTTTAATTGATTTAATAATTAGATTTAATTATTTAAAATTGATTTAAAAATCTTGAAAAATAATTTCGAGCTCTAAAATATTATTTTAAATTATTTTCAAGGCTCGATAATTTTTATAAAATTATTTTAAAGCCAGATTCAGGTGTTCGAACCCTATTATTTAATTATAAAATGACTCGAAGTCTCGGTTAAATTCTGATTTTTTTTTAAAAATTCATAACAAATACATGGAACATCATTTTAACCCCGAATCCTTTTTGATTAATTATTTTAATTAAATATCTTATGTGTTACGTGTTATATATGATCTAATTGATGCGTAATATGATTGTACATGCATTGTTTAACTGTTTCTGCTGTAACTTTTAATCCGTACGTCGGATTTGGATGAAAATAAGGGTAGTTAGAAGCTAGTAACGAATAAAATGTGATGAGACGTAGTATTGATAAGTACATGTGATATTTAACAGAGGAAGCGAGGCGTAGAAAAGGAAAACAGGTAGTTAGTTAGTGGGAGTCAATTGGTAAGTGCTAGTAAGGTGAAAGCAAATCGATAAGGAAAGTGTTTCTTTTCCTCTTGATTATATTGCAAGTACTTCTGAACCTAAGATATATTGCAAATATTTTCGAACTGTTTCATAATATGTCGCTATTATTCAAAATAACTCATGTTTTATACTGCAAGCACTTTGAACTATTTAACCTCGAACCCTGATTCTTATTGATCTTGAGCCATAAGCCTTATTCTTCATAAACCATTGATTATTGAATTCCCAGATACGAGCCTTACATATACGATACTACTCCACAAATACATATCTACCACATACTGATTCTGATATTGAGTTTCTTAACATACCAACCCTTATTCCTTGTTTATCAGAAGACCAATTCTTGAAACCCTTGAACCCTTGGTCTTCTACTTTCTGAACCTTTCCTTGATTGAAAGTCAATCTTTTCGAATTTCCTGTTATGTCTTCATGGTGTTATGAATCACCCTATGCTTCCAGATAAATGTTGTTTATGATTCAACTAATTGATTTACATTGGTTATCATATTGAATTGTTTTAGAATTGGATGGTTTTATAAATGTGGACTAGATTCGTGGTCAGACCAGATTCGTGGTCATAATAGGCCAATGCGTGCCTTGGATCCGGTATATAGAGCAAAGCTGGGAGCCTTGCTCGGGGTTAGTGCGTGACTGATCAGCAGCCTAACCTTGGTTTTTAAATGAAAATGAATATCCAATTCTAATCATTATTTATCAGTAAACTTGATTCTTTATATCATATCAATGGATCATTGTTAATCTCAGTTACTGTCTTTGTGACTTGCTGAGCTAGTTAGCTCACTCTTGCAAAACTATTTATATTCTTTTCTAGTGAAAAAGGAAATTGGTGGTAGCGAGGATCCCCGGACAAGTGTGCGAGCCAGGTATCCAGGTGGAATTGGAATAGACTAGCAGAGGATGTTTGGCTTGGTGGTGTTTATAGTTTGTAATAAAGTTGAAACTTCCAATGTAAGATAAATAAACTGGGTTTGGTACGTTTGTGTAATAATTAAGATTTTGGCTTGTGGACATACTTTAAACTGCATCGATCCGTGGATTATGGTAAAAAGGGTCATTGCATACCTATATATTCTGATATTCATAAACAGGTTTAAATATAGTGTGCATGTGTTGTGGACCCGCAAACTTCTGACCCGGGTTTGGAGGGCGCTACACCAAATCATCCCGAGAATAAATATTTATCTACTACTTTGATTTCGAAAATTATAAAAATAAAATTTATAAATTTATTATTTGGCTCATGAATCATCTTCGCCAATAATACGTCGGCTCAACGAGTTCATTGCCGACGGCGACATAACTCCGACAGTTCCCGTACGGGCTTCCTGCCAGAGTTCCGCCAAAATTTCTCAAACCCGAGTAATTTAATCACTTCATAATTCATAAAATCACAAAAGCAGTCATCTGAATAAAGTTAATCGAAATCACAAAACAAGCCTTCGAATTACACAATCACTTTAACATTACCACAAACAAAAATAACATAGGACACGATCGACAACAGGCCGGAAAATACAGGACAACAACACCATATGCTAAACATCTACACATAAACACACACATACACACACACACATATATATATATGTGGATATATATTGGGCCAACAAAACAGAGTCGAGACGGATCACTACCGGAGAAACGACCAGAAACCACCAGAGAGGCGGCGGCCGGACTTACCAGAAAGGAAACAGGGAGAGCACCGGGAAGAAAAAGAGAGAACGGGGAGAGATATGGAGACGAGAGAGAGAGAGAGAGGAGTGAGAGAGAAAGATGAGAGAGATCGATGAGGGAGATTGGGAGAGATAGCTGAGAGAATTGATGTTTGTTTCTAGATTCAACAAAAATAAGACGCATGTATAATAGTGTTATAAAAATTTTACACGTATTAATTGAATAGACACATGTCCTGGATATTGCCTGCAAGCCCGTGTTTTGCCATTTATCGAACCAAATTGCGAACAAATATAACTCAAAAATTATTAAAAATAGTTTCAAAATTCTTAAAATATTTAAAGCCTTATAAAATAAAATTTTCATAATTTTTAAATCATTTCTGAAACGCGCAACATTCCCGCATTTAATGATTTAATGAACAAACACGCAGGTGAATTTAATCGGAAATTTTTTTAAAATAATTTTAAAATTCTCGAAATATTCCAAACTTAATAAAATATGAATTTCATAATTTTTGAAGCATCCTGAAATTAATTATTGAATTTACATTTAAATATAATGAGAAAATCATTTAGGGATATATAATTGACGAATTATTGCTCTCTAAATTTTATAAATTCCCAA
Source organism: Apium graveolens (assembly GCF_009905375.1). Classification (NCBI taxonomy): domain Eukaryota; kingdom Viridiplantae; phylum Streptophyta; class Magnoliopsida; order Apiales; family Apiaceae; genus Apium; species Apium graveolens. The sequence continues at coordinate 134,698,942 of NC_133650.1, read as the reverse complement.
AAATATTTATTGAAATTATAAAATCATAAAAATAATTTTACAAATAATCCTAATATTTATGAGAATTAATCTTTAATAAAATCACTTTTAAAAGTGAAAACAAAACCAAGGCAACTTAACAAATAATCACACAATTAATCCTTGCATACCACGGAATCACACATAGTTAATAATAAATATCACACACTGCTGAAGGATCCATAACATACTTTATTCATTTATTTATTAAATTATTAAACTTAAATAATGCAGAATTATGAGTCGTTATATTAAGAATTCCTTATAGATGAGATTTCCAACTAAATACAATTAGTGGTATCCCACACTTAGAAACCAGTCTTGAAAAATTAACTTTAACAAGTGATTTAGTAAATGTTTCAGTAACTCTTTGACTATAAGACATGCTCTCGAAGAAATGAACCTGGTATGAAGGTGCGTTGAATTAGAGTGTTCCACAGAGTTTTTGGAGTTGAAGTTATTGTTAGGTCACACACACTGTAGAGGGGGGTGAATACAGTATATAGCACAATCAAATCGAACTTTAATAACTCAAGTAACATAAAACAAACTTTATTCAAAACAATAAACTCTGTTACAGTATGGAACTGTCCTCTCTCAGTGATGAACAAATATCACGAGAGCTGCTAGGGTTACAATGAATAATCTTCTTGATAATGATAACACTTATAGTGTAAACCCTATGTCTGTGTTTATATACTACACAGTTACAAGATAATCGCTAATTGATATGGAATATAATTCTGCTTCCTAAAATATATCAATCAGATATCTTTTCTTCCAAGTATTCTATTCTTCATAGAATTTCTTCTTCATGCATATCTCTTCTTACGTTTGTCTTGATCTTCTTTTCCTTTTAATCAGCTGCCTTCCTTATCTGAACGTTTCCTTTAAGTCCTGATATTATCTTCTGATAAATATCTCCTGAACCTTAAGTACTGATGACTTAAGTTCTAACTTCAGTATAAGTGCTGATTTCAGTTAAGTACTGATTTGTCCTGTTTAAGTAAGAACTGAAAACTAAATATAAATCATATTAGACATGACATTATCAAATATATCTAACAGTTATTTCTCATCATACCAAGTAATCCATCTTTTTCCATGAAGTTGACAGCTTTCTGAGATGCTTCTCCTGTCACTTAAGTTGACATCTTCCAGAGATGCTTCTGTCTTTCTTACAACCTGCGTAATCTATATTATATAGCCAAATATGTTAAGCATAATATCTTTAGGGTACAATACTCCAAGAGTTGGTAGTCCCCCTAAGATATCTAAAAATCTTGTTATTAGATATAAGATTGGATTCTCTAGGATCCACTTGAAACCTTTCACATTGGCATCATGAGAATATTACATGTTGTCTATTTGCATTTGAGTAAAAGAGTAAGCTTGTCATACCTCTATAGCTTGTCATTATAACTAAGTTGTGCTGATTAAACTTTAAAAGTGTATGTTGGTAAGTAGTCTTGGCATGTTTAGAATCTTCCAAATTTTACATCTTCAAATGATCCTTAACTTACTTGTATTGATATCGTTCTTTTGGTTTACTTGTGCTTCTAAAAGAATTTTTTTGGCTTGCAGTAGTTATTCTAAAAAGAATTGCAACCTTTCCAATACACTACTCCATACATACTCTGCAATCACTTTCTAAATAACTTGCACAAGTTTTTGTTAGTAGACCAACATATAATATTATCATGATATCACTACACATATATAACAATATGTTTATGTCTAGTGATAGTGAGAGTTATTTATATGACGACTCTACTAGTTCATATTTAACTGCAACTTCAGTTAGAGTGTCAAACCATGTCCTTGAAGATTGCTTGAGTAAGATACCATTTCATACCCACCTTAAGTGAGCTTGTGAAGAAGAGATATACAGAGTCCAATTGATCTGCTACTACAAAGTCCACGAACTGTTATGCATTGACTTCCTCTTTTGACTCACTAACCAGGAGTGCACTTGTTCACATTCACCAAAGTCTAATTCCAGGTTTGATTGTGCATCGGGTGCCTAATATGTCATAATATCCTCAAGTCTCGTCACTAGTGCATTGTGCTAGATACTGCTTCCAGATAATAACCTAGCATCCAATTTGATCTTATCCCTCATAACAATGCCATTGTCATCCAGTTTCAACTTCTTGTTATCCTTGTACCAATTATAATTTTGTCTTTATTTTGATAACCAGCTTCTCTACAATCTGTTTTCTAACTGCTTTGAGTTCATCTTGCTTTGCAATCACCCAATCAATCCGGATCTATCGGAGCTTCTGTAATTTTCTTAGTTTCCTCTTCAGATAAAAACTAGAGAAATAATTATTCATACTCAGTAGCCTTGCTAATCATTACTCCAATATCTGGTTCACTTAAGGACTAGACTCTGGGGATAATATTGACACCAAACCCTTTGTCTCAACAGATATGTTCTTGTTGTGTCCTCTTGATTTTCAATATGATGTTGGGTCTGATTAGTTGATCCTTCTTTTTCTCCCCCTAAGTTATTGCTGGGATTTCCTGAAAATCCTTACCCTTGTTGACTGGCTTCATTGAAGTAATGAGATGTGTATTACACTGCCATTCCATTGTTTCGATATGAGTCATCAATACCATTAGTTTCTCCTTTAACAGCTTGGAGCATGAAGTTGTTGAACTATGTATTTAGACTTTAAATCACTTTCTGTTGATCAACCACAAATGCCCTGTAGATTGTAGACTCCACTAAGTAGCCATGGAAAATATCCTAACTAGTCTTAGCTGCAAATACCAAGATCTTTAAATAGCTGAAAACACTTTATCCAGTTTTTGCTTCTGTTGGCCATTAACTCATTAGTGGTCTTCATGTATACATCCTGATCAAGGCCTGATCTTACTTATAGTAAAATATATTGACTGCTCAAGCCCTTTGGTATTTAAAAAGTCTTGATTTGCATGACATTGTCTTTATTGCATTAATCAATTTCATGTTCTTCCCTTGTACCACTTCATTCTGACACGGAGTTCCTAGTGCTGAATATTATCTCAAAATATTTTTGTTATTGCAAATATTAATCAGAACTGCTTCTTGAATTCAGTCCCATTATCTGATTACAAGATCATTTCTTTTATAGTTGCTTCCAGCTTGATCTTCTTTAATATGATCAATCACCATTTGTGATGTCTTATCTTGAGAACACACGAACAACAATTTTGATTTAAGAGTAGTCATCAATCATCACTAAGGTATATCTATACTTTGATGTAGACATGACATTGACTAGTTCGTACAAATTTATTTGTATCATCTGAAGAGGATCAGCAATGTTAATCATATCCTTACTTCTGAGTGATGTTGTCTTTGACTTTTCTTTTAGACATGCCTCACATTTTTCATCCTTTTGAATTCTAGATGAGGCAGTCCTCTCACTAATCCCTTTTTACAAGAGAGTTCCTTGTTTCAAAGGTGAGAGCTTCTAATGCAATAACTAAACTTTTGTCAGATGAAGATTTACAGTAGAAACTATTTACTTCACCTTTCTTGAGATACTAGTCTATCCATGAGCATATCTTTTCATTACTCTAAGAAGAGCAAGCTTCTCAACCTTCCTGCTTGGAATGAAACACGACTTCTTCGTTGAATTGACATTTTGTCCTTTGATGCAAAACCGTCTGATAAGAAGATTTGTACCTTGATTCTTTCAGCAAAAAAGATGCTTCCAATTGTTATCAGTGACACTAATGATTAGTTGTTATCAGTGATACCAATTGTTGAATCTATGATGATATCCCTTTTTTCTATATAGCTTGTCCCGGGATTAAAACCTTTGTTGTCATCTACAAAGATTATTGACAGAATAGCTTTTGTTAATCATATTTGATTGTGAGGCTCTTTCTTTGATCATATGCCTTGAGTAGGAATTACCAAGAATGTATATGAATCAATTAACCTGTTATGTCTTGCACTCACAAATCGATTAACAGTTCTTGGTACCCATCTTATCAGTTTGGGTCCAGATGGATTAGAGATTTTACTATAAACAGAGATAACAACAGCTACAACCTTATCATGCTAATTCTTATCTTTGACTGGCTATTTTCTCCATTTTAATAATCTTGACAATTTTTTGTCTCTAGGCTAAGGGAAAAAATGATTTTAACCTTACATAAGGAGGACTAGCAGTCTTAGCCCTATTGTAATCCTAAACATGCTTTTACTATAACTAATGCAAGTACTAAGAGATGCATTCATTGTACTGAAATAAGAAATAATTGAATAAATAATATATAACATTCATATAGAAATATTACACATGAGAATTAAGCAAGACAGACATGATATGGAACAAACAGAATTAACAAATAAATCACTAATTCTATTTATTCCAATCCTATTATGTAACTCATCTAGATGTCACAATCCATTTATAAGTTAATACATCTTATCAAACAATTTAGATAAAATGAGTAAATCACATTATAATATGATACATAAAATAAGCATAAACAAAAGTATTAAGTGCTGGAAAATATATATCTCACTAAAGCAATAAATCATGTTCAATAAATATTTAAATAATTATTTAAGATCTTATAAAGCAACATGCACAAGTTAAACATCATACCTAGTTACCAGAAAAATATTCTAGAGAACTAGTTCAATATTATCTTTGTGTGATGCTATCATGCTTGTGCGAGTGTTAAACATTTAAACACTAAGATCTTAATCAAGCATTGAATATTGAAAATAAAATATTGCAGTGGTGCAAGAAATTGAAACCTGAGATATGTGAGTTAGATCATCTTCAGAGATTGCTATGAAGGTAGGATATTCATGATCTTCCTTCTCGTTATCCGATCCATCCCAACTCTTTCACTATGCACCATAATTTTTGACTAATTGCTTCCTTAAGAAAACATTCCACCTTTGTCTTAACTCGTCAACTGAGTCCCTACTAATTCTTATTTGTTAAGCTTATTGTTCTGTTATGGCAAATCCCTGATAATTACTTGACACATATTTCTTGTCATAACTGTAGCTATCAAACCTTGTTTATGTCCCAATCTTAGTCTTGTAACAACCTCTTGAACTAAATCTTTAAGAGTCTCTACTTCAGAATAGATAGGCTTGATTCTATGATATAGCTTCTGTACTTCATGTGAATCTGATGCGACTAAACTTCCCTGATATGTAAAACACTGCCCTGTTGTTCAGTCCCTCAAGTTTCTTTAAAGTGTACAAGTCACTTTTATCTACTTGAGCTTCCTTTGATTCAAAAATCAGTAACTCTTCTATTCTGTTCTGAGGTATCAAATTTACTGCCTGTAACTGAGATGTTTGTATGTCCACACTATTCTCTCTAACCTCCTTGATTCCTTTCTTTATGACCTCTCTGGAACCTGGAAAAAATGTAGCATTGGTATAAACCACTGTGTGACTGTAAAATCTGGAATCATTAGAGTTATCTTAAAATCTTCGAGAAAAATTATATCCCTAAAAACTTCATTCCTTTCCTGCATCTAAAAATCCAGTGGTGTCCTATGGAGTAAGCCTTTGAGGAAATTCCACAATTTTCTTCCATAGGTCTTGAAATTGACTTCATTAGAATAAGAAACCCATTATCTTCAATTTCCATAGAGAAATAGCACATGATCTTTGTTTTCTTCAAAAGATTAAAATCATCTTTATCGCTCGGAGGAATCTTGAGTCTACCAATCCTTAGAGAACCTTTGGTTTGAAATATTTTAAACTCCAAGAATTTCGAACATTTTAAGAGTTTGAAATATTTCGGGAATGTCTAAATTATTTAAAATTCAAAAATCTCAAGAGTTGATAATTTTTGAAAATTAAAAAATCTGAAAATATGATAACTTGATTGTTTGGTCTTGCACACCGGATCTGATCTGTATATCAATCAACAAGCTTTGATACTAATTGTTAGGTCCCGAAATATCGTAGAAGGGGGGTTGAATACGATACTCACTAAGTTAAAAAATTATTTTGAATCTTTTGCGGATATATAATTTAGTGTTCAGGTACCTGAATCGGTGGCTCACTTTTTCTAAGTAATGGGGAAGAGGACCGAAACATGCCACTGAAAGACTGGTTCTGTGTTCTTGAGGTGAATAGTGTTTAGGACGATAAATTAAAGAACACAAGATACCCGGTGAAGTATATATTCATATATAAATTCTCGGGGTGTTGTTACACTCCGGCAAATAAATTAATTAGCTACAATCCAAGAAAGACTATGTTCTTGCTTCTACAAAGATATACAAATTAAATCATATACAATGATATAGCTTTTAAATTTCTAAGGATATAATTACCGGATAACGATTATAATGCCTCTATGAATATATAAGAATTAAATCGGGCATTATACCGTTTCTCCAGTGAGAAGTTAAACGGATATTCAATGTGCTGAGCTTCTCTGCATTTCTTTGCTTCTATTTTTCACCAGCTCTCGTGGGAGAGAAGATAAACAGAATAATTAGTTGATTAATTCTTCTGCTGCTTGAGTGTAGGCTTTTATATCACTTGAAATACATGGCCAATTCTTTTCCATATAAATAAAGTGATAGTACAATAAAGATGTGGCTGAGAAATGACTAACGACTAGGAAGCTTTTCTTTGCAAACTTTCTCATGACTTGCGACTAGAGTACATTTAAAAGTCCTTCCTTGGATTAAGTAAATGGCGACTACTAGGAGTAAGGCACTTAGAATTATCCTTCATTTTCTTTCTGGAGAATACAAGGGCTTCTTTGTAATGCTAGCTTGCGACCAGGGTACAACAAGAGAGCTTGTGACTTAGATCCTACCCTTACTGGGGACTAGATCATCCTAGTATAGACTTAGTTGGGACCATAGTCACCTAGGAGGTTTACTTGCCTTAGGCAAAATGCTAAGCTGTGAGTGCATTGTCCCTTGTTGTTGCCCAGTAAAGTAATTGTTTAAGGGGGATTGGATACAATTACTAAACAAATCGATGTTTATGAAAGTAAAGTAAGAACGGGTGAATTAAATAATAGTTTATATTGATCTTTAATAAACTATTACAAAACTCTCTCAAGACCAATATTCTTAAGAGCTGCTAGGTTACACGAATACTCGAGTTGTGCTCTATCACTTATATTATGATAACCTATTCTGTATTTATATACTACACAGCTACTAATCAGTCCTCTAATATTATAAGATATATTATAATATAACTCTACTACTTTATATATCTAAATTAACTATGATCCTATAAATCAGCACCTTCTGATTTATCTCGGAGTCATGACTTATCGTCCAAGTCATTCTTCAACGGATAGCTTTGATCAACGGATAAGTGTTTTAGCTTCAACGGATAATCATTCATATATATCAATGGATGACTAACCAATTGTCAACGGATGATATCGAAGCTTTCAATGGATAATTATATTACAAAAGTTGATCATATCCTGATTGTGACATAAATCCTAATCTTCGACTTCGCCAATTTTCAACAATCTCCCCCAATTTATACTTTGCAGAATAAGCATAAATTCCAATAGAATTGTCTATTTCCAAAAAACAGATAGACAAAATAAGTAGTATAAAACTTACTTTATTTCAGATGTAGATCTTCATATTTTTTTATAAACTCTGCAGTATCCCTGAACAAAATCTTTAACTTTGTCATCAATAATTTTTCACAGAATATCTTCTAACTTGATCTTCAAATTCTTTTCATATTATATTATGTCAGATAATTGATAGATCGCAGCCCTCGGACTTCTATTTTGTGCTCTTTCTGTCATCATGTCTTCCAATGAAACATAATAAGTTTTTATTCCATCAGGGTTCATAGTTATATGTCTCTAAGTAAGAACATTTTAAATGACAGCTTCACCTTTTTTCATGTTGACTTCTTGCCCTCTGAAATTTATGTATTTAGGAACATATGATCCGAAATAATATCGAACATCATCTAGTATCCTTCTTTTGATATTGGCAAGAATCATGTTTGACCATAACCTAGAAGTTTCATCTTCAACTCTTAGCAAATAGTGATTGTACTTCAATTCTTTTGTAGACATGATCATCAGTTCGTCAAGTGAAAGAACTTGAACTTAATCATTTTGCAATAAGTGTAAGATCTTCTATTTAGATTCAGAACCATCATGTTTATCAAGAATAATCTTCACAGCTTCAAGTCTATCCAGATGATCAGCAGTTATTTCCTGATCTGGACTATCAGCAAGTATGAAGTTCAACAACTTTAAGTTGGCAATTTCAGCTTCATGATGTCCTATTCCAGCTCTTGTGAATGGTTCAAATAACTTCAGCTTCTTAGTTTGTTCTAACCAAGATTTCTTATCTCCCATGGTAGTAGAACAAAGTAAACCATCCAACCTTATTCCTCCAGGAGTAAAACTCATTTTATCATTACAGTTAAGATCATCAACTTTTCTCCATTTGCATTTGTAATATCCGGGATATATCATGTAATTATTTTGCTATTAAATAATTATTATATATGTTCAGTATCTATTCTGTGAATTAATTGTTAAATGTTATCTGTATTTGGATATTAAAAATAATATTAATTGAGTATTTTAATTTTTATATGACCAAAATAAAATATAGATAATTGTCATATCTTCTAAATTATTTTTATGATGATTTATGAATTTATAAGAATCATATGAAATTTATAAAATCTTTTTTCGGGTATTTAAAATCTATTTTATAAAAACGGGAACCAACCGACGTCATCTGTTGTTATGTTTTTGGAACCCGAAACTCTTCCGAGAACTCCTTCCTAACCTAATTGTAATATTCCGGGCATTTTCCATGTTTCGACTTTTTCGATCCGGCGTACAGTTTGTCCTGCGCGGGTCCCGACGCAACATTTTCGATACAATATTCGTTTCGCAAATCAATAAAACTCGTATTTTCGATAAACGGGAGCTTTTTATTAAACTATCACAATTATCACTTCGTAATACGTGTAACCAGGCGCTGAGACTAAGACCGCAGTACAAATTATACTGATTTGGATAATTATCCCGAAAACCGATACCGTTTGGATCAGTTTTTATAAATAAATGTACCGTTTTATATCCGGAATGATCCAATGGGATACTAATTTTTCGTAAATATAAATAGCTTTTACCCGTATGTTATTTCGTATCAAAATCATTTGCAGACAGATAATTATATAATTTTCAGAGAAAAACCCTAATTTCATAAACTGTTCTAAGAATCAAACAAGCTTTTGGAGGTGTTATTGAATTCGGTTTGGAAAGCTCGAGTAACCAATTTGAAGGTCTTGAAGAGCTCTACCAGATTCTGTAATCCATACACCTGCAGAAATCAAGGTTATTTTTCTATAATTTTATTTATTTTCGAATTAATTTTAGTAAAAATATGAATTTTTGTTCGGATGATTGTTTATATGATTTGATGATTGCATGTTGTAGAGCTTGTTTTCCTGATGATTTTGATATATTATACGTTTGATTTGGAGTTCAATAACATGTTCAAATTTGGGTTTGATTTTCAAATTTTAAAATTAGGGTTTATTACCCGTATGAATGTTCTTAATTGAAATTTGGGGGTTTCTTATTCTGGAATAGATTGATGCTGTGATATAGCGGGTTGTGTTCTCTGTGAAATTTGCAATCCAGACGTATAAGTTTCATGAATCAACGAGGTCTGTAGAGAAGGGAGTTGTGTTTTGAATATTTCCGGAGTTCGCCGGAAACTGGCAAACTTCACGGCCAAATTCCGGCCAACTCAGGGACTATTAGGTTGATTTGCTGGCATTGGTGTGTTCCTGGTGAAGTTTAGTTGTGATCTGGAGGTGGTGGTGGCCTGAGCACCCCTGGATCGTGTTCTCCGGCGAGACAGGGTGTTTTCCGGCGACCCCCTGTAAAAATTGCAGTTTGGTACCTGAACTTTTGGGGACGATACAGTTAGGTCCCTGAAGTTTCCAGACTTTGCAAATTTAGGATTCCTGTTTTAAAAATGTTTAAAAATCATATTTCCTATTTATTTTTATTAGAAAAATTCGTTTTTAATTTCTGAAAATTCTAAAAACTATTATTTTAATTCCGAAAATTATTTTTAATTCAAAAATAAATCTGAATTATTTAGTTAATTAATTTCAGTTAATTTTTAATTGATTAATTATTCAATTAATTCAAAAATTAATTGATTAATTGATTTAATTAATTATTAATTGATTTTAATTAATTATTTAATTAGATTTAATTATTTAAAAATAATTAAAAATTTCGAAAAAATAGTTTCGAGCTTTAAAATATTATTCTAAATTATTTCCAAGGCTCGATAATTTTTATAAAATTGTTTTGAAGCCAGAATTGGCTAACCGAACCCTGTTTATTAACCCGAAATTGATCCAATGACCCGTTTTAATTCCGAAAAATATTTTAAAAATCATTTTAAATACCAGAAAGCCTATTTATGACCCGAAATTTCTTTATAAATGATATGTCATTGATTATGTGACGTATTATGTGTTATATGTGATTTGATGGTTGACTGTCGGTCTCTATATTCGATGTGTACTTGTTTATTGCATAACTTTCAATCCGTTAATCGGATTTGGGTGAAACGAAGGGTAGATAGAAGTATGTGTTGAATATAATCGTATGAGTTAATTATTGATATATGCTTATGATATGTGAGCAGAAGAGGCAAAACATAGGAAAGGGAAACAGGTAGTTGAGGAGTAAGGCGGTTGAGATTGGAAGCGAGTATAGTGTAGTAAGCTAACACCAGGCAAGTGTTCTGAACTTTCTCGAGATATTGTAGTGATTGATAGTCCTGTTCTAAATTGCAAGTGCTTTGAAGCACTAAAACCCAAACCCTGATTCCAGTTTTGATCTTGAGCCGTAAACCTGATTCTTTCTAGACCATTGATTGTTGTATACCTAAACCCGAACCACAAATATACAATATCATTCTGCAAATACATACAAACTATATACCAAACACTGAATCGAATTATCTTCACACTCAAACCATTGTATCCTACGCTTTGAAAGGCAAAATCCTTGAAACCTTGAAACACTGATTCCTTTGTTATCCAATTCTTTCATTACCCAACAGCTAAGCTTTGAAAATGCCATATCGATCCTCATGAACTCTGAAACCATTTCATTATGAAACATCCAATGTTGTTAATGATTATGTTTATTGTTTATTATTGCTTATTCTGTTATTATGCTAGAATTGGATTATTTTTATAAAAATTGTGGACCAGATTCGTGGTCAGACCATATGATGGTCAAATTAGGCCAATGTGTGCCTTGGATCCAGTAGTTAGAGCAATGCTGTGTGCTTTGCTCGGGGTTAGTGCGTGACTGATCAGTAGCCTAACCTTGGTTTTTAAAATGAAAGAATAATTCCTAATTCTAAATCATAATTCATTGTTCACTTGATATCGTAACCATTTTCACCTGATGATCATTATTCTCAGTTTGTCATTGTGACTTGCTGAGCTAGTTAGCTCATTTGTGCGATATTGTTTATGTTCTTTTCCAGTTAAGAAGGAACAGGTTGGTAACGAGGATCCCCAGTCCAGCGCGAGAGCTAGGGGTTCAGGTTGATCGAGCTGAGCTAGTAGGCTTCTTTTGGGATAATATAAGTTTGTAATAGTTTGTAATAATGTTTAATACTCAGTTCTGAGTTTGGATAGTTGGGATTTGAACGGTTTGTAATATAAGTGTGTGTTCGGCTTGTGTGCATACTTTAACCTATTGCGGTCCGTGGTAGTTGGTAAGTAGGGTCACTGCATATTATTATTATCTTTATTATTGTTATAAGCAGGTTATAAATAAGGTGTGTGTGTGTGGACCCCAAACTTCTGACCCGGGTTTGGAGGGCGCCACAGGTTTGGTATCAGAGCGACAGGTTATAAGTCACTGACACAAGCCTAGGTTGACGGGAATGGGTAGAGGGTTAGGATTAGGAGTAAGGAATAGAATGATAGAACATCGAGAGGTTGAGTGTTACGGTATAACCGGTATTAGTATAATTCGCGTCGTGGTTCGAGATTCTTATATTGCGATATTATTTCAGAGGCCGACGCTTTTATTCCCGTATCAGCTCATCACTCAGAGCCTTCAGTCGGAGCGCCATCATCGGATCCACGTCCTGTTATTCCACCAGCATTGGCTATTCTACCTCCACCGGTGTTGCAGCCCGTACCACTGCAGGCTATTCCACCCCCAGGCATGAGGCCACCTATCAGAGGTCCCCCACCAGCTGATTCAGATTCCACTGGGTATTCAGTTGCGAGTGCCCCATTTCAGTCCACATTGCCCCCAGTTCCTTATTACCGGTATGAGGCTCTTCTATTGGAGCGTGATTCCTTGTTGGCTCAGATCAGAGAGCTACAACATATCATCAGGATTACAGATATTGATCGTTGTGTGAGGGAGCTTCGAGAGGAGATTCATATGACATGGAGGGTTCTTGAGGCTAGGCTACATAGAGCTACACTACCTGGAAGAGGCCCTGATGTACTGATGGGCTAGGCTACTGAGGTGATGGAAGACTTTGAGAGGCTGGCAGGACCAGAGTTTCCTTGGAGCTGAGTCAGAGATTCAAAGATGGAGATACTTGGTAATGTTGTATGGTTGTATAGTATGTACATTAGTGTGTAGTGTGTATCAGTAAGCTTTTGAGTTGAATTTATAGACTAGCTATGTTGACTAGTGAGTATGTTGTTGTACCCTTTTGCTTTTACTTTCGAAGCGTCTTTACGCTTTTACTACCCAAAACTTTTGATCTATATATATCAGTACCTTTTTCTTTCCATTACTGTCATTTCCTTGATTGCACCTATTTTACTTTACCTTATTTATTGCACCAGTTATACCCTGTAATACCATGTACCCTGTTTTCCATAACTGTTTATATTATGTAAAGAAGCATGCAATTTACTTCGTTACAACTGTTTTCAAAAAGAGATATTTCTATTTTACAAAACTTTTCTTTTATGCAAAAAAATTTGATTCAAAAGCTAAATAAGTTGTTTGATTCTTTACAGAAAATACCTCCCAGAAGAAATACCCGCACCAACACCCAGAATGAAGGAACCAACAACAACAACAATAACAACCAAGACGATACAAACCCGAATGTGAACCCAGGACCCATAGACCCAGCAATAACCCAGATTCTTCAAATCTTGGCCCAACAAATAGTTCACATGGCACAACAACAACAAAGACAGACCAATCCCCAGGTAACTTTCAAAACTTTTCAAGCAGTAAACCCACCAGAATTCAAGGGTTCCTTGGAGCCGATTGAAGCAAATGTGTGGTTAAGGGAAATAGAGAAGGCATTTGCCTTGGTAAAAGTGAAAGAGGAGCAGAAGGTTGAGTTTGCAAGTTACTATTTGAAGAATAAGGCCACCTATTGGTGGGAGATGGTGAAGACATTGGAAGGTACAAATGCTATTACTTGGGAGAGGTTTAAGGAATTGTTTCTCGAAAAGTATTTTCCTCAGTTTGTCCAGGATCAGATGGAGCTGAAGTTTTTAGAGTTGAAGCAAGGAACTATATCGGTGGAAGATTATGAAAGTAAGTTTGAAGAATTATCAAGGTATGTGCCGTCGTATGTGGATACTGACAGGAAGAAAGCTAAGAGATTCCAGCAAGGCTTGAAGCCATGGATCAGAATGAAGGTAGCTATTTTTGAATTGGAGACCTATGCAGGAGTGGTACAGAAGGCCATGATCGCAGAGATAGAGAGTGAGATGTCACAGAAGGAGAAGGAAAGTAAGGAAAGGAAAGTTGAGGGAAGTGAGGGTCAGTTACAACCAGGGAAGTTTCCAAATTTGAAGAAGGGCAAGTTTCAGCCAGGGAGAAATTTTAATTTCAGGAGACAGAATGTAGGCGACGGAGGCCTAGGCAACCGTCCAGTTAATGTGAATCAGCCAAATCAGTTGAGACTAACTTTTCCAGATTGTCAAGTTTGTGGAAAGAAGCATGGAAGAGTTTGTAATAAGTTGAATGTGGTATGTTTCAAATGCAACCAGAAAGGGCACTATTCGAGGGAGTGCCGAAATCAGCCAGCAAGAGAGTCAGCAAATAAGGATCAGTCTATCCGGAATCCAGCAGTGAAGGTTCCAGCCATTGGATTTACGTGCTTCAAATGTGGAAAGCCATGACATATGGCTAGGGATTGCAAGACACCAGCCCTAGTCAGTAATGCATTGAGGATTATGGGATCTACCCCAACAGTGAATGAGACTCCAAGGGCTAGAGTTTTTGACATGTCTGTGAAGGATGCTATCCAGGATACGGATGTCGTGGCAGGTACGCTTAATATGAATTCTTTATGTGCCAAAGTGTTAATAGACTCGGGAGCAACTCGATCGTTTGTTTCACAGGATTTTAATAGTAAGTTAAATTGTCCAGTTGAGTATTTAAATGAAAAAATGACTGTGGAATTAGAAAATCAAGAACGTATATCTGTTAATCAAGTTTGTGGGGATTGTGAGATTGAGATCTCTGGTAGTAAATTTTGTGTAGATTTGATACCATTTAAGTTAGGAGAATTTGGCGTTATATTAGGGATGGATTGGTTATCTAAGCATGATGCCCAGATAGATTGTCGAAATAAGAAGGTAATGGTGAAGACGCCAAATGAAAGGATAGTGACGTTCAAGGGACAGAAGCAAGAAAAGAAGTTCTTAACAATTATTCAAGCTAAGAAGTTATTACGGCAAGGATGCGAGCATTTCGTAGCATATGTGATCGACAGAAGTCAGGAACCAGCAAAACTTGAAGATATTCCAGTAGTAAATGAATTTCCAGACGTGTTTCCCGATGAATTACCAGGACTTCCTCCAGATAGAGAAATTAAATTTGCGATCGACTTAGCACCTGGAACAGAACCAGTATCCAAGGCCTCGTATAGAATGGCGCCCGTTGAGATGAAAGAGTTAGTAAAGCAATTGCAAGAGCTGTTAGAGAAAGGAGTAATCAGACTCAGTGTGTCCCCGTGAGGAGCACCGGTATTATTTGTCAAAAAGAAAGATGGAAGCATGAGACTGTGCATTGACTATAGGGAGCTCAATAAGCTTACAATCAAGAACAAGTATCTGTTACCTAGAATCGACGATTTGTTTGACCAATTGAAGGGAGCCAAGTATTTCTCCAAAATTGATTTAAGATCGGGATATCATCAACTGAAGATCAAGCCAGAAGATATACCAAAGATAGCTTTCCGAACAAGGTACGGACATTATGAATTTTTAGTAATGTCTTTTGGATTGACCAATGCCCCGGCAACATTTATGGACCTGATGAACAGAATTTTCAAGGAATATTTGGACAAGTTCGTTATTGTATTTATAGACGATATTTGATCTATTCAAAGACGGAAGAGGATCATGCGGAACATTTAAGAACAGCTTTGGAGATTTTAAGGAAAAAGAAGTTATATGCTAAATTCTTGAAGTGTGAGTTTTGGCTACAGGAAGTTCAGTTCTTAGGACACATAGTTAGTAATGAAGGGATCAAAGTGGACCCGGCAAAGATCGAGGCAATTACGAATTGGGAGAGACCGAGAACACCCACCGAGGTAAGAAGTTTCTTGGGATTGGCAGGATATTATCGACGATTCGTCCAGAATTTCTCAAGAATTGCAACACCATTGACAAAGCTTACACGGAAGAATGAAAAGTTTATATGGAACGACAAGTGCGAAGAAAGTTTTCAGGAGTTGAAGCGAAGATTAATCACGACACCTGTTTTGTCACTTCCAGACGATCAAGGGAATTTCGTAATTTATAGCGATGCTTCTCACAAAGGATTAGGATGTGTTCTAATGCAGCACGACAAGGTGATTGCGTATGCGTCAAGGCAATTGAAACCACACGAACAGAAGTATCCTACTCATGATTTGGAGCTAGCAGCCATAGTGTTTGCTTTAAAGATCTGGAGATATTACCTGTATGGAGAGAAGTGTGAGATTTATACGGATCACAAAAGTTTGAAGTATATATTCACCCAGAAGGAACTTAATATGAGGCAAAGGAGACGGTTAGAATTGATCAAAGATTATGATTGCTCAATTAATTATCATCCCGGTAAAGCAAACATTGTAGCGGACGCGTTAAGTCGGAAGGAAAGGTTAAATGAGTTATCAGTACCTGAAGAGATATATAAGGAATTTCAGAGATTAGAATTGGAGATTAGAGTTTGCAAGCCTGAAGAAGTGAAAGTGTACAGTATGACTTTCCAGCCGAAGTTGCTGGAGAAAATAAAGAAAGGTCAGGAAGATGTAATGGATCAAGATATAAATCGTTTGGTAGGTGAAGAGTTATGCACGCAAAAGGATGATCAAGGTATTCTGAGGTTTTCATCTAGAATTTGGATTCCACCAGTGACGGAGCTGAAAAATGAAAGTTTACAAGAGGCATATAGTTCAAGATATTCCATCCATCCAGGGAGTACCAAAATGTACAGAGATTTAAAGAAGAATTATTGGTGGCCATACATGAAGAGGGAAATTGCGGAATGGGTTGGCAAATGTTATACCTGTCAGAGAGTTAAAGCAGAGCATCAGAGACCAAGTGGATTGTTACAGCCATTGGAGATTCCAGAGTGGAAGTGGGAACATATTACCATGGATTTTATAGTTGGATTACCAAGGACAAGGGCTAATCATGATGCCATTTGGGTTATAGTGGATAGGCTTACCAAGTCAGCTCATTTTCAGCCTATAAATGAAAGATTTTCGCTCGACAAGTTAGTCCATATGTACCTGAAGGAAATCGTAGTTCGTCATGGAGTTCCTGTGTCTATCGTATCTGATCGAGATCCAAGATTTAACTCGAGATTCTGGAAGAGTTTTCAAGAATGTTTGGGAACAAGACTGAATATGAGTACGGCCTATCACCCCCAGACGGACGACCAAAATGAAAGAACGATCCAGACAATCGAGGACATGTTACGCGTTTGTGCTATTGATTTCAAAGGAAGTTAGGACGAGCATTTACCCCTGGTAGAGTTTGCTTATAACAACAGTTATCACGCCAGTATTGGTATGCCACCCTATGAAGCCCTTTATGGACGCAAATGCAGATCTCCAGTATATTGGGATGAAGTAGGAGAACGCAAGATACTTGGACCTGAACTGGTACAGCAGACAAAGGAAGTTGCTGAAATTATCCAGAAGAGATTGATAGCCGCACAAGATCGTCAGAGGAAATACGCAGACCAGTCAAGGAAAGACATGGAATTTGAAGAAGGAAGCTTGGTATTACTGAAAGTATCACCGTGGAAAGGACTAACAAGGTTTGGGAAGAAAGGAAAGCTAAGTCTAAGATATGTCGGACCTTTTGAGATCCTAAAGCGCGTTGGCAAAGTAGCTTACGAGTTGGCGTTACCACCGCACATGGAGCACATTCACAATGTTTTTCACGTATCAATGCTTAAGAAGTACAATCCAGACTCCAGGCATGTAATAGAATATGAGCCAATAGAGCTTCAGGCGGATTTGTCATATGTAGAAAGTGTTAGTGTATACTGAAAATATTTATTTGAAGTATGTACATTTATTTCTGGCCAGTTTATTTGAGAATCATTTGAATGTTTACATGTTGTCTAATATTATATATTGTGAACAATCTAGTATCAAATGGGATACAGAATATTAGATTGTTAAATACGGTTATATAATATAATAAGGTTCACAGCACAGGTGGTGTTGGACAATCCACTGGTATGGCTGTAGTATTATTTAAATTAGTTTATATTGACTAATAAATAATACTAGTATACTTTGTGTATATTGAACATGATCAAATTTAGAATTGTTCCCTTAATACTGATTAAGAAGGAGAACTAAGATTCTATGTTATTATTAATGCTTAGGTTCTTAATCCGGAAATAGTAATTGACACATGTATATTATTTACATGCTTTGATTTATATATGAAATAATTCTTTTGAATTATATCATTATATTTTGGGTGATGGAATTATATACATGGTGGATATTATTTATTGAAGGAATCCATGTCCTGATAATATTAGGGTTAATGATGTCCCCTTGAAAGCTCAAAAAGATTTAATTATATGAAACCCTGCAGGTGGAATTTATTCTGGCATAATTAAATAAAGGTTGAGTGGATGATCAAGGATAAAAGATTTAATTAAATAAATTATCAGTAATTTATTTAATTAATGGACATATGATATTTTAAATATGGGGAATTTAATAAGCAAATAATATTGGAACCGAATTAATTAAATTAAGGTATTAGGAAAGGTAGTGCAAATATTAATTCTTTAGTGGATTGAATTAATATTTAATTACATTGGGCTAGGCTCAAGATGTAATTAGAAGGCCCTACCTAATTATCCATGGTCCCTATTGTAGCCTATATATATTCTTATTCTCTTCTTGCTTGGCAATTATGTGAAAACATATTGTAGCCACCAAGGAGCAAGAAGAGAGGATAACTTGAGAAGAGGAGGCAACACTTCGCTCAAGGGAATTTGGGAATACAATAGAAGAGCGTGGAATCAACCATTAACAAGGTAATCCTCTTTTCGTAATCTTTATCGTAAAACGTAGTAACACCCTAAATCCGTGGTTCCCAACAATTGGTATCAAGAGCCTGGTAATGGGTTCTACGTTTTATGATATAATGTCCATGTCATAATTATATATGCGTGTATATAGTGTTTTGCTTGTATTGGTTTTGATGCAGGTTGTTAATCCACTATTATGGCCATGTATATTTTAATTATGTGTTTGGATCCCACGTGGTTTAATCGTGGTTAATTTTTGTTTTGGTTTCCACGTGGTTTAATCGTGGTTGTAATTTACACGAGGCTTGATCGTGTTAGAATAGATTTTACAAAATTAGTTTTGTATTAGATCTATTTTTTTTGTAACAATTCCGGTAGTTTTTTATTCCGCTGTGCGATTACAAGGGGCTGTTGTTGATGTTTGGATCGAACAAAATCAAAACAAAACTCACAGAAAAGCAACAGGCGCGCGCGCTACGGCCGCTGCGGCAGCTGGGGCCACTGCTGCAGCTGGGACTGCTGGGGCTGCTGGGGCTGTTGGGGCTGTTGGGGCTTTTGGGGGCGTCGGGGCGCGCGTGGGGCAGATTTTATTTCAAGGGCCATAATAATGGAAATTTTATTTTAATTTTTTCCATTAAATTTTAATTATTGCTTTAATTTATTGATTTTGTGTGTCGTTAATTATGTGTGTAATTTTTTTAAAATTGCATGTTTAACTTAATTAGGACGACATGGACATAAATTTTATTTATTGCTTTAATTAAATGTTATATGTTGCTAAAATTATGTGTGTATTTTGAATGCATGATTAGACATAATTATAACAACATAGGGCCCCATTTAATTTTAAAATTCCTCAATTTTAATAAAAAAAATTCTAAGTGGGAGAGGGAATTAATATGAAATTAAATCCCATGGTCTCCATTATTGGTTGTAGGTAATTTAACATAAAGGCGAATATAAATTATATATACGTCACCCATCGTGGCATGTAATTTATGGTGTCTAGAATGTTATAGAAATTACTAGAATAAACTTCTTAAATTAATTTTAAAAGGAATAAAATACGGATTTTCTTTATTTCTGATTTTGGGCGATTTTGTCAAAAACGAGTTCATCGAACTTGTAAGGCTGTGGGTTTTAAGCGAGACCGATGTGACTCCTCCACTACCTGGAAATCAAACCATTGATGAATATTGAATTGAAGTATTCTATTCAAGGTAAAATTACGAATATTGGAAGGTATACACGCCACCCATCATGGCGTACCAAGTTCCATAGATTTCAAATAATTTAAGATTTGATGATGGTATACACTTAGCTATGAAAAATAATATAGTCCACTCCAACGTGGCATATTGTTTAGTAATAGGACCGAAGTAACATTTAAACAAAATTAGGTGGTATACATGTCACACATCGTGGCATACCAGAAGCTTATGGTGTTTAGATGTTAGTGCATTAAATTTTAATAATTGTTAGAGAAATCAATAGATCTTAATAATTAATGCACCCTTATTTATGTGATATTTTTATGCATGATTCTCAGGATAAAATGGGCTTTAATCCACTATTCACCATACTTAAGGATAATAGACTTACCGGACCTAACTATATTGAATGGAAACGAAATTTGGACATTGTGTTGACTGCTGAGGAGTACAAGTTTTGCACTTATGAACCCAAGCCTGAACAGCCTGCTGCTGATGCTCCTGAAGATGAGAAAGAGTATTATAAACGGTGGATTAAGGCTGATGAGATGTCGCGATGTTACATTCTGGCAGCAATGTCGGGTGTTTTGCAGCATCAGCATCAGTCTATGGCCACTGCTTCGGATATGCTCTTTAATCTCAAGGAACTTTTTGGAGATCAGAATAGGGCTGCTAGGCAAGTAGCCATGAAGGCTTTAATGAACACTCAGATGGCTGAAGGCACACCTGTAAGGGATCATGTTCTCAAGATGATGTCGCATCTGAATGAGATAGAGATCCTTGGTGCTGAACTTGACGGGGAAACCCAGATTGACATTATCCTTATGAGCTTGTCCAAGAGTTTTGAGCAGTTCCGCTTGAATTACAACATGAACAAGAGGCAGTATAGTCTCGCGGAACTGCTGACAGAACTTCAGGCAGCTGAAGGATTATTTCGGCAGAGTGTTCAAGTGAATGTGGCTGAGAAAGGTTCTTCCTCTAAGCCGAAAGGTATTAAGAAGAAGAAAAAGGCTCAGACACAGAAAGCTGTGAAGGCAGTGGGAGTTCAGGGTGGTGTGAAAAAGCCTAAGGGAAAGTGCTTCAGATGCAAACAGTCAGGTCACTGGAAATAGGATTGTCCTCTTCCTAAGAAAACAAATAATACTGGTATGTCTCTTTCTCTAGTTACAGAACATTTATAGCGGCTATATCTACGAGCACTTGGTGTGTAGATACAGGAGCCACTGATCATGTTTGTAATTCTATGCAGGGGTTCCAACTATCCAGAATGCTTAGAGATTGTGAGATATACGTGTTCATGGGAGATGCTATGAAAGTAGCAGTATTTGCAGTAGGAATTATTCATTTATCTTTTGGTTCTGATAGGATTTTGGTTTTGAACAATTGTCTTTATGTACCTTCTTTTAGAAGGAATTTAATTTCGGTTTCTAAACTTGCTTTGGATGGTTATAATGTTTGTTTGGATCATAATGTTTCTATTATGATGAATAAACAAATTATATGTTCTGGTACATTACAAGACAATTTGTATATAATTAATCCTAGTCAACCTGCACTGTAACTGCAATTTAGGGAATTGAACAACACATCTTCTAACTCTACTAAAAGAAAGGAACCTTCTAGTTTAAACCAAACATATCTTTGGCACTTGAGATTAGGTCATATTAACTTGAGGAGGATTCAAAGACTGGTAGTAGACGGGCCTTTAAGCTCATTGGCAGTGGAGCCATTTCCAGTTTGTGAATCCTGCTTGGAAGGTAAAATGACTAATAGGCCTTTCAAGGCAAAAGGGAATAGAGCCAAACAACTGTTAGAATTGGTTCACTCTGATTTATGTGGACCCATGAATATCCAAGCAAGATGTGGTTATGAATATTTCATCACTTTCATTGATGATTATTCTAGATATGGGTATGTTTATTTGTTGCACCGTAAGTCTGAGTGCTTTGACAAGTTCAAAGAGTACAAAGCTAAAACGGAGAAGCGACTTAATAAAAGTATTAAGTCACTACGATCAGATCGTGGTGGCGAATACTTGCTTGGAGAATTTAGGGAATATTTATCAGAAAATGGGATAGAATCCCAGTTAACTGCATCAGGCACACCCCAGCAGAATGGTGTAGCAGAGAGAAGGAACCGGACTCTTTTAGAGAGTGTTAGATCGATGATGAGTTATTCGGATTTTCCCAAGTCATTTTGGGGACATGCCTTAGAGACAGCAGCTTATCTTCTGAACTTAGTACCTTCTAAGTCGGTTCCTAAAACCCCCTTAGAATTGTGGACCGGGGATAAATCGAGTCTAAGACATATTCGAATATGGGGTTGTCCAGCACATGTGCTGAACAAGAACGCGACTAAGTTAGAACTCGTACAGAAGTAAGGTTGTTTGTAGGCTACTCCATGGGAACGAAAGGATATTTATTTTATAGTCCGAAGAATCAGGATGTCATTGTTAGCACCAATGCAAGATTCTTAGAGGAGGAATATATAATGAATCACAAACCCATGAGTAGTGTCGTTTTAGAGGAACTGTAGTACAAGTAGAACAACCACAACATAATGTACAACCTGTCACTAATACCGCACCAGTGCCTCGTCGTAGTGGGAGGGTTGTTCAACAGCCTGATAGATTCATGTTTTTGGGAGAGTCTTCAGACTTGGTCTCTGGTGAACATGATGATGATCCCCGTACATACGAAGAGGCAGCACAAGACAAAGATGCAGATCTTTGGCAAAAGGCGATGGAATCTGAGATAGAATCAATTTATTCTAATCAGGTCTGGGAGCTCGTGGAACCACCCAAAGGTATAAAACCTATTGGATGTAAGTGGATCTACAAGAAAAAGAGGGGATTAGATAAAAAGGTGAAAGCCTGTAAAGGAAGACTTGTTGCGAAAGGGTATACTCAGAAAGAAGGTATCAATTATGAGGAAACATTTTCACCGGTAGTCATGCTTAAGTCAATCCGTATTCTTTTATCTATAGCAGCTCATCTCGATTATGAGATTTGGCAAATGGATGTCAAGACAACTTTTCTTAATAGAAGTCTTGAAGAAACCATCTATATGCAGCAACCAAAAGGATTCATTAAGGAAGGCCAAGAGCATCTGGTATGTAAGCTTAAGAGGTCTATTTATGGACTTAAACAAGCTTCTAGAGACTGGAATATTCATTTTGATCAGGCAGTCCAGTCATATGGATTTGATCAAAGTCCAAGCGAATCGTGCGTGTATAAGAGAAGTGAAGGTAATGCAGTGGTTTTTCTAGTACTATATGTAGATGATATTTTACTCATTGGAAACAATGTTGAGATGTTGTCATCAGTAAAGGCATGGTTGTTCAAACAATTTGACATGAAGGACTTAGGTGAAGCGGCATACATCCTTGGGATCAAAGTTATAAGGGATCGCAAGAAAAGGATGTTGGCTTTATCTCAAGAGCCCTACATTGATGAAGTATTAGCTCATTTTAACATGCAGAACTCCAAGAAAGGTTTTTTACCTTTTAAGCATGGAGTTGCTCTATCTAAGAAGCAGTGTCCTTCAACACCTAAGGATATAGAGAGCATGAAAGCATTTCCTTATGCTTCAGCATGTGGAAGCTTAATGTATGCTATGTTATGTACGAGGCCTGACATCTGCTTTGCTGTAGGCATGGTTAGTAGATATCAGTCGAACCCAGGTCAGGAACATTGGAGTGCAGTAAAAACTATACTCAAGTACCTGAGAAGGACTAAGGAGTATATGTTAATTTACAAGGCCTCAGATCTATTTCCTTTGGGATATACTGATTCAGATTTCCAATCAGATAGGGATAAGAGGAAATCAACCTCGGGATATGTTTTTACTTTGGGAGGTGGAGCCGTTATATGGAGGAGTGTAAAGCAGAAATGCATTGCAGACTCCACCATGGAGGCCGAGTACGTGGCGGCCTCTGCGGCTGCCAAGGAGGCTGTATGGTTCAGGAACTTCCTTTTGGACTTAGATGTGGTACCTAATTTGCCTAGGAGCTTGACGGTGTATTGTGATAACACTGGTGCTGTGGCAAATTCAAAGGAACCGCGAGACCACAAAGCAGCTAAACATATTGAACGTAAGTATCATCTCATACGAGGAATCGTAAAGTGAGGGGATATAGTTGTGGCTCACATATCATCAGAAGACAACCGAGCAGATCCTTTCACAAAGAGCTTGCCAACCAAGGTTTTTGACAAGCATGTGGAAGCGATAGGAGTCAGATGGATGGACACATAGATTTTTATGTAATAGTGGATTAAATAAACACTGATGTACACATAGAATATTTTGAGAATAAGTGGGAGATTGTTAGTGTATACTGAAAATATTTATTTGAAGTATGTACATTTATTTCTGGCCAGTTTATTTGAGAATCATTTGAATGTTTACATGTTGTCTAATATTATATATTGTGAACAATCTAGTATCAAATGGGATACAGAATATTAGATTGTTAAATACGATTATAAAATATAATAAGGTTTACAGCACAGGTGGTGTTGGACAATCCACTGGTATGGCTGTAGTATTATTTAGATTAGTTTATATTGACTAATAAATAATACTAGTATACTTTGTGTATATTGAACATGATCAAATTTAGAATTGTTCCCTTAATATTGATTAAGAAGGAGAACTAAGATTCTATGTTATTATTAATGCTTAGGTTCTTAATCCGGAAATAGTAATTGACACGTGTATATTATTTACATGCTTTGATTTATATATGAAATAATTCTTTTGAATTATATCATTATATTTTGGGTGATGGAATTATATACATGGTGGATATTATTTATTGAAGGAATCCATGTCCTGATAATATTCAGGTTAATGATGTCCCCTTGAAAGCTCAAAAAGATTTAATTATGTGAAACCCTGCAGGTGGAATTTATTCTGGCATAATTTAATAAAGGTTGAGTGGATGATCAAGGATAAAAGATATTAATTAAATAAATTATTAGTAATTTATTTAATTAATGGACATATGATATTTTAAATATGGGGAATTTAATAAGCAAATAATATTGGAACCGAATTAATTAAATTACGGTATTAGGAAAGGTAGTGCAAATATTAATTCTTTAGTGGATTGAATTAATATTTAATTACATTGGGCTAGACTCAAGATGTAATTAGAAGGCCCAACCTAATTATCCATGGTCCCTATTGTAGCCTATATATATTCTTATTCTCTTCTTGCTTGGCAATTGTGTGAAAACATATTGTAGCCACCAAGGAGCAAGAAGAGAGGATAACTTGAGAAGACGGAGGCCACACTTCGCTCAAGGGAATTTGGGAATACAATAGAAGAGCGTGGAATCAACCACTAACAAGGTAATCCTCTTTTCGTAATCTTTATCCTAAAACATAGTAACACCCTAAGTACGTGGTTCCCAACAGAAAGTTCGATAGAGATTCTAGAGGAGAGAGAGAAAGTATTAAGAAATAAAGTGGTAAAGTTAGTAAGAGTTTTGTGGAGAAACCCAAAGGTTGAAGAGTCAACCTGGGAGTTAGAAAGTGATATAAAAGAAAAGTACCCTCATTTGTTTTCTTAGGAGATTCTGAGGACATAATCCTTTTAAGGGGGGAAGGATGTAATATCCGGGATATATCATGTAATTATTTTGCTATTAAATAATTATCATATGTGTTCAGTATCTATTCTGTGAATTAATTGTTAAATGTTATCTGTATTTGGATATTCAAAAATAATATTAATTGAGTATTTTAATTTTTATATGACCAAAATAAAATATAGATAATTGTCATATCTTCCTAATTATTTTTATGATGATTTATGAATTTATAAGAATCATATGAAATTTATAAAATCTTTTTCCGGGTATTTAAAATCTATTTTATAAAAACGGGAACCAACCGACGTCACCCGTTGTTACGTTTTTGGAACCCGAAACTCTTCCGAGAACTCCTTCCTAACCTAATTGTAATATTCCGGGCATTTTCCGTGTTTCGACTTTTTCGATCCGGCGTAGCAATATTTTCGATACAATATTCGTTTCGGTAAATGAATAAAACTCGTATTTTCGATAAACGGGAGCTTTTTATTAAACTATCACAATTATCATTTCGTAATATGTGTAACCAGGCGCTGAGACCAAGACCGCAGTATAAATTGTACTGATTTGGATAATTATCCCGAAAACCGATTCCGTTTGGATCAGTTTTTATAAACAAACGTACCGTTTTATATCCGGAATGATCCAACGGGATACTAATTTTCCGTAAATATAAATAGCCTTTACCCGTATTTTATTTCGTATCAAAATCATTTGCAGACAGATAATTATATAATTTTCAGAGAAAAACCTTAATTTCATAAACTGTTCTAAGAATCAAACAAGCTTTTGGAGGTGTTATTGAATTCGGTTTGGAAAGCTCGAGTAACCAATCTGAAGGTCTTGAAGAGCTCTACCAGATTCTGTAATCCATACACCTGCAGAAATCAAGGTTATTTTTCTATAATTTTATTTATTTTCGAATTAATTTTAGTAAAAATATGAATTTTTATTTGAATGATTGTTTGTATGATTTGATGATTGCATGTTGTAGAGCTTGTTTTCCTGATGATTTGGATATATTATACGTCTGATTTGGAGTTCAATAACATGTTCAAATTTGGGTTTGATTTTCGAATTTTAAAATTAGGGTTTATAACCCGTATGAATGTTCTTAATTGAAATTTGGGGGTTTCTTATTCTGGAATAGATTGATGTTGTGATATAGTGGGTTGTGTTTTCTGTGAAATTTGCAATCCAGTCGTATAAGTTTCATGAATCAACGAGGTCTGTAGAGAAGGGAGTTGTGTTTTGAATATTTCCAAAGTTCACCGAAAACTGGCAAACTTCACGGCCAAATTTCGGCCAACTCAGGGACTGTTAGGTTGATTTGTTGGCATGGGTGTGTTCCTGATGAAGTGTAGTTGTGATCTGGAGGTGGTGGTGGCCTGAGCACCCCTGAATCGTGTTCTCCGGCGAGATAGGGTGTTTTCCGGCGACCCCCTGTAAAAATTGCAGTTTGGTACCTGAACTTTTGGGGACGATACAGTTTGGTCCCTGAAGTTTCCAGACTTTGCAAATTTAGGATTCCTGTTTTAAAAATGTTTAAAAATCATATTTCCTATTTATTTTTATTAGAAAAATTCATTTTTAATTTCTGAAAATTCTAAAAATTATTATTTTAATTTCGAAAATTATTTTTAATTCAAAAATAAATCTGAATTATTTAGTTAATTAATTTCTGTTAATTTTTAATTGATTAATTGGTCAATTAATTCAAAAATTAATTGATTAATTGATTAATTGATTTAATTAATTATTACTTGATTTTAATTAATTATTTAATTAGATTTAATTATTTAAAAATAATTTAAAAATTCCAAAAAAATAGTTTCGAGCTTTAAAATATTATTTTAAATTATTTCCAAGGCTCGATAATTATTATAAAATTGTTGCGAAGCCAGAATTGGCTAACCGAACCCTGTTTATTAACCCAAAATTGATCCAACGACCCGTTTTAATTCCGAAAAATGTTTTAAAAATCATTTTAAATACCAGAAAGCCTATTTATGACCCGAAACTTCTTTATAAATGATATGTCATTGATTATGTGACGTATTATGTGTTATATGTGATTTGTTGGTTGACTGTCGGTCTCTATATTTGATGTGTACTTGTTTATTGCATAAATTTCAATTCGTTAATCGGATTTTGGTGAAACGAAGGGTAGATAGAAGTATGTGTTGAATAGAATCGTATGAGTTGATTATTGATAGATGCTTATGATATGTGAGCAGAAGAGGCAAAACATAGGAAAGGGAAACAGGTAGTTGAGGAGTAAGGAGGTTGAGATTAGAAGCGAGTACAGTGTAGTAAGCTAACACCAGGCAAGTGTTCTGAACTTTCTCGAGATATTGTAGTGATTGATAGTCTTGTTCTAAATTGCAAGTGCTTTGAAGCACTAAAACCCAAACCCTGATTCCAGTTTTGATCTTGAGCCGTAAACCTGATTCTTTCTAGACCATTGATTGTTGTATACCTAAACCCGAACCACAAATATACAATATCATTCTGCAAATACATACAAACTATATACCAAACACTGAATCGAATTATCTTCACACTAAAACCATTGTATCCTACGCTTTGAAAGGCAAAATCCTTGAAACCTTGAAACACTGATTCCTTTGTTATCCAATTCTTTCATTACCCAACAGCTAAGCTTTGAAAATGCCATATTGATCTTCATGAACTCTGAAACCATTTCATTATGAAACATCCAATGTTGTTAATGATTATGTTTATTGTTTATTATTGCTTATTCTGTTATTATGCTAGAATTGGATTATTTTTATAAAAATTGTGGACCAGATTCGTGGTCAGACCATATGATGGTCAAATTAGGCCAATGTGTGCCTTGGATCCAGTAGTTAGAGCAATTCTGTGTGCTTTGCTCGGGGTTAGTGCATGACTGATCAGCAGCCTAATGTTGGTTTTTAAAATGAAAGTATAATGTCCAATTCTAAATCATAATTCATTGTTCACTTGATATCGTAACCATTTTCACCTGATGATCATTATTCTCAGTTTTGTCATTGTGACTTGCTGAGCTAGTTAGCTCATTTGTGCGATATTGTTTATGTTCTTTTCCAGTTAAGAAGGAACAGGTTGGTAACGAGGATCCCCAGTCCAACGCGAGAGCTAGGGGTTCAGGTTGATCGAGCTGAGCTAGTAGGCTTCTTTGGGGATAATATAAGTTTGTAATAGTTTGTAATAATGTTTAATACTCAGTTCTGAGTTTGGATAGTTGGAATTTGAACGGTTTGTAATATAAGTGTGTGTTCGGCTTATGTGCATACTTTAACCTGTTGCGGTCCGTGGTAGTTGGTAAGTAGGGTCACTGCATATTATTATTATCTTTATTATTGTTATAAGCAGGTTATAAATAAGGTGTGTGTATGGACCCCAAACTTCTGACCCGGGTTTGGAGGGCGCCACAACATTTGTTTTTTTATCTTTGGAAATACTTGAGCTCTCCTTTCTGCTTTTTCTTGCAACATCTTCTTATTTTTACTCCTTCATCTATTCCTTTCAGATATTTTAAGCATATTCTTGTATTCTTGATCTGCTTTATCAACAACTATTCTGATTTTTCTTTCCTGAGCTCTTTTTTCTATTTCAGAAATCATTTCTTCTTCCTTGAAGTTTTCAGCAGTAATAGCTTCAACATAAGCAGAGAGAATATGTAAATCCATTTGAAATAAAATTTCTTCTTCTTTAGACTTCACGGAATCAAGAATCACTATCATTCTTTCAGTGTCAGGAAAATCATCAGAATTTGTATCTTCGAAATTAGGAATTGAACTAGGAGTAACAAAAGCAGCTTCCATGTTAGATCTATCTGACCTATCCTCAGAGACGTGAGTTGACTGTGTTTTCTTTTGACTTTGAATTCCAGTTCCAGATTGAACTTTCATAGTATCAACTTTCATAGCATCATGTATCTCTTTTTCTTCTTTATCGCCATCATCATCAGAATTGGTATTTCTCCCCAAAACAGATTTAGGTTGACATTTTGTCTTATGTGATACTATCTCCCCCGTTTTGGCATCTAGACTCTATAGTAGAGAGAAAATAACATCCAACTTGGAATTTGTAGTAATCTGATTAGCTTCCAAAGCTATCAGTTTTTCAGATATTTGATCTTGTTTTGCTTCCAAGCTAAACATTCTCTTTAGCAAACCAATTTGTTTATATGTAACTTTGATAGCCACAGAAAGATTAACAAGCTCTTCTCTGATTTTAACAGTATCTTCCTTAAATGCATAGACAGAACAATGCAGTCCTTTGACTAAAACTATAGTAGATTTGATAGATGCTTTCATATCAGTATTTGAAACTAATTGAACAGCATGATCAGCTAAAGTTTGAGCAGATTCCATAGATATCTTTTCACTTGGTAATCTCCAGGAATGATTCCATTTATAAGCTTATGAGGTTGTAAAATTGCAGCATGACCAGTTGATGAACCAAAAGTAGAAAATTTAGATGCTTCAATACTAGCTTTCAAAATAGCATCAGCAAGATTATCATCATCAGAGTCATCAGAATCATTTTGATCACCAGAATATCTCGATGGAATATCATAATCATTAGAATCAGGAGTTATGCCTTTGATCTTTAAATCAAGATTTGACTTAAAAGACTTAGTTACCTGCGTAGATCCTGTAAGAAAAGAACCATGAGTACCTAAATCTCTCTTTTCTTTTAAAGTGATCTCATCACTTCTTACTCCACTCATCTCATGACTTTTAAGAGTCAGAGCTTCCTCACAAGGATTACTAAATCATGTCTCTCATCTACCTCTCCTTTTACCAGGTAAGGATCCTGCCTATCTTTAATTCTATTTTTCACTAAATCTTTTCTCTCAGTCTCACATGAAAAGCTCAGAAAAATTTGTCCTACACAAATAAGAGGTGGCTGAGAAGAGTTGTCTGTGATCATATGACTAGAGGTATTCCTTTGGAAAGGGCTAATCATAGTCATATCAGCATATTAAGTAGTGTTTATAAAATTTGTACCTTGTGGAGTATCAATCATTGGTATAGCCTTGAGTGGTTTTACTAAGATTGCTTCAAACCTATCCTGAGAAGTGATCAGTACATCTGTTGCATCAGGAACAGCTTCATCAGGAATTGTTCTTGTGTCAGAAATGTGCTGCTTGCTGGAAATTGATCCCTTAGTAGAATTTGATACTAAATCTGCAACAGTACTTTGAACTGTTGGTTCTTGTGTGAGTTGAGGTGTAGAAGATTCTTCAACCCTATGAACTGAAGGTTCTTGTGTGCTTCCCTCAAAGATAGGATCATGTATAACAACATCCAATTCATCAATGTGCTTTTGATGAGCTTCCATGTCTTATACTGTGTTCATAATGTCATCAACCACAGAAATTTAACTCCCTTGAGTAATGTCAGGAATAGTCAGATGTGAGAAAATGCTTGCACCTATACTTTGAGCAGGTGGTTCTTGTGTAGCTGGGGCTTTAACAGGTGCACCTTAACTTTGAGAAGATGGTTCTTGTGTACTATACCCCTTTTGTGGTGATGGAAGTGTGATCTTCTTGGATTGAGAAATTGATGAAGTATTTGCTTTCCTCTTGATAGACTTCTGTAGATCAGCTTCCTTAGAAATTTTAATTGCCTTGGCTATTTTTGTTGAAGAAATTGTCTGGTCAGGAATTGCCATAAACTTGTCAGGAATTGCTTGAGACCTGTTAGGATGTGACAAAGATTTGTCAGGATTTGTAGATTCCTGATCTAGAGCAATATCATCCAATACTTGAATACCATATGGTTTCTTATGAATTTTGTCTGTTAACTTCATTAATCTTCTTTTCTTAGTTTTAGCAGCTACAACCAAATTTTGATATTCTCTTGTACTAACATCAGTAACCTCCACTGGTCTAGCAGGCTTCTTAAAAATAATTGGACCATCACTATTACTTTCACAGTGTGATCATTCATCAACTAGTTTAGTACTAGTTCTAACTTTCCTTTTCTTGCTTTTTCCAAGCTTCTTCTCTTTGTGTGTTACTGATGAAACACATTTCTTCCTCACTCCACCTTGTTGCTCCAAAGATATAGGTGAGAGTAAAACAACCTTAGACCTGATTTTCTTGGAAATAAATCAGACTTAGCTATTATCTTTGATTTTACAACTAATTCCTTTTGACAAGAATCAGAGGTGATTTTGTATTTCGAATTAAATGAAGGAAAATGAACACTTGGGTCAGGAACAAGATTGGATGTGTCATGTCCCATAGTGTCAGGATTTGAAAAACTATATTTGTTAAGCATTTTGTTAGACAAAAATACCCACAATTCTGGAGGTAAAACTGTTTCTCTCCTGAAATTATCTTTCCTTTTTGCTAAATCAGTCAAAGATTTAAAATTAATTTGAAAGATCATCACTAATTCAACATTTTCAGAACTTTACCTGTCATCTATCATTTGCTTGAATTTTTATTTTACTGATTGTTCTTTTCTAGACATAAAACAATCAAGTTAGTTTTACACATGCATGATCAACAAGAAAATAAACAGTTATAGTAGAAAAAATGTAAGAGAAAAACAAGTTTCCGGATATGCATTAAACAGAGATTTCATTGATGCTTTCAAAGATGATTACAAGAAGTTAAAATACAAAAGATTCCTAACTCCTAAAAGCTAGATCCTATTATATCTTCTTCTTTGTGGCTTCCTGACTCTTCAAACCTCTGCATCGGTAAATCCATGAGATTGAAGTTACAAGAGAAATAATGTTCTCTTGCAGCTTGAGAGCTTCAATCCGATGCCTCTCAGCTTCATTGGAGCAGTATTCCTCTTCAACAATAACCTCCAGTTGGAAAAAATGGAGATCAGCTTGTTGCTCAAAAGATAGCTCCTCATACATAAATGACAAAATGTCATGAGGATTATAGATTTCATCATTAATCTTAACTCTAAGACCCCAAGGGTCATAATAGATATGTCCCTCAAGAGCCTCGAAGGCAAGATAGTAAATTCTACCGTCAGTACGAGTGAAAAATTAACCTTGATTCATGAAGAAAGTTTTGAAAAGACACAAAATTGTGTTTGGAGAGAGAAAGAATAAAATGCTTGAACAAGGTGTGAGATTTCTCAGAGATAATGTGGATAATTTATAGCCAAAACCTATTGAGAATCAAGAGATACTTTGATTAATCGTGTAATAATGTATAATGCATAATATTACGCGTATCTTGGCAAATAACACATAGTCTCTCTACATGCATCTATTCCCAATACAAAACTAATATTGATGACAAGTTCAAAATGATTATTCAAAATAGAATAAAACAAATTTGTAACATTTTAAAAATCACGAAAGAAATAATGTTACCGTCCTTTTCAAGAAAATTCATGTCTTGTCCATCACTTGTTGAGATAAAATTTGTAATCCAGAATCAGAGATTTAATCATGATTTCTCCCCCTCAGCATTTGCATTGTTGAATTCATTAGCAAAATCAATAAATCTTTTCTCCACTGACTAATCTGTCAAAATTTGACAAGTAATTAGCAATAAAAATTACAGAATTAGTTTTATGCAAAATTCCCCCTGTAATCATGCTGTCAGTTCCTGATAATTTTGCGTTTGTCCCCCTCAACATGTGTATTATCATCAGGATGTGCCTTCTTTCCCGAGTTGAGACTTTTGTCCACAAATAGACCTTTTTCCAAACCTTTCTTCATCAGTTCATTGAGATTATTAAAACTTAGATGAGAAAGCTTCTTGTGCCAATTCCAACTTTCAGCTACTGATATCTTGGTTACCAGACAAGTTTATGGACCATCAGTATTTGCATAAAGTTTGGCTTCATAAATGTTTCCATTTTTGTAAGCTTTGAAGACCATTTTTTTGTGATCTTATGTACTACTTCACAGTGCGTGTCATAGAACACAACATAGAAACCTTTGTTAGTAATTTGACTAATGCTTAATAAATTATACTTCAGTCCATCTACCAGAGCTACGTTTGAGATGATGACATTTCTAATAATATCACCATATGCCAGTGTTTTTCCTACATTGTCATCTCCATAGGAAACCATTAGGCCAGCCTTCTCCTCATATTCTGACAACAGGGATTTATTTCCAGTCATATATACTGAACAACCATTGTCCAAGACAAGCACATTCTTCTTATTTCCCTGTAATTAAAAATATAGAAATCAGTCATAATTTTTGAGAACCCACACTTGTTGGGTTCTTTTTGACAACTTATGCATTTTTACATTAGCAGACATTTTGTTAGGATTTGGTCCATCGGGATTTACTTCATCAGGATTTGTCTTGACATTTTTAACTCTATAAAATGTGTGCACATTCAGTTTAGCAGTTCAATTTAAATTAGCAATTTTATTGAATTTAGGCAAATGATCATAATTGTTGTGATATACACTATAATAATCCTTACACGTGTAAATAGAATGCCAACGACTACCACAATGAGAACAAGGATTTTGTGGTATCTATAATACTGATCTACCACTAATGTCAGATATAGGAATTTTAGAGATTTTCTTTTTAGGCTTCATGCAATCAATCGTAATATGATTTGTATTACCATAGTTAAAACAAGCTTTCCTAGGTGCATTAGGAATGTATTTATAGTTGTTTACCTTATTTTCCATTTCTACCTCTCTTAGACCTAAGTTTTGGAGCCTTAGACATTATCTCACATATCTTCTTGTCTAACTGAATCTTAGAAAGAAGTCCTATGTTTTACCTTTCTTGTCTTGCTTTGTAGGATTTTCTTTTATTTTAGTAGGGACTCTAGGTTCAGCTTTTACTTCAGCATTGTTCGTAGAGGTAGAACCAAATTCATAGACTGGCTCAACTCCTCTTTTATCAATTCCAACAAACTTAACTTGAGTAGTGTTATTAATGGATTTATTGATATTCCTATCAGAAAATTTGTTATAACCTAGACATTCTTTCCAGTTCTTATCACTGATGAATCATGAACTTTCTTTCCTGAGGTTATCCAAGTCTGAAAAACTTCTCTTTCCTGTTATAGAACTTTCTCTAGTCTAGCATACCCGATGTTTATTTGAGTTTCATTATGCTATGCTTTCTTACATGCTTTTTTATATTTTCATGCATACTAACTCAGCTTCTAAGAACTCATTTCTTTCTTTAAGCCTCTTATAATCAGCAATAAAATTATCATATTTAATAGTCTTGCATTTAAAAGTAACATGCAAAGAGTACAAGAAAGTTTTTAGTTCAGACACATTATCAATATCAACAGGAAATATAACTGAAAGTACCTTATCAGTTCCTGAGGCATTCTCTTCATGAGCTGTCATGAGTGCATAGCATTCATCATCATTGTCAGTTTCTAATGAATCCATCCCATCTCTGTTGGAGTTTGTTGTTCCCAAAGCTTTTCTAGTTGTCTTGGGGCACTCACTTGCCAGATTTCCCCTTTCATTACAGTTTTAACATGTCACCTTGGTCTTGTCAAACTTCCTTTCCTTGTTGTTCTTACCATCACTCCTTCTGAACATGTCTTTGCCTTGACTAGAGAACCTTCTGTTGAAAAACCTCATCCTTCTGAATCCTTTCACTAGCATTGCAGCCATCTCAACCACTTGAGGATCATCCATATCAATTTCAGAATCCTCGTCAGTATCTGTGTCTGGATCTGATGTATCATCGGTATCTGATTCATCCACAATGTTCCTTCTCCTTGACCTCTCACTTATCTTTTCCTTGCCTTTGTGAGTCTCAGCATTAAGAGCCACAACCTTCATCTTCTTACCTTTTTTATTCTTCCTTTGTAGGATCTCCAAGTCATGAGTCTTCAGCATCCTATATACTTCATCCAGTGTCAGAGAATCAAGATCATATTGATTCCTGATTATTGAGGCATGTGTATCCCAATCTTATGGAAGAGCTCTCAAAACTTGGTGTTTGAGTCTTCCTTTTCATATTCTTTTCCAACCAATGATAGATCATTCATTAGTGTTAGAAATCTATCATATATGTCAGTAATTGACTCATTAGCTTTGGCATCGAATTGCTCATATTCTTGCACAAGAACAACTCTTATGTTCTTCTTTATTATCATCGTACCTTGACACTGTGTTTCCAAGGCATCCTATATATCTTTTGCAGTTTTGCAAGCAATAACTTTATTTTACATCACATTGTCCAAACTATTGTGCATAATATTATGAACTTTAGCATCTTTAAGCATAACAACTTTTTTAATGTCTGACCACTTTGATTTTTCCTTTATGGCATAGTGTTCAGTTGCATCTGTAGACATAAGCACAGTTTTTGTAGGATATGGAGATCCTGTTTTGATGATATCAACATATGCATCATCAATAGCTTCAAGGAACATCAACATCTTTACTCTCTATGTAGAGTAATCAGCTTTCTTCAGAATGGGAATTCCCATGCTTTCATACTTACTTCCAAACATCTTGACCTTTGCAAATTAACAGTTAATTTGACCGCTCTGATACTGTAATAACCCCCAAAATTTTGAACTTTTTGTAACCCTTATGAATAGTGTTTTAGCTGAATGAGAAAACTTTTCATGCCACACTATGTAGGGGTTCTGTTATGGATATTCTGAGATTTTAGTAGTACTCTATATGGTATATAAGTGTATGTAAAGATCGTCAGAATCCAATTCCGAATACTTTGATTTTTCCCAGAAATCCACTAGATACGGAAAGAATTGAGTATAAGGTAACAGGATAAAAAGGATTTAAAATTCAAGGATTTTAATAGAGGATCATAAAAAGGAATATAATGTATTGAGAAAGGTTAAGGGAACCTAAGTAATAAGATCCCGGGTATGATCCCCCAAACGATAAACGAAAACGAAAGTTAAGCGAACCGTATAACAGATCAGCGGTCATTAGGCAAGCAATTAGGAAGTTAATCAAAGAGATTAGAGGGGATGATGTCATCCAACCAATGAGAAGAGGACAACGAGGGAAGGATGACACCACATGATGACATAAGCATGACAAAGGGAGGAAGGAAATGTGGTTGAATTAGAACCACACAAAGTTTAAGGCTAAAAAGGTAATTAACCAAAACAAAAACAAAACTACTTCCACCAAGCCAAACAAATCATTTCATCAAAACAAAAGAAAATTCCATTTCTCTTCACCAAGGGTTTGCTCTCGGCTTTTCCTAGTTTTCAAAGAGAAAATTTTCAAAATCCAAGATCCAAGCTTCCTAAATTGGTAAGATAATTCCCTAGTATTCCTAATGCATAGTTATGGCTATATTATGAGTTTAAGCATCCCATTAATTCTCTATCTTCTCCAATAAATCAATGAAGAAGACAATGAATAGTGATTTCAAGGTTTTTAATTTGATTTTTCTTGCTTTTCCTTTAAGATCCAAGCATTCCTAAGACTCCTCATGGCTTCCTAAGGCTTCCTAGCTACTCACACCACTTCAAGGAAGGTATATCATCTCCAAACCCTAGCTTTACTATATATATTAGGATGATTTTGGTTGTTATGGTATTAGAGTAGCTTAATGATGGTTGGTTTAGAGTTGGGTTGGAATGGTGGAGATTGGAATGTTGAAATCTTATGATTTGGTTAAAGAATGTAGTATAGTTTAAATTCAAGTTTTATGACTAAGTAAATTGATTATAATGAGTTGATTTGGGGCTGTTGTAAAGTAATATGGATGGAGTTTTTATTGGGTTGTGATTGTGGATGGATTTGTGGATGTTTTGAATTGGTTTAAATTTGGGAAATCGCGTAAACATAGCCGTCGTAATGTCCGAATTACTTTAGACTGATTTTGTTCATAACATTAGGACCCGAGAACCCCCTGCTAGGATTTGACCATTGCCATTATTAGAAAGTACATGTTACGAGCTTCGTTTTGATATGTGGTTCGTTTGATTCCGATGTACGGTTTAGGAGAAACGACCGTTTTAAGTAACGGCGTTTCGCGAACGAAACATTTCCCCTCGCCTTACTTTGAAACATAGGTTAAAGACCAAAAAGGGTTAATTAGTGTATGAAACAATTATGTTAAGTTTGTTAGGCAGTTGGTAAGACACACGCGAAGGAATCGCCTTAAAACTCGTAATGGTTAAATTATTAAAAATGGTGGAGCCGAGGGTACTCGAGTGACTTAAGAGAATCAGTAAGCGCAGAGCAAGCGTTAGAGTCTAAGTTAGTTAAAGTATAGATTTACAAGTGACTTTGGTTTAATTCCAACTTACTTGTTGTTTATAGGTTACCAGACTCGTCCCGAGCCATTTGTAACCCCCAGTCGCTCAGGCAAGTTTTCTACCCGCTATACTGTTGTTGTGATGTATACATATGTATATGCATGATCTTGTGATAAATGCATATTTGTTATTAGCAAATTCTTGCGATATATTGTAGCATGTGATATGGTACATATGCATTCCTGTTTCGTATTCTTGCCATATATATCTGTTGTTTCAGTTGATAATACCTATGCTAGAGAATAGCGGTAATTTGCATATACCCTTAGTATAGGGACCCAAAGGTGAAAACATTTTCTAAAACCGGGAGTCGAGGATCCCGAGTAGATTTTGTATATATATATATATTTATATATATATGGTTATAGTTTTCAAAACTATTAATCGAATAAGGTTTATTCGATAACTTTAACCATTTATTTTATTATATGAATATTATTTCGAATATTCATTCGAGGGCTTATGACTCCTTTATTTTATTATATGAATATTATTTCGAATATTCATTCGAGGGCTTATGACTCAGCTTATATTATTTAATGATTATTAATTGGATATTCATTTGAGGATGTATGACTCCTTTATTTTATTTAATGAATATTATTTATAATATTCATTCGAGGTATTATGACTCCGCCTATTATTTATTAATATTCTTTATTTTATTAAAGAATAATGTTCGATAATCAAACTTACTTTTGATATTCAAATAAAGATATTACTTTCGTATAAGTATATCTTTGATTATTTACTATTCAATTCAAGTATAAGTTTTCCAACTTCCACCTCAATCATTCTTTATGGGAATATTATTTAAATAATAATATTCAGATATTTTCTAAATATATTGGGACTGATTTATTTTATTAAATCAGCATTACTCCAAACACTCTTTAAAGTGTTTTCGAGTCTTCAAAATGATTTTTAAAAGTTAGAGCGGATCCCAAAACTCATTTTTTTTATATTTAAGATCTTCCTTTTTAAAGGGGATTTAAATACTCGCTCAAAACCTGAGGGATCTGGCTCTATGGTGTATTTTATATTCGCAACAAGTTTGCAGTTTTGGTAAATAAATTGATTACTTACCCAACGTTCGGGAAGTAAGTCCATCTATCGAGTCGGCATAAGCAACATGGGCTCAGTGGGCGTCCATGATAGTGTAAGTGGCTCAGTGGGAGTCCATCAAATGCATAAGTGGCTGAGTGGCAGTCCAGCATAAGGTCCTATTGCGACCAGGGTGATGACCAGTGGGGAATTCGTTCATCTACTAGTAGAAAAGGTTACTTATTGGTATCTTTGCCTGATCAGCAAGATATCGGGTTTATGCCACAATTCTTTTTCCCTTCTAAAAATTCATTGGATGTTACAAACTCTGTTCATACTTTACATGACAGAGGTTTTCAGGGACTGTATAAAGAAGATGTATATGTGGATATATATATCAGAACTTAATGAAGTATATCATAACTTTATTTCCTTCAATAATACTTCAAAGATTTAATCTATTCAAATTTGTCTTGTAGTCTCATCTATGTGATGAACTGTTGAAAGCTCATTATACTTTGAACAGTGGTAGTTCAAGTAGCTTTATAAATGATATAAGTATAGTGAAGTATTTGGTAACTTCATCCCCTGTTTTTACTTATATCCGGTAAGTAATTATCTTACACTTGATAAAGGATTCTAGTAAGTATCCGTTTAGATACTTGTATTATTGTTATCACTATATATTATCTTGCGAGCTATAAGGCTCACTCTTGCTTTATTTCTTCATCACACAACAACAGTTAGGAAAGATGGCCAGACTCCAGCAGACCCAGCGCAAGCGCGTGGGAAGCGTCCCGCGTCTTCCCGTTGATGTTGTAGCTGCTATAGCTGCAGAGGTAGATCTATTGGCAGATCAGGCGTTCTACTTTTGAGAATCAATTATGTATAATTATAACTTGTGGCAGATAATGGCAATTAATTGTAAACTTATTAAATAATCATTTTGGGTTGTAATAACTGTTAATTGCGGATTCAAAGACTGGTACTTATTTCAATTTAATCTCTGAGACTATAACGGGTTGTGGTGTGTGTTAGTGTGGGGTCACAGGATGAGGTTATTTATTATTAATTCAGTTAAGTGATATTGTGGAAAGAAAGACCGTGACGACCCGGATCCCTGACCCCGGATCTGGGGGTGTTACAAAAATGGTATCAGAGCCAAGCGTTATAAACCTCAGAGATGATGCGATGATATAATAACAAACTCACAAAGATAATAAGAACTCTTGCCAAGTTCATGGTCGGACTACTTAAAGTAGCGCTGATAGCTAAAACCCTTATGGGAACCCTTATAAGTATCATAATAGTAACTTAGCTCGTTTAATGTGTAGGCGCCTGAGATAGAGGACCCTGAGATGTTCGAGCGTGAGCATGATGAGGCACTGCTAGATGTCGAGGATCAGGAGGAGCCTGAGATGGAGGAGGATGAGGAGGACCCCTCAGAGGAGTCAGAGACAGAGGTCATTCCTATTTCAGATGAGGAGGACCCCTCGGAGGAGTCAGAGACAAAGGTCATTGCTATTCCAGATGAGGAGGACCCGGATGAGGTCCCAGTAGCTGAGGAGCGTGTCGGACCTATGGTAGTGTACGCTGGTACCCCTTTACCCACACTTCCGGTGGTCAGAGCTCCTACCCCTCCACCACTATCTTGGATCCCCTATGAGGACAGCTCAGAGACCCATATTTCCGAGCCTAGGCAGACTGAGGAGGCACCACCAGCGGCTCCGGATTCACCACCTCTCGACCCTGCCCACATGCAGTCTTTGTTAGCCCACGGCTATGTTCAGGATGTACTGAGGACCCGAGTGGCTGTTGCTGAGGCCCGGCTGGATGAGGCCAGGAGGGAGTTGGATGCGGAGAGGGCGGGTAGGCGTACCCGAGCTTATGAGACTAGGGCAGCTATACCCCGATCCTTGAGGAGGGAGCTGACGGGGATAGAGCTCACGTCCCGAGCGAGACTCAGATCTCTCCAGGGGGACAGGCATGGTAGGATCTCCAGGCGGCAGGCCGACTATATCTTCCGTCGTGCGATGGAAAGGGTATGGGAGCTGACCCGCTCCGGTGTGTGATTCAGGATTGATGATGGGATAGTCTAGTTGTCTAGTTAGTCGAGGCCTTAGTAAGAGCCAATTTTCCGGGATAGTTGACTTGTATATAGCATCCCTTTTTCTGACTAGACAGATAGACTCTTGTGTATCACTTTTGGGACAGATTGCTGTAGCAGTGTTGTACTTTTGACCAGATCAAACTATGTATTTCTCGCATTATGTATATATTTGTTTCCTTTCAGTTCAGTTCCTTAGTGACGAAATCACTGTTTTTATCATTATTAGTACTGCACTTCTTATTAGAACTGTCAAAATGTAATAGAATTGCGAGATACGTTCTCCCCATTATAAGAGTTGTGCAAGGCACAGTGTTGAGTATGATTGTGACCTAACGTTGAATTTCCTAATTTTTTTTTATTATCAGTATCATGCCGCCAAGAAAGATTGGGACTAGGGCGAACCCTGGATCTGAGGACCAGGGAAGCCATAATCAGGACAATAGGAACCAGGAACACAGTGAAGAGGAAGATGAGGATTATGTGGAACAGGATGACTCCCTGTATGAAGAGGAAGAGGAAACATATGATGTTGAGGGATTTGAGATAGAGGCTGAAGAAGGAGAAACTGAGGTTGAGCAACCAGTACCAAACCCAGGCATGGATCCCATGGGCCAGTTCATGCAACTACTAAGGCAGAACTTAGAACATCAACCCAACCCACCCGCTCAAGGAAATAACAATGTTGTGGCAAACTCTTTCAGGGATTTTAAGTCCCTTAAGCCCCCTGAGTTCCACGGATCAGCCGACCCAGTTGAGGCAAGGGCATGGTTAAAGGAAATGGAGAAATCCTTTGAGATTCTGAGTATCGATGAGGCACAGAAGACTGTATTTGCTACCTACCTTCTGAAAGGAGAGGCCAACTACTGGTGGGAGGCCAAGAAAAACATGGAGACAGATGCTATTATAACCTGGGAGAGATTCAGTCAGTTGTTTCTGGAAAAGTATTTCCCGAGGTTTATGGAAAACCAGATGGAGCTCAAGTTCTTGGAGCTAAAGCAGAATAACTTATCTGTAGCAGAGTACGAAGTGAAATTTACTGAGTTATCAAGGTTTGTGTCGGAGTTTGTGAGCACCGAGGAAAAGAAAGCTAGGAGGTTTCAGCAGGGACTGAAACCGTGGATTCAGAATAGGGTGGCAATCCTTGAGCTTACGGATTATGCCACTCTGGTGCAAAAGGCAACGATTGTAGAAGCCAGAAGTGAACAGATGCAGAAGGAAAGGGAGAAAAAGGGAATAAAGAGTAAAAATATGAGCATGGGTGGAGGTTCCGCAGGAAGGAGCTTCCCAACTAGATTTAATCGAGGAGCAGTGTCCCTATCGGGAAAGAACACTGGGTTTAAGCGGCCAATAAGCGTGAGTGTGAGCCAGAGCGGCCAGAAGTCAAGAATGTCCTATTCCAACCAGTCTCGACCCCCATTGCCAGCCTGTAACACTTGTGGAATGATGCACACTGGGGAGTGTAAAGGAAAGCCAGTAACCTGCTTTAAGTGCGGTCGGGAAGGTCACTATTCAACTAAGTGCCCTTCATCAACCCCTGCCGTCATTCCAACCACCACTTGTCATCAGTGTGGGCGCCCGGGTCATTGGAAGAGGGAATGCCCAATGAACAAACCAGCAGCTTCGGGAGCAAGCAGGGCTGCTTCTAATAAGCCACCTACTGCAAGGACTTTCAACATGACAGTCCAGGATGCTATGAAAGATTCAGATGTGATAGCAGGTACCCTTTCTCTAAATTCAGTCAGTGCAAATGTTTTATTTGATTCAGAAGCAACTAAATCTTTTATATCAAAGGACCTTGCGCGTAAGTTAAGACTTAAGGCTGAACCCTTGATAGAACCCTTACAAGTAGAAATAGCTAATCATGAGATTATTCCTGTTAACCAGATTCACCCCGCCTGTGAGATAGGCATAGGGGAGCAATCTTTTAGTGTTGATCTGATTCCTTTTAAATTAAGGGAGTTTGATGTAATTTTGGGAATGGACTGGCTATCTAGCAATGATGCTCAGATAGACTGTAAAGGGAAGAAAGTTAAGTTAAATATCCCAGGGAAGAAAGAAGTTATATTTAGAGGAAAGAGGCAGACGCAGAAATTTTTGACTATGGCCCAGGCCAGAAGGATGCTACGAAAAGGAAATGAGGCCTACCTAGCCTATGTGGTGGACACGCAGAAGGAGGTGCCCAACTTACAAGATATTCCGGTAGTCAACGAATTTGAAGACGTATTCCCACATGACCTTCCGGGATTACCACCCGATAGAGTGATTGAATTTGCTATTGAGTTGGCCCCAGGGATGGCGCCAGTTTCAAAAGCACCTTACCGATTAACCCCGTTAGAAATGAAGGAATTAGCTATCCAATTGCAAAAACTCTTGGATAAGGGTATGATAAGACCCAGTGTGTCTCCGTGGGGAGCACCAGTTTTATTTGTTAAAAAGAAATATGGGAGCATGAGGCTGTGCATCGACTATCGAGAGTTGAACAAGCTAACCATAAAGAACAGGTACCCATTACCTAGAATAGACGATCTGTTCGACCAGCTAAAGGATGCTGTTTATTTTTCCAAGATTGACCTGAGAACTGGATATCACCAACTAAAGATTAAACCCGAAGATATTTCCAAGACAGCGTTCCGTACCAGGTATGGGCATTATGAGTTCTTGGTAATGTCCTTTGGATTAACCAACGCCCCAGCGGCTTTCATGGACTTAATGAACAGAGTATTTAAGAAGTACTTGGACAAGTGTGTGATAGTTTTTATCGATGATATTTTGATCTACTCAAGGACTGAGGCAGAGCATGCAGAACATTTGAGGATAGCTCTAGGAATACTCAGAAAGGAACAGTTGTATGCCAAATTCTCAAAGTGTGAATTCTGGCGTAATGAAGTACAGTTTTTAGGACATGTGATCAATAAAGAAGGAGTATTGGTCGGCCCCTCCAAGATAGAGGCGGTCTCAAATTGGGAAAGGCCAACCACACCCACAGAGGTAAGGAGTTTCATAGGATTGGCCGGCTACTATCATAGATTTGTAAAAGACTTTGCGAAGATCGCAGCCCCTTTGACACGACTTACTCGTAAGACAGAGAAGTTTGAATGGACGGAGAAATGCGAGAACAGTTTTCAGGAATTAAAGAAAAGGTTGGTAACGGCTCCGGTGTTGGCATTGCCGGACGGAAAAGGAGATTTTGTGATATATAGTGACGCATCGCACAAAGGATTAGGGTGTGTGCTTATGCAGCACGGTAAGGTGATTGCGTATGCGTCGAGACAACTGAAGGAATACGAGATTAGATATCCTACTCATGACCTTGAGCTCGCGGCAATAGTTTTGCCTTAAAAATTTGGAGGCACTACTTGTATGGAGAAAAGTGCGAGATTTTCACTGACCATAAGAGCCTCAAGTACATATTTACGCAGAAAGAGCTCAACATGCGCCAGAGGAGATGGTTAGAGCTAATCAAGGATTATAATTGTGAGATTCTCTATCATCCGGGGAAAGCCAATGTGGTGGCTGATGCCCTTAGTAGAAAGGAAAGACTCAGAATGATAACGACTTCAGAAGAATTGATACGGGATTTTGAGAGAATGGAAATAGAAGTAAAGGTAACCGGAACCGGAACTGAAAAGCTTTTTGAGATCTCAATGCAGCCAGAATTATTGGAAAAGATCAGATTGTGCCAAGAGAAAATAATGAATGAGGGCAGAGAGTCAATGACTGGAGAAGAGATCCATACGGAGAAAGATGATAAAGGGATAATGAGGTACTCTTACCGGATTTGGGTTCCAAATGTTCAAGAGCTTAAAGATGAGATTTTGGATGAAAGCCATAGTTCAAGGTATTCCATTCACCCGGGAAGTACCAAGATGTATAGGGATTTGAAGGAATATTACTGGTGGCCCAACATGAAGAGGGACGTAGCAGAATGGGTAAACAAATGTTTAACTTGCCAAAGAGTAAAGGCAGAGCACCAGAGACCCAATGGACTTTTACGACCCCTGGAGATTCCCGAATGGAAATGG
This sequence comes from Apium graveolens, assembly GCF_009905375.1. NCBI lineage: Eukaryota > Viridiplantae > Streptophyta > Magnoliopsida > Apiales > Apiaceae > Apium > Apium graveolens. The sequence continues at coordinate 134,654,149 of NC_133650.1, read as the reverse complement.
GAACAGATAGCGATGGATTTTGTTGTAGGCTTGCCAAGGACGAAAGCCAATCATGACGCCATATGGGTAATTATAGACCGACTGACAAAGTCAGCTCATTTCATTCCTATCAATGAGAGATACACAGTCGATAGACTCGTGGACATTTACCTTAAGGAAATAGTGACGCGACATGGAGTCCCAGCGTCCATTGTCTCAGACCGAGACCCCAGGTTCAACTCCAGATTTTGGAGGAGCTTTCAGGAATGTGCGGGGACCAAGTTAAATATGAGTACTGCATACCATCCCCAGACGGATGGGCAGAGTGAAAGGACCATCCAGACACTAGAGGATATGTTGAGAGTCTGTGCAATAGACCTTAAAGGAAGTTGGGATGATCACTTGCCGTTGATCGAGTTTTCTTATAACAATAGCTTTCATGCTAGCATCGGAATGCCGCCTTATGAGGCCCTGTACGGAAGAAGGTGTCGATTTCCCTTATACTGGGATGAAGTAGGAGAGCGGAAGATGCTCGGACCCGAAGTGGTCCAAAGGACCAAAGACATAGTGGATCTTATCAGAGGACGGCTTGTAGCAGCCCAAGACAGACAGAAGAAATATGCAGACCTAGCCCGAAAGGACAAGGAATATGAAGTCGGGGACTTAGTACTGCTAAAGGTATCCCCTTGGAAGGGATTAATGAGGTTCGGAAAGAAAGGAAAACTAAGCCCAAGGTACATTGGACCTTTTGAGATATTAAGACGGATTGGAAAGTTAGCTTACGAGCTAGCCTTACCCCCTAACTTGCAACAAGTTCATAATATGTTCCATGTGTCAATGCTAAGGAAGTATCATCGGGATGCCAGACACATAGTGGAGTACGAGCAGGTGGATATGCAACCAGATCTGACTTATGTGGAGAAGCCAGTAAGGATTATAGATAAGAAGGAGCAGGTGCTTCGGAACAAAGTTATAAAGCTAGTCAGTGTACTATGGCAGAATCATAATGTGGAAGAATCAACTTGGGAACTAGAGAGTGCAATGCTAGAAAAGTACCCCCATTTGTTTTCTATTTGATTCCGGGACGGAATCCTTTTAAGGAGGGGAGACTGTAATAACCCCCAAAATTTTGAACTTTTTGTAACCATTATGAATAGTGTTTTAGCTGAATGAGAAAACTTTTCATGCCACACTATGTAGGGGTTCTGTTATGGATATTCTAAGATTTTAGTAGTACTCTATATGGTATATAAGTGTATGTAAAGATCGTTAGAATCCAATTCCGAATACTTTGATTTTTCACGAAAATCCACTAGATACGGAAAGAATTGAGTATAAGGTAACAGGATAAAAAGGATTTAAAATTCAAGGATTTTAATAGAGGATCATAAAAAGGAATATAATGTATTGAGAAAGGTTAAGGGAACCTAAGTAATAAGATCCCGGGTATGATCCCCCAAACGATAAACGAAAACGAAAGTTAAGCGAACCGTATAACAGATCAGCGGTCATTAGGCAAGCAATTAGGAAGTTAATCAAAGAGATTAGAGGGGATGATGTCATTCAACCAATGAGAAGAGGACAAAGAGGGAAGGATGACACCACATGATGACATAAGCATGACAAAGGGAGGAAGGAAATGTGGTTGAATTAGAACAACACAAAGTTTAAGGCTAAAAAGGTAATTAACCAAAACAAAAACAAAACTACTTCCACCAAGCCAAACAAATCATTTCATCAAAACAAAATAAAATTCCATTTCTCTTCACCAAGGGTTTGCTCTCGGCTTTTCCTAGTTTTCAAAGAGAAAATTTTCAAAATCCAAGATCCAAGCTTCCTAAATTGGTAAGATAATTCCCTAGTATTCCTTATGTATAGTTATGGCTATATTATGAGTTTAAGCATCCCATTCATTCTCTATCTTCTCCAATAAATCAATGAAGAAGACAATGAATAGTGATTTCAAGGTTTTTAACTTGATTTTTCTTGCTTTTCCTTTAAGATCCAAGCATTCCTAAGACTCCTCAAGGCTTCCTAGCTACTCACACCACTTCAAGTAAGGTATATCATCTCCAAACCCTAGCTTTACTATGTATATTAGGATGATTTTGGTTGTTATGGTATTAGAGTAGCTTAATGATTGTTGGTTTAGAGTTGGGTTGGAATGGTGGAGATTGGAATGTTGAAATCTTATGATTTGGTTAAAGAATGTAGTATAGTTTAAATTCAAGTTTTATGACTAAGTAAATTGATTATAATGAGTTGATTTGGGGCTGTTGTAAAGTAATATGGATGGATTTTTGATTGGGTTGTGATTGTGGATGGATTTGTGGTTGTTTTGAATTGGTTTAAATTTGGGAAATCGCGTAAACATAGCCGTCGTAATGTCCAAATTACTTTAGACTGCTTTTGTTCATAACATTAGGACCCGAGAACCCCATGCTAGGTTTTGACCATTGCCATTATTAGAAAGTACATGTTACGAGCTTCGTTTTGATATGTGGTTCGTTTGATTCCGATGTACGGTTTAGGAGAAACGACCGTTTTAAGTAACGGCGTTTCGCGAATGAAACATTTCCCCTCGCCTTACTTTGAAACATAGGTTAAAGACCAAAAAGGGTTAATTAGTGTATGAAACAATTATGTTAAGTGTGTTAGGCAGTTGGTAAGACACTCGCGAAGGAATCGCCTTAAAACTCGTAATGGTTAAATTATTAAAAATGGTGGAGCCGAGGGTACTCGAGTGACTTAAGAGAATCAGTAAGCGCAGAGCAAGCGTTAGAGTCTAAGTTGGTTAAAGTATAGATTTACAAGTGACTTTGGTTTAATTCCAACTTACTTGTTGTTTATAGGTTACCAGACTCGTCCCGAGCCATTTGTAACCCCCAGTCGCTCAGGCAAGTTTTCTACCCGCTATACTGTTGTTGTGATGTATACATATGTATATGCATGATCTAGTGATAAATGCATATTTGTTATTAGCAAATTCTTGCAATATATTGTAGCACGTGATATGGTACATATGCATGCCTGTTTCGTATTCTTGCCATATATATCTGTTGGTTCAGTTGATAATACATATGCTAGAGAATAGCGGTAATTTGCATATACCCTTAGTATAGGGACCCAAAGGTGAAAACATTTTCTAAAACCGGGAGTCGAGGATCCCGAGTAGATTTTGTATATATATATATTTTTATATATATATGGTTATAGTTTTCAAAACTATTAATCGAATAAGGTTTATTCGATAACTTTAACCATTTATTTTATTATATGAATATTATTTCGAATATTCATTCGAGGGCTTATGACTCCTTTATTTTATTATATGAATATTATTTCGAATATTCATTCGAGGGCTTATGACTCAGCTTATATTATTTAATGATTATTAATTGGATATTCATTTGAGGATGTATGACTCCTTTATTTTATTTAATGAATATTATTTATAATATTCATTCGAGGTATTATGACTCCGCCTATTATTTATTAATATTCTTTATTTTATTAAAGAATAATGTTCGATAATCAAACTTACTTTTGATATTCAAATAAAGATATTACTTTCGTATAAGTATATCTTTGATTATTTACTATTCAATTCAAGTATAAGTTTTCCAACTTCCACCTCAATCATTCTTTATGGGAATATTATTTAAATAATAATATTCAGATATTTTCTAAATATATTGGGACTGATTTATTTTATTAAATCAGCATTACTCCAAACACTCTTTAAAGTGTATTCGAGTCTTCAAAATGATTTTTAAAAGTTAGAGCGGATCCCAAAACTCATTTTTTTTATATTTAAGATCTTCCTTTTTAAAGGGGATTTAAATACTCGCTCAAAACCTGAGGGATCCGGCTCTATGGTGTATTTTATATTCGCAACAAGGTTGCAGTTTTGGTAAATGAATTGATTACTTAGCCAACGTTCGGGAAGTAAGTCCATCTATCGAGTCGGCATAAGCAACATGGGCTCAGTGGGCGTCCATGATAGTGTAAGTGGCTCAGTGGGAGTCCATCAAATGCATAAGTGGCTGAGTGGCAGTGCAGCATAAGGTCCTATTGCGACCAGGGTGATGACCAGTGGGGAATTCGTCCATCTACTAGTAGAAAAGGTTACTTATTGGTATCTTTGCCTGATCAGCAAGATATCGGGTTTATGCCACAATTCTTTTTCCCTTCCAAAAATTCATTGGATGTTACAAACTCTGTTCATACTTTACATGACAGAGGTTTTCAGGGACTGTATAAAGAAGATGTATATGTGGATATATATATCGGAACTTAATGAAGTATATCATAACTTCATTTCCTTCAATAATACTTCAAAGAATTAATTTATTCAAATCTGTCTTGTAGTCTCATCTATGTGATGAACTGTTGAAAGCTCATTATACTTTGAACAGTGGTAGTTCAAGTAGCTTTATAAATGATATAAGTATAGTGAAGTATTTGGTAACTTCATCCCCTGTTTTTACTTATATCCGGTAAGTAATTATCTTACACTTGATAAAGGATTCTAGTAAGTATCCGTTTAGATACTTGTATTATTGTTATCACTATATATTATCTTGCGAGCTGTAAGGCTGACTGTTGCTTTATTTCTTCATCACACAACAACAGTTAGGAAAGATGGCCAGACTCCAGCAGATCCAGCGCAAGCGCGTGGGAAGCGTCCCGCGTCTTCCCGTTGATGTTGTAGCTGCTATAGCTGCAGAGGTAGATCTATTGGCAGATCAGGCATTCTACTTTTGAGAATCAATTATGTATAATTATAACTTATGGCAGATAATGGAAATTAATTGTAAACTTATTAAATAATCATTTTGGATTGTAATAACTGTTAATTGTGGATTCAAAGACTGGTACTTATTTCAATTTCATCTCTGAGACTATAACGGGTTGTGGTGTGTGTTAGTGTGGGGTCACAGCATGAGGTTATTTATTATTAATTCAGTTAAGTGATATTGTGGAAAGAAAGACCGTGACGACCCGGATCCCTGACTCCGGATCTGGGGGTGTTACAGATACCACTTGTTTCCTAGTAATGTAATTGTTTAAGGGGGGTTGGATACAATTACTAAACAAATCGATGTTTATGAAAGTAAAGTAAGAACAAATCAATCAAATAACAGTTTATATTGATCTTTAATAAACTGTTACAAAACTATCTCAAGAACAATATTCTTAAGAGCTGTTAGGTTACACTAATACTCGAGTTGTGCTCTATCACTTATATTGTGATAACCTATTCTATATTTATATACTACACAACTACAAATCAGTCCACTATCAATTACAAGATATGTTACAATATAACTATAATACTTTACATATCTAAATCAACTACGATTCTCTAAATTAGCACCTTTTGATTTATCTCGCAGTCATGACTTATCATCCAAGTCATTCTTCAATGGATAGCTTTGATCAACGGATAAGTGTTTTAGCTTCAACGGATAATCATTCATATATTTCAACAGATGATTAACCAATTGTCAACGGATGATATCAAAGCTTTCAACGAATAATTATATTACAGAAGTTGATCATATCCTAATTGTGATATAAATCCTGATCTTTGACTTCGCCAATTCTCAACACTTGTATGCTTCACTTGTGACTTCTACCTCCTAAAAGATGTATTTGCGTTAGAATAATTCTTGTAATGCTTCTAACTAGCGACTAATAGTGGTAGTAGTACACCTTGGTCACCACTAAGTCCCTTAGAATCATTTTAGACTTGTATTATTATCTAAGTAGCGACCAGAGTATAAGACAATCACCTTTGATCTTATTATTGCTCCAGTTAATTCCCTAATGCTCCTACTAAATCAAGGCCAATTCTTGTACTGATATATTGAGATGTATTTCCAGGATATTGCTTCTGATAATCAATATACCGATCATACTAACTCAAACAACAGGGTACTGATCACTTTGACTTATTTCATGTAGAACGCCTTACATTGTACCTCCTTCAAGTCTTCTCTCTGAGTATTCGTATAAACCATATATCCAGCATATCCAGATGCGAATACTCACTAACAACATTCTAATGATGATACTCAGATTCTTTTCACAAAACAATGATGCATAGTGCAACTGGTTTGGTTCGCCGATGACTAACTTCGATTCAGGTCTTCGTATTACATCCTTGATTGCATTGTTAAGCTTGCAACAACTTTATCGCTTCGGACACTAACTGTCAATAAATGAATGTACTTTCACTGGAATCTTTTCTGGTACTCAGACATCGTCTTCATTCTACAATCTTGAATACTTCATTCACTGCTCTTCACTGACGCTTGAACATATAAATGTACTCCTTTCAATGAGTATAACTTCAAGACTGCAACTGTCTTCTTTAACCTCTGTATATATACCCTATCTTCAATTCTTCAGATTCTTATGCTTCATACACTGTCTATCTTCAATCAATGATGATACACTAAAATCTTCTGGTGGCACTTTTACACAGAATCTTCATCATTTCTGAAACCCTGAAAGACTTTAACCTTTATTTTTCACTGAGGCATGAGCATATTAATGAACTTCTTTCATTGACCTGTAAACAGACCTCAATCCTTCTTTATTGTATTTACTGTAATGCCCACAAATCCGGGGTCAAGGGATTTGGTCGTCACTATGAAATCTCAATCCAAATTAACCTATTTAATCAATAAACAAGTGCCAGCGGAAGATATTTAGCAAAAATGACCCCAAACTAATCCAAGATCTTTTAAGGTTATAGTTCTAGAAACAAGATATCCAAATTCCACAAATAAATTTTCACTTTCTTTTAAAACTCTTTTCAATAATTCTCAATCTTAAAACTAAACCCACTAGTATAACTTCGAAATGAAGTATACTAGGCCCAAATAAAATACACAACAATAAAATAATATAATATAAACAACTTTACACAATAAAACTTACACTAATTCGCAAACCATGGACCAACCACCTTTCAAAAGCTTCTTCTTTGCTTCCTCGAATTACACAGTTGAACAGCGCAAGCTAATCTTCAGTGGAGGTTAAACTTAAAAACAGGCAAGTATGAGCGGAAGAAATGCTCAGCAAGATCATTATAGCGAATATAGGGTCGTTTTGATATAAAACCGACATCTGCTTTAGAGCAGAATATTTAAAATCATAATTGCTGAATCATAAAATTTTAGTTGAGGAACCCAAGAATTGGTTCCTTAATTGTGTTCAAAACCATTTTGATACTTTTGAGCGAAATGCCTCAGCAATACTTTGAATCTTGATGAGAATAAAACTCGTAAAACAGTATTTACGGAAATATCGTAAACCACAATAACCTGAAACAATGATTATGGATTGAGTCATAAACTTTACTCAAAACCGAACTCTTGAAATTAATACTTATTTTGCTGTCATATCAAATTAGATATCAATACGAACTTTGATGCTCACAACATCCCATGCTAAAGTCAAAATCAATCATCTATACTAATATCACCTTTGATATTTAACAACAACATAAGTATCATTATAAATCAGAATCTGAATCAAAACTGCATTTTACCATTATTCCAAAACAGAAACAGTTGATAAATCATTTATTCTATGAATATCAAAAACGATATGATAATTTTGATTGAGATCATTCTCCGACGGACGTACTATCACATGCTGATCAGCCCGTGTGATAGCATTGAGTCATGATTCGTAGAAACATGATCCCAAAAACATGAGTACTCAAATAAAAAGGTAATATACCTGCCTGTGGAAAAAATTGTGTCATAATAATTCATATGACACTTAAAAATAGCCCTCCGCTGGACCGTCCGTCCGGTCACTTACACAATTATGATCCAATCTTAAAACCTTTTATTGAAATGGGGTCATAATAATCGACACCCGAAATAATTTTATTCGCCCATTCACTTGGGCGGGAAACTCGCAACCAAATCATTTTTCTCAAAATCCAAAACATTTATAAATCCGATAATTGGATAAGTAAAATCACTTAGCTATTCTGAACATAGAATAGCAGGTGAGTACTTGCATAAACAGAATCATTCAACTCAGCGATATGTAAAACATTTATCGATTCTAAACTGAGAATAGGGAAAGCAATACTTGCATGGTAAGATTCAAAATATATATATCACTTGAACAATAAGTGATGATAGGAATACTTGTATAATATGATTCGAAATAAACGTCACTTGAACGATAAGTGAAGTCAGGGATACTTGCCTTTGAGATTTAGTAGTTAGTCACACTCGTATAAACGCAATTATCTCAGTTTGGCATCTCAATGCATCACCGTTTTTACTTCGCTAAATCTCTGATCTACTGCTCATGTAGTGCTGCAACCCATTATTCCATACAATTCAACTCTAGCCTACATCCATTCCATCTGGTCCTGATCGTCTTGAAAGACTCGCATCTATAATTAAAAGATCACATTTTAATCATCTAAACGATAATAACTTGATAAACTGCGCGTCAAAACCCTATCGTCTACCCATACGATAGCCCACACATAAATATAACAGACAAACACAAGACTCTTGACTAATGTACACATGTATTTCACATAACATATAAACACATAATCATATAAGCCACGTATCACATAATTCATATCACATATGACTCGATTCATCAAAAGGTTCGACTCGATATGTTTAAAACGGAAATCGGGTCAAAATATATTTTATCGATCAAAAATTGACTTAGAATGATTCGTAAAATAAGCGACCTTTCGAAACAAAAGGATTTAGGTCTCGGAAGTATTTTTATTGAAAGCGAAATATTTTCCTGAGTCTAGAGGCGTTCGTTTCGTATTAAACGGACGAACGGTTGATTTAATATGAATTTTTGAACATTTTTCGGAATTAAAAATGGTCTCTGACTCATTTAATAATTAAATAATAGGGCTCGAACACCCGAAAATAATTTATAAAAATTATCAAGCCTAGAAAATAATATAAAATAATATTTTAAAGCTCAAAACTATTTTTGGAATTTTTAAATCAAAATAAATAATTAAATCTAACTAAAAAATCAATTAAAATTAATTAATAATTAATTAAATCAATTAATGAATTAATATTTAAACTAATTGACTAATTCAATAATTAATTATCAATTAAAATTAATTAACTAAATAATTTGGATTTAATTTCGAATTAAAAAATAATTTTTAGAATTAAAAATAATAAATTTTGGGAATTTAAAATAATTAAAAACATTTCTAGAAAATAATTATAAAGAGAAAATACATTATCTGAAAATTATAAAACCGAAATATGATTTTTGGGATTTTTGAAAAACTCAGGGACTGAAACAAAAATTCTGCAAAACAGGGGGGCTAAACGGCAATTTCGTTGTCTTCCCCGTTTTGCCGCCTTCCCGCCGGCCAGTCGCATTAACTGCGACTAGAGCTTTTCCGGCGACACAAAAACAATCCAGAACGCTGACAAATTAACAGGGGATATTCTTGAGACATCCAGGAACACATCTGCAGAATCAAATCGCCTGAATAACTGAAGAATCACCCAGAAACGTCGCCTGAAAATCCCGCTGCCGCGGGGTTCGATTTTCCGACGAAGCCCTTCCGGCTATCGTCTGTTAAGCAAATATATATCATTCGAATCGTCTTTCGACGATCTACCAGTTGCCACAATCAATTTTAACAAATAATCCCAAACAAAGAAATACCCAAAATCTATTAAAAATATTCAAACTCTATAAACCCTAATTTTTGAATTCGGGAATCAAACTAAAATTTTTATATGTTATTGAACTCGAAATTCATCATATAATATACCAAAATGACCAGGAAGAAATTATCTACATGATTATGCCATCAAATCACACAAATAACATCAAGAATGAAAATTCATATTTTAATCCATATTTAATTCGAATTAAAATAATTAAATTGGAAAAATACCTTGATTTCTGGTTAAAAACGGATGATTGATTCAGAAAGAAGATTTCGAGAGATTTGTTTTGATATGCTGCACGCCCGAATTGGAGTTCGATAACGCTTTCGTTTGCGCGTTTGATTTTCAGCAACGTATCGGTTTTTAGGGTTTTTCTTTGTATTTACTGTATTTTTACAGGTTGCAAATGAATAAACGAAATAAGTGAAATAAGAAATATACTATTTACATTTACGGAATATTGGTTCGTTCTGGATCGTTTTGGATCGATAAATTAGCTGCTTAACTGCTAAGTAACTATAAAACGATCCAAAAATAGATTACTTAGCGGCTAAGTAACTACAAAAATGATACAATTTAATATCAGATTTGGATAATTATCAAAACCAAGCTTTTCATAAAACACCCTATACGAAAATAATGTAAAAATATCCCGTCTCTCGATAATACGGGTTTTGTTGGTTTATGGAAATGGTTATCGTATCGAAAATCTTGCGTCGAGCCGCGCACGGGTCAAACCGTAATCCGGATCGAAAAAGTCAAAACATGGAAAATGTCCAGAATTACCAAATTAGATTAGGAAGGAGTTTTCGGAAGAGTTTCGGGTTGTAAAAAGGCAAAAACGGTTGAAGTCGGACGATTCCCGGCTTTATAAAACAGTTTTATAATTATTCAGAAAATAATTAATAAATACCTAAATTATTATAAAATCATATAACAGTCCAAAAATTACCAGAAAAATATCACAATTATCTAAATTTTATTCTGAGCACATAAAAATTAAAATACTCAGATAATATGACATATAAACACCCAAACATCAATTCCAATTATCAGCTCATTAATAAAAATTCACATAAACAATTCCAAATAATAATAATAATAATATTTAAAAATATGGGATATTACAATCTACCCCCCTTATAAGGATTCCGTCCTCGGAATCAGCAGAAGAAAGCACTAAGGGATCTTCTAGCCAACTTTCCATTTCCAAATAACCTCAATTTTCCATAATCTCGAATAAATCTTGTATTCCTTGTATAATAAAACTTTTACAGGAGCTTCACTGTGCACCATTGTTCCATTCACATTCTTTGACCAATTCTTCAATAGAATTACTTTTTACTGATTGCAAGAAAGAAGAATAGAGAGAAAGATAGAGAGAAAGAAAAGAAAGAGAGAGAGAGAGAGAGAGAGAGAGAGAAAGAAGTAAAGAAATAGATCGACTTCGTTATACGCCACTGATATTCTAATCGCATTGCAATCCACTGTCATCCTTGGTAATTCCATCACACCGCCTTACTTTGACTTGACCAGGATAACTCAACTTAACTTGATTGGCATACCTTCGAATGTTTGCGATGATAAAATCATGGAATTTTAAAAGAAAAGAGATAAAATCTGAATTTATGAAAAAGTATTGTTGAAGCAAGAGAATAACTGAGAGATCAATATGATCAAATGAACTTGGTATTGCGTGCCCAAATTAAGACACTACTAAAGGTTGTTAACCTTCATATATTCACAACACACACAAGTGATGGTGTCCCATCCAACTCATATCACACAGAAAGGTATACCTTGTGTCCCCTATAGTTAGGGTTGTTCATCTCAGTCAGAATAAAAGAGCATTAGAGGAATTCAAACCCAAATGAATAAAACTGAAAAGATTTCAAAGGTGATATTTTTGGAGGAAAATGAAATCCAGAAAACAATATTGTGGCACAAAATGATTAAACGGGTGTTAGGGAACATATCCTTTAACAGATACCTCTTTTGAGAGAGATCAAAAGAAATTATAAAAAGAGAAGGCATTGCCAAGGTCTTAATATTTATCTTCTATTTGAACTCTTTGGTTGACTCATCATCCGATTGTAGACACTTCTTCACGTTCCAAAGATATCGAAAATCTTCATCGTCATCGAATCGTAGTAGCCTCGAAAGATTCCACCATAGAAGTTTGCAGCTTCCCGGAGTCCCATCCAGCTCTGCACAACCATCTAAAACGAATGCGCCTATCTTAACTTACTCATTGGTACTATATCCGATAGTCCAGCAGGAACTCGATATGAGCGCAAAAGTCCTCATATAGCTATACACACTCCTACACACTCTCGTTTCTAGTTTGCTATAACCTCATCTCTGATACCAACCTTTAACGCCCCCAAATCCGGGGTCAAGGGATTTGGTTGTCACTATGAAATCTCAATCCAAATTAACCTATTTAATCAATAAACAAATGCCAGTGGAAGATATTTAGGAAAAATGACCCCAAACTAATCCAAGATCTTTTAAGGTTATAGTTCTAGAAACAAGATATCCAAATTTCATAAATAAATTTTCACTTTCTTTTTAAACTCTTTTCAATAATTCTCAATCTCAAAACTAAACCTACTAGTATAACTTCGAAATGAAGTATACTAGGCCCAAATAAAATACTCAACTATAATATAATATAATATAAACAACTTTACATAATAAAACTTACACTAATTCGCAAACCCTGGACCAACCACCTTTCAAAAGCTTCTTCTTTGCTTCCTCGAATTACATAGTTGAACCGCGCAAGCTAATCCTCACTGGAGGTTAAATTTAAAAATAGGCAAGTATGAGCGGAAGAAATGCTCAGCAAGATCATTATAGCGAATATAGGGTCGTTTTGATATAAAACCGACATCTGCATTAGAGCAGAACATTTAAAATCATAATTGCTGAATCATAAAATTTTAGTTGAGGAACCCAAGAATTGGTTCCTTAATTGTGTTCAAAACCATTTTGATACTTTTGAGCGAAATGCCTCAGCAATACTTTGAATCTTGATGAGAATAAAACTCGTAAAACAGTATTTACGGAAATATCGTAAACCACAATAACCTGAAACAATGATTATGGATTGAGTCATAAACTTTACTCAAAACCGAACTCTTGAAATTAATACTTATTTTGCTGTCATATCAAATTAGATATCAATACGAACTTTGATGCTCACACCATCCCATGCTGAAGTCAACATCAATCATCTATACTAATACCACCTTTGATATTTAAAAATAATGTAAGTATCAGCATAAATCAGAATCTGAATCAAAACTGCATTTTGAAGGGTTTTTAGCACATAAACGCAGCGAAAAAGTAAATTTAATCTTAAAAAAACCGAAACTCTCCGCAGGATCCATGCGAAAATAATATTTAATTCGTAGTTCAGTATGTTTATCTTAAGAAGCTTTACGTTAATGGAAAGATGGAGGTCTTTAATAGCGATCCAAGAACGATGAACGAAGATCCTTAGCAGCTGCTCCTCAAGTGTGAAGCACTCCACCGGTATCCACCAAGAAAACGATATAATGAAGGAGGAGGAGATTGAGAGAATTAGGGTTTTGTAAATCTTTTTGGTTGAGGCAAAAATATGGTTTATAATAATATATTTATAGGCAAAATTTTCAGCTGAAAATTTTCCCATAAAATATTATTATTATTAACCCTTTATTATTCTCACTAATAATTAAAACACCTTTTAATTATTAATCTTTTTTCTAAACTCTTTAGAAATAATTCTCTCACTTGATTTAATTTCCAAAAATTAAATTCTTAATTAATAATATTAAGAACCTTTTCTTAATTAATTTATAATCAATTAAATCTCATTTAATCAATTATTAAATTTGCCAATTAATTATTTATTTCATAAATAAATAATTATCATCCATTATTAATTAATTCCTCCACCATTAAATCATTCTCTTTTATGGTGTGACCCTGTAGGTTCAATATTATGCCGGTAGTAGAAATAAATAATAATAAAACTATTTTATCATTATTTATATAAATTCTCTAATTCATTAAATATGATTAATTAATTAATCATATTTATTCTACATCGTGAGGGATACTTCTCAGCATATCGTGACTATCCGGATAATACGAATTAACTGCTTAGAATACCAAGAACCTATTCAGTGAGTAGTTACCATACAATCAATTCCTTCTACCCTGCAATGTCACGATTAAATACAAGGCATGGAACTTGTGTCAAGCCTATCTTATTTAATCACTTGCTTTCCCATTCACTATGCTTAGTTCTATTTAATGTAAATTAGAAACTCCTTTCTAATTTCATTCACTCTGGCCAGAGATTCCTGAACTAACATAAGTGGATCAAAACTGCATTTTACCATTATTCCAAAACAGAAATAGTTGATAAATCATTTATTCTATGAATATCAAAAAGGATATGATAATTTAGATTGGGATTATTCTCCGACGGACGTACTATCATATGCTGATCAGCCCTTATGATAGCACTGAGTCATGATTCATAGAAACATGACCCCAAAAACACGAGTACTCAAATAAAAAGGCAATATACCTGCCTGTGGCAAAAATTGTGTCATAATATTTCATTTGACACTTAGAAATAGCCCTCCGCTGGACCGTCCGTCCCGATCACTTACGCAATTATTATCCAATCTTAAAACTTTTTATTGAAATGGGGTCATAATAATCGACACCCGGAATAATTTTATTCGCCCATTCACTTGGGTAGGAAACTCGCAACCAAATCATATTTCTCAAAATCCAAAACATTTATAAATCTGATAATTGGATAAGAAAAATCACTTAGCTATTCTGAACATAGAATAGCAGTTGAGTACTTGCATAAACAGAATCATTTAATTCAGCGATATGTAAAACATTTATCTATTCTAAACTGAGAATAGGGAAAGAAATACTTGCATGGTAAGATTCAAAATATATATCACTTGAACAATAAGTGATGATAGGAATACTTGCATAATATGATTCAAAATAAACGTCACTTGAAACATAAGTAAAGTCAGGGGTACTTGCCTTTGAGATTTAGTAGTTAGTCACACTCGTATAAACGCAATTATCTCAGTCTGGCATCTCAATGCATCACCGCTTTTACTTCGCTAAATCTCTAATCCGCTGCTCATGTAGTGCTGCAACCCATTATTCCATACAATTTAACTCTCGCCTACATCCATTCCATCGGGTCCTGATCATCTTGAAAGACTCATATCTATAATTAAAAGATCACACTTTAATCGTCTAAACGATAATAACTTAATGAACTGCGTGTCAAAAGCCTATCGTCTACCCATACGATAGCCCATACATAAATATAATAGACAAACACAGGACTCTTGACTCATGTACACATGTATTTCACATAACATATAAACTCATAATCTTATAAGCCACGTATCACACACTTCATATCACATATGACTCGATTCATCAAAGGTTCGCCTCGATACGTTTAAAACAGAAATCGGGTCAGAATATGATTTATCGATCAAAAATTGACTTAGAATGATTCGTAAAATAATTGACCTTTCGAAATAAAAGGATTTAGGTCTCAAAATTATTTTTATTGAAAGCGGAATATTTTTCTCAGTCTAGATGCATTCGTTTCGTATTAAACGGACGAACGGTTGATTTAATATGAATTTTTGAACATTTTTCGGAATTAAAAAGGTCTCGGACTCATTTAATAATTAAATAATAGGGCTCGAACAACCGAAAATAATTTTATAAAAATATCAAGCCGGGAAAATAATTTAAAATAATATTTTAAAGCTCGAAACTATTTTTCAGAATTTTTAAATCAAAATAAATAATTAAATCTAATTAAATAATCAATTAAAATTATTTAATAATTTATTAAATCAATTAATCAATTAATATTTAAATTAATTGACTAATTCAATAATTAATTATCAATTAAAATTAATTAACTAAATAATTTGGATTTAATTTAGAATTAAAAAATAATTTTTAGAATTAAAAATAATAAATTTTGGGAATTTAAAATAATTAAAAACATTTTCTGAAAATAATTATAAAGAAAAAATACATTATCTGAAAATTATAAAACCGAAATATGATTTTTGGGATTTTTGAAAAACTCAGGGACTGAAACAGAAATTCTGCAAAACAGGGGGGGGCTAAACGGTAATTTCGTTGTCTTCCCCGTTTTGCCGTCTTCCTGCCGGCCAGTCGTTATTAACGGCGACTGGAGCTTTTCCGGCGACACAAAAACAACCCAGAACGTTGACAAATTAACATTGGCTATTCTTGAGACATCCAGGAACACATCTATAGAATCAAATCGCCTGAATAACTGAAGAATCACCAAGAAAAGTCGCCTGAAAATCCCGCCGCCGCAGGGTTCAATTTTCCGACGAAGCCCTTCTGGCTATCGTCTGTTAACCAAATATATATCATTCGAATCGTCTTTCGACGATCTACCAGTTGCCACAATCAATTTTAACGAATAACTCCAAACAAATAAATACCCAAAATCAATTAAAAACATTCAAACTCTATAAACCCTAATTTTTGAATTCAGGAATCAAACTCAAATTTTTATATGTAATTGAACTCCAAATTCATCATATAATATACCAAAATGATCAGGAAGAAATTATCTACATGATTATGCCATCAAATCACACAAACAACATCAAGAACGAAAATTCATATTTTAATCCAATTTAATTCGAATTAAAATAATTAAATTGGAAAAATACCTTGATTTCTGGGTAAAAACGGATGATTGATTCAGAAAGAAGATTTCGAGAGCTTCATTTTGATATACTGCACGCCCGAATCGGAGTTCGATAACGCCTTCGTTTGCGCGTTTAATTCTCAGGAACGTATTGGTTTCTAGGGTTTTTCTCTATATTTACTGTATTTTTACTGGTTACAAATGAATAAACGAAATAAATGAAATAAAAAATATGCTATTTATATTTACGGAATATTGGTTCTTTCTGGATCGTTTTGGATCAATAAATTAGTTGCTTAGCTGCTAAGTAACTATAAAACGATCCAAAAATATATTACTTAGTCGCTAAGTAACTACAAAAACGATACAATTTAATATCAGATTTGGATAATTATCAAAACCGAGCTTTTCATAAAACACCCTATACAAAAATAATGTAAAAATATCCCGTCTCTCGAGAATACGGGTTTTGTTGATTTATCGAAATGGTTATCGTATCGAAAATCTTGCGCCGAGCCGCGCACGGGTCAAACCGTAATCCGGATCGAAAAATTCAAAAGACGGAAAATGTCCGGAATTACCAGATTAGGTCAGGAAGGAGTTTTTGGAAGAGTTTCAGGTTGTAAAAATGCAAAAACGGTTGAAGTCGGACGATTCCCGGCTTTATAAAACAGTTTTATAATTACTCAGAAAATAATTAATAAATACCTAAATTATTATAAAATCATATAACAGTCCAAAAATTACCAAAAAAATATCATAATTATCTAAATTTTATTCGGAGCACATAAAAATTAAAATACTCAGATAATATCACATATAAACACCCAAACATCATTTCCAATTATCAGCTAATTCACCAAAATTCACATAAAAATCACATAAACAATTCCAAATAATAATAATAATAATAATATTTGAAAATATGGGATATTACATTTACCATGTTTTCATTTTTTCCCGATTTCTTGTGTAGAAGTAGTATTATTTACCTGTCATATTCTAGTGTTGATCTAGTGTTTAGTTATCACGTAACTGTTCATAAAGCTATGCAGTCTCACCAACAGTGGAAGACCTATCCGAGGCTGAAGTCAACCCTCTGTACAAGTAAGTCAGAACGGCTGCACCCCAAAAACAATACTCGCGGATATCTCCCTCTCTGGCATCAAAAACTGCATATACCAAAGATACAAGATGTCCTGGTTTCGTCCTAGGAAAAGCACATATCCAAAGATAAACAATATGTAGACTCGTATACGTACTCTACATTACACCTCAATCTGAGCAGCATCCATACAGGTAGTATCGGGTATCGGCCCATATGGGGTCCTCAACTGATGGAAATATAAACCATTCTTGTAGAAGTACTGGCGATCCTTCACTGACATGCTCAGATCCTCCTAGTGCTCCACCCACTACTTTCGAGTGCTGAATCTTGGTGTGAGTGAGAGGACGACCGGTTACGGGCAAACCCAGAGTCATATAGACATCCTCCAAGGTGTTCATCTCTCCAAACGGCAATTGAAATTTGTTAGTCTCTGGCTTCCCCCTCTCAATCAAGGTCGTGATCAGTCTGATGTCGTTTTGCCGAACAACACAGGGGTTGCGAAACACCCAAAAGCCATAACCATACAAAAAATGATTTAAATTGTAATATCAGTTTTTAAAAGGATCAAATATCGTCATATATCAATCTGCTAAATACAGCGTTAACAAATCTTCATCATTAACGGTGTTAACAAGTCTTATAACTTATACAATTATATATGTACATTATAATCACATAACAACATTCTACAAATTAACAACTTAATGTTTACCGAAATTCATTTTCTAAATTAATTACTAAATTAACAAAATTTTGTAAAATTGTCATAAAAACACATAAATTAGAAAAAAATAAAAATTTGGATAAATGAAATCAAAAACTAATATTTTTGCCAAAATTCATTTTTAAATAATTAATTAGAATTTAAAATATTAATTTCTACCTAATTACTTCATACATTAATTTTGTAATGAAAATAAAAATTCCAAAAATCAATAACTAAACTAGAAAAACACATAAATTTGAAAATATAAGAAAAACACAAAATTCAAACATTAGCACAAACCATTAACAAAAATTCAAAATAATCAATTATGTGTATGTGTGTGCATATATGTGTATATGAATTGATAAAGAGGAGAAGCAAGTACAGATATTAAGACGAGGAGTCGCTAAAGAAGATTAAGAAGAGGAGTCGCAGAAGATTCGACCCAAAATCGCCACAAATTTCCCCAATTCGCCAAAATTTGATATGAAATCATCACCAATTACAAGAAATAGTGTTTAGAGAAGTAGGTTATGGGTTTTTGATAAATCCATTGATTTTTCTGTATAACGACTCGTATTTTTATATTATTAGAAGTGTAATTATTGAATAAATAAATAAATAAATACCGAACCGAATTTTCAGGACGTGAACCCTAATTGTTACGTGTATTATAATAATTCGTATAATTACGAGTCAGTTTTAATAACGTACGGGTAGAATGTTAGCAAGGATATGTCAAGCATATTTAGTCATCTATTTTAGGATGTTTCGGTTCTATAGGTCCCAATCGAAAGCTCGAGCATCCAAATCGGTTCAAAGCCAGCCAGTAATAGTTGTTAAAGCGTATTAAGGCAAGTACCCCTGACCATATCTTTTATGGTTCAGTAATATATGAATAACTGTTGATTTAAATTGCATAGTGGAACAGAACTTTTTAAGTTACGTATCCCATGTGTTTAAAAATGTTTTGTTAACTTATGTTTTGGGGAAAAGTAACTTCTAAAATAAAATTGGATAGGTTTTGGAAAGTGTGCTGTGATAGAATTTCTTTGAAAAGAGATAGGTATAAGTGGTATAAAATAGATTAGATAATTGGATGAGCTTGCGCAACTGGCTAGTAACGGCCAGTGAGGCGGCGTAAGAGGCTAAGTTGGTTGCGCACCCTGTTAGGTCACACACACTGTAGAAGGGGGTTGAATATAGTGTATAGCACAATCAAATCGAATTCAAATAACACAAGTAACAGAAAATAGACTTTATTCAATGCAATAAACTCTGTTACAATATGGAACTGTCCTCTCTCAGTGATGAACAAATATCACGAGAGCTGCTAGGGTTACAATGAATAATATTCTCGATAATGATAACACTTATAGTGTAAACCCTATGTCTGTGTTTATATATCACACAGTTACAAGATAATCGCTAATTGATATGGAATATAATTCTGCTTCCTAAAATATATCAATCAATTATCTTTTCTTCCAAGTATTACATTCTTCATAGAATTCCTTCTTCATGCATATCTCTTCTTACGTTTGTCTTGATCTTCTTTCCTTTCAATCAACCGCCTTCCTTATCTGAAAGTTTCCTTTAAGTCCTGATATTATCTCCTGATAAATATCTCCTGAACCTTAAGTACTGATAACTTAAGTTCTGACTTCAGTATAAGTGCTGATTTCAGTTAAGTACTGATTTGTCCTGTTTAAGTAAGATCTGAAAACTAAACATAAATCATATTAGACATGACATTATCAAATATATCTAACAATCTCCCCCAACTTGTAAATTAGCATAATATACAAGTTTAACAGATATTTGATGATGTCAAAAACATTAAGTACAAATGCATGAGAAATTGACTAGATAACTACAACTTACATTCCTTAAAGCTTTACCAACTTTAACTTCTGATAATAACTTCAGTCTGTATACATATCAGAATTTGAGCAGTTGTAGATCTTGACTTGGCTTCACTTTCTGATCTCTTTGATGTCAGGAGTTGTTCTGAGATAGTTCTTTAACAAACATCTCTCAGCATATCTAAGTTCATCAATCATCCTCTTTTTAGCATCTTTGAGTTCTGCAGTATCTTCACCAGTTTGGAAGATAGCATATCTGAGATCATTAATTTTTGCTTTTCTCAACTCCTGATCTAGTCTTATGACATAGGATTTGTCAGACTCTAGATTGAATTCAAGTCCCTTAATACCAAGATATGTTCTGATCTGTGCAGTATTAGGCTTCATATCAACAATATCACCCTTGTGATCTCTGTACTTTGGACAGTATGTGCTGTCAGACTTTACAGAATAAAGCCTTTTCTGTCTCTGAATTTGAGTCTTCAAATAGTTTGCAGCACTTTCTGTTATTCAGTCATTCACTTGAAGTAAGAATAAAACATGTTCTAGTTCTTCAAAATACTTCAGTGGTATAGCATTTTCCCTTATATGGTAAACCCTACCATCTGTCATGAAATATAACAAGATGTGTTCTTTCAAGAAGGTATGATAGACCATCTGTACAGATTCTAGTTGATTCAATCTTTCAAGAATTGCTCCAACACCTGGTTCACTTAAGGAAGTTGGATCATTGGTTATGTTCTGCACTCTTCTTTCATCAGCACTACCCAATCCAGATTTATCTCTTGCTTCCTTTCCAGTAACTACTCTTGCTTCAAAATCACTTGCTGCAGTCTTCAAAGGTTGAGTCTGTTTGGCTTTAGTGAATCCTGGTAGGAGTAACTTTGAGGATTTAACATGAGCAATGTCAGAGGTTTCCTTTGACTTATCTTCTGATATCAAGTCAACTTGAGCTATGTCAGAGGTTGCGTGCTTCATGGTTATATCAGAACTAACTATATCTTGACTCTGAACAACTTGAGCCATGTGAAAGGTTGTCTTAGAAATCTTCCTTGAAGTCAGAGTAAGATCAGTATCTTTAACAGAAATTTCTTCATCCATAGGAGGCACATAAACCTTTATAGGTTCACCAACTTTTTCTTTGCCCTTGGACCTTGGATCTATCTGCAATTGTGATTTGGCCTTGGTCGCCACAGGATTTGTCCTTTCTTTTATCACAATGTCTTTAGCCGTAGGAAGTTTCTTTTTACCAACAGAAGCTTCAGATTTGGAGTTGACTTTTTCTGACTTAAGTCTAGCTTCTTCTTCCATTAGACTTTCAAAATCCATTCCTGGATTTTCTTTCAGAAATAACTGTCTTGAAATTTCTTCATCAAGATCCAAAAGTTCATCAGAACTTATCCTTTTACCAGTAACAGAAATTATTCTTATCCCAGTATCAGAACTTGTTCTATGACTTGTAGTTCCAGCTCTTCTTGATGAGAGTCCTCTACCTTGACCATGACCTCCACCCATTCCAGAGTTTCCCGGGTCATTACCATCATCCTTTTTCTTCCGTGTCTTATCAGGTTTGCATTTAGACTTAATTACTTTCTCCCCCTTTTTGGCATCAGCAGGTAAAAGAAGAGAGACAAGCAATTCCATTGAGGATTGGATCTCATTGAGTTGAGATTGCTGAGAAGCTTGATTTTGCAAAATTTCATCAATCTGAGATTGTTGCTTCTCTTGGGTTTTCTCAATGTAGGCAACTCTGTCAAAGGTACGTTTGAAAAAGCTTTTCTTTTCAAGTTTCATAGTTGTTTCTTGCTTGAGTAAAGCTTCTTGAATTTTATGCACCTCGGCATGAGTTATTGAGTGTTGACCTTGAAGATAACTAGTACTCAAAGAAGTAACTCTCAGCTGTGTTTTGAAATCATCATTAACTAAAATCTCATCAGCTTCTGCCAAGTGATCAACAAGAATCTTTTCTGAAGGAATAAAACTGACTGAGTTCCATTCCTTAGTCCACTCCTGTCCTCTAGGAGTTTCACTCCAAGGTACTGGTGCATCTCCTCTAACAAACTTTTTAACTAGTTCAGATTTTGAAGGAGCCTGTAGAGGTGCATGTCCAGAAGGACCAGCTTCATTAGCATCTGCATTTGTAGCAGCATCATCAGCATTTGCAGCATCAGAACTTACAGAGTCAACATCCTCTGATAAAAGAACATTATGAGAGGCTATGAAGGCTTCAACATCATCCTCTAAGTGCTGATCTGCTTCCAAGTTCTGATCAATAGCCATATTCTGATGCTCACCTATAGTCTGATCTTCAATGTCTAGATGTAGAGAAGGTGTTGTAGACAATTCTGGAGTTTCATTAGCATCAGGAATTGGTGTTGTTGATGGATTGATTGGAGCTGGTGGAGCTTTTAAGTAGAGAACCTCAGGCACAATTAGGTTATGAATATCAATCTCAGCACTTGTGCCTGGGTCTGCAGTAGATACTGGTTCATTTACAGGAGTCACAGGTGGTGTAGATACTTTATCTTGAGTAGTTTCCTGAGTTGGTGACAATGGAGGTGTAGATGCAGTAGCTTCAGCAAATTCTGGCTCTTTTGAGATCAGAGATTCCTGATCTCCTTCCTTAGCTGCTGCTTCCTCATCCTCTGAAACTGACCCAGCCCTGTACCTTTGTGCTCTCTGTTTCTTGTATCTCTTTGAAGGTGGAGATTCCTTGGGAGTTTCATCAGAATACATCCTTCTAAGCCTTTTGAGAAGCTTAGAACCCCCAATATCCTTCTGAGAAGAGACCTTCTCAGCTTCTTTGACAACAGGTTCTGACACAGGAACCTGTTCCTCACTGTCTGACTCATCTCTCAGAATAATCCTCCTTCTCTTATGTTGTGTCTGAGGTACAGTTTTTGTCCTCTTAGGCTTTGAAGATGAAGGCCTCACAGTATGTGCTGATGATGAAGGTTGAGATATCTGTGACGGTTTGAGATATGTTCTGATAGAGGGTTGAGTAGGTTGAGGTGTATATGTTGTATGTTCTGATGGTTGTTGTGGTGTCTGGGTTGTGCTGGTGGGTTGAACATCAGGGTAAACAGATTTGTAGGTTTGAGTATCAGCATTTACCAAGATCTGTTTTACAGACTGAGGTATCTGTAAAGGTCTAACCACCTTTTTCTTAAGGTCAGCATTTACCAAGTCATTAAAAGCCCGTTTTGCAAGCTTAAAAGGTGGAATTAAGTCAGTGGTAGGTTGGGGTTCATCAGCAGAACAGAAGTTATATATAAGCTGATAGAATTTAGCAAAGTACACTATATTCCTATCTTCTGTCATCCTATCGCCTATAAAACCTAGCACAGCACTTGCAAAATCAAAATGAGTTTGGTGAATAATAGCATACCTGATGTGTTGACTCATAATTGGAATGGCATCAAAGTTGGAACACTTATTGGCGAATGCCTTAGTGATGCAGTCGAAGAAAAAGCTCCATTCCTTCCTGATATGTGCCCTTTTTCAACTGTCCAAGCTTGGCCAAACTCTTCTCATACCCCAGATTGGCCATGAGCTGCTGTAGAATAGGTTCCTCCGCTGTTGAAAAAGTGTAGCCTTCTGGTAAGTGGAAAGATTTACGAACTGCTCCAGGAGTTACCACATGATCAACATCATTCACTTCAAAAATAATGCTGGGAGTACCAGTAGCACCACCATTATCAAAATGCCCAGTCCGCGAGAACGTCAGAACTTGTTGGCTTAAAATGACTTGAGGTTGGGTTAACGCATACCCAATCTCATTGTGTGCTAGAAGATCTTCCATAAAGTGCAAATCAGATGGAGCTTCAGCATGGTTCAAGATTACAGCATAGTTGTTGGGTACAAACTTGGCTCCATCTATAATCAAATCCTTAGGTGCCATGAGAAAAATTGAGAAATTAGATTGCCTGTAAGGTGTTTGATAAAATATCTGTATGAAAAAGCGTCAGGATATGAGAGCGAATAAAAGTAAAGAGAGAGAGAGAGAGATAAAATGTGAAAGTAAATAAAAGATTTTATAATATTTTCTCTCTTTTACTTATACACGGTAGAAAAAGTAACCGTTGGGACACCTGTCAGACATGCAACAGTAAAATATAATTAATGGGCACGAGAATTCAGTAATCATTACTTATCACATGTAGCTTTTCAAGGAAAAACTGTTCCACTTACCAAGTAATCCCATTAATTAAGGTAGTTCAGTTTTATTTTAAAATTTAAAACGGTTCCCACTTAATAAATTATTTTCACTGCGAGACCAATATTCTGTAAAAATATGACCAATGAGAGAATGACCATAAAGAAACCATGTAATCAAATATTGCCATGTCAGAATCAGAACTTGATTTGTATCAGAGCTAAAACGGTCATCAGAATATGGGTAAATCAGGATTTAAAAATGCATCAGAATATCAAACCACTCAGAGACAAAATCTTGCATAAATATAAAATTTCATTAATATATTGAGTAAATACATTTCATGAAATTTAAATGATATCACAAAATTACAAGATTGTCCTAAGCTACAAATCCTAACATCAACAGCTTTTGTCCTAAGCTAAGAAGCCAGACAAAGCTGACGGTGAAGAGAAACATGTAGGAGAAATTATTTCTTCTTCCTACTCTCAATGAAAAGAATAGCAAGATGAATAATACGCTCCTGCTGGCGGAGAGCTTCCAACCGTTCCTCTTCCAGTCGCTCAAGATGGCGATGGTAGTCCATGTAAAAGAATAAGAGGTCTGTAAGGACCTCTTGGGGAACCGAGTCCCAAATCTCATCAGTGATATGCCATTCCTGCTGCCATTATGTACACCTCATGGTGAGAGTGAAGGTATCATAGTTCAGAGCTAAGTCGTAATGAACCATGGTTGTGATGAGAGAAAAAAATGAGTTTGAGGGTTTGAGAGAAAATGAGAGATGAGATTGCTGGGTATGAGGTATTGGTTTATATAACCAATAGAATGTCAAAAGATGCAAGAAAAATTGAATGGTTACAGGTAGAAATAAGTCTACCTCGTCTCCCTAGACTGATGAGAATAAAAATACATTGGAAGTGTAAAACAGAATTTAATGCGCACATGAAACAAGTAAAAATTACTGTGCATGGACGTGTACTACTAACCCTAATTGTATTGACTGTTAATATCTCACCTAAACATATTCTGATTTTAAATAAGACTGTTTTAGATTTTAACCACAAATAAGTCAAGTAAAGAATCAGAATTTAATATCAGAACTTAGACTTATATCAGAACTTAACAGTCATCAGAACATGATTTCTTAACTCGAAAAATGAATGCCTATTTCTGCAATTCTTCACACAAATTTTGATTTCATGTCTTCAGAACTTAATCATCAGAACTTCCATCATAACCTGTCCTCAGAATTTATGCAATCTGACACATAAACTGTTCATCTAAAACATCATTTATCACCACAGTAATTTTTATCATTCATATGGAGTGTATGTGTGTGCAGTAAGCTAAATATCATATAAGGATTAAAGTCTGATTCACTTCAGTACATCTTAGAAATAAGGCAGAACTAAGAACTCTGCTTAAAATCTGTCATAATTCTGTAGTCTACTTTGATATGAGTTCATGCATGAGTCCACCTCAACTATTTTGTGCTCATTTTATGCGTCTTTTGAAATTCCATTTTACAGTGGCTTCTCAGTGTAAGTGAGTCACGACTGCTTATCAGAATTTATGCTATTATCAGAGTATTTCTCCAGTAATCATAGAGTGTGAAAAGTCACCAAGAAAAATATTTATTTTTGCTTTTCTGATGCATATTACTTAATACCAGCAATACACTTGGGTCTTCCCTTCCACAGTTTTTACTCTAGATCTCAAAGGAGTACCTGATATTTATTCTTTTTCTTTTCCTTTTCTTTTGATAAGTGAGGCTTATCAGCACTTAGTACATTCACCAGATTTACTAACATCAGAGCTTAACAGATGAGAAGCATTATTCTAGTTGTTGACTTAGTAATAAGATAGACAAAGTAAACTTAACTAAGCTCAATATCAGAATTTGCCTGTGTCAATAGATTTCCACATAAATAATTACTTCTAACATGGGATTTATTAGTATATTAAAGACTACTAGGTCAACATCTAGCATATTTATCCTCATTGGATTGAATAATCACAGAAACATTCATATCACTATCAGAGTTTAGAAATTCACATCAGACAACAATCAGTACTTAAGCAATTTTCAATTAAGCACAGAATACACAAAGATAGTAATATCTGTAAATACTGATAATAAAGTCTAATGCATCAGAACAAAAGCTAAGCAGATTTAGAGAAAGAACCTGAAACCATTCCAAGTTCATTTACCAATCTTGTAAAAGTAGCTTCACACAGTGGTTTGGTGAAGATATCTGCTAGTTGTTGATCTGTTGGAACAAAGTCCAATTCCACTGTACCTTCATCCGCATGTTCCCTTATGAAGTGGTACCTTATGCTGATATGCTTTGTAATTGAGTGTTGAACTGGATTACCTGTCATAGCAATAGCACTTTGATTATCACAGTAAATAGGGATTTTAAAATATGTTAACAAATAATCCAGTAACTGATTCTTCATCCAAAGAATCTGTGCACAAAAGCTTCCTGCAACAATGTACTCTGCTTCTGCAGTTGATGTGGAAATTGACTTTTGTTTCTTGCTAAACCAAGAAACCAATCTGCCTCCAAGAAATTGGCAGCTTCCACTTGTGCTTTTCCTGTCAATTTTGCAACCTGCAAAATCTGCATCTGAGTAACCTATTAGTTTAAAGTCTGATTCTCTAGGATACCATAATCCCAGATCAGTTGTTCCCTTAAGATACTTGAAAATTCTTTTCACAGCTGTTAAGTGAGGTTCTCTTGGATCTGCTTGAAATCTTCCACAAAGACAGGTAGCATATATGATATCAGGTCTACTAGCAGTTAGATAGAGTAGAGAGTGAATCATACCTCTGTAATCAGTAATATCTACTGATTTACCAGTATCCTTATCCAATTTTGTTGCAGTGGCCATGGTAGTGGATGCACTTGAACAATCTTGCATTCCAAATTTCTTCAACAAATTTCTGGTGTACATGGTTTGACAAATAAAAGTGTCTTCTTCATTCTGCTTGACTTGAAGGCCCAGAAAATAGCTAAGTTCTCCCATCATACTCATTTGATATCTTGACTGCATCAGTTTGGCAAACTTCTTGCAAAGTCTGTCATTTGTAGAACCAAAGATGATATCATCAACATATATCTGAACCAAAAGTAAGTCCTTTCCATGGTTGAGGTAGAATAGTGTTTTGTCTATAGTTCCTCTGTTAAATCCACTTTCCAGAAGAAATTGAGCTAAAGTCTCATACCATGCTCTTGGAGCTTGCTTAAGGCCATAAAGTGCTTTATCAAGTCTGTCGACATGATTTGGATATTTGGGATCTACAAAGCCTGGAGGTTGTTCAACATATACTTCCTCTTCCAATTCTCCATTGAGAAAAGCACTTTTCACATCCATTTGAAAGACAGTAAACTTTTTGTGTGCAACATAAGCCAAAAATATCCTTATGGCTTCCAATCTAGCAACTAGTACAAATGTTTCATCATAATCAATTCCCTCATGTTGAGAATATCCTTTTACAACAAACCTTGCTTTATTCCTTGTAATTATGCCATCACTATCAGTTTTATTTCTGAACACCCACTTTGTACCAACAACAGATCTGTTCTTTGGTCTTGGCACTAGGGTCCATACTTTGTTTCTTTCAAATTCATTTAACTCTTCCTGCATTGCTTGCACCCAATCAGCATCTTGAAGAATTTCTTCCACTTTCTTTGGTTCAGTTTGAGAAAGAAAAGAATTATAAAGACATTCACTTGAAGTAGCTGTTCTAGTTCTAATACCTGCATCAGGATTTCCTATAAGAAACTGCGGAACGTTTCCTATCCGCTCACAAATTGGGAGCTTGGTCCTGTTCATCTTTTCTATCTGTTGTTGTGTGATGAAAGAAGAAAACAAGGGTGAACAACAAGCCCACCAAAATAATTTGTATAATGATTAACTATACATGAGCATTCTCATAGTACTCATGAAAGTCTTGGTCAAGAAGAAATGAACCAAGCTTATATCTTAACGCGACCAAGTCACAAAATATTCAGTATATATGTATATATATACTTTTCAAAATCTTGGAAGTCCTCTTCCATGCATAATATACACAGAGTTCCAGTTTATAACTATATAAAACTATCGTTGCAAGGTGACTTCATATATCTAACCTTGTCTCAACATTTTTGTGAAAATCTTTGTCATGCATAAGATAATCATTAACCAGATATAAGTTGAAAAGATGAAGTTACAAGATACTCCAATATACTTATATCTTTTCCGGATACTACTTGAACTACCACCGTTCAAGGTATCATCAGTTTCAAAAGTTCATCACATAGATGAGACTACAAGAAAAGACTTGAATAAATTCAATCTTTGAAATATCATTATAAATAATGAAGTTACGAGATACTTCATTAAGTCCTCATATATATATACACCTATATATATACATTTCATACACTCCTTGAAAACCTCTGTTATGAAAAGTATGAACAGAGTTTGTAACATCCAATAAATTTTGGAAAGGAAAAGAATTTTGGCATAAACCCGATATCTTGCTGATCAGGCAAAGATACCAATAAGTAACCTTTTCTACTAGTAGATGGATGAATCCCCCACTGGTCATCACCCTGGCCACATAAGGACCTTGTGCTGGACCGCCACCCAGCCTCTTACGCGTTGATGGACTGCCACCCAGCCACTTACACTTTGATAGACCGTACCCCGGCCTGTCGCTTATGCCGACTCAATTAGATGGACTTACTTCCCGAACGTTGGGCAAGTAATCAAATTGTTTTCTCAAAACAGCAACCACGTTGCGAATGTAAAATACACCACAGAGCCGGATCCCCCAGGTTTTGAGCGAGTATTTAAATCCCCTTCAAAAGGAAGATCTTAAATATAAAAGAATGAGTTTTGGGATCCGCCCTAACTTTTAGAAATCATTTTGAAGACTCGAAAACATTTTTAAGAATGTTTGGAGTACTGCTGATTTATTAAAATAAATCAGTCCCAATATATCAGAAAATATCTGAATATTATTTAAATAATATTCTCATAAAGAATAATCTTTACAAAAATAATTGAAGTAGAAGTTTTAAAACTCATACTTGAAATGAATATTAAATAACCAAAGATATACTTATACGAAAGTACGATCTGTATTTGAATAATCGAAAATAAGTTTGATTATCGAAACATTATTCTTTAATAAAATAAAGAATATTCTTTAATAAAATAAGGAGTCATAAGTTCTTGAATGAATATTCAAAATAATATTTATTAAATAAATTAAGCGGAGTCATAAGTCCTCGAATGAATATTCAAAATAATATTCAATAAATAAAATAAAGTTATCGAATAAATCTTATTCGATTAATAGTTTTGAAAACTATATATATATATATATATATATATATATATATATATAATATACTCGGGAACATCGCCTCCCGGTTTAGAAAATGTTCACCTTTGGGTCCCCTATACTAAGGGTATACGCAACTACTGCTTATCTCTAGCATAGGTATTATGCAACTAATAAGCATTTGAACCAACAGATATATAAATCAAGAATACGAAATAGACATGCATATATACCATATCACATGATCCAATATATCGCAAGAATTTGCTAATAACAAATATGCATTTATCACAAGATCATGCATATACACATATACATCACAACAACAGTTATACGGGTAGAAAACTTGCCTGAGCGACTGGGGGTTACAAATGGCTTGGGACGAGTCTGGTAACCTATAAACAACATATAAGTTGGAATTAAACCAAAGTCGCTTATGAATCTATACTTTAACCAATTAGACCCAAACGTTCGCTTTTGCGCTTAACGATTCACTTAAGTCGCTCGAGTACCCTCGGCTCCACCATTTTTAATAAATTAACCATTAAGGGTTTTAAGGCGATTCTTTCACGAGTGCCTTACCAACTGCCTAATACACTTTACATAAATGTTTCATACTCCAATTAGTCCTTTAAGGTCTTTAACCTATGTTTCAAAGTAAGGTGAGGGGTAATGGTTCGTTCGCGAAACGCCGTTACTTAAAACGGTTGTTTCTCCTAAACGTACATCGGAATCAAACGAACCACATATCAAAACGAAGCTCGTAACATGAACTATCTAATCATGGCAATGGTCAAAACCTAGCAGTGAGTTCACAGGTCCTAATGTTAAGAGCAAAAACAGTCTAAAGTAAATCGGACATTACGACGGCTATGTTTACGCGATTACCAAATTTTAAACTACTCCAATCAACCACAATCAACCACAAATCAACCCATAACCACCAATACCACCAAACTTCATCCAAACCTTACTAACTCAGTCCATAACCTCATGATTTTCCAACTTATTCAATCTCAAACAAGAGCTACTAATTATACTTAAGGTTCATCAACCAACAACCAAGATTTATAACCCAAAATCATTATAATTCCATCCAAACTCTAAATATACAAGAATCATGCTCTCATGAACTATAAAAAACAAAACCAAACCTAATACTCAAAGTAAAGTTTGGGTTTGGAGGGGTTATACCTTCCTTGGAGAGTGGAGAATCACTTAGGAAGCCTTAAATAACCACTAACTATCTTTACTAAGCTTGGATCTTGAAGAAAACATAAGAAAACACAAAGTTAGTTTCTTGAAAACACTATTCACCAAGAACTTAGATGAATTGATTAGCTATGTTAAACATGGAATCTTGAGCTTAAACTTATGGCTCATCTTAGTTATGAATTATGGAAGCTAAAGAAACAAACCTCTTGAATTATGAAGGTGTGTAGCTTGATTTTTGAAATTTTCTCCTTTGCTTTTCATGGAAAAGCCGAGAGCAAAGAGTGGGGGAAGAAGAAAATGTTTTTGTTTTGGTTGCTTTTGATTTTTGTGTTTGTTTTGCTTGTTAATTAGGTTGTTACCATGGTAAATATTATGTGGCTCACAATCATCCAACAACACACTTGCTTGGTCATGCTTATGTCACCATATGATGTCACCCTCCCTCCTTTGTCCTATTCTCATTGGTTTGATGACATCATCCCCACTAATCTCTTTGATTAGCTTTTAATTATTTGGCTAATGACCGCTGATCTGTTATACGGTTCGCTTAACTTTCATTTTCGTTTATCGTTTGAGGGATCATACCCGGGATCTTATTACTTGGGTTCCCTTAACCTTTCTCAATACATTATAATCCTTTTATGATCCTCTCTCATAATCCTTGAATTTAAATCCTTTTAATCATGTTACCTTATACTCAATTCTTTCGGTATCTGGTGGATTTTCGGGAAAAATCAAAGTGTTCGGAATTGGATTCTGACGATCTTTACATACACTTATATACCATTTAGAGTACTAATAAAATCTCAGAATATCAATAACAGAACCCCTACATAGTGTGGCATGAAAAGTTTTCTTATTCAGCATAATCTGCAAAATCACTATTCATAAGGTTTTCAAAAATTTCCAAAAATTGGGGTTATTACAGTCTCCCCTCCTTAAAAGGATTCCGTCCCGGAATCAGATAGAAAATGAATAGGGATACTCTCTTAGCATTGCACTTTCTAACTCTTGAGTAAATTTTCCCACATTGTGGTCCTACCACTAAACTCTGCCTAGTTTGATAACCCTTCTCCTAAGCACTTGCTCCTTTTCACTCTATAACCCTTCCTGGTTGCTCCATATAGGTTACGTCTGGTTGCATGTCTAGGCGCTCATATGCCCCTATTTATCTGGCATCCGAATTACACTTCCTTAATATTGATACGTGAAACATGTTTTGACTTGCTACATGTTCGGGGGTAGGGCTAGCTCATATGCTATCCTTCCCAATACGTCTTAATATATCCAAGGGTCCAACAATTCGTGGACTTAAACTTTCCTTTCTTTCCAACCCTCATCAATTCCTTTTTAAGGGAATACTTTTAACAATACAAGGTTCCCTCCTTCATACTCTTTGTCCTTTCATTTGTCAAATCAGCATACTTCTTATGTCCATCTTGAGCTACTCCCAGCCGTCCTCTGATTAGATCTATTATATCCTTGGTCCTTTGGACTACTGCGGGTCCGAGCATCTTGTGTTCTACAACTTCATCCTAACATAAGAGAGATCGACATTGTCTTCCCTCAAGGATCTCATAAGGCGACATCTCGATAATGACATATGATCTATTGTCGTAAGAGAACTCAATCCGTTTTAAGTGATCATTCCAATTTCTTTCAAGTCTATTGCACAGACTCTCATTATAGCTTTTAGCATTAGAGCTTTTGCTTCTCAATACCCATTCTTTTCCAGTTCGTAATCGCTACTACCTTCCGTTCCTAATATTATACTGGTTATACTTTTGCTCGTTAGCGTTCTATAACCTTTTAATAACCACGTCAACCTTAGTATCACGAATGTGTTTCCATTCTGAATACCACCATAACTTTACTACTCCTTTTTCAGCTGTTTCTATTTCCCAAAGTTTGATCAATCATATAGAAGTAAAGGAATTTGTTGAGAGATCACTATGATCATGAAAACTTGTTATATCGCATAGTTAGTACAGAAGGTGGCCATCCTTTAGTACTTGACAAGCAATTAAACAATAGATGGTATCCTACTAGGCTTCTATCACACAGATAGATAGTCATTCGACAATACCTCCCCTTCTGGAAGGGTTGTTCTTCTCAGCTTACATGAAATGAAAAGAAGAGAAAAGAACGAACTGAAGAGAATTGTATATTCGTAAAAAAAAAATTATTGCCATAAAATATCTGGCTTGGAATCTACCTCTGAACTATAGAGGTTTGTCATAGGAGAACAAAACATATATGTATTTATATCAACATCAAGTATTATATCATCGTATTTTACATGCCTAAATATTTTTGCTATTCCGTCCATCATTCTATGGACCCATGCTCTTCCTCGAGCTTATACACAATCACCTTTGAAACTCCCTCGATATCGAAAATCGAATCTGGGATCTCATTCTAGACATCATCGTTACTAGAATTCTATGCTTGCACCGCAACCTTCCTCATATAGTAATACGACTCTCTTTTTATAAGAGGGAATAAATATTCAATAGGTAGATACTCTACTTAATTAGTCTATCAATGATAACTTATACACTACCACGACCCGATTAGTGGTACTCAATCTCAACATCCATTCCAATACAACTCTCACGGTTGTAATCAGCTCATTACTCGCAGAATCATTGCTGCATTACTATGGTCCACCACTGACCTACTGTCGTCATTCACATTCCATGAAATCTTAATATCTAATTATACGGAGTCCATACATGTCGTATAAAATACTTCTAAGGAGTTAACATAATCACCAATAATAATTCATGAAGAACACTCCAAACTCTGACGTACTTTCATGACATGAAGTAGATAAAATTACAGAAGAGTTTCAGTCAAAGCAACGATAGCAGGTTAATACCATCTTAATCGTATGCCTTAAATAGAAGACTTAACTCAAGGGTTCATCTAGTCCTTTTTGAAACATGGTCCTGGCTTATCTCAAGATAGTATCTTCTGAGATAGATAGCCCGCTCATGGCGATTATATGAATTAAACCTTTACCAAACTACTATTACAGTTGGGTATTGCACAGTCATCAGAAGGAATGTCAATCTTTCAAATCATAATACAATCTTCACGGCTTTAACCATTATCATTGTATTCTTCTGGCACGAGCGCCGATAATTATCCTCTTACCTTTAAAGTGTCGGCCACCTCTTTGGCCTTTCCTGATAGTAAAATTTCCTTACGGTCAATGTCATTTTAACCACGTCCAAATAAATTTTCTACCTCATTTCAATCACAGCTTATGTTAAGATGTTTTCCTTAAAATCTGATGAGTAAAAAAAAAATATCACCATTTTTCCATAAGTTATTGCCTCAGTCTTTAGAGGTTAATCACTGTCACGACTGACTCTCAGTCATACTTAGAACATCTTTTATCTTAAGTCCTAATTGCCCTGAACAATTTCGACCATTACTGGTTCGATCCATACTTTCTCGTGGTTTAACACGTGTCCCACTTGGCATCATTATAATTACGTCATATTTCCTTTATCAACATTTCTATTCTTGAGAATTTTGAATATTACCTTTCTCCTTGTAAAACCTCTAAGGTTATCCTTGAATCGTTCTTCATGTATTCCCTAGATACAGGGCATATCAAGATACTATTTATTAATGCCAGAATCATTGTCTATATACTTCTGAAAAAATTTCTCCACTGATTCTTAAAGGTTGTTATTACCTTAATCCTTTCCAATTCATACTGTCAAAACTCATACTATCCCTATTAAGGGTGAAATGCCAACCTTTATGCATTCCCCTAGGATTCATTTTAAGTTACCGATGTTCTATCCTTAATTCCACCTTTAAAAAGGTACATGCATCCTTCCATGGATAATCAAGTCATATATCCCTGATAAGGGTGTCTTATTTAATCATTCCCACCTCGATAGTATATGCTGAATTTCACAATAACATCTGTATTCAAAATGAGGTCAATCAATATGGCCTCCAAAAGATAACAACGGTTATCCACTTTTATTGCCTAAATTGGGTAACGATAACAAGGATGTTCTGGAAGATATTGGTCGTGTTCAACGTGAACTTCTTCTTAATAATTCCTTATTTACTTTTGTTGTTTATCTCAACAGTCATCTCAATGTTGGGATATCTTTCATACCTGGCGCCTCCCTTTTTGGGTATCAAGCCACCGGTCTTACACTTCATATTCTTGAAGGTCACTTCCTTCATCCAATTTTCCTAATTTCTTACTTTCTTGACTCCTCAGTCCATCCGTGTTTACTTATTAATTAATCGATCTATCTCAAAGTTTCATCGAATACTGTCAACTTCAAGGGAATTAACTATACGTATCGCTTACGCCTTCAAACCTTGAATTTATCTCATGATCAGTCACCATCGCACTGATGATGACACACTTCTCTATATTTATTGCAAGGGTTTCTTAGGGTTTCCCATACCTAACTCCCTTATCACTTCTCAAATTTATTTCCTTTATATCCCTTTATATTTCTACCCTTTTCAGTCTTTTATTTTCGTTTCCATTACAACCATTACATGAACCAACACAACATAAGCATTGATTTCAAACATCCCGTCATTCTAGATTCGTGTCCTCAGAATGAATCTTGACAACTTTTACAACTTAAATTCATAATTCATCATACTTTTTCGCTTTTGTTCTGGCTCTAAAGTTTTTTTTTTCTTTTATACTACCTTCATAACCTCGGGAGTTACTTTCCCGAAAACAATTGACTAAACGTTAATCAGTTTATTCTAACCTCTGGCTCCATGCCTTTCTTGGTCTTTCACCAGCGGGTGGCCTCTCTCTTAGGAGGGTAAGTGACAAAATAGTCTTTTGTGATTCGTTAATCATTTAGAATTTCAAATGATTCCTATATTTCCTTTAGCCAGGCTCTTGCCTCGACTGGGTCAACCTGTTCCTTGGAACTCTGAGAGCTTAGCGATTTAAAGGTCACGAAAGAATTTCCTACCGCATTGTTTCCTCAAGGTGGTGGTTGGGGATAATAGTCTAAGTTCTTTTTAGACAGGTCCATGAATTGTCGTATAAGAGTACCGTCTCGGGTCTCCTTTCCTTACTCGACTTTCTGTTTCCTTAGTATGAAATGTTTCATCTTTCTCCCATACTTGGGGTTATCTTATACGTTAAAATCCTCATTTTCCACTTCATTATGTTATGGGTTCCTTCTATCTTGATGGTGTCCTCCCTGACTATCACATTCAGGGTTTGCCCTAAATCTTATTCCTTGAACTATTACTTTCATCTAGGATCTCATCTTTAAGCTCTTGAACATTTGGAACCCAAATTCTATAGGAATACCTCATTATTCCCTTATCATCTTTCTCGGTATTAATCTCATATCTATTTGTTGGCTCTCTGCCTTCATTCATCACTTTTTCTGGCACAATATGTTCTTTTCCAATAATTCGGTCTGTATTACAATCTCAAACAGCTTTTCGGTACCGGCTCCGGTTACCTTCACTTCTATTTCCATTTTCTCAAAATCTCTTATAAACTCTCCCAAAGACATTATTATCTTGAGTCTCTCCTTTTTACTAAGGGCATCAGCCACCACATTGGCTTTCCCCGAATGATAAAGAATCTCCCAATCATAATTCTTGATTAGCTCTAACCGCCTCCTCTGGCGTATATTGAGCTCTTTCTGCGTGAAAATGCACTAGAGCACTTATAGCTTGTGTAAATCTCGCACTTCTCTCCATACAAGTAGTGCCTCCAATATTTAGGGCAAAACTATTGCCACGAGCCCAAGCTCATGGGTGGGGATATCGAATTTTATATTTCCTTAATTGTCTTGACGCGTACGCGATTACCTTGTTGTGCTGTATAAGAAGCACCCTAATTCCTTATGTGAAGCGTCACTACACATCACAAAATCTCCTTTTCCATCCGGCAACTCCATCATAGGGGCCGTCACCAATCTTTGCTTCAGTTCTTGAAAGTTGTTCTCGTATTTCTCTGTCCATTCAAACTTCTCAGTCTTACGAGTAAGCCGCGTTAAAGGGGGCTACTATATTTACAAACTTGAATGAACCTCCGGTAGTGACCGACCAATCCTACCTCTGATAGTCGACCTAACCATGGTCATCAATTCATCAGTGGTCCTTTATTCATTCTTGTCAGGATCCTCCATGGGATCCTCCTCAGCAACTATCCCTTCCAGGATAACATCCTCAACCGCTACATCCTCAATATGAACATCATCCGATCCCGCGTTAGGACGCTCTATCGGATCCATAATCTGATCTCCAATAAGTAATAAAACATCATCGCATTGTTGCTCCTCAACCTCAGGGTTCGGAGTCCCGCTACCATATACGATAACGAACTACGCTTCTATCACGATATTTATAAGGGTTCCCATAAGGGTTTCAACTGTCAGTACTACGTTAGGTAGCCCGACTATGAACTTGGCAAGAGTTCTTATTATCTTAGTGAACTTATTATCTTAACGTCACATCATCTCTGAGGTTTATAACGATTGGCTCTGATACCATTTCTGTAACACCCCAAAATCCGGGGTCGGGGATCCGGGTTATCACGAGTTCCATTTCCCTTAATAACACCCAATCTTAATAAACAATCAACTACTCTGTACGGTGACCCCACAATAAACACACACACCACAAGTTATAGTCTCAGAGATGAATATCCAAAAAATAACACGAGTCATTTTATTCCAAAATTATATGCCATTACACCTTAAAAGGGTTTCTGAATAGATTTACATTTCTTTGCCATTATTACAATTGATAAAGATACATAAGTCTGGTACATCAAAAGTTGAAAGCCTGGCCTATTGGTAGTTCCTACCTCAGCTACAGCGACATCAACGCCTATAGGAAACTGCGGAACGTTTCCTATCCGGTCACGAATTGGGAGCTTGGTCATGTTCATCATTTCTATCTGTTGTTGTGTGATGAAAGAAGAAAGCAAGGGTGAGCAACAAGCCCACCAAAATAATATGTATAATGATTAACTATACATGAGCATTCTCATAGTACTCATAAAAGTCTTGGTCAAGAAGAAATGAACCAAGCTGATATCTTAACGTGACCAAGTCACAAAATATTCAGTATATATGTATATATATACTTTTCAAAATCTTGGAAGTCCTCTTCCATGCATAATATACACAGAGTTCCAGTTTATAACTGTATAAAACTATCGTTGCAAGGTGATTTCATATATCTAACCTTGTCTCAACATTTTTGTGAAAATCTTTGTCATGCATAAGATAATCATTAACCAGATATAAGTTGAAAAGATGAAGTTACAAGATACTCCAATATACTTATAACTTTTCCGGATACTACTTGAACTACCACCGTTCAAGGTATCATCAGTTTCAAAAGTTCATCACATAGATGAGACTACAAGAAAAGACTTGAATAGATTCAATCTTTGAAATATCATTATAAATAATGAAGTTACGAGATACTTCATTAAGTCCCGATATATATATACACCTATATATATATATACATTTCATACACTCTTTAAAAACCTCTGTTATGGAAAGTATGAATAGAGTTTGTAACATCCAATAAATTTTGGAAAGGAAAAGAATTTTGGCATAAACCCGATATCTTGCTGATCAGGCAAAGATACCAATAAGTAACCTTTTCTACTAGTAGATGGATGAATCCCCCACCGGTCATCACCCTGGCCATATAAGGACCTTGTGCTGGACCGCCACCCGGCCTCTTACGCGTTGATGGACTGCCACCCAGCCACTTACACTTTGATAGACTGTACCCCGGCCTGTCGCTTATGCCGACTCAATTAGATGGACTTACTTCCCGAACGTTGGGCAAGTAATCAAATTGTTTTCTCAAAACAGCAACCACGTTGCGAATGTAAAATACACCACAGAGCCGGATCCCCCAGGTTTTAAGCGAGTATTTAAATCCCCT
Source organism: Apium graveolens (assembly GCF_009905375.1). Lineage (NCBI taxonomy): Eukaryota > Viridiplantae > Streptophyta > Magnoliopsida > Apiales > Apiaceae > Apium > Apium graveolens. Next base: position 134,615,365 of record NC_133650.1, on the reverse strand, counting down.
TCGAAAGGAGGATCTTAAATATAAAAGAATGAGTTTTGGGATCCGCCCTAACTTTTAGAAATCATTTTGCAGACTCGAAAACATTTTTAAGAATGTTTGGAGTACTACTGATTTATTAAAATAAATTAGTCCCGATATATCAGAAAATATCTGAATATTATTTAAATAATATTCTCATAAAGAATAATCTTTACAAAAATAATTGAAGTAGAAGTTTTAAAACTCATACTTGAAATGAATATTAAATAACCAAAGATATACTTATACGAAAGTACGATCTTTATTTGAATAATCGAAAATAAGTTTGATTATCGAAACATTATTCTTTAATAAAATAAAGAAATTTTTTTAATAAAATAAGGAGTCATAAGTTCTTGAATGAATATTCAAAATAATATTCATTAAATAAAGTAAGCGGAGTCATAAGTCCTCGAATGAATATTTAAAATAATATTCAATAAATAAAATAAAGTTATCGAATAAACCTTATTCGATTAATAGTTTTGAAAACTATATATATATATATATATAATATACTCGGGAACATCGCCTCCCGGTTTAGAAAATGTTCACCTTTGGGTCCCCTATACTAAGGGTATACGCAACTACTGCTTATCTCTAGCATAGGTATTATGCAACTAATAAGCATTTGAACCAACAGATATATAAATCAAGAATACGAAACAGGCATGCATATATACCATATCACATGCTCCAATATATCGCAAGAATTTGCTAACATCAAATATGCATTTATCACAAGATCATGCATATACACATATACATCACAACAACAGTTATACGGGTAGAAAACTTGCCTGAGCAACTGGGGATTACAAATGGCTTGGGACGAGTCTGGTAACCTATAAACAATATATAAGTTGGAATTAAACCAAAGTCGCTTATGAATCTATACTTTAACCAATTAGACCCTAATGTTCGCTTTTGCGCTTAACGATTCACTTAAGTCGCTCGAGTACCCTCGGCTCCACCATTTTTAATAAATTAACCATTAAGGGTTTTAAGGCGATTCTTTCGCGAGTGCCTTATCAACTGCCTAATACACTTTACATAAATGTTTCATACTCCAATTAGTCCTTTAAGGTCTTTAACCTATGTTTCAAAGTAAGGTGAGGGGTAATGGTTCGTTCGCGAAATGCCGTTACTTAAAAGGGTCGTTTCTCCTAAACCGTACATCGGAATCAAACGAACCACATATCAAAACGAAGCTCGTAACATGAACTATCTAATCATGGCAATGGTCAAAACCTAGCAGTGAGTTCACGGGTCCTAATGTTAAGAGCAAAAACAGTCTAAAGTAAATCGGACATTACGACGGCTATGTTTACGCGATTACCAAATTTTAAACTACTCCAATCAACCACAATCAACCACAAATCAACCCATAACCACCAATACCACCAAACTTCATCCAAACCTTACTAACTCAGTCCATAACCTCATGATTTTCCAACTTATTCAATCTCAAACAAGAGCTACTAATTATACTTAAGGTTCATCAACCAACAACCAAGATTTATAACCCAAAATCATTATAATTCCATCCAAACTCTAAATATACAAGAATCATGCTCTCATGAACTATAACAAACAAAACCAAACCTAATACTCAAAGTAAAGTTAGGGTTTGGAGGGGTTATACCTTCCTTGGAGAGTGGAGAATCACTTAGGAAGCCTTAAATAACCACTAACTATCTTTACTAAGCTTGGATCTTGAAGAAAACATAAGAAAACACAAAGTTAGTTTCTTGAAAACACTATTCACCAAGAACTTAGATGAATTGATTAGCTATGTTAAACATGGAATCTTGAGCTTAAACTTATGGCTCATCTTAGTTATGAATTATGGAAGCTAAAGAAACAAACCTCTTGAATTATGAAGGTGTGTAGCTTGATTTTTGAAATTTTCTCATTTGCTTTTCATGGAAAAGCCGAGAGCAAAGAGTGGGGAAAGAAGAAAATGTTTTTGTTTTGGTTGCTTTTGATTTTTGTGTTTGTTTTGCTTGTTAATTAGGTTGTTACCATGGTAAATATTGTGTGGCTCACAATCATCCAACAACACACTTGCTTGGTCATGCTTATGTCACCATGTGATGTCACCCTCCCTCCTTTGTCCTCTTCTCATTGGTTTGATGACATCATCCCCACTAATCTCTTTGATTAGCTTTTAATTATTTGGCTAATGACCGCTGATCTGTTATACGGTTCGCTTAACTTTCGTTTTCGTTTATCGTTTGAGGGATCATACCCGGGATCTTATTACTTGGGTTCCCTTAACCTTTCTCAATACATTATATTCCTTTTATGATCCTCTCTCATAATCCTTGAATTTAAATCCTTTTAATCATGTTACCTTATACTCAATTCTTTCGGTATCTGGTGGATATTCGGGAAAAATCAAAGTGTTCGGAATTGGATTCTGACGATCTTTACATATACTTATATACCATATAGAGTACCAATAAAATCTCAGAATATCAATAATAGAACCCCTACATAGTGTGGCATGAAAAGTTTTCTTATTCAGCATAATCTGCAAAATCACTATTCATAAGGGTTTCAAAAATTTCCAAAAATTGGGGTTATTACACTAGGTATCCAGGTTGAAGTGGAATTGACTAGTAGAGGATGTTTGGCTTGGTTATGTTGATAGTTTGTAATTAAGTTTAAACTTCAGTTATAAGATAAATAAACTGGGTTTTGGTACGTTTGTGTAATAAATAAGATTGTGGCTTGTGGACATACTTTAAACTGCATCGATCCGTGGATTATGGTAAGTAGGGTCATTTCATATACATATTATTATATTCAAGACAGGTTTAAATATGGTGTGCGTGTGTATTGTGGGCCCCAAACTTCTGACCCGGATTTGGAGGACGTTACAGTTTGGCATCAGAGCTACGATTTAAAGTCACTGCCACAAGCCTAGATTGTCGGGAATGGGTAGAGCGTTAAGATTAATATTAGGTATTTAGGAAATAGAATGTCGAGGATTTGAGTACGACTAAATAGTAGGTTTTAGTATGATTCGTACCTAACAGCATGATTTTGAATAGCAGCGATGGCAGATTCCTTTATTTCGATATCATCTGATTACTCAGAGCCTTTCATCGGAGGACCGTCATCTGACCCACGTCCTGCTTTTCCTCCGGTGTCAACCATAATATATGTTGCGACGGATGTACCAATGCAAACTATTCTACCTCCAAGTGTGAGATTACCTATTCGAGGACCTCCACCTGCTGATTCTAACTCTACTAGACATTCGGCTGCAGGTGCGTCTTAAGATTTTGTTGATTCCATTATAAATAAGATTCTCTCCTACCCTATTTGTGAATTTTTCTATCTAAACGTTTTTTCTTTTCTCGGTGATTCTACTGGACGATTGGGGCAAACAATGCATATGTGTTAACTATTTGTCTGTGTGACAAAAGGGTCTGGTGGGACGCCACCAGACTATGTGTTGTAAGCTATACAGTACTAAGACTGGCCATCTTATGTACTTGTATGGTTGCTCTCAGTCATACCTACATCTTCTTCACTATTCCTTCTCATTCAATTTCCTTAGTTTTGAAATTTCATTTGGTATTCCATGATAATGAATTTCTTCAGTAATCTCTAGTATGAGGCTATCCTTTTGGAACGAGAAGCTCTGTTGGCACAGGTCCGGGGATTTCAACATATTATCAGGACAATAAATGTCGACAGAAATGTGAAGGAACTTCGGAATAAGATACAGGTGACCCGGGGAGTACTCAAAACTAGACATCGGAGATGATGGGACAGCTGATATTTGTATAATGATGTGGGATTTGTAAAAATTGGACTTTTGGTAGGAGTTCGAATAAACTAGACCTATTGAACAAGAAATAGGCATGTTGTACCTTTGCCTTAAATAAAATGTTTTGCGCTTATACCACCAAACTTTGATATATATTAGTATCTTTCCTTTCCAGCATTGCCATTTACTCTACCATACATGTTTTATCTTACTGTACCAGTTATGAAACTTTTGTGATAACATGTACCCTATTTCCCTTAACTGTTTACATTCTGTAAAGAAGCATGCAATTTACTTAGTTCAACTATTAAAAATGTTTTCAAAAGATATTTCTGTTTTACAAAATCTTTTCATAAAAAGAATTATGTTTTAAAGGCTAAATAAATTGTTTGATTCTTTACAGAAGATGCCTCCTAGAAGAAATACTCGTTCGATCAACCAGAATGAAAAAACCAACCATAACAATAATAACACCCAAGAAAGCAACAACCAAAATGCCAACCCAGGTCCCATAGACCCAACAGTAGCCCAGATTCTTCAGATCTTGGCCCAACAGATAGTCCACCTGACTCAACAACAGCAGAGGCAGACTAACCCTTAGGTAACCTTTAAGACCTTTCTGGAGGTTAATCCACCAGAGTTTAAGGGTTCGGTAGATCCGATTGAGGCAAGGGTTTGGTTGAAGGAGATTGAGAAGGCATTTGCCTTAGTTAAGGTGAAAGAGGAGCAGAAGACTGAGTTTGCAAGTTACTATCTGAAGAATGAAACCACCTACTGGTGGTAAACTGTTAAAGTGTTGGAAGGTACTGACAATGTTGCGTGGGATAGATTCAAGGAGTTGTTTCTAGAGAAGTATTTCCCTCAGTTTATTCTGGATCAAATGGAATTGAAATTTCTCGAGTTAAGGCAGGGGCGTATGTCAGTGACAGATTACGAAAGCAAGTTTGAGGAGTTGTCCAGGTTTGAGCCATCCTATGTGGACACTGATAGGAAAAAGGCTAAGAGGTTTCAGCAAGGACTCAAGCCATGGATTCGTGGGAAGGTGGCCATATTTGATTTGGACACATATGCGGGAGTTGTGCAGAAAGCTATGATTGCGGAGATAGAAAGTGAAATGTTTCAGAAAGAGAAGGAAGGTAAGAAGAGGAAGTGAAGGAGGAAGTGAAGGAGAATCTCAAGAAGGGAAGTTACCAAATTTCAATCAGAGGAAAGGCAAGTTCCAGCCCGAAAGAAATTTTAACAGGCAAAATCCAGGCAATGGAGAACAAGGTAATCGTGTAGCCACTGGGAACCAGCCAACCCAGCAGAGACCAGCTATACCAGATTGTCAAGTCTGCGGGAAGAAATATGGTGAAGTTTGTAACAAATTGAATGTGGTTTGCTTTAGATGCAACCAGAGGGGGCACTATTCAAGGGAGTGACGTAACCTGCTAGCCAGAGAGCCAACCAATAAGGATCAGGCTACCAGGAATCAGGCAGTAAAAGTTCCAGCAATTGGATATACCTGTTTCAAGTGCGGAAAGCCAGAACACATAGCAAGGGATTGCAAGGCACCAGTTTCAGTCAATAATACACTGTGAATCACGGGAGCCCCTCCAGTAGTGAATGAACCTCCCAGAGCTAGAGTTTATGACATGTCTGTGAAAGATGCTATCATGGATACTGATGTTGTGGTAGGTACACTTACTGTGAACTCCTTATGTGCTAAAGTGCTAGTAGATTCGGGAGCAACTCGATCATTTATTTCTCAAGATTTTGTTGATAAGTTGAATTGCCCAATTGAATTGTTAAGTGAGCTTTTGACGGCAGAATTAGAAAATCAGGAGCGTGTATCTGTGAACCAAGTGTGCAAGAAATGTGAGATTAAGATTTTTGGCAATAAGTTTGATGCTGACTTAATACCATTTAAGTTAGGAGAGTTTGACATTATTTTAGGAATGGACTGGCTATCTAAGCATGATGCTCCAATAGACTGTCATAACAAGAAGGTAATTTTGAAGACGTCAGACGAGAAGGTGGTGACGTTTAAAGGTCAGAAGCAAGCAAAGAAGTTCTTGACGATGATTCAAGCTAAGAAACTATTACGACAAGGATGTTAGCATTCCATTGCCTACGTGATAGATAGAAGTCAGGAGCCAGTAAAACTGGAAGACATCTCAGTGGTAAATGAATTTCTAGACATATTTCCAGATGAACTACCATGACTTCCTCCGAAAATAGAAATTGAATTTGCAATCGACTCGAACGGAACCAATATCTAAGGACCCATACAGAATGGTGCCAGTTGAAATGAAGGAGCTAGCAAAGCAATTACTAGAATTAATAGAAAAAGGAGTGATTCGAACCAGCGTATCCCCATCGGGTGCACCGGTATTATTTGTTAAAAAGAAAGATGGAAGCATGAGGCTATGCATCAACTATCGAGAACTTAATAAGCTTACGATCAAGAACAAGTATCCATTACCATGAATCGATGATTTGTTTGACCGGCTGAAAAGAGCCAAGTACTTCTCTAAGATTGATTTGAGATCCGGATATCACCAATTGAAAATCAAACCTGAAGATATAGAAAAGACAACTTTCAGAACATGGTACGATCATTCTGAATTCTTAGTGATGTCTTTTGGATTGACCAATGCCCCAGCAGCATTTATGGACTTGATGAATAGAATTTTCAAGGAATATTTGGACAAGTTTGTAATTGTGTTTATCGATGATATTTTGATCTACTCCAAGTCAACGGAAGATCATGCGAAACATCTAAGGACGGCTTTGGAGATTTTGAGGAAGAAGAAGTTGTATCCAAAGTTCTCAAAGTGTGAATTTTGGTTAGAAGAAGTCCATTTTTTAGGACACGTAGTAAGTAATGAAGGAATCAAAGTGGACCCCGCAAAAATTGAAGCTATTACGAATTGGGAAATACCTAAAACACCAACTGTTAGGAATATATGTGCATTAGTTTGATGATATATTTAACAAAACACTTAAGTAGAAATCTAGTATTTGTAGCCTCAACGGATAAGACCATTTTGGCTATCCGTTGATGGTGTAGCTTTACTTAGAAATAAGTCTAGTGTTGTAGCACATTTCAGTCTCTGAATTTGAGATATAAATTCTTAAATGTTGAGGGAAATTATAAGTCATGTTGACTACTAGAGGATATGCAGATAGGAAGGCCAATTGTAAGTATTTCATGCCTTGTAATTTTGTATAAATGAAATGGTGTCAACGGATAACTTAAAGACCTTCAACGGATGAGAAACAAAGCTTCAATGGATGTCTCTAAAGCTTCAATGGATAACATCCTTCAACGGATGAGTGCATCAACGGATAGAGCTTCAACTGTTAACACATCAACGGATAAAGCCATCAACGGATGAAGGCTTCAACGGATGTTCTGTTAAATAGCAGTTGACAAGTGGTAGTTGTACCTACAAACAGAGGCACATGGGTTGACAGAGACAACTGAGATGTGGTAGCCTATTTCAGGAACATCAGAAAAAGCAGCCGTTCTACTCTAGTATAAAGAGGCAATAGTCAACAATGCACTGGAGTAAAATGGAGAAGAAACAAGTGGAGAACTTATTTTATTATTGTACTTTTTATCTTTGTCTTCACTTGTACACTTGGTGTTATATAAACCAAGTAGCAGCTAGTAATTAGAAGAGAATTTTTCCAGAGCTGTTTAGAAAAATCTTGAGAGAAAAATTATCTAGTTTGTACTAGGACGCAGCTGTGATCAACTTCTTGAATCACAGATTTTCTGAAATACCATCTCTGGTGGAACAACAATCCACCAGAAAAGTTTTTAAGGTCTGTTGTGTTCTTTACATTAGTGTTTGAATAGATATCTGTCAGTATTAGCTTAAAGCAATTCATACACTTGTTTATCTTAAACACATAGCCTTTGAAACTGCTCAAAACTTGAAAAAGTTTTGAGATTTACATTCAACCCCCCTTCTGTAAATCTCATTGTTAGTTCATTAGGAATAACAATTGGTATCAGAGCAGGCTCTTGACACACAAAGAGTTTAAAGTTCTTGGAAACTAACAAAGATGAGTAAGAAGGATATAAGAGTAAAAATCCCAGTTCTTGACAAAGACAGTTATCACCATTGGAAGGTGAAAATGCACCTTCATTTACTCTCCCAAGATGAAGGTTATGTAAACTGCATTGAGAATGATCCTCACATTCCCCACAAAGTAACCACAGTTGCTACGACCACAATTGCTGTTGGTCAATCCATTCCAAAACCTAGAGCAGAATGGACAATGGAAGACACAGAAGAAGTCCACAAGGATAAGAAGGCTATGAACATTTTGTTTTATGGTCTTGACAAGGATATGTTTGATAATGTGATAAATTGCACAACTGCCAAAGAGGTTTGGGACACAGTTCAGCTACTGTGTGAAGGTACAGAACAAGTAAAAGAAAACAAAATGCAGCTTCTCATTCAACAGTATGAGTATTTTCATTTTGAAGAAAATGAATCTTTAAATGACACATTCAATAGATTCCAAAAGCTGTTGAATGGACTGAAACTGTATGGTAGAGTGTACCAGGTGAAGGATTCAAATCTTAAATTTTTAAGATCCTTGCCAAAGGAATGGAAACCCATGACTGTCTCCTTGAGAAACTCTCAAGATTATAAGGACTTCACTCTTGAAAGATTATATGGAATCTTGAAGACTTATGAACTAGAGCTGGAACAGGATGAGGTATTGGAGAAGGGAAGAAAGAAAGGAGGTTCAGTTGCCTTGGTAGCTGAAAATGAGAAAGAATGCAGACAAGAAACTGTGAGATCAACATTAAACTCCAAAGATGGCACAAGCAAATCAGAATCAAGCAAGGGTAAGGAGCAAGTTGCTGAGAATGAAGACAACTCCAGCCAAGATGACTCTGATGGTATTGATGAGCATCTTGCATTTCTGTCCAGAAGATTTGCAAAGATGAAATTTAGGAAAAACACTAGAGCCACTAAACCTCATAAGAACATGGTGGACAAATCCAAGTTCAAGTGTTTCAATTGTGGTATAAGTGGACACTTTGCAAGTGAGTGCAGAAAGCCAACTTCTGAAAAGAAGAAATTTGACCAAGTAGATTACAAAAAGAAATATTTTGATCTGCTCAAGCAAAAGGAGAGGGCTTTCATTACTCAAGAAAAAGACTGGGCAGCTGATGGAGAAGAAGAGGATGAAGATGTGGAATATGTCAACTTGGCTCTCATGGCTGATTCTGAGGAAAATGAAGTTAATTCATCAAGCAACCAGGTAATCACTACTGATTTAACACAGCTTACTAAAGAAGAGTGCAATGATGCTTTTAATGACATGTCTACTGAACTGTATCATTTGTGTGTGTCTCTTAAATCTCTTGCTAAAGAAAATAGTATGATTAAAGAGAACAATTTGTTTTTAAGTAATAGAAATGCTGTGTTAGAAGATAAGTTGATTGACCTAGAGAAAACTAAGCTACATTGTATATCTGTTGAAAATGAACTAGCTGAATCTGTTAAGAAAGTAGAAATACTTTCTAATCAATTAGAGAGAGAGCAAGAGGTGATTAAAGCATGGAAGACATCTAGGGATGTTAGTGCTCAAATTGTCAAGGTCCAAGAAATTGAATCATTTTGTGAGACTGCCTGGGATAAAAACAAAAAGAAAATGGAATTAATTGATGGGCTGTCAACGGATGTGGAATCAACGGATGATGAAAATTATCCGTTGAAGGAAGAAAAGGAGCATCCGTTGAAGGTTCCTCAATTAAAACAGGCAGATGTTTCTAAAAGTGAAAATCTAAAGAAACTCAACAAAAAGTTTGGTTCAACTTCCAAGAACTTTGTCAAAGAAGAAGCAAGCACATCCAAAGATTTCAGTAAGGTGAATATAGGACACATGACCTTAGAACAGTTAAAGAATAGGCTCAAAGTGGTTGAGGATAAAAAGGAAACTAAAAGGAAATCTAATAGAAATGGGAAGGTAGGGGTTAACAAATATAACAATTACACACCTGATAAGTATGCTCCTAGAAAAAGCTGTGTGCATTGTAGTAGTGTTAATCATCTATCTGCTAATTGCAAATCTATTAAGAAAACTCCCATACCTGTGCCCTCTTCCATGCCTAATATGTCTGCATCACCTCTGCATGCTATGCCTGTTATGTCTCAACAGAATCCTTATGCACATTTTGCAAACATGCCATATTTTAACAATCCTTATCTTGCTGCATTTAGTATGCCTCAATTGCCATACAATATGCCAATATGGAATAACATGCTTGCACAATCCATGCCTTATCAAATTCCAAATGTGCTAAATGATTCTGTGACTAACCCTACACCTCAACCAACTACATCTAAGATCAAGGTTGACTCAAAGTTACCTAAGTCTAAAGATGCAGGAGGAATGAAGTCTAGGAGAAAGGCTAACAAGAATGGACCCAAGGAAACTTGGGTACCAAAATCAACTTGATTGATTTTATGGTATGCAGGGAAAAAGAAGAAATCTATGGTACTTGATTTCAACAAGGAATGTCATAATTGATGAAGTTGCATTAGTTGATGGTCTCAAGCACAACTTACTGAGCATCAGTCAACTATGTGATAGAGGGAATACAATTTCCTTCAATTCAGAAGCCTGTGTTGTCACCAGTAAGAAAGACAACAAAGTGGTTCTAACTGGAGTTAGAAAAGGAAATGTGTACTTAGCTGACTTCAACTCTACAGATGCAGAATCTATTACTTGTCTCTTCAGCAAAGCAAGTTCAGCTGAAAGTTGGCTATGGCACAAGAAGCTATCCCATTTGAATTTCAAGACAATGAATGATCTAGTCAAAAAGGACTTAGTTAGAGGAATTCCTCTTGTTGAATTCTCAAGGGATGGTTTGTGTGATGCTTGTCAGAAAGGCAAACAAAGGAAAGCATCATTTAAAAAGAAGCTTGAAACAACAATTGATGAACCATTACAGCTGCTACATATGGATTTGTTTGGACCAGTCAATGTATTGTCAATTGCAAGAAAAAGATATTGCTTGGTGATTGTAGATGATTTCTCAAAGTTTTCATGGGTCTATTTTCTTGGATCAAAGGATGAAGCAAGTGCAATCATTATCAATCACATCAGGCAAGTCAATAATCATCCTGACTTGAAGGTTAGGAATATCAGGAGTGACAATGGAACTGAGTTCAAGAATTTGACAATGAGGCTGTTCTGTGAAGAAAATGGAATCATGCATGAGTTCTCAGCTCCAAGAACACCTCAGCAAAATGGGGTAGTTGAAAGAAAGAACAGATCTTTAATTGAGGCTGCTAGAACAATGCTTGAAGAATCAAAGTTACCAACATATTTCTGGGCTGAAGCTGTTAATTGTGCCTGCTACACTCAGAATATTTCTTTGATCAATCAAGCTAAAGGCATGACTCCTTATCAGTTGTTCAAGAGAAGAAAACCAACTCTAAACTTTCTTCATGTCTTTGGATGTAAATACTTTATACTGAGAAATCAATCTGACCATAAAGGGAAGTTTGATGCAAAGGCTGATGAAGGGATATTTATTGGTTACTCAGCTGGAAAATCTTATAGGGTCTACAATCTAAGAACCAACATTGTTATGGAATCTGTGCATGTTGTGTTTGATGATAAAAAGATTGATGGACTAACAGATGAGGGACACCATAAAAGACTCAAATTTGACAACATTGAGATATATTGTGATGATAGTGAAGAGGAGATTGATGGAGATGACACTTCAAAAGGGATTCAAGATATGCCCTTGGATAATGCACAGAATTCTGCATCCGTTGAAAGAGGTAATGCAGTATCCGTTGAAAGACATAGTGCATCATCCGTTGAAGTACATAATGAAGCATCCGTTGATCATAGTTCATCAACGGATAATCGATTTACATCATCAGTTGATAGAACTCCAAGTTTCCTGCAAAGGACCAACAACTCAGGGGGAGTTTCAACTGATCAACACTCTGTCTCACATCACGACAATACTGAGGCCACCTCATCTAGAGCACATCTTCCACCTCAAAGGAAATGGACCAAGAATCATCCCTTTGAACTGATCATTGGTGATGCATCATCTAAAGTGCAAACAAGAAAAGCTACTCAAAATGAATGTCTGTATAGTAGTTTTCTATCTCAGGAGGAACCTAAGAAAGTGGAAGAAGCCTTAATGGATCCAGATTGGATATTAGCTATGCAGGAAGAGCTGAACCAATTTGAGAGAAACAAAGTTTGGAAGCTGGTACCCAAGCCAAAGAACAAGAGTTCCATTGACACAAAATGGGTATTCAGAAACAAGATGGATGAAAATGGCATTGTCATAAGGAATAAAGCCAGATTGGTTGCTAAAGGCTATTCTCAACAAGAGGGAATAGATTTTGATGAAACATTTGCTCCAGTTGCAAGACTTGAAGCCATCAGAATCTTTCTAGCCTATGCAGCTAATGCCAATTTCAAAGTCTATCAGATGGATGTCAAGAGTGCATTTCTAAATGGGGAATTGGAGGAAGAAGTTTATGTAAGCCAACCTCCAGGTTTTGAAGATCAAAATTTTCCAGACCATGTGTACTATCTGTTGAAAGCACTCTATGGACTAAAGCAAGCACCTAGAGCCTGGTATGAGACTTTGTCAAAGTTCCTTCTAGATAATCATTTCACAAGAGGTACTGTTGACAAAACTCTCTTCTTTAGAAATGTTAATGGCTCTAAGATACTTGTACAAATTTATGTAGATGATATTATATTTGGATCTACAGATGATAAGCTTTGTAAAAAGTTTGCTAAATTAATGCAAAGTAAATATGAAATGAGCATGATGGGAGAGCTAACTTACTTTCTTGGGTTACAAGTAAAACAAGTTAGTAGTGGAATTTTCATTAGTCAAACTAAATATATTTATGATCTTTTAAAGAAGTTTGACTTAATGGATTGTTCACCTGCAAAAACTCCCATGGCCACTGTCACTAAGCTTGAATTAAACAAGGCTGAAAAGTCTGTGGATATTATAAGTTATAGAGGCATGGTTGGCTCACTTTTATATTTAACTGCTAGTAGACCTGATATAATGTTTTCTACATGTCTCTGTGCTAGATTTCAAGCTGACCCTAAAGAATCTCACTTAGTGGCCATTAAAAGAATTTTCAGATATCTCAAGGGGACTCCAAATCTAGGAATCTGGTACCCTAGAGAGTCTGGTTTTGATCTAATTGGCTACTCAGATGCAGATTATGCAGGTTGCAAAATAGACAGGAAAAGCACAACAGGTACCTATCAATTTCTAGGGAACAAGCTTGTATCATGGTTCAGCAAGAAGCAGAATTCTGTTTCCACATCAACAGCTGAAGCTGAGTACAGTGCAGCTGGTAGTTGCTGTGCACAAATACTATGGATGAGGAACCAGTTATTTGACTATGGTATGACTGTTGACAAAATTCCAATATTTTGTGACAACACAAGTGCCATTGCCATTACTGAAAATCCAGTGCAGCACTCAAGAACCAAGCACATTGATATCAAGTACCACTTCATTAGGGAACATGTGATGAAAGGTACAGTGGAACTTCATTTTGTTCCAAGTGAAAAACAAATTGCAGATATATTTACCAAGCCACTTGATGAATCAACATTCACAAGATTGGTAAGTGAGCTAGGTATGCTTAATTACTCTTAAAATTCATGTCCTTATTGCAATTTGAATTGAAGCCTGAAATGTATTAGCTGCAAGAACAAATTTGATTTTTAACACAGATTATTCCATCAACGGATATTCCCTATCCGTTGAAAGTCAAAATTGTTCTGTCAACGGATGTTCATTATCCGTTGAAAGTCATATACATTTCTGGAATTTTTATCCGTCAACGGATAAAACTGAAGTGCTCTTCAATGGATGATAGTTTACCTTATCCGTTGAAATATCACATCAGTCAATTCAGGTGTTTCACAGCCGTTGATTCTATTGTCTTAACCGTTGATACTCGTACATACAGCTGTATGTATTTGTTTTAAAGGTAGTTTTTAGAATACTTACAGTTTATTCTTAAACGGCTGAAATTCACTTACATATATTTATTGTTTAATCTCTTATTTATGCTTTTTTAATTTGAGAAAGTATATAAGCCCTTCTGATTTTTCATTTTTTACTTTACGCTTTCTTGAAATTTCAAAGCTTTTACCATTTTCTCTCTGCAAAACCTTCAAGTTATTCTCTGCAAATTCTACTCACAACAATGGCACCAATAGTAAAGATTATGTCTCAATCTGGGTTCATCTATGAGAAGAACAATTTCATAGCTTTGGTAGTAAAGAATGAAGCCCACTCAGATTATCACAAAATGATGGACTTCATCAAAAACTGTAAACTTAGCTATGCAATGCTGGAAGCCCCAACGATTTACTGTGAAGTAGTTGAGGAGATTTGGACAACTGCTGAGTTCAACTCCATAGATATGACCATCTCTTTCACTCTCAAAGGTAAAAATCACTGTGTTAACTGTGATGATTTACTAGCATGTTTTAAATTACCTGAGAACAATGCCATGACACCACACACTGATAATGATGTATCCAGCATGTTAGATTCCATAGGTTATTCTCTTAACTCTGCTAGTTTAGGGAGTATTAAAAGAAAAGGCCTTAGGAAAGAATGGAGTTTTCTTGGGGATGCCTTTATCAAGGTTTTCTCTGGGAAAATTAGCAATTTTGATGCCATAACTTCATCTCTTGTTAATATGCTCTATATGCTTGTTTCTGATAGGTATTTTAATTTTAGCAACTATGTAGATCTAATAGATCTAATAACATCTATTATGCTAGATTCTTTATGTTATTGGCTAACCATGTTGCTGAAGGTTTGGTCATAACCAATGAGAATAATAAACTCAAGTGCTGGGCACAAGAGAAAAGAGTTCTTGCAGATTTATTGAGAATGGATCTCAACAGCAGTGTGCCATTGGTATATTTACCAATCATGAATGCACCTCAGGTAAGTGAGGTAATTGCTTCTACAACTCCTACTTCTTCCAACCCCTCTATTTCTTTATCTTCTAGTGTGGCCATGGAATCTGTGACAATGCCCCAACAGATTCCTACCAAGGTCACCAAAACTAAACTTTCAAAATCAAAGACAAAGAAAACTACCTCTGTTGTTTCTCAAAAGACAATAGTTGTAACATCTACCATTAACCTTGAAGGGAGTGAACAGGGTGTGAGTGGTGAGGGGAGGGGTGAACATCAAAGAAACCCCCAGGATAAGGAAGGAGAGTTAAGTGCTTCCCAAGCTAGCCAAGCCACAGTTTCTCAAAAAGCTGTGGTGGTTGAAAGGGTTACTAGCATATCCCTAGCTGCATCCTCCCAAAAGGATGTAACTATTGAAAATAGTTCCCAACCAGGAACACAGAACAAACGAGGGAGGGACACTAAAGCCAAACACTCACCGACAAAAGCCTTTATTAGAAGAAAGAGAGCAAGAACCCAATCTTCTACACAGGGTGCACACACTGCACAGATACATCCATCTATATCTATGCCTTCTCAAACTCAGTTTGATGTGGCTCCAACAAATGTGGAGTCACAGCCCCATTCTCTCACAATTAACACACATCAATCACCACACACTTCTTCACCATCTCTAGATGTGGATATGTTATTCCCATCAATTCCTGATTCTCCCTCTTTACAACTCAGGGAGGAGCCCCACTCAAATACAGATGATCATCATCTTTTAGATGATTTGTTGGATCACCCGCAAATTCTTTCAGATGTAATTAAAGGATATGTGTCACCAAAACTCATATCAATCTACACAGATTCAACAGTTATATCACTTTCAATTTCTACTTCTTTTCCTTCTTCAACGGATATCAATCATCCGTTGACAAGTGGTTGTTCTTCAACGGATAAGCTTAACAGCAGTTATTCGTTGATACCATCAGTTTCACCTTCAACGGCTATTCCTCATCCGTTGATAGTCTCTACACACACAACTGAAACAATTCCAAGTGTAGAAGACTTGATTACTGTACAATCACTTCTAGGACTGAGGGAAGGGAGTGACAATTTGAGTGAGAGGTTGGGTTGCTCCCAGGCAAAAGGAGAGATTGAGAGCTCAAACATGCATGCTATTTTTTCCAGCATGGCAAAAGTAAGTGAGAGGAGTACTACCTTAGTAGGTGAAGGTGAGGGAGTGAGTTGTGTGAGCCAGGGGGAGCCCCTGATGCAAGAACATAGAGAAAATGAGAGAAAGGCAGGTACAGCAGAAATAAGGATGGATCTAGCCATTGCTAGTGAGTCAATGATTGTGAATGATGCTGAAAAGGAAAGACAATTTCAGCAACATTACAAAGCTGTTATTGATAACATTTCCTTGGATGCTGACACTTTTACTCATCCTGTTTCAGCCTATCAATTATTGGCTGCACAGGGCAATGTGGAGGCAGAAAAGACACTACATCTAGTACATACAACAGCATCTCTTCAAAGGGACAAAGCTGCTATTAACAAGATGCCTTGAACAGCTGGTGAGTCTTTTGAAGAATTTGGAGTAAATTCTGATGATGATGACTTTGTTTCTTCTGATGGAAGCATGAACTTAGGGGGAGATGAAGGCCCTAGTTCTATTCCAAATCTACCTGAATGGGCCTTCACAAAGGAGTCTACAACAGGGCAATTCAATGTCTCCTTAGTCAAACAAATCAGTATATCAAACAGGCCATTCAGAAAACTTCTCATGCTGGTACCAAGGCAATCCTTACAGCTCACCTGGACTCACTGCATCTCATGAAGTTGCAGCAAGTAAGACAGAATCTGAGTGTGGATGAACTCAGAAAGGATATTGCTGACTTGAAATCCTACAATTCTGAAAAATTGGATTCAGTCATGCCCTATGGTACAATGCAGGACATTTTGTTGAGATTGAAAAAGGAATCACATACTGAAAAGAGGCTGGCCAAATTGGAAGACAGAGTTCAAGTTATTGAAGATTCTGTGGCCACCATTCTTCACAACCAACAATCTCAAACAAATCTACTTATGCAGCTGGCAAAAGCACAGGGCTTGACCCCTCTCCTTGATGATAACAAAAAGGGGGAGAGTAAAAGGGAAGGGGAAGGAGAGCCATCTACAAAAATCCAAATATCTAAAGTGCTAGTTCCTGCCATCACTACTTCTCCAATCATTCAAATCAAAGGAAAGCCTGATGGAATTGATTTAATCCAGCTAGCAGCAGCTGAAATTCAAGTGAAAGAGCAAAGGAGGAGAATTGATGAAAGGATGCAACAGCTGTTTGGCTCAACACAAGATAAATCAATATCTGTGAAACATAGCACAAAGGTTGAACCAATCAATATGGAGCACAAGCCAGAAAGGAGAAATAAGGTTGGAGATACTTCTTTCAAGAATCTAAAACCTATGGTTCTCAAGCCCAACACTAGATCCAGCAAGGACTCCACAAAGAACCCTCTAGACTTTGCTCAGATGAAAGAAGTGGACTTTCCTCTTCCAAAGCCTGATGAAGACAAAGTTTTGGGTACTAGCATCATAAAACACAAGGAGACCATGGATGAGGCAGTAAGGAGAAACATGGCTATTATCTTTAGAGAGGGAAAGAGCATATGTGTGATGCAAGGACATCCCAAATTCTCAATAGCCAAGAGGGAAGAAACCAAAAGGTTAAAGAAAGAAGCTGAAAAACTCAAGGCTGACAAAAGAGCACAAGCAAAGCTTGAACAAAAGCTAAAGTCAAGTCTAGTTGAAAATGAGAAAGGAATTGAAGTCAGGGGTGAAGACAAGATTGCAAACTTAGATGAGGTTTTTGGGAGTATATTTGGTGAAAGTATGGAGGAAAAAGAGGAATGGCAGAAGGGAAACAGAAGAAAGGCCAAGGCACATAGAAGGAGTGAAGGCAACACTGAAGAAACTAAATCTCTACCTTCCATACCTGAACCCTTTGTTGCTGATCCCACTATAAACATCCATGGTGAACCAATCATCCCAAAAGAGGAACCTATTGATTGGGACACCATCAATTTGCCTACCTTTTAACCACTCTTCCACTACCATAGAAACTAGAAAAGAAAATCCAAATCTACACATCCCCTAAACTCTAAGAAATTCACTCAAAAACATAAACCTAACCCTAAGCCACCCATTTCTAAAGATGATTATGTTCACATCTGTGACATAAAAGAAATTTCAGACATTGAACTCTATCTGGATGAGCTGGAGGATGTAAGGGGAATTGCTGCTTACAGACAGCTACCAGAGAGATTGGTGTTCAGATACAAAGGAGTTGGGGAAATAACATGGCCTCTCTACAGGATTCTGAATGAAGGCTACTCTACCTTGATCAGAGTCTTTTCAGCCATACAAAAGGATTCTGGCTTTACCAGGACTGCCAAGACTGAAATTCTCAATAAGATTGCCAACATAAGGAAAACTTGGAGGGAGCCCAATGCCTTGCCCAGAACCTTACTCATTCAAGAAAGGGGAACTACAATTCATAAATCACCTCATTGGTTGATGGAATTCAGAGATGATAAAGGAGTCAGAAGATTTTTCAGACTTGAAGACCAACTCAAGATTGCCAGCAATGAAACTCTCAAAGAAATGCAATCTAAGTTGGATATCAGTGATAAAGATGAAGCTGAATTCTTCAGACAACTCCAACTCCAAATTGAGGAAAATGACAAAGGGCTAGGAAAGAAAACCAGGGATCAAAGAAGAAAAAGATGATTTGCTCAGGCTAGAGGAGCATCCTTGGAAATACTGTAAATCTTCAATTACCTTCTAGTACATACACTTTTGCAGCACTTTTGAATTTCTACTTAGTTTCAGTTCATATATTTGTTAAGTATTTTGTTATCATCAAGTTAACCTTGAATTTATGTCTACAATTCTTATAGACATAAATAGGGGGAGATTGTTAGGAATATATGTGCATTAGTTTGATGATATATTTAACAAAACACTTAAGTAGAAATCTAGTGTTTGTAGCCTCAACGGAT
The DNA here is from genome assembly GCF_009905375.1 of Apium graveolens. Taxonomy (NCBI): domain Eukaryota; kingdom Viridiplantae; phylum Streptophyta; class Magnoliopsida; order Apiales; family Apiaceae; genus Apium; species Apium graveolens. The sequence continues at coordinate 134,596,552 of NC_133650.1, read as the reverse complement.
AAGACCATTTTGGCTATCCGTTGATGGTGTAGCTTTACTTAGAAATAAGTCTAGTGTTATAGCACATTTCAGTCTCTGAATTTGAGATATAAATTCTTAAATGTTGAGGGAAATTATAAGTCATGTTGACTACTAGAGGATATGCAGATAGGAAGGCCAATTGTAAGTATTTCATGCCTTGTAATTTTGTATAAATGAAATGGTGTCAACGGATAACTTAAAGACCTTCAACGGATGAGAAACAAAGCTTCAACGGATGTCTCTAAAGCTTCAACGGATAACATCCTTCAACGGATGAGTGCATCAACGGATAGAGCTTCAACTGCTAACACATCAATGGATAAAGCCATCAACGGATGAAGGCTTCAACGGATGTTCTGTTAAATAGCAGTTGACAAGTGGTAGTTGTACCTACAAACAGAGGCACATGGGTTGACAGAGACAACTGAGATGTGGTAGCCTATTTCAGGAACATCAGAAAAAGCATTCGTTCTACTCTAGTATAAAGAGGCAATAGTCAACAATGCACTGGAGTAAAATGGAGAAGAAACAAGTGGAGAACTTATTTTATTATTGTACTTTTTATCTTTGTCTTCACTTGTACACTTGGTGTTATATAAACCAAGTAGCAGCTAGTAATTAGAAGAGAATTTTTCCAGAGCTGTTTAGAAAAATCTTGAGAGAAAAATTATCTAGTTTGTACTAGGACGCAGCTGTGATCAACTTCTTGAATCACAGATTTTCTGAAATACCATCTCTGGTGGAACAACAATCCACCAGAAAAGTTTTTAAGGTCTGTTGTGTTCTTTACATTAGTGTTTGAATATATATCTGTCAGTATTAGCTTAAAGCAATTCATACACTTGTTTATCTTAAACACATAGCCTTTGAAACTGCTCAAAACTTGAAAAAGTTTTGAGATTTACATTCAACCCCCTTCTGTAAATCTCATTGTTAGTTCATTAGGAATAACACCAACATAAGTGAGGAGTTTCTTAGGATTAGCGGGATGTTATTCCCTAAAAATACAACAAGAATTACAGAAGGGGGTTGAATGTAAGTCTGGCTTCTTTTTAAGATTTACCAAAACTGGTTCGAACTCAATAATATATATGTGCTTGATTTGAAAATTGCGGAATGAAAGAATTATATATATCAAAACACAAGTAATAAAAAAACAAAAGTCTTTAAAACTTTCTGGTGGATTTGAATGTATCCACCATATATATATATACATATATCGAGAGAACTCTGTGTAGCTCAAATAAACTCACAGCTACTTACAAGTATGAAGAACTAAAACTTGCAGAGAAATGCTAAAGGATACAGCTTACAAATGTTTCTCTGAGAATGTATTTACTTAGTCTTGTTAGTTGTTATTCTACTTGTTGCACTTGGTTTATATATCACCAAGCTTACATAGCAAAAAGACAAGATAATAAAACAAAACTATCAAGTCTAACTCTATGCTACTTCATTACTCTATTCCAGCATCTTTGAAAACCTTCATAGCTTGCATGAAAATGGTAATGCTTCTTTGTTCTCATTTTCCTACTAAACAGGCTGCCACATTCCTTTTGCAAACACCCAATGCATATGACTGAGTTGTCATTGTCAACAGATGTTTGAATTCATCATTCGTCGGGTACATCTTGTTATCCGTCGGGTTGCCTTGTTAATCATCCGTCGGGTAGCTTTGTTAATCATCCGTCGGGTAGCCATTTATCACTTGACTCCATTTCATTTGTGCAGAATTATAAGACATCTTATATTTACATTTAATCAACCTATTCTACACATCTACTAGCAGTCTCCATGACTCATAAGCTATTACAGAAACTATACAAAGTTGTTTGCAGAAATGTGCTACATGACTTATCGTTACATAAGTTACTCACCCGATGGATATCAATTAGTCATCCGTCGGGACTATATTGAATCATCCGTCGGGACTATAATTGATCATCCATCGGGTACTACAATATTCACTAAGTTAAATCTACTAAGGTGTTTTGTTTAGCTTATCATCAAGTACATAACATATTCCTAACAATCTCCCCCAATTTATGTCTACTGGAATTGTAGTCATAAATTAAGAGAAACTTGATGATAACAAAACACCCAAAAAGAAAATACAGATTGAAAAATAGTAGATAAAACTAATAAGTGCTATAATATTGCTGAAAGTTGAACAATGCAAAGTACACAAATAAATTGCTCACAATTGTCATCAAGATGCTCCTCTAGTCTGAGCAGATAGATTTATTTCCTTGATTGTCTGGATTTCTTCCCAAGCCTTCTGTTGTTTTCTTTAATTTAATTCTAAAGTTGTCTGTGGAATTCTAGTTCCTCAGCTTCTAAGAGATTCAGCATTTCCTGCATTTCCAAAAGAGTCTCATTGCTAGATATACTCAGTTGGTCCTCCATTCTAAAGAATCTTCTAACACCTTTGTCATCCATGAACTCCATCATCTAATAAGGCCTTAGATGCACTCTCTTTCCTGTAACAGGAATGGATAAAGTTTTTGGAAGTGCGTCTTTGGCTCTAATACTCCTTAGTTTCTCAATCCTCTTTAGAACTGTTCTTCTTGCAGTCACATTGTATCCAAAGTTCTTCTTGAAGGATGAGTAGACTTTAATCAGAACAGATTGGCTTTCTTGGAGAATCTTGTGAAAAGGCCATGTCATCTCTTTCTCTCCCTTGTATTTGAATACCAGTCTTTCAAGAAGATATCTGTAAGCATCAATTCCTCTTACTTCTTCCAATTCATTCAAGTAGAGATTCAAGTCTGAAAATTCCTTGATATCACAAATGTACATGAGATCTCTCTTGCTGACTGTGGGTTGAGGTTTGGTTAGAGCTTTGTATTTGAGAGATACAGGCTTCACTTTCTTGATGGCTCTAGTCTTTGTCTTCTTTGTCTTAAAGATGGGCAAATTTAGCTCAGGAATTGGTAAACTATCCCAGTCTATTGGCTCATCCTTGGGAAGAATTGGTTCACCATGAATATTTCTTGTTGGATCAACCACTTTGAATTCTTCAAATACCACTGAGGGTTTTAATGCCTGAGTTGTAATTACAGACTTTTTGGGAAACTGATCTTCTAATTCCTCTTCATCAAAGTTCACTTTCCTCTTGAAATGAAGTTTATATCTAAACCTTCTTTTATGCTGTGATTCTTCTTGCATTTAGGTTCAGTGATTATAGTTGGTTGAACAGGAGGTTCTGTTGTGGTTTTTACAGCTTGAAGCTTGGCCAAGATAGCAGCTTGTTCTTTCTTTTGCTTTTGCTTCTTAGCATCCAAAGCAGCTTGCTTCTTCTCTAGCCTAATTCTTTCTTTCTCTTCCTTCTTAGCTTCCACAAACAGTGGGTGTCCAACCACCACACAAATATCCTTACCATTTCTGTAAATTTTGGTAATTCTTCTTTTTAATGTTGATTCAACTGGATCCTTGTAGAATCCAATAGATCTTGACAACAGTTTCTTTTCATCTAGCTTTGGTATCTTAAACACTGTATCCATAGGATTCTTTCTTGAACCCTTAGGATAGTTCCATTTGGCCTTCATGATGAGATCTTTCTTTGGAGACTTGACACAGGAAGTTTGACCCCTTTCCAGATAGTTCATACTTATATCATTCACAGAGATTTTCATTACTTTAGAGTGATGATTGAAGACTTTTTCTGGCTTCTGTGTTGGGCCAAATATCTTCTGGATGTTCTCATCAATTTTCTTCCAATTGATTGGACTCAATTGCTTCTTCTCAGCTGCTCTCAAATTGGTTGCTGCTTCTTTGATTAGATCTATGCTATCTTTAGCAGGTGGCTTTATGAAAACAATTGTGGGCACAATTGCTTTACTTACTTGAATATTGAGCACTTTTTGCTCCCCCTCACTTCTTGATTCCCCTTGACTGAATAAGATAATTGAGCTTTCTCCTTTTGAAGAGGTTTCTTTCTCCCCCTTTTTGTTATCAGCAAGTTGAATAGAAGAGGAGGTTTGTGCTGCCACTAGCCTTTGAAGCAAGTCTGTTTGTTGTGCTTGGTAGAGATGAATTGCTGTTAGAGAGGCTTCAATTGCTGTCATTCTTGTATCCAAGGCATCTATCTTTATGGCAAGATCAGAATTATTCTTGAGTTGTCTCTTAATGTCAAGTATTGTAGCTTCTGGAAGTTTAGAATCCAACCTTTCAGAAATGTCCCTTTTCATTTGATCAATTTTACCTTTGATAGTAGTGACATCCTAAGTATATTGAAAACCTTGGATTTGTTGTAGTTGCAGAGAAGCAAGGTGTGCTTGAAAGAGCTTCTTGGTGCTGGCATTTGTTGTGGTTTGAAGAGCAGAATGTGTCTGATTTATAAGTTGAATTAGGTTTGTCTTGAAGTAGTGCTCATCACAGTGCTTTGAAAATGCCCAAGATGGCATACCTGATCTGGACTAGGGCCTACTTCTCCCCTATGTCCAATGGCCCTTCTTCACTTTATGCATCTTCACCACCAAAGAAATCTTCTGAACCACCAGTCTCATAGTCAATATCACCAGCTGTAGAGGGTAAAGCTGTGATTGCATCCTTTGCTCTTTGCATAGACTGTGTGGTATGCGCCAAATTCAGCATCCTTTCTACATTATCATTGCCCTGTCCAGCTAGAAGTTGGTATGCTGGAACATGGTGAGTAAATGTCTTAGCATCCAGGGAGGTAGAATCTATAACAACTTGACTTTGCTAAAATAGTCTCTCCCTGTTTGCATCCTGGACATTCATTGACTCACTTGCAATGACATCCACCCTTATATCTCATGTACCTGTATTTCTCTCATTATCTCTCTTTTCTTGCATCAAGGTCTCACCTTGGCTCCCCACCCTCACACCCTCACCTTCACCATCTAAGGTGGGACTCCTATCACTCACTTTTGCTAGTCTTGAAAAAATGGACTACATCGGTTCACTCTTTTCCGCTCCTTTTTCCTGGGAGCAACCCAGACTCTCACTCAAATCACTCCCTTCCCTCGGTCCTAGGAGTGATTGCACTACTACTAAGTCTTCTGCACTTGTAATAACTGATGAAATTTGAAGCTGTACAGAGACACCCGACGGATGAGGAATATCCATCGGGTTAGCAATTTGACTATACGACAGATGACTGTTGTTAAACTTATCCGTTGGGATACAATCACTACTTGACGGATAAAAGATATCCGTCGGGACAGAAGAAATAATTGAGTTTGGAGTGGAGACTATTGTGGACTCTGTGCAGATTGATGAAAATTTTGGCACAGATGCTTCAAAAGTCTCAGAAAAAATGGCAAGTGAGCCAACAAATCATCTAGAAGATGATGCTCACTTGCTTGGATTTTTGGCTTCTCCAAGAGAGTTAAAGATGGAGAATTTGGAAGTAATGTGTTTATCATGTCAACATCCAATGAGTGTGGGGGAGAGTTTGGTGTATCAGGTGCTTCAATTATTAGAGATTTTGGCTGTGACTCCACATTATTGGAGCCACATCAACCTGACTTTGAGAAGGTGCAGTGACTGTGTCTTTAGCACCAATTTGCACAGTGTGTGAACCCTGTGCATCTCCAAGGGTTTTTAGTTTCTTCTTTCTAGTATAAGTTTGGGGTGAGCTTGTGTCCCTTACCCTTTTGGCCTATGCTCTTGGTTGAGAGCTTGTTTCAATGGTAACATCCTTTTGGAAGGATGAAACCAGAAATGACCTAGAATCCTTATTAAGCACTGCAGTTTATTGAGAAACTGCAGTGTGGCTAGGCTGGGAATCTCTCACCTCTCCATCCTTATTCTTAGGGCTTCTTTGATTTTCACCCTTTCCCTCACCTTTCTTACCCACCTTCACACTCCCCTCTTTAGGTTTGGTGGATTTTACAACTGATTTCTTTTGAAAGAAATCAGAGGGAGCTTTCTTAGTTTTGGATTTTGAGATTTTTGTAGGTTTGGTAGCTTGGGTAGGCAACTGTTGGGTCATTGACACAGTTGTCATAGCTACACTAGAAAGCAAAGAAATTTGTGAGGTTAGAAGAGTGGAGACAGAAGAAATTACCTCACTTACCTGAGGTCCCTCCATTACTGGAAAGTAAAATAAGGGGACCTCCTTGTGATGGTTTGCTCTATTTAAATCTGCAATTATCCTTCTTTCTTGAACCCAACAATTTAGTTTGTTAGTTGGGTTCTCAATTACAATTTCCTCAACAAGATGGTTAGCAAGCATCATGAAAAATCTAGCATAATAGACATTTCTACCTCTCTTATTGACCTCTCCTAACTTAAAGCCTAACTCAAACAAAATTAAATCACTAAAATTGAAGTATTTATCATTGACTGGCATGTAAAGCATGTTAAGCATAGAAATGTTTATGGAATCAAAGTTACTAACTTTACCAGAAAACACCTTAGTTACTACATCACACAAATAACTTCATTCTTTCCTAAGACCCAACCTCCTAATTTCACTTAATTTAGAAGTAGTGAGTGCATAGCCCATGGATTAAGCATATCTACAATATTAGAGTCTGTGTGTGAGGCAGTTACAGTGTTAGCAGGAATCTTGAAGCATGCTTTAATAACATCACTATTTATGCAAAACTGCTTACCTTTCAAAGTGAATGTGATGGTTTTTTCTGTTGAGTTATACACTGCAGTTGTCCATATCTCTTCGACAACCTCACAATAGATAGTGGGTGATTTCATCATGGCATAGTTGAGTTTGCATTTCTTCACAAAATCCATCATTTTGTGATAGTTACCAGACTGTTGAATCTCCTTGTTCACCAAGGATGAGAAGTTGTTTTTCTCATAGATAAAACTGATTTGAGACATGAATTTAACTACAGGTGCCATTGTTAGAGGTTTGGAATTTGCAGAGGGAGAGTTTGCTTTTGAGAAGAAAGAAATTAGAGCAATTGAATCTTGAGAATGATAAAAAAATGAATAAAAGTGAAATTGCTTTTATACTATCTTAGAAAATAACTGTCAAAAAAATAATAAAGTAAAATAAAGTGACCAATAAAAATTGCCCAAAATAGCTGTTTAAAAATAAACTGTAAAAATTATGTCACTTATCTGTCGTGTTATGCTTACAAACTGTAAGTATACTTGATGGATAATGTTCAGAGAATTAACGGCTAGGATTGAGACAATTCGACGGATGAGGATAAATCAGTTATCCGTCGAGTTATAAAATATTCCAGAAAAATAATTGATTTTATTAACAAATTATATTCCGACGGATGATCGAACTCGATGGATAATGATCATCCGTAGGGATGTAAATTTTGACTAAGCTAAAATTTCATCCAAAACTGAAAAATAAATTGAATTTGTAGTTGCATTACAATCTGAAATGATTCAAGAATAATTATGCATACCTAACTCACTTACCAACCTTGAGAAGGTGGATTCATCCAGTGGCCTGGTAAATATGTCTGCAAGTTGTTCTTCACTTGGAACAAAATGCAGTTCCACAGTACCATTCATTACATGTTCCCTTATGAAGTGGTACTTGATGTCTATGTGCTTTGTTCTTGAATGATGTACTGGATTTTCAGTGATGGCAATTGCACTTGTGTTATCACAGAAAATAGGAATTCTATCCACTTGTAGATCATAGTCCAACAATTGGTTTTTCATCCATAGAATCTGCGCACAGCAACTACCAGCAGCAATATATTCAGCTTCAGCTGTAGAAGTAGAAACTGAATTTTGTTTTTTACTGAACCAGGACACAAGCTTGTTTCCTAGAAACTGACAGGTTCCTGTTGTGCTTTTTCTGTCTATTTTACAACCTGCATAATCTGCATCTACATAATCAGTTAGATCTAAGCCATAATCACTAGGGTACCAAATGCCAAGTTTTGGTGTTCCCTTGAGATATCTGAAAATTCTCTTAATAGCTACTAAATGAGATTCTCTAGGATCAGCCTGAAATCTAGCACAAAGACAAGTAGCAAACATTATATCTGGCCTACTAGCTGTTAAGTATAGAAGTGAACCAACCATGCCCCTATAGCTTGAAATATCCACAGACTTTTCAGTAGTATTTAATTCAAGTTTAGTTGCAGTGGCCATGGGAGTTTTTGCAGATGTGTAATCCATTAGATCAAACTTCATTAAAAGATCATGAATATATTTAGTTTGACTCATGAATATTCCATCACTAACTTGCTTAACTTGTAAACCAAGAAAGTAAGTTAGTTCTCCCATCATGCTCATTTCATACTTACTCTGCATCAATTTGGCAAACTTTTTGCAAAGTTTTTCATCTGTAGAGCCAAATATAATATCATCTACATAGATTTCAACAAGTATACTAGATCTATTAACATTTTTAAAGAATAAAGTTTTATCCACAGTACCTCTTGTGAAGTGATTTTCCAAAAGGAACTTTGATAAAGTTTCATACCAGGCTCTAGGTGCTTGCTTCAGTCCATAGAGTGCTTTCAAAAGATAGTAGACATGATATGGGAAATTTGGGTCTTCAAAACCAAGAGACTGTCTCAAATAGACTTCCTCCTCCAAATCTCCATTTAGAAAAGCACTCTTGACATCCATTTGATAGACCTTGAACTTGGCATGGGCTGCATAGGCTAAGAAAATTCTGATGGCTTCAAGTCTTGCAACAGGGGCAAAGGTTTCATCAAAATCTATTCCTTCTTGTTGACAAAAGCCCTTAGTAACCAACCTAGCTTTATTCCTTACTACTATGCCATTTTCATCCATCTTGTTTCTGAATACCCATTTGGTGTCTATCGGATTCTTTCATTTAGGTTTGTGTACCAGCTTCCATACTTTATTCCTTTCAAATTAGTTTAGCTTCTCCTACATAGCTAAAATCCAATCAGGATCTAACAGAGCTTCTTCTACCTTCTTTGGTTCTTCCTTAGATAGGAAGCTGCTATATAGACATTCTTCTTGAGTTGCTCTCCTTGTTTGAACTCTAGAAGATACATCACCAATGATGAGCTCAAAGGGGTGATCCTTTGTCCATTTTCTTTGTTGAGGTAGATTAGTTCTAGATGAAGAGGCCTCATTGTTATCTTGATGTGTAATTGAGTTTTGATTATTAGAAACTCCCCCTGAGTTTATGGATCTTTGATTTAAGAAAGGGGAACTTTCTGTGAGTGATCTATTCTGACTTTCAGCTTCTTTTGATGACCCGATGGATGGTGTATTTTGAGTTCTGATGGATGAAGCTGATTGTCTCCCGACGGATAAAGCGGATTGTCTCCCGACGGATGAAGCATTTTGTAACTCGACAGATGTTGAATTTTGTACTTCATTAGTAGTAGATTTTTCTGCAATATCCTTTGTCATTATTTCCTGATCACTTTCATCATCACTATCATCACTAACCATCTCCACATTATCAAATTTGAGGCTCTCATAGTAATCTCCATCTTGCAGTCCTTCAATCTTCTTATCATCAAACACACCATGTATTGATTCCATAACAATGTTGGTTCTTAGATTGTAGACTCTGTATGCTTTACCAACAACATATCCAACAAAAATTCCTTCATCTGCTTTAGCATCAAACTTCCCATTTTGATCAGTTTGATTCCTCAAGATATAGCATTTGCAGCCAAAGACATGAAGAAAATTTAGAGTTGGCTTCTTTTTCTTGAACAATTGGTAGGGTGTCATACACTTTGCTTGATTGACCAAAGAAATATTTTGAGTGTAGCATGCAGTATTTACAGCTTCAGCCTAGAAGTATGTTGGTAATTTTGATTCTTCAAGCATTGTCCTTGCAGCTTCAATAAGTGATCTGTTCTTTCTTTCCACTACTCCATTTTGTTGTGGAGTTCTTGCTGCTGAGAACTCATGCATAATCCCATTCTCTTCACAAAATGCTCTCATAACAGAATTCTTGAACTCAGTTTCATTGTCACTCCTGATTCTTCTAACTTTGAAATCAGGATGATTGTTGACTTGCCTTATGTGATTGATGATGATTTCACTAGCCTCATCTTTAGACTTTAGAAAATATGTCCAAGAGAACTTTGAGAAATCATCTACAATTACTAGGAAAAATCTTTTCCTTGAGATGGACAATACATTGACTAGTCCAAACAAATCCATGTGTAGCAATTGCAGAGGTTCTTCAATTGTTGAATCAAGCTTCTTTCTGAATGATGCTTTGATCTGCTTTCCTTTTTGACGAGCATCACACAGTCCATCCTTAAAAAACTCCACTTGAGGAATACCTCTAACCAGTTCTTTCTTGACAAGCTCATTCATGGTCTTAAAGTTTAGATGGGATAGCTTCTTGTGCCATAGCCAACTTTCATCTTGACTTGCTTTACTGAGAAGATAAGTAACAGATTCTGCATTTGATGAGTTAAAGTCAGCTAGGTACACATTTCCTTTTCTCACTCCAGTGAGAACCACTTTGTTTCTCCTCTTGTTTGTTACAGCACAGGCTTCTGAATTGAAGGTTACTGAATTTCCCTTGTCACAAAGCTGGCTAATACTCAGCAAATTATGCTTTAGACCATCCACTAGGGTAACCTCCTCAATGATGACATTGTCTTTAGAAACCAAGCCATATCCCACAGTATAACCCTTGCTGTCATCTCCAAAAGTAATACTTGGGCCAGCTCTCTCCTTAAACTCTGTGAGCAGAGTAGAATCTCCAGTCATGTGTCTTGAACAACCACTATCCAAGTACCACAGATTTTTTCTGTTTCCCTGCACACATCAAAACCAAATCAAGTTGATTTTGGTAACCAAGTTTCCTTGGGTCCTGCCTTGTTAGCTTTCTTCTTTTGTTTCTTAGGTTGTATCTCATTTGACTTAGGGATATCAGATTCATCCTTAGTCATCTGAGTTGGACCTTTGAAACCAGTCATTAAAACAGAATTATCATGCACATTTTGATTAACAGGAAATGGCATGCAATTTGCAAACATGTTTTTCCAGTAAGGCATGCTAAATGGCATTTGAGGCATACTAAATGCAGCATAATAAGGATTAGGTGCAAATGGCATATTATCAAATTGTGCATTCATATTTTGTGCAGACATAGCATTCATAGGCATAGAAGGCATGACATTCTTGTTGGGAAAAGAAGGTGGTACAGATATGGGAGTAGGCATGGCAAGTTTGCAATTAACAGACAAATGATTAGCACTACCACACTTAACACAGATTTTTCTTGGAGCATACTTATCAGGTGTGTAGTTGTTATGTTTGATAATTCCGCCTTTTCTATTTCTATTATTTTTCTTTTTAGCCTTTATTTTAACCTCAATCTTTTCTAATCTGTCATTCAATTGCTTGATGGACATATGAATAACATTTACTTTCTACTCCTTCTTCACTTGACTTGATTCTGATCCATATTTTTCATTTAACTTGGAAAGTTTGGCTTTACTCACAGGTTTGCTCACAGCCGACGGATGAAGATCATTCGACGAATAATCTTTTTTATTATCTGACGGATGACTCTCATCATCCGTCGAGTCTACATGTGTTAGCAATCCTTCAACCAAATTGTATTTCAGCTTCTCTTTATTCTTTTTCCAGGTTGCATCACTGAAGAACTCAATTCCTTGAACTTTGGTGATTTGAGCATGGACATCTCTAGATGATTTCCATGCCTTAATCACCTCCTGCTCTCGTTCAAGCTGCTTCTTCAAAATCTCTTCTTTCTTCAAGGACTCGGTTAATTCATCCTTATCAATCTTACATTCTATTCTCAATTTTTCAAATTCAATAAACTGAGACTCTAGCACATTATTCCTCTCACTTAAAAACAAATTATTTTCTTTGATATTAGCATTTTCCTTAGTGAGGGACTTAAGTGTAACACGCAAATGATATAATTCTGTAGACATGTCATTAATTGCATCATTATACTCAACTTTAGATAAATGTGCAAGATTAGTGGTGATTACCTGATTATTTGAAGAACTTGTCTCTGTTTTATCGGACTTGGCCATTAGGGCTAGATCGACATAGCTGACATCTTCATCCTCATCCAGACCATCTGTTGCCCAGTCATTTTCTTATGTAATAAAAGCCCTTTCCTTTTATTTGAGCAACTCAAAATACTTCTATTTATAATCCACAGGCTCAAACTTCTTCTTGCCGGAATCTGACTTTTTACATTCACCGGCAAAGTGCCCTGCCAAGCCACATATGAAACATTTGAATTTTGATTTATCCACCATATTTCTATTTGGCTTAGCTGCTCCAAAGTTCTTTTTGAACTTGATCTTGGAAAATCTTCTGGAAAGAAATCCAAGATGTTCATCAATGTCATCCATATCATCTTGGCTCAAAGAATCTTCATTTTCTGCTACCAGCCCCTTGTCCTTGTTTTCACAGACCTTTGAAGTAGACTCAACAGCTTCTACATTCACCTCTTTCTCTTTCTCCAACTCAACAACCAGTGCTGTGGACCCTCATTTCTTCTCTGCTTTCTCCATCCTCTCATCTTGCTCTATTTCAAGCTCATAAGTTTTCAGGATGCCATACAGTCTCTCCAAGGTAAACTCTTTGTAGTCCTGTGAGTTTCTCAGTGAGACTGACATTGGTTTCCATTCCTTTGGAAGAGATCTAAGGAACTTGAGATTGGAGTCATTTGTCTGATAGACTCTTCCATGCAACTTCAGAGCATTTAGTAGGTTTTGAAATGTGGCGCCCCAAAACCCGGGGTCAGGAGTCTCGGAGGCCACACCATCTAAACTCTTACAACCACACAACTCACACTTCAATATATAAATACTCACGCTTCACGACCCCACACTTATCACACACACACACACTTACAGGTTATTGTCTTGGAAATGAACCATCATATCTAGAGTACTTTCAACCATCATGTGATAATTATTACAACCCAAAAGTAATTTAGTCTTACTGGGGAGTAACATTTAAGTAAGGGTAGTCCGCCGGCCAAATATACATTTCTTGTGTATTATATAAGTCATACTTATAAATAAGCCGAACTAAAAACAACTGAAAACTAATCCAGCTTATTTGGACTACCTGTGGTACAACACCAAACAATCTACGGAACAGCTGGCCATTTCCTACCCGTTTCCTGGTTGTGGTTCTCATGGCAGGCATCTTGATTCAATGTTGTGTTGTGTCAATTTAAGTAAACAAGTGTGAGTTATAATTCCCAGCATAATAATGTACAGTATGAAAATGACTGTATGATAACATCATATATGATAATTATGTTTTATTCGAAAATAGTTTTCCTTGGTGATACACACCTTCTTATGAAAACAATTCTTTAAGGGATTTTAATATCCTGCGAATACCTTAATAGTAATCCCAGCACCTAGGCTTGGGTTACGGTATTGCATCTCAATTTTAATTGGAAGAATTAGGACACTAGTTGGAGCCACCATATACGGTGATCAGTCGTAATATGATAATAGTAACCTTTTCTACTAGTAGAAGGACGACACCTTCGTATCCCGGTTATCACCCTTGCCGCATTCGGGCTACGTGTCCCATTTTTGGGTATACACATACTTCACAAGTTCCTGAGTACATAGAGTACCTTCTCCTGCGGTACCTTTGGTAGTCCATCTAGCACACATAGTACTAGAGTCTACCCATCCCTTGTCCTTTAACAGAATTTTATCATATCTTGAGAACTCGAACCACATCGAAGTTCCCCCAAGCGTTTTGCTAGTTGATAGAAACAACTTTTCTTATTAGCGTATATATATATATGTATGTATATATACTTCCGAAATTTTCGGAGGAAGTACTAAGGATGTGAGTTGACCGTTGTCAACAGATATTTAAATAAGGGGAAAAAGTTTCTCCTTAAAACTATATTCAAAATATTAAATAAGTCGGGATAATATTCACCGATGATCTGAAATTATTCGAATGATATTCTGAAATTAGGAAGTATATTTTAAATCAGGATCTATGATTTTTAAATCAATAATAAATCCTTTAATAATAATAATTAATTAAATAATAGTCGATAAATAATTAAACCTCGAATGAGTTTACTCTCTAAAAGAATATTTAAAATAATATTCCTCAACTAGTTTGTGTCTACAAAATTAACAATCTATAATGATTAATCGGGTTTGAAATAAATGTTCATTGGAGTATACTACTCCCATAATAAAGGAATAAGTATATAGTATATATTCTTCGAACCACAAAATATAGTTGAGGTAATATGATCGTTGGAAAATCGTTATAATAAAAGTTCGAGGTATTTTAATGTTTCGTAAGTAGACGATGAGTCCCTTTAAAACGTACTACTATAGACTTATAATCGCCCTATAATATCACCGGAATGATTTCCGGGTTTTATCTTAAATCCCGACCGACTCTCGGTCTTATATAATATGTCACGCTTATAGTGGAATAAATATTTCACGATATATACTTATCGTACAACATCGCTACATTATGCGAAAATTCAACAACTACGTATCATGGAAAACATGGTATTTATGTAATGATAATAAAACAATCCTTTCACAACACAATAGTAAATGGAGTTGGGTTTGTAAACTTGCCTGGGTATCTCGAGGTGGAGGATGCTCTAGGTTCCACTCGGAAATCTATAACCATAAACACAATCTACTTCGTTAGGTCCCGTTCTAATTTACGGCGACTCGCACTCATGTGCTACTCATTATGTACCCTCTCGACTTATACTACCCTTATTATTCCTTTAAGTCATTATTCACATTATGGTTACTTCATTTTTCTAAGTATCTTAGGTTCATTCTCATTATCGTCGTCGGCTCCGCTTATGGATTCTTACGGTTTCTACTCGCGCGGTCTCAGCTCCGATATTTTTATAAAATTGAGAAATCATTATTTTTACTTTAAATTTTTATGGCAGTTAGGAAACTCAATATCTTACTCTATGTAAAAATTTCATGAATTATGAACACTTTAGGTCGATCCTTTATATTTTCAAAGTTTGTAATTCGTAGAAGTTTTTGTCGCGTAAACCACTTTTAGTAAAACGGCCATAACTTTTGATCCGTAAATCGGAATCAAGTGATTCAAGCGCCTAAACGATCCTTATAAAATTTTCTATCCTAAAAAAAGATTATTTTTCAAGAAACTGTAGTTTATAACTTCGGGACTTTCTGCAGAAACTTAAAGTTACGATTCGTTGGTTTTAACGGAGTTACGTTTACGATCAGGGTTTCGTTTATGCCCTAACTCTTAACACAACCACCAACAATCATCATTTAATTATCAACACACAAACTCCTCTCAAGAAAATCATGTTCTTGAGGTAACAACAATCAACCTCAAATCTACTTAACTTAAACATCAAGATTTCATCAATACTACTCATTGAACTAGGTTTACAACCACGTACTAAATGAATCTTAAATAAAGTTGGGCCAAAGAGTTTTACCTTTCTTGAAAGCTTGAGATGTGTTCTTGAGGATGGTGGAGGCTTGAAAGTGTTTGGTATGATTTTTAGAACCTAAAACCACCATTGAAATTAAGAAACCAAGGAGAGGTTACTATTCATACTATTCACTAGTGACTTTCTTGATTTAATTTCACCCATCAAACCTTGATAAAAAGAGATGAAAGAATTTTTTTACCTTAGTTTAATTTCTAGGAGGCTTGAGAATTAATGGGATGATTTTACCATGGCAAGATTTTGAGTTTTGAAATTGAATTCCTCCTTTTTTTCTTCAAGGGCCGAATGGAAGCATGGTGAAGGGGGGGTATTTATACTTGCTTCTCTTGGTTGCTTCTCTAGGTTGCTTCTAGGAAATGGGGTGTGATATCTTTCCTTGATTTTTATTCTCCTAGGTTGAATCCTAGGTTTATTCTTGTTGCAAATCTTGGGGACAAAAATCTAAGTAGCTTGCTAGGTTACAAGCTAACTACATGTGTTAGCTTCCTTAGCACACTATTTTTTTAGCTAGCTTGATCATCCTATGGTTAGCTCACTATTTTATGAAGTAACCATGGTTACTTCCTTACCACGGTTTAGTTAGTGCGTTACGTTTATTTAATCGTTTACGCGTTCGCTCGATTGCTTAAACGTTTTCGCAATACTACTCGTAAATGGTTCGCGACGTAATTCCTTTTGTATTTATTCCTTATATTTTTAATTATCATACTTGAATATAAATCCGTAGGGTTTTAATCTCGTAATTATATCGTGATTCCCGTAATCCTCGATGAGTCGTAAATACGGTCGTTTTTCAAAGTTCGTTTTCTTCGAAAACTAATAGTGTTTACATACACTCATTTAGTACGTATAATCGTAATATCAACTCCGAAACTCATTTCCTCATACACTATATAGTGTGGGCTCAAAAGTTTTTCCCGTCTGTCTGGGTTACTATTCATTAAACGTTTTACAAGGTCTCAAAAATTTGAGTTATTACAGTCTTCCCCTCTAACAAGGATTCCGTCCCGGAATCAATTAGAAAATAAGTGGGGATATATATTCCTCATTGCGTCTTAAAGTTCCCAAGTTGATTCCTCAACATTTTGATTTCTCCATAAGATCCTAACCAGCTTCACAGTCTTGTTCCTCATCACTTGCTCTTTTTGGTCCATTACCCTTACTGGTTGCTCGATGTAGGTCAGGTCTGGTTGTAAATCTACCTGCTCGTATTCTATTACATGTCATGCATATGCATGGTACGTCCTTAACATGGACATGTGGAACACATTGTGTACTTGTTGCAAATTAGGAGGCAAGGCGAGCTCGTAAGCTAGAGGTCCTATTCTCCTCAAAATTTCAAAGGGTCCTATGAATCTGGAACTCAACTTCCCTTTCTTTCCAAATCTCATCACTCCTTTCCACGGTGATACCTTCAATAGAACCGAATCCCCTGCTTCATAATCCCTATCCTTCGTGGTCTGGTCGGCGTACTTCTTTTTGTCTTTCATGGGCTGCTATCTGTCTTTTCCTGATGAGTCCTACCATTTCCCTGGTCTGTTGGACTAATTCTGGTCCTAATATCTTGTGTTCTCCAACTTCGTCCCAACACAGGGGAAAGCGACATCTCCTTCCGCAAAGAGCTTCATACGGGGGCATTCCTATGCTAGCGTGATAGCTATTGTTGTAAACAAATTCGATCAGGGGTAAGTGGTCATCCCAATTTCCTTTGAAATCAATGGCACATACTCGTAGCATATCTTCTAGGGTCTGAATAGTCCTTTCGCTTTGTCCATCAGTCTGGGGGTGGTAAGCGGTACTCATGTTTAGTCTGGTGCCTACACATTCCTGGAAGCTTCTCCAAAATCGGGAATTAAACCTTGGGTCTCTTTCTGACACTATGGCTACAGAAACGCCGTGTCTTACTACAATTTCCATCAAGTAAATATCCACCAACTTGTCTACGGTGTATCTTTCGTTGATTGGTAGGAAGTGTGTGGACTTGGTCAATCTATCTATGATAACCCATATGGCATCGTGATTGGTCTTTGGTCTTGGTAAGCCTGTCACAAAATCCATGGCTATATGTTCCCATTTCCATTCCGGAATTTCTAGGGGCCGTAATAGTCCACTAGGTCGCTGATGTTCAGCCATCACTCTCTGGCATGTCAAGCACTTGCTGACCCATTCTGCTACTTCTCTCTTCATGTTAGGCCACCAATAATATTCCTTAAGGTCACGGTACATTTTTATACTTCTTGGGTGGATTGAATATCTAGAGTTGTGCCCTTCGTGCATCAGCTCATCCTTTAACTCTTGCACATTTGGAATCCAAATTCGGGACGCATACCTCATGATCCCTTTCTCATCCTTCTCGCATCTCACTTCTTCACTGGTCAATGTTCATCTTTCCTCACTCATCTTCTTTTCCTAACATACTCGTATCTTTTCAGTCAGCTCCGGCACTAGCTTAATCTCAAATAATCCTTCCGTTCCCTTACCGGTCATCCTCACGTCAATTTCCATCTTCTCAAATTCTTTAATTAACTCCTCTGATGTCATTATCATCTTGAGTCTTTCCTTCCTACTAAGGGCATCAGCCACCACATTGGCTTTACCCGGGTGATACAAAATTTCACAGTCATAGTCTTTTATCAACTCTAACCACCTCCTCTGTCTCATGTTCAGTTCCTTCTGAGTGAAAATATATTTGAGGCTTTTATGGTCAGTGTAGATCTCATATTTCTCACCGTATAGGTAGTGTCTCCAAATTTTCAGGGCAAACACTATGGCTGCTAATTCTAGATCATGCGTAGGGTATTTGCTCTCATATTCCTTCAATTGCCGAGAGGCATACGCTATAACTTTGCCGCGCTGCATCAGTAAACATCTTAATCCTTTAAGCAATGCATCGTTGTATATCACAAACTCCCCCTTTCCATCGGGAAGAGCGAGCACTGGTGCTGATACCAGCCTCCTTTTTAGTTCTTGAAAACTTTCCTCACATTTCACCGTCCATACAAACTTTTTGTCTTCCGGGTAAGTCTAGTTAGTGGACCCGCTATCTTAGCAAAATCTTGCAAGAATCTTTGATAATATCCTGCTAAACCCACAAAACTCCTAACCTCTGTTGGGGTAGTTGGTCTTTCCCAATTGGATACGGCCTCTACCTTGGCAGCGTTGACTAAAACTCCTTTGCTACTCACCACATGTCCTAAAAACTGAACTTCCCTCAACCAAAACTCGCACTTCGAGAACTTGGCATACAATTTCTCATTCCTCAGGATTTCTAAGACTATCCTCAAATGTTCTGCATGTTCTTGCTCTGTCTTTGAGCATATCAGAATATCGTCTATAAAAACTATCACACATATATCCAGGTACTTTTTGAATACTATGTTCATCAAATCCATAAAGGCTGCGGGTGCATTGGTTAACCTAAACGACATAACTAAGAATTCATAGTGTCTATACCTAGTGCGAAAATCAGTCTTCGGTATATCTCCCGGTTTGATTTTCAACTGGTGATATCCTGTTCTCAAATCTATTTTGGAAAAATGTACAGCTCCTTGAGTTGGTCCAATAGGTCATCAATTCTGGGGAGAGGGTACCTATTCTTAATAGTCAGCTTATTCAGCTCTCGGTAGTCTATGCATAATCTCATACTGCCGTCCTTTTTCTTTACGAACAGTACTGGCGCTCCCCATGGCGACACACTGGGTCTTATCATTCCATTATTTAATACCTCTTGCAGTTGAGAAGCTAGGTCCTTCATCTCAACTGGGGCTAGCCTATATGGGGCCTTGGATACTGGTGTCGTTCCTGGTGTTAATTCTATAGCAAACTCTATTTCTCAGTCAGGTGGCAATCCTGGTAAGTTCGCTGAAAATACATCCTCGAATTCGTTTACTACGGGTATGTCCTATATTAGGGACTTCCTTTTTGGTATCCACCACATAAGCCAAATAGGTCTTGTTACCTTTCCTTAACAATCTTTTTGCTTGTAGCATAGTTAGAAATTTTTGGTTCTGTCGTTGACCTTTAAACACTACTTCTTTTTCATTCTGTAGTCTTATCTTTACTTTCTTCCATTCACAATCTATTTGCGCTCCGTTACTGGATAACCAATCCATTCCTAAGATTACATCAAATTCTCCTAATGCGAATGAGATTAGGTCAACCTCGAAGATCTTCTCTTCTAATTTTAACTTGCACTTAGGGTGTACTTGATTTACAAGAATTTTTTCTTTGTTTGCTATTTCCACTCGTAATATCTCACGTAAGGGTATGACATTAAGTTTTAACTTTTTAGCAAAATCTTGAGATATAAAAGACTTGGTTGCTCCAGAATCAAATAGGATATTTACATGTTCGGAATTTAACAAAAGGGTACCTGCTATTACATCGGTGTTTCGGACAACATACTGAACAGTCATGTTGAAGGTCCTAGCAGCTAGGGGTCGGTTGGAGGCAGCTTTGCTCATCCTTGAGGCTGGGGGCTTCAACGTTGGGAAATCCTTTCTCGTGTGCCCTATCTTCTCATATTGGAAACACGTTACATTGGGTCGGGTGTAGTTGTTGGCAATGTGTCCGATTTGGTCACACCGGTAACATCTCAGAGGGGCTCTTGTCTGGGTACACACTCCAAGGTGTCTCTTCTTACAGGTTTGACACTCTGGTATTGGGGCCCGGGGTTGGCTATAAAATGTGGCCCTAGATTGTCCGCCGCCCTGGCCAACACTCTCACTTGGGGCCTTTCTGAATCCGGGGCCTCGTGCAGGTTGGGACACTGCTCCCCTGACGAACCTGCTCGGAAGGCTCCTATTCCCGGTTCCTATTCCTTGGCTTTCTATCTTCCTCTTCCTATTTTCCTTTTCCTTCACACTCTGCTCACTGCCAGCTTCACAATCGAGGCTTTCTGTACTAAGGTGGCATAGTCTGTCAGCTCTAATACTGCCACTCGGTTTTGTATCCACTATTTCAGACCAAGCTGAAACCTTCGCACTTTCTTTTCTTCGGTGTTCACAAATTCAGGCACAAATCTCGACAACTCAGTAAATTTGGCCTCATATTCTGCTATAGTCATCTTATCCTGTCTCAACTCCAGAAACTTAATCTCCATCTGGGTTTCCATAAACCTAGGGAAATACTTGTCTCAGAACAGTCCGATAAATCTATCCCATGGGATCACAGCATCAGTCTCTAGGTTTCGTTTGGACTCCCGCCAGTAGTTAGCTTCTCCTTTCAGCATGTATGAAGCGAAAATAGTCTTGTGTCGTTCCTCAACACCTAGTATCTTGAAGGATTTTTCTAATTCTTTGAGCCAGGCCCGTGCTTCAACGGGGTCGGCCGATCCTAGAAACTCTAGGGGTTTGAGAGACTTGAAGGCCCTAAAGGCAGTAGCTGTAGTCTGTTGGGCAGCATGTGGCTGTGGTGGAATAGGCTGTTGGTTCAGATTTGCTCTTAACAGTTCCATAAATTCATTCATGGGGTTCCCTCCCTGATGGGTATCCTCAGCCTCTTCTTCTACATATTCTTCCTCATCATATTGATTATAGTCTAGGTCTTCTTCACTTTCCTTATTTATTAAGGTCTTCTTCACTTTCCTCATTTATTACAGGGTCAGGTTCACTCCGTTGTTGGTTAACAGATTCTGCGGGCTGTGCCCTTGTTCCTCTTCTACGGGGTGGCATTGTTCTGATAATAAAAATTGGTCAACATAGTTGTAATTATAACAGTTGGATTATTTTATTCATATGTAAGCATGTTATTTATTACCTAGCAGGTTTTTTTTATAAAGTGCAATAATATAGACATCAATTTCTTAATAACTGCTTAGATATATATTAATAAGATCTCCCATTTATATTTTGGGGGACGAAACAACTAGCTGAGTTCATACATGCCTGATTACAATACATCACTACTAGTCCTAAATACTGAAATGAAAATACAAAAGCCGTGTACCCTGAAGGGCTAGAAACGCTATCTACTACTAGCTATCCTATCAAAATTGGTGACTAGTCACCCAACCTTCTTCAAGGTCTATATCTAGTCACTAGTCCCTCAGTCACTATCACTGCGACTGAGGTCACGCACCCTCCTCATCGCTCCTGCCAACATCAGCTCTGCATCAACTACCGGGATGTATCCTCCAACCGCTATCATCCTCATCTAAACCCTGGTACAGAGCTCGATCCCATCGATCTCTCTGCTAGCTATGGCCGGGGAAGCAGCTCTAAAATCCCCTGGGTATCCTAGTCGGGTGGCTCTCTCAGCTGTCAGTGCCTGGTGTAACTCCACAATATGAGCGGATGCCGCAGTGATCTCAGCGTTAAGCTATCCCACTATCCAGCCATGTACGGCTACATGCATGGTCGCCGGTGGTGGTAGAGGTGAATCTGGGTTGCTAGAGGATATGTCATGAACCTCATGGATCTGCGCACGTATTGCCTCCTCCTCATCATCATCAGTATAGGGCATAGGGCTCTGAATACCTGGGGGTGGTGTAGGAGAACGAATAGTCGGGTGAGGGAACATCTCTATATCCCTCCAAACTATGCCATTAGCTATAGGGACAGGAAGGTCAGTCTCCTCCTCTAGGACATCCTTAGTAGGGTCATCATCTGAATCATCAATGGGTGGGCTCTCTGGCTCGGGAACAGGGTCACGCTCAGGGACCATGACATCATCAACAGGATCAATCTCCCTCCTAGGCTCCACTGGTACCTGACACAATAGGCAAGGTGTTACTAACTTAGAGTCGGAATTTCCTTGAGGGTAAAATAGTCAAGACTACCTGTGTAGCCCGACGACGAACTCGACTTGAGCTCTAATTGATTATTTTATTTTTCCTATGTCTACGTATTTATGTCCTATCATTTCTATGATTTGATAACCTAAGGCTCTGATACCATTTTTGTGGCGCCCCAAAACCCGAGGTCAGGAGTCTCGGAGGCCACGCCATCTAAACTCTTACAACCACACAACTCACACTACAATATATAAACACTCACGCTTCACAACCCCACACTTATCACACACACACACACACACACTTACAGGTTATTGTCTTGGAAACGAACCATCATATCTAGAGTACTTTCAACCATCAAGTGATAATTATTACAACCCAAAAGTAATTTAGTCTTACCGGGGAGTAACCTTTAAGTAAGGCTAGTCCGCCGGCCAAATATACATTTCTTGTTTATTACCTTACATAAGTCATACTTATAAATAAGCCAAACTAAAAACAACTAAAAACTAATCCAGCTTATTCGGACTACATGTGGTACAACACCAAACAATCTACGGAACAGCTAGCCATTTCCTGCCCGTTTCCTGGCAGTGGTTCTCATGGCAGGCATCTTAATTCACTGTTGTGTTGTGTCAATTTAAGAAAACAAGTGTGAGCTATAATGCCCAACATAATAATGTACAGTATGAAAATGACTGTATGATAACATCATTTATGATAATTATGTTTTATTCGAAAATAGTTTTCCTTGGTAATACACACCTTCTTATGAAAACAATTTTTTAAGGGATTTTAATATCCTGCGAATACCTTAATAGTAATCCCAACACCTAGGCTTGGGTTACGGTATTGCATCTCAATTCCAATTGGAAGAATTAGGACACTCGTTGGAGCCACCGTATACAATGATCAGTTGTAATACGATAATAGTAACCTTTTCAACTAGTAGAAGGACGACATCTTCGTATCCCGGTTATCACCCTTGCCGCATTCGAATGATATTCTGAAATCAGGAAGTATATTTTAAATCAGGATCTATGATTTTCATATCAATAATAAACCCTTTAAGAATAATAATTAATTAAATAATAGTCGATAAATAATTAAACCTCGAATGAGTTTACTCTCTAAAAGAATATTTAAAATAATATTCCTCAACTAGTTTGTGTCTACATAATTAACAGTCTATAATAATTAATCGGGTTTAAAATAAATGTTCATCGGAGTATACTACTCCCATTATAAAGGAATAAGTATATAGTATTTATCATTTGAATCATAAAATATAGTTGAGGTAATATGATCATTGGGAAATCGTTTTAATAAAAGTTCAAGGTATTTTAATGTTTCGTAAGTGGAAGATGAGTCCCTTTAAAACGTACTACTATGGACTTATAATCGCTCGATAATATCACCGGAATGATTCCCGGGTTTTATCTTAAACCCCGACCGACTCTCGGTCTTATATAATATGTCACGCTTATAGCGGAATAAATATTTCACGATATATACTTATCGTACAACATCGCTACATTATGCGAAAATTCAACAACTACGTATCATGGCAAATATGGTATTTATGCAATGATAATAAAATAATCCTTTCACAACACAACAGTAAATGGAGTTGGGTTCATAAACTTGCCTGGGTATCTCGAGGTGGAGGATGCTCTAGGTTCCGCTCGGAAATCTATAACCATAAACACAATTCACTTCGTTAGGTCCCTTTCTAATTTACGGCGACTCGCACTCATGTGCTACTCATTATGCACCCTCTCGACTTATACTACCCTTATTATTCCTTTAAGTCATTATTCACATTATGGTAACTTCATTTTTGTAATAACCCCAAATGTTTTTGAAATTTTTGGAAACCCTTATGAATAGTGTTTTGCTGATTATGCTGAATAAGAAAACTTTTCATGCCACACTATGTAGGGGTTATTTTATTGATCTTCTGGGATATTATTTGTACTCTATGTGGTATATAAGTGTATGTAAAGATCGTCAGAATCCAAATCCAAGCACTTTGATTTGTCCCGAAAATCTACCAGATACAGAAAGAATTGAGTATAAGGTAACAGAATAAAAAGGATTTAAATTCAAGGATTATAAGAGAGGATCATGAAAGGAATATAATGTATTGAGAAAGGTGAAGGAAACCTAAGTAATAAGATCCCGGGTATGATCCCTCAAACGATAAACGAAAACGAAAGTTAAGCGAACCGTATAACAGATCAGCGGTCATTAGCCAAGTAATTAGGAGTTAATCAAGGGGTAGTGGATGATGATGTCATCACACCAACAAGAGGAAGGCAAGTGTAACAAGGTGACATCACATGATGACCTAAGCATGACATAAGGGAAGGAGGTGTGGTTGATTAATAACCACACAATTTTTCATGGGTAAAAAGGTAATTAATCAAAAACAAAAGCTAGCAACCAAGCAAACAAATCAAAAAAAACACAAAACACTTCCATTTTCAAGAAGAGCTGTCGGCTTTTCTTCTTTTTCAAAGAAGAAAATTCCAAAATTCAAGATCCAAGCCTTGTTAATTAGTGAGGTAATTATCTAAGGTTCCTTGTACATAGATATGGATATCCTATAAGTTTAAGCTTCTAATTCCTTCACAATCTCTTCCAATAAATCAAGGAAGAAGATGGTGAATAGTAACCTTCAAGAAATAACTTTGGTTTTCTTGATTTTTCTGAAAGTTCAAGGTAGCTTAAGCATAGATCAAGGCTTCCATGGGCATTCCAAGGATCATTCATTGATTAAAAGCTTCAAGGAAGGTATAACTCTAAATTATCTTAGCATTAAGTTGTTTGGTATAAATTATTATGATGATGGAATGATAGATTAAGTGTAGTAGTTGTTTTGTCATGTTGAGATCTTAGTTGTTAAGTGTTTTTGTTGATTTTGGGAGTTAAGAGTAGCACTAGTTGTTCTTGATGATTCATGGTATGATTTGGGCTTGGTTTAAATGGTTTAAAGTGGTTGATGAGTGATATTGTCATATGGTTGTATTGGGATTGATTGGTGATGGTTTGGTGTTGAATTGGTTTGGTAAAATTTTGGGAAATCGCGTAAATATAGCCGTCGTAATGCCCGATTTACCATAGACTGTTTTTGTTCTTAACATCAGAACCCTTGAACTCACTGTGAGGTTTTGACCATTGCCATGTTTAGATAGTTCATGTTACGAGCTTCGTTTTGATATGTGATACGCTTGAATCCGATGTACGGTTTAGGAGAAACGACCGTTTTAAGTAACGGCCTTTCGCGACCGAACCATTACCCCTCGCCTTACTTTGAAACCTTGGTTAAAGACCTTAAATGACTAATTGGGGTATGAAACATTTATGTAAAGTGGATTAGGCAGTTGGTAAGGTACTCGCGAAAGAATCGCCTTAAAACCCTTAATGGTTAATTTATTAAAAATGGTGGAGCTGAGGGTACTCGAGCGACTTAAGTGAATCGTTAAGCGCGAAAGCGAACGTTAGGACTCTAAATGGTTAAAGTCTATTTTCTTAAGCGACCGGGGTTTAATTCCGACTTATGTTGTTGTTCATAGGTTATCGGACCCACTCTAAGCTTAAGTCTATCCGGGAGCACTCAGGCAAGTTTTCTACCCGTTATATTATTGTTGTGATGTATACATATGTATATGCATTATCTTGTGATAGATGCATGATGGTTAATTAGCAAATTCTTGCGATATATTGTAGCATGTGATATGGTATATATGCATGCCTGTTTCGTATTCTTGATACATATATTTGTTGATTCAGTTGATAATACCTATGCTAGAGATAAGTGGTAATTTGCATATACCCTTAGTATAGGGGACCCAAAGGTGAACTTTTTTCTAAAACCGGGAGTCGATGCTCCCGAGTATAATATATATATATATATATATTTATATATATATATGAATAGTTTTTAAATCTATGAATCAAATAAGGTTTATTCGATAACCTTATTTTATTATTGAATATTATTTTGAATATTCATTCGAGGGCTTATGACCCCGTTTATTTTATTATTAAATATTATTTTGAATATTCATTCGAAGGCTTATGACCCCGTTTATTTTATTATTGAATATTATTTTGAATATTCATTCGAGGGCTTATGACCCCGTTTATTTTATTATTGAATATTATTTTGAATATTAATTCGAGGGCTTATGACTCCGTTTATTTTATTAATGAAAACTATTATTTGAATATTCATTCGAGGACTTATGACTCCGATTAACTACTAATTATTATTCTTTATTTTATTAAGGAATAATGTGTCGATAATCAAACTCACTTTTGATTATTCAAATAAAGATAGTACTTTCGTATAAGTATATCTTTGGTTATTTAACATTCATTGCAAGTATAAGTTTTAAAACTTCTACTTCAATTATTTTTATAAAGATTATTCTTTATGAGGATATTATTTAAATAATAATATTCAGATATTTCCTAATATATCGGGACTGATTTATTTTAGTAAATCAGCATCACTCCAAACATTCCTAAAAATGTTTTGCGAGTCATCAAAATGATTTTAAAAGTTAGAGCGGATCCCAAAACTCATTTTATATTTAAGATCTTCCTTTCAAAGGGGATTTAAATATTCGCTCAAAACCTGAGGGATCCGGCTCTGTGGTGTGTTTTATATTCGCAACGAGGTTGCTATTTTTATAAAAGAGTTTTTGATTACTTACCCAATACTCGGGAAGTAAAATTCTTGGAACAAGTTAATCCATTAACAGGCATCGCCTGGGAAATATCGGTGAGTTTTCCTTTCCAACTAGATACGACTTCTTGGTGGAGCCGTATCAACAAGTTTCTACTTGGGGAAACTGGGGACGAGCTTTACGTTTCAGAGTCATGGATTTCATCTGAACTAGGAGTGGCGTAAGTGGTCGAGTGGCGCCGGCCCAACCTTATTATATTGGCCCAAATGGCCTGGAAGTTCCGCAAGACGGTACATTCCTTAGGAGTCCAGTGTTCGGTTGAAAAGTAAATCCGACAGGTTCTCCTCTACATGTAGAAAATGGTGGGGTTGTACTACTACGACTGATCATCGTAAGTGGTCTTCCTGGCGTGGAAAACTCCCGTAATGAGTTCATCATCCAATTGGATATTTCTGCAATACTACCCAGAGCACTTCGATAGAAAGGCTACGGTTGGACGATTGTTGAGTGTTGGCAGGGTCGAGTTTTCAAAATGATGTTTGCATCAAATAAAGTATCTCGTAACTTCATTTTATTTTGATGATATTTTAAAGATTGATTCTATGCAAGTTTTGTCTTGTAGCTTAATCTATGGGAGGAACTATTTATACATTGAACGGTGGTAGTTCAAGTAGTATTCGGAAAAGATATAAGTATATTGGAGTATCTTGTAACTTCATCTTTTAAACTTATATCTAGTAAATGATTATCTTGTGCATGTCAAAGATTTTCAGAAAAACGTTGAGACAAGGTTAGATATATGAGATCACCTTGCAACGATATTTTTATACAGTTATAAACTGGAACTCTGTGTATATTATACATGTCAGAGGATTTCAAAGATTGTGAAAAGTATATGTATATATATACTGAATATTTTGCGACTTGGTCACGTTAAGATATCAGCTTGGTTCATTTCTTCTTGACCAAGACTTTCATGAGTACTATGAGAATGCTCATATATTGTTAATTATTATACATATTATTTCGGTGGGCTTGTTGCTCACCCTTGCTTTTTTCTTTCATCACACAACATCAGATATACAAGAAGAACAGGACCAAGCTCCCAATTCGCGAGCGGATAGGAAACGTTCCGTAGTTTCCTATAGGCGTTGATGTCGCTGTAGCTGAGGTAGGAACTACCAATAGGCTAGGCTTTCAACTTTTGATGTAACAGACTTATGTATCTTTATCAATTGTAATAATGGAAAAGAAATGTAAATTTATTCAGAAACCCTTTTAAGGTGTATTGGCATATAATTTTGGAATAAAATGACTCGTGTTATTTTTTTGGATATTCATCTCTGAGACTATAACTTGTGGTGTGTGTGTTTATTGTGGGGTCACATTACAGAGTAGTTGATTGTTTATTAAGATTGGGTGTTATTAAGGGAAATGGAACTCGTGACAACCCGAATCCCAGAGCCCGGATTTGGGGGTATTACAGAAATGGTATCAGAGCTAAGCGTTATAAACCTCAGAGATGATGTGACGTTAAGATAATAAGTTCACAAAGATAATAAGAACTCTTGCCAAGTTCATAGTCGGGCTACCTAACATAGTACTGACAGTTAAAACCCTTACGGGAATCCTTATAAATATTATGATAGTAACATAGGTCGTTCTCGTATAGGGCAGCGGGGCACCGAACCCTGAGGTTCAGGAGCATCAGCATGAGGATGTTTTATTACATGTTGGAGACCAAATTGTGAATCCGATAAAGTACCCTAACGAGGGACCGGATGAGATCCATATTGAGAATGTTACGATTGAGGATGTTATCCCAGAAGGGATTGTTGCTGAGGAGGATCTTGTGGAGGATCCTGACGAGAATGAAGAGAGGACCGCTGAGGAATTGATGACCGTAGTCAGGGCGACTACCAGAGCTAGAATGGCCGCGAGGGTGGCACTAGAGGATGAAGAGTTACCAAGGGCACAAAGGTTAATGAGGGCAGGAGGAGTGCGGCCTTCCCCGGCACCAATTACACCAGTATCAGACCCTCTTCCAGAGGTTCCTGAAGATATCAATGAGGTTCCACCAATTCCTGTTCCCTCCCCTGTACAGAGCCCAGCACCTACTGAGGAAATGCCACATTTATCTCCTGCACCATTTTCACCTGATATCGTGCTTGGTTATCCATTTGGATCCCCTGGGCCTGCACCACCTGCACCCCATGGACTGTTAGATGCTACCACTCAGGCTTCTCTTATCGCCAATTATTATATGACTTTGGATGGCCTGTCTGAGGCCCGTAATGTTAGGAGTGATCTGTTGGATCGACATACTGCACCGAGGATTGAGGGTGGGGTACTTCCGGCAGGATTAACTCATAGCATGGAAAGGATTGAGGCTACCACCCGTGTTACAGCTAGAGGCCATCTTGAGGGTTAGATTGATCCAGCTCTACTTGCAACTATCCTAGACCTCATCACCGCTTTAATGGAGCAGGTTAGGGATATTGTGCGTGCCCGCATTTCTTGATCCATAATAGTGTGCAGAGTCTGAGCAATCTGACAAGAATTTCATGCAGCACCGCTTTTGGAGGATTAGCCTAAGTTATGATTTATTAGTTTTAATGACTAGATGATTATCTATGGTAGTACTTTTGAGATAGAAGCGATCAGATCAAATGATGTAATTCTCTTTAATGTGTTCAGTTGTTGTACCCTCGAACAAATGGTTATGTATATATTCGTTAATTTCAGTTCAGATCAGTTTGTTTGTGATAAAAGTTGATATTTCTAATTGCGCTGTTAACACTTAAGAGAGTGTCATGAAGTTTATAGAACTTGAGAATTCATAATTTGCAATCATGCAAGGACTGTACGAGGGAAAGATTTAAGCAAACTAAGTAAGACAAATATCCAGAGATTCTCAAATTTTTTTTCCAAGCATTATGCCCCATGAGGAATAAGATTAGGGGCAAACCATGAATGTGATAATCAGGGAGGTCGTAATTAAGATATAAGGAACCCAGAATATAATGAAGTGGAAAATGAGGATTTAAATTAAAAGATGACCCCAATTATGGGGAATAGGAAGAAATATTTAGACTGAGAAAACAGAAGTCGGGCAAGATAGGAAGAACCAGGATGGTACTCCTATTGGGCAATCCATGGACCTGCCTAAAACAAAACTTATACTTTTACCCCTAACCACCACCTTGAGGAAACAATGTGGTGTGAAATTCTTTCAGGACCTTTAAGTCGCTAAGCTCTCAGAGTTCCAAGGAACAAGCTGACCCAGTCGAGGCAAGAGTCTGGCTAAAGGAAATATAGGAATCATTTGAGATTCTAAATGATTGACGAATCATAAAAGACTATTTTTGTCACTTACCCTCTTAAGAGAGAGGCCACCCACTGGTGAAAGGCCAAGGAAGGCACGGAGCAAGAGATTATAATAAACTGATTAAAGTTCAGTCAATTGTTTTCGGGAAAGTAATTCCCAAGGTTATGAAGAGAGTGTAAAAGCTTTAGAGCCAGAATAAAGGCAGACGAGTATGATGAAATATGAAGCTAAGTTGTAAAAGTTGTCAAGATTCATTCTGATGACAAGAATCCCAGAACAATGTGATGTTTGAAGTCAATGATTAGTGGGTTCATGAAATAATGATAAGAGAAAGGAAAATAAAAAGGAATTGAAGTGGGGAGGAATATAAAGGCAATAGAGTTTGAGGAATGATAAGGGAGTTGGGTATGAGGAAACCCTAAAGACTCGTAGCAATAGAAATAGAAAAGTATGTAATCGTCAGGATGAGGGTGATTCACCATGAGTTATAATTGATGGTTGAAGGCATAAGGGATACATATATTTTATTCCCTGTAAGTTGGGAGGATTCGAGGAAACCTTGAGATAGTTCGAAGGATAAATAATGAGACGCGGATAGACTAAGGAGACAAGAAAGTAAGAAATTAGGAAAATTGGATGAAGGAAGTAACCTTCAAGAATGTGAAGTGTAAGACTGGTGGCTTGATACCCAGAAAGAGAGACGCCAGGTATGAGAGATATCCCAACATTGAGATGACTGTTGAAATAAACAACAAAAGTAAATACGGAATTATTAAGAAGAGGTTCACGTTGAACACGACCAATATCTTCCAGAACATCCTTGTTATCATTACCAAATCAAGCAAGAAAAGTAGATAACCGTAGTTATCTTTTGGAGGCCATATTGATTAACCTCATTTTGAATACAGATGTTATTATGAAATTAGGCATATACTATCGAGGTGGGAAGGATTGAATAAGGCACCCTTATCAGGGATATATGACTTGATTTATCCATGAAAGGATGCATGTACCTTTTTAAAGGTGGAATTAAAGATAGAACATCGGTATCTTAAAATGAATCCTAGGGGAATGCATAAAGGTTGGCATTTCACCCTTAATAGGGATAGTATGAGTTTTGACAGTATGAATTGGAAAAGATTAAGGTAATAACAACCTTTAAGTATCAGTGGAGAAATTTTTTTCAGAAACATATAGACAATGGTTCTAGTATTAGTATAGGGTATTTTGATATGCCCTGTATCTAGGGAATACAGGAGGAACGATTCAAGGATAACCTTAGAGGTTTTACAAGGAGAAAGGTAATATTCAAAATTCTCAAGAATAGAAATTTTGATAAAGGAAATATGACGTAATAAAAATAATGCCAAGTGGGGCACATGTTAAACCATGAGAAAGTATAGATTGAACCCAACGAAGGTCAAGAATGGTGAAAACAAGAAGGACCCAAAATAAGAGACGTCCTAAGTACGATCGAGAGTCAGTCGTGATAATGATTAACCTCTAAAGACTGAGGCAATAACTTATGGAAAAATGGTGGTATTTTTTTTTACTCATCAAATTTTAAGGAAAGCATTTTCACATAAGCAGTGATTGAAATGAGGTAGAAAATTTAGTTGGATGTGGTTAAAATGACATTGATTGTAAGGAAATTTTACTATCAGGAAAGGCCAAAGAGGTGGCCGACACTTTAAATGTAAGAGGATAATTATAGGCTCTTGTGCCAAAGGAATACAGTGATGATGGTTAAAGTTGTGATGGTTGTATTATGGTTTGGAAGATTGACATTCCTTCTGATGACTGTGCAATACCCAACCGTAATAGTAGTTGGTAAAGGTTTAATTCGTGTAATCGCCATGAGCGGGCTATCTATCTCAGAAGGTACTATCTTGAGAATAAGCCAGGACCATATTTCAAAAAGGACTAAACAAACCTTTGAGTTAAGTCTTCTATTGAAGGCATATGATTAAGAATGATATTAACCTGCTATCGGTGCTTTGATTGAAACTCTTCTGCAATTTTATATGTTTCATGTCATGTATGTATATCAGGATCAGGAGTGTTCTTCATGAATTATGAATGGTGATTATGTTAACTCCTTAGAAGAATTCTATACTACATGTATGGACTCCGTATGGTTAGATATTAAGATTTCATGGAAAGTGAATGATGGCAGTAGGTCAGTGGTGGACCATAGTAATGCAGCAATGATTCTGCGAGTAATGAGCTGATTACAACAGTGAGAGTTGTATTGGAATGGATGTTGAGATTGAGTACCACTAATCGTGTCATGTTGACGTATAAGTTATCTTTGATAGAAAAACTAGGTCGATTATTTACCTATTGAATATTTATTCCTTCTTATCAATAGAGAGTCGTATTACTATACGAGGAAGGTTGCGGTGCAAGCATAGAATTCTAGTAACGATGATGTCTAGAATGAGATCCCAGATTCGATTTTCGATATCGAGGGAGATTCAAAGGTGATCGTGTATAAGCTCGAGGAAGAGCATGGGTCCATAGAATGATGGACGGAATAGCGAAAATATTTAGGCATGTGAAATACGATGTTATAATACTTGATGTTGATATAAATACATATATGTTTTATTCTCCTATGACAAAGCTCTATAGTTCAGAGGTAGGTTCCAAGCCAGATATTTTGTGGCAGTATATTTTTTTTTTCATATATACAATTCTCTTCAATTCGTTCTTTTCTTTTCTTTTCATTTCATATAAGCTGAGAAGAACAACCCTTCCAGAAGGGGAGGTATTGCCGAATGACTATCTATCTGTGTGATAGAAGCCTAGTAGGATACCACATGTTGTTTAATTGCTTGTCAAGTACTAAAGATTGGCCACCTTCTGTACTAACTATGCAATAGAACAAGTGTTCATGATCATAGTGATCTCTCAACAAATTCCTTTACTTCTATATGATGGATCAAGCTTTTGAAGATGGAAGCAGCTAAAAGAAGTAGTATCAGTACGGTGGTATTCCGATTCTAACGCGTTAGTGATACTAAGGTTGACGTGGTAATTAAAAGATTATAGAACGCTAACGAGCAAAGGTATAACCAGTATAATATTAGGAACGGAAGGTAGTACCGATTAAGAACTGGAAAAGAATGGGTATTGAGAAGCAAAAGCTTTAATGCTAAAAGCTATAATGAGAGTCTGTGCAATAGACTTGAAAGAATTTGGAATGATCACTTAACGCGGATTGAGTTTTCTCACGATAATAGATCATATGTCAGGTATCGAGATGTCGTCTTATGAGATCTTTGAGAGAAGACAATGTCGATCTCCCTTATGTTAGGATGAAGTTGTAGAGCGCAAGATGCTCGGACCAGCAGTGGTCCAAAGGACCAAGAATATAATAGATCTAATCAGAGGACGGCTGGGAGTAGCCTAAGATGGACATAAGAAGTATGCTGATTTGACAATGAAAGGACAAAGAGTATGAAGGAGGGAACCTTGTATTGTTAAAAGTATTCCCTTAAAAAGGAATTGATGAGGGTTGGAAAGAAAGGAAAGTTTAAGTCCACGAATTGTTGGACCCTTGGATATATTAAGACGTATTGGGAAGTTAGCATATGAGCTAGCCCTACCCCCGAACATGTAGCAAGTCATAACGTGTTTCACGTATCAATGTTAAGGAAGTGTAATTCGGATGCCAGATAAATAGGGGCATATGAGCGCATAGACATGCAACCAGACGTAACCTATATGGAGCAACCAGGAAGGGATATAGACTGAAAAAGGGACAAGTGCTTACGAGAAGGGTTATCAAACTATTCAGAGTTTGATGGAAGAACCACAATGTGGGAAAAATTTACTTGAGAGTTAGAAAGTGCAATGCTAAGAAAGTATCCCTATTCATTTTCTATCTGATTCCGGGACGGAATCCTTTTAAGGAGGGGAGACTTTAATAACCCCAAATTTTTTTGAAATTTTTGGAAACCCTTATGAATAGTGTTTTGCTAATTATGCTGAATAAGAAAACTTTTTATGCCACACTATATAGGGTTTCTTTTATTGATCTTCTGGGATATTATTTGTACTCTATGTGGTATATAAGTGTATGTAAAGATCGTCAGAATCCAAAACCAAGCACTTTAATTTTTCCCGAAAATCTACCAGATACAGAAAGAATTGAGTATAAGGTAACAGAATAAAAAGGATTTAAATTCAAGGATTATAAGAGAGGATCATGAAAGGAATATAATGTATTGAGAAAGGTGAAGGAAACCTAAGTAATAAGATCTCGGGTATGATCCCTCAAACAATAAACGAAAATGAAAGTTAAGCGAACCGCATAACAGATCAGCGGTCATTAGCCAAGTAATTAGGAGTTAAACAAGGGGTTAGTGGATGATGATGTCATCACACCAACAAGAGGAAGACAAGTGTAACAAGGTGACATCACATGATGACCTAAGCATAACATAAGGGAAGGAGGTGTGGTTGATTAATAACCACACAATTTTTCATGGGTAAAAAGGTAATTAATCAAAAACAAAAGCTAGCAACCAAGCAAACAAATCAAAAAAAACACAAAACACTTCCATTTTCAAGAAGAGCTGTCGGCTTTTCTTTTTTTTCAAAGAAGAAAATTCCAAAATTCAAGATCCAAGCTTTGTTAATTAGTGAGGTAATTATCTAAGGTTCCTTGTACACAGATATGGATATCCTATAAGTTTAAGCTTCTAATTCCTTCACAATCTCTTCCAATAAATCAAGGAAGAAGATGGTGAATAGTAACCTTCAAGAAATAACTTTGGTTTTCTTGATTTTTATGAAAGTTCAAGGTAGCTTAAGCATAGATCAAGGCTTCCATGGGCATTCCAAGGATCTTTCATTGATTAAAAGCTTCAAGGAAGGTATAAATCTAAATTATCTTAGCATTAAGTTGTTTGGTATAAATGATTATGATGATGGAATGATAGATTAAGTGTAGTAGTTGTTTTGTCATGTTGAGATCTTAGTTGTTAAGTGTTTTTGTTGATTTTGGGAGTTAAGAGTAGCACTAGTTGTTCTTGATGATTCATGGTATGATTTGGGCTTGGTTTAAATGGTTTAAATTGGTTGATGAGTGATATTGTCATATGGTTGTATTGGGATTGATTGGTGATGGTTTGGTGTTGAATTGGTTTGGTAAAATTTTGGGAAATCGCGTAAACATAGCCGTCGTAATGCCCGATTTATCGTAGACTGTTTTTGTTCTTAACATCAGAACCCTTGAAATCAATGTTAGGTTTTGACCATTGCCATGTTTAGATAGTTCATGTTACGAGCTTCGTTTTGATATGTGGTACACTTGAATCCGATGTACGGTTTAGGAGAAACGACCATTTTAAGTAACTGCGTTTCGCGACCGAACCATTACCCCTCGCCTTAATTTGAAACCTTTGTTAAGGATCTTAAATGACTAATTAGGATATGAAACATTTATGTAAAGTGGATTAGGCAGTTGGTAAGGTACTCGCGAAAGAATCGC
Organism: Apium graveolens; assembly: GCF_009905375.1. Lineage (NCBI taxonomy): Eukaryota > Viridiplantae > Streptophyta > Magnoliopsida > Apiales > Apiaceae > Apium > Apium graveolens. The sequence goes on along the minus strand of NC_133650.1, from coordinate 134,560,897 downwards.
CTTAAAACCCTTAATGGTTAATTTATTAAAAATGGTGGAGCCGAGGGTACTCGAGCGACTTAAGTGAATCATTTAGTGCGAAAGCGAACGTTAGGACTCTAAATGGTTAAAGTCTAGTTTCTTAAGCGACCGGGGTTTAATTCTGACTTATGTTGTTGTTCATAGGTTATCGGGCCCACTCTAAGCTTAAGTCTATCCGGGAGCACTCAGCAAGTTTTCTACCCGTTATACTGTTGTTGTGATGTATACATATGTATATGCATTATCTTGTGATAGATGCATGATGGTTAATTAGCAAATTCTTGCGATATATTGTAGCATGTGATATGGTATATATGCATGCCTGTTTCGTATTATTGATACATATATCTGTTGATTCAGTTGATAATACCTACGCTAGAGATAAGCGGTAATTTGCATATACCCTTAGTATAGGGGACCCAAAGGTGAACTTTTTCTAAAACCGGGAGTCGATGCTCCCGAGTATAATATATATATATTTATATATATATGAATAGTTTTTAAAACTATGAATCAAATAAGGTTTATTCGATAACCTAATTTTATTATTGAATATTATTTTGAATATTCATTCGAGGGCTTATGACCCCGTTTATTTTATTATTGAATATTATTTTGAATATTCATTCGAGGGCTTATGACCCCGTTTATTTTATTATTGAATATTATTTTGAATATTCATTCGAGGGCTTATGACCCCGTTTATTTTATTATTGAATATTATTTTGAATATTCATTCGAGGGCTTATGACTCCATTTATTTTATTAATGAATATTATTATTTGAATATTCATTCGAAGACTTATGACTCCGATTAACTACTAATTATTATTCTTTATTTTATTAAGGAATAATGTGTCGATAATCAAACTCACTTTTGATTATTCAAATAAAGATAGTACTTTCGTATAAGTATATCTTTGGTTATTTAATATTCATTGCAAGTATAAGTTTAAAACTTCTACTTCAATTATTTTTATAAAGATTATTCTTTATGAGGATATTATTTAAATAATAATATTCAGATATTTCCTAATATATCGGGACTGATTTATTTTAGTAAATCAGCATCACTCCAAACATTCCTAAAAATGTTTTGCGAGTCTTCAAAATGATTTTAAAAGTTAGAGCGGATCCCAAAACTCATTTTATATTTAAGATCTTCCTTTCAAAGGGGATTTAAATATTCGCTCAAAACCTGAGGGATTCGGCTCTGTGGTGTGTTTTATATTCGCAACGAGGTTGCTATTTTGATAAAAGAGTTTTTGATTACTTACCCAATACTCGGGAAGTACAATTCTTGGAACAAGTTAATCCATTAATAGGCATCGCTTGGGAAATATCGGTGAGTTTTCCTTTCCAACTAGATACGACTTCTTGGTGGAGTCGTATCTACAAGTTTCTACTTGGGGAAAGTGGGGACGAGCTTTACGTTTCAGAGTCATGGATTTCATCTGAACTAGGAGTGGCGTAAGTGGTCAAGTGGCGCCGGCCCAGCCTTATTATATTGGCCCAAATGGCCTGGAAGTTCCGCAAGACGGTACATTCCTTAGGAGTCCAGTCTTCGGTTAAAAAGTAAATCCGACAGGTTCTCCTCTATATGTAGAAAATGGTGGGGTTGTACTACTACGACTGATCATCGTAAGTGGTCTTCCTGGCGCGGAAAACTCCCGTAATGAGTTCATCATCCAATTGGATATTTCTGCAACACTACCCAGAGCACTTCGATAGAAAGCCTACGGTTGGGCGATTGTTGAGTGTTGGCAGGGTCGAGTTTTCAAAATGATGTTTACATCAAATGAAGTATCTCGTAACTTCATTATATTTTGATGATATATTAAAGATTGATTCTATGCAAGTTTTGTCTTGTAGCTTAATCTATGGGAGGAACTATTTATACATTGAATGGTGGTAGTTCAAGTAGTATTCGGAAAAGATATAAGTATATTGGAGTATCTTGTAACTTCATCTTTTAAACTTATATCTAGTAAATGATTATCTTGTGCATGTCAAAGATTTTCAGAAAAACGTTGAGACAAGGTTAGATATATGAGATCACCTTGCAACAATATTTTTATACAATTATAAACTGGAACTCTGTGTATATTATACATGTCAGAGGATTTCAAAGATTTTGAAAAGTATATGTATATATATACTGAATATTTTGCGACTTGGTCACGTTAAGATATCAGCTTGGTTCATTTCTTCTTGACCAAGAATTTCATGAGTACTATGATGTTAGGAATATGTGTATTAGTTTGATGATAAGTTAAGCAAAAGACTTAAGTAGAAATCTAGTGTTTGTAGCCTCAACGGATAAGACCATCTTGGCTATCCGTTGAAGGAGTAGCCTTACTTAGCAATAAGTTTGGTATTGTAGCACATTTCACTCTCTGGTTTCAAGCTGTAATTCTTAGATGTTGTTAGGAAATAATCAGTCATGTTGACTACTAATGGATGTACAAATAGGAGGGCTAATTGTAAATACTTCATGCCTTGTAATTTTGTATAAGTGAAGAAGTGTCAACGGATATTGAAGACCTTCAACGGATAAGAAACAAAGCTTCAACGGATGTCTCTAATGCTTCAACGGATAATATCCATCAACGGATAAGTGCTTCAACGGATAAAGCTTCAACTGCTAGAGCATCAACGGATAAAGCCATCAACGGATGAAAGCTTCAACGGATGCTCAGTCTCATAGCAGTTGATAGTGACAGTTAACAAAGCTAACAGAGGCACATGGATTGACAGAGATGTGGTAGCCTATTTCAGGAACAGCAGAAAAAGCATCCGTTTTTAGTCTGGTTCAAAATGGAAAGTCAACAGATAATTCCATATTACACTGGATAAAAATGGAATAGAAACAAGTGGAGAACTATTTTCTTATTGTACTTTATCTTTGTCTTCACTTGTAAACTTGGTGATATATAAACCAAGTAGTAGCTAGTAATTAGGTGTGAATTTTCCCTGAGCTGTTTAGAAATATCAAGAGAGAAAATCATCTAGTTTGTACTAGGAAGCAGCTGTGATTTAATTTTGAATCACAGATTTTCTGAAATAACACATCTCTGGTGGAACAACAAATCAACCAGAAAAGTTTTTAAGTTCTTTGTGTTCATTACATTTGTGTTTGAATATATATCTGTCTGCATCAGCTCCAAGCAATTCACACACACTTGATCACTCAAACACTTAGCCTTACAAACTGCTCAAAACTTGAAAAAGTTTTGAGATTTACATTCAACCCCCCTTCTGTAAATCTCATTGTTAGTCCACTGGGAATAACAATTGGTATCAGAGCAAGCTCTTAACATATAAAGAGTTTAAAGATCTATTCTGCTAACATCATGAGTGCACAGAAGAACTCTCCTGTTACCATCATGAATAGGAAGGATATTGGTGTAAAGATTCCAGTCCTGGAAAAGGATAATTATCATCACTGGAAAGTGAAGATGCATTTACATCTTCTTTCTCAAGATGAAAGCTACATCAACTGCATTGAAAATGGTCCTCACATCCCTCACAAGGTAGCCACAGCTGCTACTGCAACAGTTGCTGTTGGACAGTCTATTCCCAAGCCAAGAGCAGAATGGACTATTGAAGACATGGAAGAAATCCGCAAGGATAAGAGAGCCATGAACATTTTGTTTAATGGCTTAGATCAAGATATGTTTGACAATGTCATCAATTGCCAAACTGCAAAGGAAGTTTGGGACACTGTACAAATCATCTGTGAAGGTACTGAGCAGGTCAGAGAGAACAAAATGCAGCTACTTATTCAACAGTATGAATATTTTCACTTTGAAGAAGGTGAATCAATAAATGATACCTTCAACAGGTTTCAAAAACTGTTGAATGGATTGAAGCTGTATGGTAGAGTGTACCAAGTCAAGGATTCCAATTTAAAATTTCTTAGGTCTCTGCCAAAGGAATGGAAGCCCATGACTGTCTCTTTGAGAAACTCTCAAGATTATAAGAACTTCACACTTGAAAGATTATATGGAATTTTGAAGACTTATGAACTTGAAATGGAGCAGGATGAGCTGTTGGAAAAGGGAAAGAGAAAAGGAGGAACAGTTGCTCTTGTAGCTGACTGTGAGAAGATGGAAGCCAGGAATGAGGAGAAGACAATGCCAAGTCTCAAAATTGGCACAAGCAAATCAGAATCAAGCAAGGGTAAAGAGCAAGTTGCTGAGGATGAAGACAATTCCAGTCAGGATGAATCTGATGATATTGAAGAACATTTGGCCTTTCTGTCCAGGAGGTTTGCAAAGATGAAGTTCAGGAAAAACACAAAATTCACTAAGCCAAACAAGAACATGGTGGACAAATCAAAGTTCAAATGTTACAACTGTGGCATTAGTGGACACTTTGCAAGTGAGTGTAGGAAGCCAAATTCTGAGAAAAAGAAATTTGAGCAAGTTGATTACAAAAAGAAGTATTTTGATTTGCTCAAACAAAAGGAAAGAGCATTCCTCACTCAAGATGATTGGGCAGCAAATGGGGTAAATGAAGATAATGATGTGGAATATGTCAACCTAGCCCTGATGGCTAATTCTGATGAAAATGAAACTAGTTCATCAAGCAACCAGGTAATTACTACTGATCTCTCTCAGCTTTCTAAACATGAATGCAATGAAGCCATAAATGATATGACCAATGAATTATATCATTTGCGTGTTTCCCTTGAATCTCTAGCAAAAGAAAACACTAGGATCAAGGAGAATAACTTGTTTTTAAGTGATAGGAATGTTGTGTTAGAGGATCAGGTAATTGAGCTTGAAAAGATAAAACTTAAATGCCTGACTGTTGAGAGTGAACTAGCAGAAGCTGTTAAGAAAGTGGAAATTCTTTCTAAACAGTTAGAAAGTGAGCAAGAGGTAATCAAGGCCTGGAAAACATCTAGGGATGTCAGTGTTCAGATTGCAAAGGTCCAGGGAATTGAATCATTCTATGAGGATGCCTGGAAGAAAAACAAAAAGAAGTTAGAATTAATTGATGGATTGTCAACGGATGTGGAATCAACGGATGATGAAAGTTATCCGTTGAAGGAAGAAAAGGAGCATCCGTTAAAGGCTCATCAATTAAAACAGGCAAGTTCTTTTAAAAATAAAAAGAATGATTCAACTCTCAAGAACTTTGTCAAAGAAGGAGCTAGCACATCCAGAGATGTTAGTAAGGTGAATATAGGACATATGACTTTAGATCAGCTAAAAGATCGACTTAAGTTGGTTGAGGATAAGAAGGAAACTAAAAGAAAATCTAAAAGAAATGGGAAGGTAGGGATTAATAAACACAACAATTACACACCTGATAGGTATGCTCCTAGAAAAAGCTGTGTGCATTGTAAAAGTGTTAATCACCTATCTGATAATTGCAAATCTGTTAAAAATGCTCCCATGCCTTCAAATTCCTCCATGTCTAACATGTCTATGTCACCTCTGCATACTATGCCTGTTATGTCTCACCAGAATCCCCATGCACATTTTGCAAACATGCCATACATTAACAATCCTTACTTTAATGCATTTAGTATGCCTCAAATGCCATACAATATGCCTATGTGGAATAACATGTTTGCACAACCTATGCCTTATCAAATTCAATCAAATGTGTTAAATGATTCTGTGACTAATCCTACACTTCAACCAACCACATCTGAGACCAAGGTTGACCTCAAGTTACCTAAGTCAAAAGATGCAGGAGGAATGAAGTCTAGAAAAAGACTAACAAGGGTGGACCCAAGGAAACTTGGGTACCAAAATCAACTTGATTGATTTTGTTGTGTGCAGGGACAAAGAAGGAATCTATGGTACTTGGACAGTGGTTGTTCAAGACACATGACAGGAGATTTCACCCTGCTCACAGAGTTTAAGGAGAGAGCTGGCCCTAGCATAACCTTTGGAGATGACAGCAAAGGATTCACTATGGGATATGGCTTGATTTCAAGAGAAAATGTCATCATTGATGAAGTTGCATTGGTTGATGGTCTCAAACACAATTTATTGAGCATCAGTCAACTATGTGACAGAGGGAATTCTGTTTCCTTCAATTCTGAAGCCTGTATTGTCACAAGTAAAAAGGACAATAAAGTGGTTCTAACTGGAGTTAGAAAAGGGAATTTGTACTTAGCTGATTTCAACTCTTCAGATGCAGAATCCATTACTTGTCTTCTCAGCAAAGCAGGTCCAGTTGAAAGTTGGCTATGGCACAAGAAGCTGTCCCATTTGAATTTCAAGACAATGAATGATCTAGTCAAAAAGGACTTAGTTAGAGGAATGCCTCTAGTGGAATTCACAAGGGATGGACTGTGTGATGCTTGTCAGAAAGGAAAGCAAAAGAAAGTATCATTCAGTAAGAAGCTTGAATCTGCAATTGATGAACCACTGCAACTTCTACACATGGATCTTTTTGGACCAGTCAATGTATTGTCAATTTCAAGGAAAAGATACTGCCTAGTGATTGTAGATGATTTCTCAAAGTTTTCATGGGTTTATTTTCTTGGATCAAAGGATGAAGCTAGTGAAATCATCATCAATCATATCAAGCAAGTCAACAATCATCCTGATTTCAAAGTAAGGAATATTAGAAGTGACAATGGAACTGAGTTCAAGAATTCAACCATGAAGATGTTCTGTGAAGAAAATGGGATCATCATTGAGTTCTCAGCTCCAAGAACTCCACAACAAAATGGTGTGGTGGAAAGGAAGAACAGATCACTAATTGAAGCTGCAAGGACAATGCTTGAGGAGTCAAAACTCCCAACTTATTTTTGGGCTGAGGCTGTTAACTGTGCATGTTACACTCAGAATATTTCTCTAATCAATCAAGCAAAATGCATGACTCCCTATCAATTATTCAAGAGAAGAAAACCAACTTTAAACTTTCTACATGTCTTTGGTTGCAAATGCTACATCTTAAGGAATCAATCTGATCACAAAGGAAAGTTTGATGCAAAGGCTGATGAAGGAATATTTGTTGGTTATTCTGCTGGAAAATCATATAGGGTCTACAATCTAAGAATCAACATTGTCATGGAATCTGTACATGTTGTGTTTGATGATAAAAAGATTGATGGACTAACAGATGAGGGACATCATGAAGGACTCAAATTTGACAATATTGAGATATATTGTGATGATAGTGAAGATGAGAATGATGAAGAAGGCATCTCAAGAAGAAACCAGAGTCTGCCTTTCGATAATGCACAGAATGCTGCATCCGTTGAAAGTCATAATTCAGCTTCCGTTGAAAGAAGCAATGCAGCATCCGTTGAAAGACAAAGTGCATCATCCGTTGAAGTTCATAACGAAGCATCCGTTGATCACAGTCTGTCAACGGATAATCAATTCACCTCATCAGTTGATAGAACTCCCAATTCCTTTCAAAGGATCAGCAACTCAGGGGGAGTTTCAACAAATCAACATTCTATCTCACATCATGACAATACTGAGGCAACCTCATCAAGGGCTAATCTACCACCTCAAAGGAAATGGACCAAGAATCACCCTTTTGAACTGATCATTGGTGATGCTACATCAAAAGTACAAACTAGAAGGGCTACTCAAGATGAATGTCTGTATAGTAGCTTTCTATCACAGGAGGAACCTACACTACTAAAAAAAGTAGAATAGACATCGGCTAAAAACCGATGTCTATGAACAAAAAAATCCGATGTCTTCGTGGGTGATGTTAAAGACCCCCCATTTAACATCGGTTTTAAACTGATGTTAAATAAGACGTATAACATCAGTTTTTAAAGATGTTAAATTTCTAATGCATATCTAATCTTCATATATTATTATAATATGATATTTTTATCAATTTAAACATATGTGAGATAAGCAAAATATTTCAATTTACCCATTAAACTGATGTTAGTAATACCAGTAACAACGGTTTTTAAGATAAACCGATGTAAACATAACTTTTGACATCGGTTCTTTATTTCTAACCGATATCTATTGGTGACAAACCGATGTCTATAAAGCTTAATAACTACGGTTTTCTATTTTAAGATTTTTTTTGTTGTAGTATTTAACATCGGTTTTAATCGGTATTACATCAGTTTTGTATTATATAAAAAATTCTATAGTTTTAAATTAACATTATTTTTAATTGAAATAAACGGTGTGAAAAAACTTTGTTTATATAATCAAAAACAACACTAAACTTCAACACCAATATATCCAAACATAGTATTAGCTACTACACAGTTTCATCTAAATCAAACATCAACTACTAGTAAACATTCATCCATAATTTTTTATAATTATACAGAAGATTTGCTTCAAGAAGAAAATCTCTCAGCTGCTTTGTTGTTTGAGAAGCATCCTGGAAATTGACCAAGCTGTTCATAGTCTCGCTTAAGTTGGAACTGATGTTCAACCCCCTGTCTCGAGTTCTTCGAGAGCCTCTTCACAACCACATCCTTCCCTTCTTCCAAAATAACCTGCAAACCAATGTATGTTATATACACTATTCTGATTAAAGGAATTTGAGATTGCTTTTATTTTTTTTATGTAAAGTTAGTAGGAGTAGTCATGTTTGATGTTTCTGGTGCGACACTGCATATTATTACATCCCTGGATAATGTATACTCACCTTGTATACAGTACCAAAACCACCTTTGCCAAGCTTGTTGGAGAAATTACCAGTTGCCTTTGTAATTTGTATGAAATCAAGTAAAGGTAACTCCAAATATTGCCTCATATTTCTGCTAGCGGTATCACTCGTTACATTTGATTCTGGTATTTCTGCATAAGTGAGAAGGCAATGCTAACAATGAGCCAACTTTACAGTTATGTTTAAATAAGTGAGAAGGCAATTAGTTTTTCAGAAACCAATCTTTTCATGTTCACGGTCATATGACACAAAAGTATTGCGGACAACTATTCCTGTATAAATGCTGAAATACCAAAAAAAAGTTAAAAGGACAAATAATAGTTTAAGTGGAACACAATTCATCTTTTATCCTTGAAAACAAAACCGGGAATAAAAAGAGTGGTAGGGTGAGAATTAATGTGTATGTAACACAAAGAAAGGCAGGGTAAGAATCAATGTATATTTTACACTAGATATCATATATACCTCCTAAGAGAGTGCTTTGATCCTTTTTCTGAAATATTCCAAGACAATATCCACCCTGCATCTTGACATGCTTAACATAACATGAATAAGCATAAAGCATGTAAGTCACTCACTACATTTTAAATAACCAGATTAGTGAAATCGCATGAAATATTGTTGTTTGGTCTATCTCAACCTTAAAAACTAGCTTGTAGGGTGAAAACTTCCCTCACACTTGTTAATCCCGTTTCACAGATAGAATTCAATAACATAATATACCAAGTATGTTGTAAATCTTATATTCATACATTTATAATCTAAATTTATGAAAGATATAATGTAATTTATACTTTCTCAAGAAAATATATTCATTTACACTCCCAAATCTTCAATAAGAGTGAGACTTAGTTCTGGAATTATTGTATTTCTAGGGTCCAAAATTTCTGATTCCCCTTCTGACTAGACGCCACAATCAACTAACATTATTGGAAATCAGATAAGAAGATCGTAGAAACAACATTAACATAGTACCTGAAGCAACACAGCACCAGCAGCATCTCCAAAGAGGATACAGGTCCCTCTATCAGTCCAACCAGTATAACGGGAAAGCGCTTCAGCCCCAATCACAAGAACATTTTTAAAGCCAGAACCTGCAATACATTGTCAAATTATGCTTTTATAAAACGGACATGAGGAAAACTTTAGGCCATTACTAAAGTTTTACACGCCTATTAAAATTGTGTTTACCTCGGATATGACTAGACCCTGAAACAAGACCTAAAATAAATCCGCTACAAGCAGCTGTTATATCATAAGCCAGTGGAGTCTTTTTGCAGCCAAGTGCTTTTGGGATAATAGTCAATACAAAAAGAAACATAATGAAGCATTAGCAAGCTAAAATTATATGAATCAGGAAAAGTTTATAAACACGAGAGTCATTTATTTATCTTTTTTTAAAAAAATCCTTGGCTAAAAACTTGTGTCATTCTGAGCTAAAACAATTTGTTTACTATATAAGGTTCATAAGTTCCCTGACTTGTGCCCAAACTGATCTAAATCTGCAAATAATACCTGAGTAGCACTTCCAAACAGATTCTCAGGTGTCAACGAACATAATAAGACTAGGTCTACGTCATCAGGATTAACTTCTGTCATATCAAGAGCTTTCCTTGCTGCTTCCGCAGCTAGACCAACTAAGCTTTCTTTTCCTGAGAGGTGTACATATCAGATTAAGAGAATTATGTGCTTGTGGTTAGTGTATAATTTTCTTGTGAAATATGGTTTTGTGAAGCTAAAAGATCAATCAATGCACAAATAGCAATAAACATCCACAAAGTTAGCTGACCTAAAATTACATGCTTGGGCATCTTATCACCTTGTACACGGTTTTACATAAAAATTGGTCAAATAGTTTCGTTACCAACTATTTTACTTCTATAAGCAACTTCTGGTCATTTTTAAGATGATCACCAAACATATAGAGAAATGGTAGCAAGATACCCTCATAGTAAGCTAGTGAGGAAGAAAGAAACTACATTTTGATCATGTCCTTCAACATGAAAAATTTAGAAATGAACCAAATTCAAGTTAATAATATGTAATGGAAGCCTAAAATCCTCGTAGATGCACCATCACTTGGAAACACAAACCCTCCATTAATAGACTTGATATCATAAACAGATACAACAAGACCCAAATTAGCAACAACCTGTCAGAAACACATTCATCACTCATTGAGGCATTTACTCAAACATGTAGACTATATATATATATACACACATATATACTCAAACATGTAGACTACAGGTTTGTTAGCTTCGAATATAAATCATTTGCGTCTGGTAGTTTTCAGGCTTCTTAACCTGTTATCTTGCTGATTATACAAACCTGAACACTGGCTTCCGAAACTGAAGGAGTGTTAGGGGTATCAGAGATGGCACTCTTGTACCTCTCTAAGAAACACAATAGTAAACTCATACAAATATACTCAATAAGGCATTAGTTGGGAGGCTAGGAAGCATATTGAGGTAGTATATTCCTATTAAGGACCTCCTTCTGTCGGAATCACAAGCGAGGTGTATCTGTAGATAAATTAACAGCCTGGAAATCCATAACAAGAAACGAATTCATAACAATGCTCAAGAATATTAAAAACAATTAAAATATTGAAAAATTACCCAATGTAGAACACTACTAAAAATGATTAAAAATATGAAAAATTGCACAACTTATATTAACATGCTCAATGTATTATGCACAATAAGAACAATCACTCGACTAATTAAAAATTAAAAAATTAGGTTTTCAAATTGAAACCCCCAATTCTAAATTAGGGTTTAAAATTTACTTAATTCAAGCTTTAACCTCCAACTCAGATTTGAACCCCGACTTAAACTTGAACTCCGACTTAAACTTCGACTTATCTGTAAACAGACAACACAGAGAGATATGAGAGCAGAGAGAGAGAGAGAGATAAGAGCCCACAGAGAGAGAGAAGACAACACAAGGGAGAGACAACATTCCACACAGAGAGATAACATATTGAGAGAGTGGTGGGTGTTCTTGGATGAGAGCACAGAAGAGTGAGAGACGAGAGAGAGGGGACTTTTTGTTTTAATGTTACGATCTGTGTTTTATGTTTTATGATTTTGATTTTGATTTTTAATTTTTTTTAACTAAAAAGAGGGGAACATTTGGTTGAAAAGAGGGGGGAATTTTTCTAAGGCAAAAAATAAGGGGGAAATCTTTAAGAGGGAATGAATTATTTGGATAAGGGGGGGAAATGGGGAAGGCGCGCAGATTAAATTTTTTAAAATAGACTTTTAACATCGGTTGGGCTAAAACACCGATGTTTATAAACACAAAAGACATCGCTTGCTCAAAACTGATGTCTAAAACACCTTTTACATCGGTGCAATAAGCAACCGATGTCTTTGAAGCGATGTATATTCTACTTTTTCTAGTAGTGCTAAGCGAGTGGAAGAAGCTCTTTTGGATCCAGATTGGATTTTAGTAATGCAAGAGGAGCTAAACCAATTTGAGAGGAACAAAGTATGGAAGCTGGTACCCAAGTCAAAGAACAAGAGTTCTATTGACACAAAATGGGTATTCAGAAACAAGATGGATGAAAATGGCATTGTCATAAGGAATAAAGCCAGATTGGTTGCCAAAGGCTATTCTCAACAAGAGGGAATAGATTTTGATGAAACATTTGCTCCAGTTGCCAGACTTGAAGCCATCAGAATCTTTCTAGCCTATGCAGCTAATGCCAATTTCAAAGTCTATCAGATGGATGTCAAGAGTGCATTTCTAAATGGGGAATTGGAGGAAGAAGTTTATGTAAGCCAACCTCCAGGTTTTGAAGATCCAAATTTTCCAGACCATGTGTATTATTTGTTGAAAGCACTCTATGGACTAAAGCAAGCACCTAGAGCCTGGTATGAGACTTTATCAAAGTTCCTTCTAGATAATCACTTCACAAGAGGTACTGTTGACAAAACTCTCTTCTTTAAAAATGGTAATGGCTCTAAGATACTTGTACAAATTTATGTAGATGATATTATATTTGGATCTACAGATGATAAACTTTGTAAAAAGTTTGCTAAATTAATGCAAAGTAAATATGAAATGAGCATGATGGGAGAGCTAACTTACTTTCTTGGTTTACAAGTTAAACAAGTTAGTGGTGGAATTTTCATTAGTCAAACTAAATATATTTATGATCTTTTAAAGAAGTTTGACTTAATGGATTGTTCACCTGCAAAAACTCCCATGGCCACTGCCACCAAGCTTGAATTAAACAAGGCTGAAAAGTCTGTGGATATTACAAGATATAGAGGCATGGTTGGCTCACTTTTATATTTAACTGCCAGTAGACCTGATATTATGTTTTCTACATGTCTCTGTGCTAGATTTCAAGCTGACCCTAAAGAATCTCACTTAGTGGCTATTAAAAGAATTTTCAGATATCTCAAGGGGACTCCAAATCTAGGAATTTGGTACCCTAGAGAGTCTGGTTTTGATCTAATTGGCTACTCAGATGCAGATTATGCAGTTTGCAAAATAGACAGGAAAAGCACAACAGGCACCTGTCAATTTCTAGGGAACAAGCTTGTATCATGGTTCAGCAAGAAGCAGAATTCTGTTTCCACATCAACAGCTGAAGCTGAGTACATTGCAGCTGGTAGTTGTTGTGCACAAATACTATGGATGAGGAACCAGTTATTTGACTATGGTATAACTGTTGACAAAATTCCAATATTTTGTGACAACACAAGTGCCATTGCCATTACTGAAAATCCAGTGTAGCACTCAAGAACCAAGCACATTGATATCAAGTACCACTTCATTAGGGAACATGTAATGAAAGGTACAGTAGAACTTCATTTTGTTCCAAGTGAAAAGCAGATTGCAGACATATTTACCAAGCCACTTGATGAATCAACATTCACAAGATTAGTAAGTGAGTTAGGTATGCTTAACTATTCATAATCTATGTCATCTATGTAATCTGTCTTGTAGCCTGAAATGAATTTGCTGCAAGAACAAAGTTGGCTTTAATCAAGACTTATCCTGTCAACGGATATTCCCTATCCGTTGAAAGTCAAAATTGTTCTATCAACGGATATTCGTCATCCGTTGAAAGACAAATACATTTCTGGTAATTTTATCCTTCAACGGATAAAATGGTGTTGTTCATCAACGGATAACTATTTACCTTATCCGTTGATGTGTCACGTCAGTGAGTCACAGCCGTTGATTCTTTTACTCAACCGTTGATACAGATATACCGTGTTATATGTATTTGTATTTACGGTAGTTTTCAGAATTTCTACAGTTTTATTTATTCCTGAACGGCTGTCACTTACTTAAAAGTATCATTTAATTATTTTATTTATGTTTTAATTCAAGAAAGTATAAAAGCCCAATTGAATTTTTATTTTCACTTTACGCTTTCTTGCAATTATCATTATCTTTCTCTCTCAATTCTCAAGTTTTTCTCTGCAACCTCTACTCACAACAATGGCACCAGTAGTCAAAATTATGTCTCAAACAGGATTTGTTTATGAAAAGAATAATTTCATAGTCTTGGTTGAAAAGAATGAAGCCCATTCTGATTATCACAAGATGATGGACTTCATCAAGAACTGCAAACTGAGCTATGCAATGCTGGAAGCCCCAACCATCTACTGTGAAGTGATTGAGGAAATTTGGACAACTGCAGAGTTCAACTCCACAGATATGACTATTGCCTTCTCTCTCAAAGGTAAGGACTATTGCATTAATTGTGATGATATACAATCTTGCTTTAAGTTGCCTGAGAATAATGCCATAACACCACATACTGATAAAGATGTCTCTGCAATGCTAGATTCCATAGGCTATGCTTTTGATTCTGCTAGTTTAGGTAGTATTAGAAGGAAAGGCCTTAGGAAAGAATGGAGTTTTCTTGGAGATGCCTTTATTAAGGTTTTCTCTGGGAAGATTAGCAATTTTGATGCTATCACTTCATCTCTTGTTAATATGCTCTATATGCTAGTTTCTGATAGGTACTTTAATTTTAGCAACTGTGTTATGCTAGAATTAGGTTCCAGATTAGGCAACAAAGCTAATAGACCACATAACATCTACTTTGCTAGATTCTTTATGTTATTGGCTAACCATGTTGCTGAAGGTTTGGTTATATCCAATGAGAATAATAAACTCAAATGTTGGGCACAAGAGAAAAGGGTCCTTGCAGACCTTTTGAGAATGAACCTCAACAGCCAGGTGCCATTGGTATACTTGCCAATCATGAATGCACCACAGGTAAGTGAGGTAAATGTTTCTATAACTCCTACTATTTCCAACCCCAATGTTTCTTTGCCTTCTAGTGTGGCTATGGAACCTGTGTCATTGTCCAAACAGGCTCCTACCAAAGCCACCAAATCTAAAGTTTCCAAAGTCAAGTCAAAGAAACCTACCTCTGTTGTTTCTCAAAAGACAACAGTTGTAACAACTACCATAAACTCTGAAGGGAGTGAACAGGGTGTGAGTGGTGAGGGGAGGGGTGACCATCAAAAAGCCCCCCAGGATAAGGTGGGAGAGGTGAGTGGTACCCAAACCAGCCAAGCCACAGTCTCTCAAAAGACTGTGGTGGTTCAAAAGGAGTCCAGCACATCCCTAGTTGCATCCTCCCAAAAGGATGTACCTATTGAAAATAGTCCCCAACCAGGGACACAGAACAAAAGAGGGAGGGACACTGAAGCTACACATTCACCAATTCAAGCCTTTTCAAGGAAGAAGAAGGCCAAAACCCTAGTTTCCACACAAGGGACACACACAGCACAGATACATCCACCAGTATCTATGCCTTCTCAAATTCAGCTTGATGTGATTCCAGCAAATGTGGAATCACAGCCCCATTCTCTCAATATAGAAACACACCATTCATCAAACTCTCCAACACCCTCTCTGGATGTGGATATAATATTCACATCAATTCCTGATTCTCCCTCATTAAAACTCAGGGAGGAGCCCCACTCAAAACCTGGTGATCATCATCTTTTAGATGATTTGTTGGATCATCAGCCAATTCTTTCAGATGTAGTTGCAGAATCTGTGTCACCACACTTAAAATCAATCCACACAGATTCAACAATTATGTCACTTTCTATATCTACATCTTTTCCTTCTTCAACGGATATCTCTCATCCGTTGACAAGTGGTTGTTCTTCAACGGATAAGCTAACAACAGTTATCCGTTGATACCATCAGTTTCCACTTCAACAGATATTCCCTATCCGTTGATGGTCTCTACACACTTAACAGAAACAATTCCAACTGTAGAGGATATGGCAATTGTACAATCACTTTTAGGTTTGAGGGAAGGGAGTGATTTTTTGAGTGAGAGGCTGGGTTGCTCCCAGGCAAAAGGAGAGGTTGAGAGTCACCATATGCATGCTATTTCTTCCAGCATGGCAAAAGTGAGTGAGAGGAGTGCCACCTTAGAAGGTGAGGGTGAGGGTGTGAGGGTGTGTGTGAGCCAGGGGGAGCCCCTGATGCAAGAACATAGAGAAATTGAGAGAAAGGCAGGTACAGAAGCTATAAGGGTGGATCCAGCCATTGCTAGTGAGTTAATGAAAGTGGATGATGCAGATAAGGAAAGACAATTTCAGCAACATTACAAAGCTGTCATTGATAACATTTCCTTGGATGCTGACACCTTTACTCACCCTGTTTCAGCCTTTCAATTTTTGGCTGCTCAGGGCAATGTGGAGGCAGAACAGACACTACACATTGTACACACTTCAGAATCTCTTCTCAGAGACAAAGCTGTTGTCAACAGGCTGCCTTCTCAAGCTGGTGAGCCATTTGAAAAATTTGGAGTAAATTCTAATGATGATGACTCTAATTCTTTGAATGAGAGCATGAACTTAGGGGGAGTAGAAGGCCCAAGTTCTGTTCCTGCTCTTTCTGAATGGGCACTGGCCAAATCACTAACATCAGGGGAATTTGGTGTCACTTTGGTTAGACAAGTCATGACAATTCAGAAGGCCTTTCAGGAGACTCAAGATGCTGGTACCAAGGTAATTCTTCAAGCTCATCTGGAATCTCTGCATCTATTGCAGTTGCAGCATTACCAGAAAAATCTAAGTGTGGATGAGCTCAAGCAGGACATTGCTGATCTGAAATCCTACAATGCTGAGAAATTGGATTCAGTTATACCCTATGGTACTATGCAAGATTTGTTGGGGAGACTGAGGAAAGCATCTGATGCTGACAAGAGGCTGGACAGATTGGAAGATAGGGTTCAAATCATAGAAGACTCTATGGTCACCAATCTTCAGAATCAACAAACTCAAACAAATCTACTCATGCAGCTGGAAAAAGCACAAGGCTTGACCCCTACCCTTGATGATAACAAAAAGGGGGAGAATAAAGGGGAAGGGGAAGGAGAGCCATTTACAACAGTTCAGATTTCTCAAGTGCTAGTTCCTGTCATCACAACTTCTCCACCAATTCAAGTCAAAGGAAAGCTAGATGGAATTGATCTAATCCAGATAGCAGCAGCTGAATTGCAAGTCAAAGAGCAAAGGAAGAAGATTGATGAAAAGATGCAACTAATATTTGGTTCTACAACTTCTCAATCACAATCTGTGAAGCATAGCACAAAAGTGGAATCAATTATTATGGAACTCAAGCCAGTATGGAGGCATAAGGATGGAGAAACTTCTTCCAAAGATCTGCAACCTATGGTTCTCAAGCCCAACAACAGCTTCAACAAGGACTCTACAAAGAACCCTCTAAGCCTTGCTCAAATGAAAGGAGTGGATTTTCCTCTTCCAAAGCCTGATGAAGACAAGCTTTTGGGTAGAAGTATCATAAAGCTCAAAGAGAACATGGATGAAGCTGTAAGGAGGAACATGGCTGTTATCTTTAGAGAGGGAAAGAGCATCTATGTGATGCAAGGACATCCCAAATTCTCAATAGCCAAGAGGGAAGAAACCAAGAGGTTGAAGGAAGAAGCCAAACAGCTAAAGGCTAACAAAAGAGCACAAGCAAAGCTTGAAAAATAGCTAAAGTTAAGTCAGGCTGAAGAACAGAAAGAAATTGAAGACAAAGGTGAAGATAGAGCTATGGGGGACATGGTTGGTACTGAGATGGAGGAAAGAAGTAAGGAAGAATGGCAGAAAGGGAATAGAAAGAAGGTCAATGCAAAGAGAAAGATGGTAGATGAGACTAAAGAAAACCAATCAATATCCAAACCACTACCCTCTATTCCTGAACCCATTGTACCTGGCCCCTTCATAAACATTCATGGTGAACCAATCATTCCTAAGGAGGAACCAATTGATTGGGACACCATCAAATTGCCCACCTTCCTAACCTCTTTTACACCATCAAAGAAGCAGAAAAGAAGAATCAAATCAACACCCCCTAAAGCCTCAATCAAATTCACACAGAAGCCTAAGCCTAAACCTCAAACCTCTAAAGATGATTATGTTCACATCTGTGACATAAAAGAATTTTCAGACATTGAACTATATCTGGATGAGCTGGAGGATGTAAGGGGAATAGCTGCCTACAGACAGCTACCAGAAAGACTAGTGTTCAAATATAAAGGAGTTGGGGAAAGAACATGGCCTCTTCACAGAATTCTGAATGAAGGCTACTCTACCTTGATTAGAGTCTACTCAGCCATACAAAAGGATTCTGGCTTTACCAGGACTGCCAGGACTGTGATTCTCAACAAGATTACCAACATAAGGAAAACTTGGAGGGAGCCCAATGTCTTTCCTAGAACTTTACTCATTCAAGAGAGAGGTATTACAATTCACAAATCACCTCATTGGTTGATGGAGTTCAGAGACAACAAAGGAGTCAGAAGATTTTTCAGAATTGAAGATCAGCTAAAGATTGCCAGTAATGAAACTCTCAAGGATATGCAATCTAAGTTAGATATCAATGAAGAAGATGAAGCTGAATTCTACAGACAACTTCAACTTCAAATAGAGGAGAATGACAGGAGGCTAGGAAAGAAAACCAGGGATCAAAGGAAAAGAAAGTAATTTGCTCAGGCTAAAGGAGCACCCTTGGAAACAATGTATTTCTTCAATTTCATCTCAGCATATACACTTTTGTAGCACTTTTGAATTTCTGCTTTGTTACAGTTTATATATTTGTTAAGTGCTTTGTTATCATCAAGCTAAACCCAAATTTATGCCTACATTTCTAGTAGACATAAATAGGGGGAGATTGTTAGGAATATGTGTATTAGTTTGATGATAAGTTCAGCAAAACACTTAAGTAGAAATCTAGTATTTGTAGCCTCAACGGATAAGACCATCTTGGCTATCCGTTGAAGGAGTAGCCTTACTTAGGAATAAGTTTGGTATTGTAGCACATTTCACTCTCTGGTTTCAAGCTGTAATTCTTAGATGTTGTTAGGAAATAATCAGTCATGTTGACTACTAATGGATGTACAAATAGGAGGGCTAATTGTAAATACTTCATGCCTTGTAATTTTGTATAAGTGAAGAAGTGTCAACGGATATTGAAGACCTTCAACGGATAAGAAACAAAGCTTCAACGGATGTCTCTAATGCTTCAACGGATAATATCCATCAACGGATAAGTGCTGCAACGGATAAAGCTTCAACTGCTAGAGCATCAACGGATAAAGCCATCAACGGATGAAAGCTTCAACGGATGCTCAGTCTCATAGCAGTTGATAGTGACAGTTAACAAAGCTGACAGAGGCACATGGATTGACAGAGATGTGGTAGCCTATTTCAGGAACAGCAGAAAAAGCAGCCATTTTTAGTCTGGTTCAAAATGGAAAGTCAACAGATAATTCCATATTATACTGGATAAAAATGGAATAGAAACAAGTGGAGAACTATTTTCTTATTGTACTTTATCTTTGTCTTCACTTGTAAACTTGGTGATATATAAACCAAGTAGTAGCTAGTAATTAGGTGTGAATTTTCCCTGAGCTGTTTAGAAATATCAAGAGAGAAAATCATCTAGTTTGTACTAGGAAGCAGCTGTGATTTAATTTTGAATCACAGATTTTCTGAAATAATACATCTCTGGTGGAACAACAAATTCACCAGAAAAGTTTTTAAGTTCTTTGTGTTCATTACATTTGTGTTTGAATATATATTTGTCTGCATCAGCTCCAAGTAATTCACACACACTTGATCACTCAAACACTTAGCCTTACAAACTGCTCAAAACTTGAAAAAGTTTTGAGATTTACATTCAACCCCCTTCTGTAAATCTCATTGTTAGTCCACTGGGAATAACATATGAGAATTCTCATATATTGTTAATTATTATACATATTATTTCGGTGGGCTTGTTGCTCACCCTTGCTTTCTTCTTTCATCATACAACATCAGATATACAAGAAGAACATGACCAAGCTCCCAATTCGTGAGCGGATAGGAAACGTTCCGCATTTTCCTATAGGCGTTGATGTCGTTGTAGCTGAGGTAGGAACTACCAATAGGCTAGGCTTTCAACTTTTGATGTACCAGACTTATGTATCTTTATCAATTGTAATAATGGCAAAGAAATGTAAATTTATTCAGAAACCCTTTTAAGTGTATTGGCATATAATTTTGGAATAAAATGACTCGTGTTATTTTTTTGGATATTCATCTCTGAGACTATAACTTGTGGTGTGTGTGTTTATTGTGGGGTCACGGTACAGAGTAGTTGATTGTTTATTAAGATTGGGTGTTATTAAGGGAAATGGAACTCGTGACAACCCGAATCCCCGACCCCGGATTTGGGGGTGTTACAATTTTTCTAAGTATCTTAGGTTCATTCTCATTATCGTCGTCAGCTCCGCTTATGGATTCTTACGGTTTCTACTCGCGCGGTCTCGGCTCCTATATTTTTATAAAATTGAAAAATCATTATTTTTACTTGAAATTGTTATGGAAGTTAGTAAACTCAATATGTTACTCTCTGTAAAAATTTCATGATTTATGAACACTTTAGGTCAATCCTTTATATTTTCAAAGTTCGTAATTCGTAGCAATATTTGTCGCGTAAATCACTTTTAGTAAAATGACCATAACTTTTGATCCGTAAATTAGAATCAAGTGATTCAAGCACCTAAAATATCCTTACAACATTGTCTATCCTAAATAAGGATTATTTTTTAAGAAACTACAGTTTACAACTTCGGGACTTTCTGCAGAAACTTAAAGTTACGATTCGTTGGTTTTAACGGAGTTACATTTACGATCGGGGTTTTGTTTATGCCCTAACTCTTAACACAATCACCAACAATCATCATTTCATCATCAACACACAAACTCCTCTCAAGAACATCATTTTATTGAGGAAACAATAACCAACCTCAAATCTACTTAACTTAAACATCAAGATTTCATCAATACCACTCATTGAACTAGGTTTACTACCACATACTAAATGGATCTTAAAAATGAATCTTAAATAAAGTTGGCCCAAAGATTTTTACCTTTCTTTAAAGCTTGAGATGTTTTCTTGAGGATGGTAGAGGCTTGGAAGTGCTTGGTATGATTTTTAGAACCTAAAACCACCATTGAAATCAAGAAACCGAGGAGAGGTTACTATTCATACTATTCACTAGTGACTTTCTTGATTTTATTTCACCCATCAAACCTTGATAAAAAGAGATGAAAGAATTTTCTTACCTAAGTTTAATTGTTAGGAGGCTTGAGAATTAATGGGATGATTTTACCATGGCTAGATTTTGAGTTTTGAAATTGAATTCCTCCTTTTTTTCGCTCGGCTGCTTAAACATTTTCGCAATACTACTCGTAAATGGTTCGCGACGTAATTCCTTTCATATTTATTCCTTATATTTTTAATTATCATACTTGAATATAAATCCGTAGGGTTTTAATCTCGTATATATCGTGATTCCCGGAATCCTCGATGAGTCATAAATACGGTCATTTTTCAAAGTTCATTTTATTTGAAAACTAATAGTGTTTACATACACTCATTTAGTACGTATAATCGTAACATCAACTCCGAAACTCATTTCCTCATACACTACATAGTGTGGGCTCAAAAGTTTTTCCCGTCTGTCAGGGTTACTATTCATTAAACATTTTACAAGGTCTCAAAAATTCAAGTTATTACATGAAACCTACTAAAAATGTCAGTGAGAGACTCACTATCTTCACAATGAAAGTGCTCATATTGCTGAATTAGCAGCTGCATCTTATTTTCCCTTACTTGCTCAGTACCATTACAGATAATCTGAACTGTATCCCAAACCTCCTTGGCAGTTTTGCAGTTAATGATGTTATCAAACATATCACCATCACCACCGTTGAAAAATATATTCATGGCCTTCTTGTCTTTCTTGACTTGCTAAATATCAGGATCTGACCATTCATGCCTAGGCTTGGGAACAGATGGTTCATTCCCTGTTGCGGCTCTCATTGGTACATGAGGACCTCTTTCTATGCAATCCACATAGGCCTCATCTTGAGAAAGAAGATGTAAGTGCATTTTCACCTTCCAATGGTGATAATTGTCTTTTTCCATAAATGGAATCTTCACTCCAACATCCTTCTTGTTCATCTTCCTGTTTTGTTGTGATCTTTAAACTCTTTGTACTTCAAGAGCTTGCTCTGATACCGATTGTTATTCCCTAACAATACAACAAGTGTAATAACCCCAAAAATTTTGGACTTTTTGTAAACCTTATGAATGGTGATTTTCCTGATTATGCTGAATAAGAAAACTTTTCATGCCATACAATGTAGCAGTTCTTTTATTGATATTCTGAGGTCTTATTAGTACTCAATATGGTATATAAGTGTATGTAAAGATCGTCAGAATCCAAATCCGAACACTTTGATTTTTCCCGAAAATCCACCAGATACCGAAAAAATTGAGTATAAGGTAACATGATATTGAGGATTTAAATTCAAGGATTTTTAGAGAGGATCATAAAAGGAATATAAAATATTGAGAAAGGTTTACGGGAACCTAAGTAATAAGATCCCAGGTATGAACCCTCAAACGATAAACGAGAATGAAAGTTAAGCGAACCTTATAACAGATAAGCGGTCATTAGCCAAGTAATTAGGGGTTAATCAAAGAGGTTAGTGGATGATGATGTCATCACACCAACAAGAAGAAGACAAGTGTAAGAGGATGACATAAGAAAGATGACATAGGCATGGTGACATAAGCATGACAAATGGAGGGATTGGTTGGTTGATTGTGAGCCACACAATTTTTACCATGGTAATAATCTAATTAACAACAAAAGGAAGTAACCAAGCTAAATACCACACAAATCATTTAATCAAACTAGAAACATTTTTACTTCACTTTTTCTTCCCTTGCTCTCGGCCAAAACCAGAACAGCAACTTCAAACTACCATATCTCCTTCAATACTCACTCAAATGTTGTGTTCTATAGCTCGTTCGAAAGGTATTCAGATGGCCTACAACTCTTGTTCACAAGTCTCGTCCAAATAAGTATGGTAAGACCCTCATGTTTAAAGTTCTTTAAATTGGACTTTTAGAAACTTTAAAACCTAACTTTGTGTTCTTGATTTCTTTGGAAAGATTAAGCTTGTAGGAGGTTAGATTAAGGCTCCCTAAGGCTTCCTAGCAACTTAACACCTACCAATGAAAGTATCAACTTCAAACCCAAGATTTGATTTTATGATTCCATTAAGATTTATTGAAGCATTTTTAGTATTAAGGCTTGATCTTTGATTAGAAGTAGTTTTGGTGGATTTGTATTGGTTTTGAATATTGGGTCTTTGATTGGTTGGATAAATTGGTAAAACTTGGAGTTGGGGACTGAGTTTGTAGTATGATGGTTGAATATTGTTATATTGGTGGTTGTGAGTGAATTGATGATAATTTAGAGTGTTAATTAAATTGGAAATCGTGTAAACATATACGTCATAATGCCCGATTTTCCTTAACTGTTCTGTTCTTAACTTTAGGATCCGTGAACTCACTGAAAGATTCTAACCTTTGCCAGTTTTAGATAGTTCATGTTACGAGCTTCGTTTTGATATGTGGTTCGCTTGAATCTGATGTACGGTTTAGGAGAAAGGACCGTTTTAAGTAACGGTGTTTCGCGAACGAACCATTACCCCTCGGCTTACTTTGAAACCTTGGTAAAGGCCCTTAAATGACTAATTGGTGTATGAAACAATTATGTAAAGTGGACTAGGCAGTTGGTAGGGTATTTGTCAAAGATTCGCCTTAAAATTCGTAACGGTTAATTTATTAAAAATGGTGGAGCCGAGGGTACTCGAACGACTTATGTGATTTGTTAAGCGTAGAAATGAGCATAAGCAAACGTTAGGGTTCAATTGGTTAAAGTCTAGTTTCTTAAGCTTCCGTGGTTTAATTCCGGCTTATGTTGTTGTTCATAGGTTATCGGACCCACTCTAAGCTTAAGTCTACCCCGGAGCACTCAGGCAAGTTTTCTACCCGTTATACTGTTGTTGTGATGTATATATGTATATGCATTATCTTGTGATAAGTGCATTATTGTTATTAGCAAATCTTGCGATATATTGGAGCATGTTGATATGATATATATGCATGCCTGTTTCGTAATTTTGATATCTAATTGTTGATTCAATTGCTTATAAGTTGCATAATACCTAATGCTAGAGATAAGCAGTAATTGCATATACCCCTAGTGTAGGGGACCCGAAGGTGAACATTTTTCTAAACCGGGAGTCGGTGTTCCCAAGTATAATATATGTATATTTTTATATATATATATATAAATAGTTTTCAAAACTGTTAATCGAATAAGATTTATTCGATAACTTTATTTATTTAATGAATATTATCTTGAATATTCATTCGAGGACTTATGACTCCGCTTATTTTATTTAATGAATATTATTTTGAATATTCATTCGAGGACTTATGACTCTGCTCCTTTTATTAAATAATATTCTTTTTTTATTAAAAAATAATGTTTTGATAATCAAACTTATTTTCGATTATTCAAATAAAGATCGTACTTTCGTATAAGTTTATCTTTGGTTATTTATTATTCATTTCAAGTATGAGTCTTAAAACTCCTACTTCAATTATTTTGATAAGGATTATCCTTATGGGAATATTATTTAAATAATAATATTCAGATATTTTCTAATATATTGGGACTGATTTATTTTATTAAATCAGCATTACTCCAAACATTCTTAAAAATGTTTTCGAGTCTTCAAAATGATTTCAAAAAGTTAGAGCGGATCCCAAAACTCGTTTTCAAATTTAAGATCTTCCTTTCGAAGGGGACTTGAATACTCGCTCAAAAATCTGAGGGATCCGACTCTGTGGTGTATTTTATATTCGCAACGAGGTTGTTGTTTTGAGAAAACAATTTGATTACTTGCCCAAAGTTCGGAAAGTAAGTCCATTTAATTGAGTCGGCATAAGCGACAGGCCGGGGTACGGTCTATCAAAGTGTAAGTGGCTGGGTGGCAGTCCATCAACACGTAAGAGGCCGGGTGGCGGTCCAGCACAAGGTCCAAATGCGGCCAGGGTGATGACCGGTGGGGGATTCATCCATATACTAGTAGAAAAGGTTACTTATTGGTATCTTTGCCTGATCAGCCAGATATCAGGTTTATGCCAAGGTTTTCTCCTTTTCAAATTCATTGGATATTACAACTCTGTTTATAATTTTCTTAACAGAGGTATTCAAGGAGTGTATGAAATGTATATATATATATATATATATATATATATATATATATATATATATATATCGGTGTATATATATATCAGGACTTAATGAAGTATCTCGTAACTTCATTATTTATAATGATATTTCAAGGATTGAATCTATTCAAATCTTATCTTGTAGTCCCATCTATGTGATGAACTTTTGGAAACGGATTATACCTTGAACGGAGGTAGTTCAAGTAGTATTCAGAAAAGATATAAGTATATTGGAGTATCTCGTAACTTCACCTTTTCAACTTATATCTGGTTAATGATTATCTTATACATGACAAAGATTTTTAGAAAAATGTTGAGACAAGGTTAGATATATGAGATCACCTTGCAACAATATTTTTATATAGTTATAAACTGGAACTCTGCGTATACTATGCATGGCAGAGGATTTCAAAGATTTTGAAAAGTATATATACATATATACTAAATATTTTGCGACTTGGTCGCATTAAGAGGTCAAACTTGGTTCAATTCTTCTTCACCAAGACTTTCATGAGTGCTATGAGAATGCTCATATATTGTTAATCATTATACATATTATTTTGGTGAGCTTGTTGCTCACCCTTGCTTTCTTCTTTCATCACACAACAACAGATAGACAAGATGAACAGGACCAAGCTCCCAATTCGTGAGCGGATAGGAAATGTTCCGCAGTTTCCTGTAGGCGTTGATGCCGTTGTGGCTGAGGTAGGAACTACCAATAGACTAGGCTTTCAACTTTTGATGTACCAGACTTATGTATATTATGAATTGTAATAATGGCAAAGAATATGTAAATTTATTCAGAAACCCTTTTGAGGTGTAATGACTTATAATTGTAGAATAAAATGACTTGTGTTATTTTTGGTATTCATCTCTGAGACTATAACTTGTGGTGTGTGTGTGTGTATATATTATGGGGTCACAGTACGCAGTAGTTGGTTGACTGTTAAGATTAAGTATTGATAAGGGAAATGGAACTCGTGACAACCTGAATCCCCGACCCCGGATTTGGGGGTGTTACAGAAATGGCATCAGAGCTAAGTGTTATAAACCTCAGAGATGATATGACGTTAAAATAATAAGTTCACTTAGATAATAAGAACTCTTTCCAAGTTCATAGTCGGACTACCTAACATAGTACTGACAGTTAAAACCCTTATGGGAACCCTTATAAATATCGTGATAGAAGCGTAGTTCGTTATCGTATATGGTAGCGGGACTCCGAACCCTGAGGTTGAGGAGCAACAATGCGATGATGTTTTATTACTTATTGGAGATCAGATTATGGATCCGATAGAGTGTCCTAACACGAGACCGGATTATGTTCATATTAAGGATGTAGCGTTTGAGGATGTTGTCCTAGAAGGGATTGTTGCTGAGAAGAATCCCGTGGAGGATCCTGACAAGAATGAATAAAGGACCACTGAGGAATTGATGACTATGGTTAGGGCTACTACCAGAGGTAGGATTGGCCGGTTACTACCGGAGGTTCATTCAAGTTCGTAAAGATAGTAGCCCCTTTAACGCGCTTACTCGTAAGACTGAGAAGTTCGAATGGACCGAGAAATACGAGAACAACTTTCAAGAACTGAAGCAAAGATTGGTGACGACCCCTATGATGGCGTTGCCGGATGGAAAAGGAGATTTTGTGATGTGTAGTGACGCTTCGCATAAGGAATTAGGGTGCTTCTTATACAACACAACAAGGTAATCACGTACGCGTCAAGACAATTAAGGGAATATAAAATTCGATATCCCCACCCATGAGCTTGGGCTCGTGGCAATAGTTTTTCCCTAAAGATTGGAGGCACTACTTGTATGGAGAGAAGTGCAAGATTTACACAATCCATAGGAGCTCTAGTACATTTTTACGTAGAAAGAGCACAACATACGCCAGAGGAGGCGGTTAGAGCTAATCAAGAATTATGATTGGGAGATTCTTTATCATTCGGGGAAAGCCAATGTGGTAGCTGATGCCCTTAGTAAAAAGGAGAGACTCAAGATGATAACGTCTTTGGGAGAGTTTATAAGAGATTTTGAGAAAATGGAAATAGAAGTGAAGGTAACCGGAGCCGGTACCGAAAAGCTGTTTGAGATTGCAATACAGCCCGAATTATTGGAAAAGAACATATTGTGCCAGAAAAAGTGATGAATGAAGGCAGAGAGCCAACAAATAGATAAGAGATTAATACCGAGAAAGATGATAAGGGAATAATGAGGTATTCCTATAGAATTTGGGTTCCAAATGTTCAAGAGCTTAAAGATGAGATCTTAGATGAAAGCTAGTTTGAGGAATAAGTTTTAGAGCAAACCCTGAACGTGATAGTCAGGGAGGTCGCCATCAAGATAGAAGGAACCCATAACATAATGAAGTGGAAAATGAGGATTTAAATAATGTAGGATGACCCCGATTATGGGGAGGAGGAGGGAACGTTCAGACTAAGGAAACAAAAGTTGAGTACGGAAAGGAGACCCGAGACGGTACTCCTATACGACAATTTATGGACCTTTCTAGACAGAACTTAGACTATTATCCCCAACCACCACCCTGAGGAAATAATGCGATGAGAAATTTTTTCAGGACCTTTAAGTCGCTAAGCTCTCAGAGTTCCAAGGAACAAGTTGACCCAGTCGAGGCACGAGCCTGGCTAAAGGAAATATAGGAATCATTTGAGATTCTAAATGATTGACGAATCACAAAAGATTGTTTTTGTCACTTACCCTCCTAAGAGAAAGGCCACCCGCTGGTGAAAGGCCAAGGAAGGCACGGAGCAAGAGATTATAATAAACTAATTTAAGTTTAGTCGATTGTTTTCAAGAAAGTACTTCCCAAGGTTATGGAGATAGTGTAAAAGCTTTAGAGCCAGAACAAAGGCAGATGAGTATGATGAATTATGAATCTAAGTTGTAAAAGTTGTCAAGACTCGTTCTGAGGACACGAATCCAGAATGACGGGATGTTTGAAATCAATGCTTATGTTGTGTTGGTTCATGAAATAATGATAAGAGAAAGGAAAATAAAAAGAAACTGAAGTGGAAAGGAATATAAAGGCAATAGAGTTTGAGGAATGATAAGGGAGTTGGGTATGAGGAAACCCTAAAGACTCATAGCAATAGAAATAGAAAAGTATGTAATCGTCAGGATGAGGGTGATTCACCATGAGTTAAAATTGATGGTTGAAGGCATAAGAGATACATATATTTTATCCCCTGTAAGTTGGGAGGATTCGAGGAAACCTTGAGATAGTTCGAAGGATAAATAATGAGATGCGGATAGACTGAGGAGACAAGGAAGTGAGAAATTAGGAAAATTGGATGAAGGAAGTGACATTCAAGAATGTGAAGTGTAAGACTGGTGGCTTGATACATAGAAAGGGAGATGCCAGGTATGAAAGATATCCCAACATTGAGATGACTGTTGAGATAAACAACAAAAGAAAATAAGGAATTATTAAGAAGAAGTTCACGTTGAACACGACCAATATCTTCCAGAACATCCCTGTTGTCATTACCAAATTAGGCAAACAATGCGAAAAAAAACCGTTGTTATCTTTTGGAGGCCATATGGATTGACCTCAGTTTGAATAAGGATGCTATTGTGAAATTAAGTATAGACTATCGAAGTAAGAATGATTGAATAAGGTAATCTATCAAGTATATATGACTTGATTTATCCATGGAAGAGTGTAAGTATCTTTTAAAGGTGGAATTAAGGATAAAACCCCGATAACTTGAAATAAATCCTAGGGGAATGCATAAAGGTTGGCATTTCACCCTTAATAGGGACAGCATGAGTTTTGACAGTATGAATTGGAAAGGATTAAGGTAACAACAACCTTTAAGGATCAGTGGAGAAATTTTTCAGAAGTATATAGACAATGATTCTGGTATTAGTAAATGGTATCTTGATATGCCCTGTGCCTAGGGTGTACCTGATGAAGGATTTAAGGATAACCTTAGAGGTTTTACAAGGAGAAAGGTAATATTCAAAGTTCTCAAGAATAGAAATTTTGATGAAGGAAATATGACGTAATTATAATAATTCCAGGTGGGGCACGTGTTGAACCATAAGAAAGTATAGATCGATCCAATGAGGGTCGAGATTGGTAAAAACAAGAAGGACCCAAGATAAGAGACATCCTAAGTATGATCGAGAGTTAGTCGTGGCAATGTTCACATCTAAAGACTAAGGCAATGACTTATGGAAAAATGGTGATTTTTTTTCTCACCGGGACTTAAGAGAAGCATTTTCACATAAGCAGTGATTGAAATGAGGTAGAAAATTTAGTTGGAGGTGGTTAAAATGAGATTGATTGTAAGGAAATTTTACTATTAGGAAAGGCCAAAGAGGTGGCCAACACTTTAAGTGTAAGAGGACAATTATCGGTGCTCGTGCGAGAGGAATACAGTGATAATGGTTAATTCCGTGAAGGTTGTATCATGGTGTGAAAGATTGACATTCCTTCTGATGACTGTGCGGTACTCAACCTTAATAGTAGTTTGGTAAAGATTTAATTCATGTAATCGCCGTGAGCGGGCTTTCTATCTTAGAAGGTCATATCTTGAGATAAGCCAGGAGCATGTTACGAAAGGACTAAATGAACCTTTGAGCTTCATGTCTCCCAATAAAGAAATATGGTTAATAATGGTATTAGCCTGCTATCGTTTCTTTGATTGAAACTCTTCTGCAATTTTATCTGCTTCATGTCATGTATGTACGTCAGGATCAGGAATGTTCTTCACGAATCATGAATGGTGATTATGTTACCTCCTTAGAAGGATTCGATATGATATGAATGGACTCCATATGGTTATCTATTAAAACTTCATGGAAAACGAATGACTACAGTAGGTCAACGGTGGGCCATAGTAATGCAGGAATGATTCTGCGAGTAATGAGCCGATTACTTACAACCGTGAGAGTTGTATTGGAATGGATGTTGAGAGTGAGTACCACTAATCGGGTCGTGGTGGTGTATAAGTTATCATTGATAGGCTAATTAAGTCGATTATCTATCTATTAAATACTTATTCTTTCTTATCAATAGAGAGTCGTATTATTATACGAGGAAGGTTGCGATGCAAGCATAGAATTCTAATAACGATGACGTCTAGAATGAAATCCCAAATTCGATTTTCGATGTCGAGGGAGTTTCAAAGGTGATTGTTTATAAGCTCGAGCAAGAGCATGGGTCCATAGAATGATGGACGGAATAGTAAATATTCAGACACATGAAATACGATGCTATAATACTTGATGTTGATATATATACATATATGTTTTGTTCTCCTATGACAAACCTCTATAGTTCAGAGGTAGATTCCAAGCCAGATATTTTGTGGCAGTATTTTTTTATATATACAATTCTCTTCAATTCGTTCTTTTCTCTCATTTTCATTTCATATAAGCTGAGAAGAACAGCCCTTCCAGAAGGGGAGGTATTGCCGAATGACTATCTATCTGTGTGATAGAAGCCTAGTAGGATACCATCTATTATTTAATTGCTTGTCAAATACTAAAGGCTGGCCACCTTCTGTACTAACTATGTAATGTAACAAGTGTTCATGATCATAGTGATCTCTCAATAAATTATTTTACTTCTATATAAAGGACCAAACTTTCGAAGATGGAGGCAGCTTGAGATGAAGTGGTACCAAGTATGGTAGTATTCCGATTCTAACGCGTTCGTGATACTAAGGTTGACATGATTATTAAAAGGTTATAGAACGCTAACGAGCAAAAGTATAATCAGCATAAAATTTGGTACGGAAGATAGTAACGATTATGAACTGGAAAAGAGTGGGTATTGAGAAGCAAAAGCTGTAGATCTAGATGAGATAATGAGAGTCTGTACAATAGACTTGAAAGAAATTTTGAATAATCACTTAACGAGGATTGAGTTTTCTTATGATAATCGGTTGTATGTCAGTATCAAGGTATCGCCTTCTGAGATCCTTAAGGGAAGACAATGTCGATCTTCCTTATGTTAGGATGAAGGTGTAGAGCGCAAGATGCTCGGACCCGCAGTAGTCCAAAGGACCAAGGATATAATAGATCTAATCAGAGGACGGCTGGTAGTAGCCCAAGATGGACATAAGAAGTATGTTAATTTGACACGAAAGGACAAAGAATAGGAAGTAGGGGACCTAGTGCTGTTATAGGTATTCCCTTGGAAAGGATGGATGTGGTTCGGAAAGAAAGGAAAGCTAAGCCCACGAATTGTTGGACCCTTGGATATATTAAGTCATATTGGGAAGTTAACATATGAGCTAGCCTTACCCCGAACCTTAGCAAGTTCATAACATGTTCCATGTATCAATGTTAAGGAAGTGTAATCCGGATGCCAGACAAATAGGGGCATATGAGCGCATAGACATGCAACCAGACGTAACCTATATGGAGCAACCAGGAAGGGTTATAGATCAAAAATGGACAAGTGCTTAGAAGAAGGGTTATCATGCTAGTCAGGGTTTGTGGCAGAACCACAATGTGGGAAAATTGACTTGAGAGTTAGAAAGTGCAATGCTAAGAAAGTATCCCTATTCATTTTCTATCTGATTCCGGGACGGGATCCTTTTAAGGAAGGGAGACTGTAATAACCCCAAAAATTTTGAAATTTTTGTAAACCTTATGAATAGTGATTTTCCTGATTATGCTGAATAAGAAAACTTTTCATGCCATACAATGTAGCAGTTCTTTTATTGATATTCTGAGGTCTTATTAGTACTCTATATGGTATATAAGTGTATGTAAAGATCGTCAGAATCCAAATCCGAACACTTTGATTTTTCCCGAAAATCCACCAGATACCGAAAGAATTGAGTATAACGTAACATGATAAAAAGGATTTAAATTCAAGGATTTTTAGAGAGGATCATAAAAGGAATATAAAATATTGAGAAAGGTTTAGGGGAACCTAAGTAATAAGATCCCGGGTATGATCCCTCAAACGATAAACGAGAACGAAAGTTAAGCGAACCGTATAACAGATAAGCGGTAATTAGCCAAGTAATTAGGGGTTAATCAAAGAGGTTAGTAGATGATGATGTCATCACACCAACAAGTAGAAGACAAGTGTAAGAGGATGACATGAGAAAGATGACATAGGCATGGTGACATAAGCATGACAAATGGAGGGATTGGTTGGTTGATTGTGAGCCACACAATTTTTACCATGGTAACAATCTAATTAACAACAAAAGGAAGTAACCAAGCTAAACACCACACAAATCATTTAATCAAACTAGAAACATTTTTACTTCACTTTTTCTTCCCTTGCTCTCGGCCAAAACCAGAGCAGCCACTTCAAACTACCATATCTCCTTCAATTATCACTCAAATGTTGTGTACTATAGCTCGTTTGAAAGGTACTGAGATGGCCTACAACTCTTGTTCACAAGTCTCTTCCAAATAAGCATGGTAAGACCCTCATTTTTACAGTTCTTTAAATCGGACTTTCAAAAACTTTAAAACCTAACTTTGTGTTCTTGATTTCTTTGGAAAGATCAAGCTTGTAGGAAGTTAGATTAAGGCTCCCTAAGGCTTCCTAGCAACTTAACACCTACCAATGAAGGTATCAACTTCAAACCCTAGCTTTGATTTTATGATTCCATTAAGTTTTATTGAAGCATTGTTAGTATTAAGGCTTGATCTTTGATTATAAGTAGTTTTGGTGGATTTGTATTGGTTTTGAATATTGGGTCTTTGATTGGTTGGATAAATTGGTAAAACTTGGAGTTAGGGACTGAGTTTGTAGTATGATGGTTGAATATTGTTGTATTGGTGGTTATGAGTGAATTGATGATAATTTAGAGTGTTAATTAAATTGGAAATCGCGTAAACATAAACGTCATAATGCCCGATTTTCCTTAACTGTTTTGTTCTTAACTTTAGGACCCGTTAGCTCACTGAAAGATTCTAACATTTGCCATTTTTAGATAGTTCATGTTACGAGCTTCATTTTGATATGTGGTTCGCTTGAATCCGATGTACGGTATAGGAGAAACAACCGTTTTAAGTAACGGCGTTTCGCGAACGAACTATTACCCCTCGCCTTACTTTGAAACCTTGGTAAAGGCCCTTAAATGATAATTGGTGTATGAAACAATTATGTAAAGTGGACTAGGCAGTTGGTAGGGTATTCGTGAAAGCGTCGCCTTAAAATTCGTAACGGTTAATTTATTAAAAATGGTGGAGCCGAGGGCACTCGAACGAGTTTTGTGATTTGTTAAGCGTAGAAAGGACCATAAGCAAACGTTAGGGTTCAATTGGTTAAATTCTAGTTT
Source organism: Apium graveolens (assembly GCF_009905375.1). NCBI lineage: Eukaryota > Viridiplantae > Streptophyta > Magnoliopsida > Apiales > Apiaceae > Apium > Apium graveolens. The sequence goes on along the minus strand of NC_133650.1, from coordinate 134,527,304 downwards.
CTTAAGCGACCGTGGTTTAATTCCGGCTTATGTTGTTGTTCATAGGTTACCGGACCCACTCTAAGCTTAAGTCTACCCCGGAGCACTCAGGCAAGTTTTCTACCCGTTATACTGTTGTTGTGATGTATATATGTATATGCATTATCTTGTGATAAGTGCATTATTGTTATTAGAAAATCTTACGATATATTGGAGCATGTTGATATGATATATATGCATGCCTGTTTCATAATCTTGATATCTAATTGTTGATTCAATTGCTTATAAGTTGCATAATACCTATGCTAGAGATAAGCAGTAATTGCGTATACCCTTGGTATAGGGGACCCGAAGGTGAACATTTTTCTAAACGGGGAGTCGGTGTTCCCGAGTATAATATATGTATATTTTTATATATATATATAAATAATTTTCAAAACTATTAATCGAATAAGATTTATTCGATAACTTTATTTATTTAATGAATAATATCTTGAATATTCATTCGAGGACTTATGACTCCGCTTATTTTATTTAATGAATATTATTTTGAATATTCATTCGAGGGCTTATGACCCCGCTCCTTTTATTAAATAATATTCTTTTTTCATTAAAGAATAATTTTTTGATAATCAAACTTATTTTCAATTAATCAAATAAAGATCGTACTTTCGTATAAGTATATCTTTGGTTATTTATTATTCATTTCAAGTATGAGTCTTAAAACTCCTACTTCAATTATTTTGATAAGAATTATCCTTATGGGGATATTATTTAAATAATAATATTCAGATATTTTCTAATATATTGGGACTGATTTATTTTATTAAATCAGCATTACTTCAAACATTCTTAAAAAAAATTTCGAGTCTTCAAAATGATTTCAAAAAGTTAGAGCGGATCCCAAAACTCGTTTTCAAATTTAAGATCTTCCTTTCGAAGGGGACTTGAATACTCGCTCAAAAATCTGAGGGATCCGACTCTGTGGTGTATTTTATATTCACAACGAGGTTGTTGTTTTGAGAAAACAATTTGATTACTTCAAGGAGTGTATGAAATGTATATATATATCGGTGTATATATATCGGGACTTAATGAAGTATCTCGTAACTTCATTATTTATAATGATATTTCAAGGATTACATCTATTCAAATCTTATCTTGTAGTCTCATCTATGTGATGAACTTTTGGAAATGGATTATACCTTGAACGGTAGTAGTTCAAGTAGTATTCGGAAAAGATATAAGTATATTGGAGTATCTCGTAACTTCACCTTTTCAACTTATATCTGGTTAATGATTATCTTATACATGACAAAGATTTTCAGAAAAACGTTGAGACAAGGTTAGATATATGAGATCACCTTGCAATGATATTTTTTTACAGTTATAAACTGGAACTCTGCGTATACTATGCATGGTAGAGGATTTCAAAGATTTTGAAAAGTATATATACATATATACTAAATATTTTGCGACTTGGTCGCATTAATAGGTCAAACTTGGTTCAATTCTTCTTGACCAAGACTTTCATGAGTGCTATGAGAATGCTCATATATTGTTAATCATTATACATATTATTTTGGTGGGCTTGTTGCTCACCCTTGCTTTATTCTTTAATCACACAACAACAGATAGACAAGATGAACAGGACCAAGCTCCCAATTCGTGAGCGGATAGGAAACGTTCCGCAGTTTCCTGTAGGCGTTGATGCCATTGTGGCTGAGGTAGGAACTACCAATAGGCTAGGCTTTCAACTTTTGATGTACTAGACTTATGTATATTATGAATTATAATAATGGCAAAGTATATGTAAATTTATTCAGAAACCCTTTTGAGGTGTAATGACTTATAATTATGGAATAAAATGACTTGTGTTATTTTTGGTATTCATCTCTGAGACTATAACTTGTGGCGTGTGTGTGTGTGTATATTATGGGGTCACAGTACGCAGTAGTTGGTTGACTGTTAAGATTAAGTATTGATAAGGGAAATGGAACTCGTGACAACCCGAATCCCCGACCCCGGATTTGGGGGTGTTACAACAAGAATTACAGAAGGGGGGTTGAATATAATTCTGGCTTTTTTTTAAGATTTACAAAAACTGGTTCTAACTCAATAATATATATGTGCTTGATTTGCAAAGTGTGGAATGAAAGAATTATATAAATCAAAACACAAGTAATAAAGACACAAGTCTTTAAAACTTTCTGGTGGACTTGTAAGCTGTATCCTTTAGCATTTCTCTGTAAGTTTTAGTTGTTCATACTTGTAAGCAGCTGTGAGCTTATTTGAGCTACACAGAGTTCTCTCGATAAATATATATATATCGAGAGAACTCTGTGTAGCTCAAATAGCTCACAGATGCTTATAAGTATGAACAACTAAAACTTGCAGAGAAATGCTAAAGGATACAACTTACAAATGTTTCTATGAGAATGTATTTACTTAGTCTTGTTAGTTGTTGTTCTACTTGCTGCACTTGGTTTATATATCACCAAGCTTACATAGTAAAAAGACAAGATAATAAAACAAAACTATCAAGTCTAACTCTATACTACTTCATTACTCTATTCCAACATCTTTGAAAACCTTCATAGCTTGCATGAAAATGGTAATGCTTCTTTGTTCTCATTTTCCTACTATACAGGCTGCCACATTCCTTTTGCAAACACCCAACGCATATGACTGAGTTGTCACTGTCAACAGATTTTTGAATTGATCATCCATCGGGTACATGCTTGTTATCCGTCGGGTTGCCTTGTTGATCATCCGTCGGGTAGCTTTGTTAATCATCCGTCGGGTAACCATTTATCACTTGACTCCATTTTATTTATGTACAATTACAAGACATCTTATATTTACATTTAATCACCCTATTCTGCATATCTACTAGCAGTCTCCATGACTCATAAGCTACTACAAAAACTATACAAAGTTGTTTGCAGAAATGTGCTACATGACTTATTGTTACATAAGTTACTCACCCGATGGATATCAATTAGTCATCCATCGGGACTATATTGAATCATCCGTCGGGTGCTACAAAATTCACTAAGTTAAATCTATACTAAGGTGTTTTTTTAGCTTATCATCAAGTACACAACATATTCCTAACACGAGATATTATCGACGATTTGTTCAAGATTTCTGGAAGATTGTGACGCCTTTGACAAAGCTTACCAGGAAAAGTGAGAAGTTTATATGGAACAAGAAATGTGAAGAAAGTTTTCAAGAATTAAAGAAGAAATTGATCACAGCACCTGTTTTGTCACTTTCAGATGATCAAGGGAATTTTGTTATCTATAGTAATGCTTCTCATAAGGGATTAGGTTGTGTTTTGATGCAGCATGATAAAGTTATTGCATATGCGTTGATACAACTGAAACCTCATGAGCAGAAGTATCCTACTCATGACTTGGAACTAGCGGCAATAGTATTCGCCTTGAAGATTTCGAGACATTACTTATATGGAGAAAAGTGCGAGATCTATACTGATCATAAAAGTTTGTAGTACATATTCACGCAAAAGGAGCTCAACATGAGACAAAGAAGATGGTTGGAGTTGATCAAGGATTAGAATTACACGATTAACTATCATCCAGGAAAAGCGAATGTGGTGGTAGATACTTTAAGCAGAAAGGAAAGACTAAATATGCTGACGATACCTAAAGAATTATACAGGGAATTTCAGAAATTGGAATTGGAGGTCAGAATTTGCAAGCCTAGTGAAATAAAGATGTATAGCATGACATTTCAGCCAGAATTACTAGAGAAAGTAAGAAAATGCCAAGAAGAAATAATGGATCAGGATATCCATCGTTTGGTCGGTGAAGAGTTATGCACTCAGAAGGACGATCAGGGTATTCATAGATTTTCATCCAGAATTTGGATTCCACCAGTGACAGAACTGAAGAATGAAATTCTACACGAAGCTCACAACTCAAGGTATTCCATTCATCTGGGAAGTACCCAGATGTACAGAGATTTAAAAGAAAATTATTGGTGGCCAGATATGAAGAGAGAAAATGCGGAATGGGTCAGTAAATGTTATACGTGTCAGAGAGTTAAGGCAGAGCACCAGAGACCAAGCAGATTGTTACAACCATTAGAGATTCTAGAGTGGAAATGGGAGCATATTGCTATGGATTTTATAGTCGGATTACCAAAAATGAAAGCGAACCGCGATGCTATCTGGGTCATAGTGGACAGAATAACCAAATCAGCTCATTTCTTACCTATCAATGAAAGGTTTTCACTAGATAAGTTGGTTCACATGTATTTGAAGGAAATAGTAGTTCGTCACGGCGTCCCTGTGTCTATTGTATCTAATCGAGATCCACGATTCAATTCGAGATTTTGGAAAAGTTTTCAGGAATGCTTGGGAACCAGGTTAAATATGAGTACGGCTTATCATCCGCAGTCGGACGGCCAAAGTGAGAAAACAATCCAGACTATTGAAGATATGTTACGTGTTTGTGCTATTGACTTCAAAGGAAATTGGGACGAGCACTTATCCTTAGTGGAATTTGCTTACAATAACAGTTACCATGCCAGTATCGGAATGCCTCCCTATGAAGCTCTTTATAGACGCAAGTGTCGATCACCAGTATATTGGGACGAAGTTGAAGAGCGTAAAATACTTGGACCTGAATTGGTACAGCAAACAAAAGAGGTTGTGAAAGTCATCCAGAAAAGGCTAATTACAGCACAGGTTCGTCAAAGAAAGTATGCAGATCAATCCAAAAAGGACATAAAATTTGAAGACAGAAATCTAGTGTTATTAAAAGTGTCACCGTGGAAAGGATTGACTAGATTTGGAAAGAAAGGAAAACTCAGTCCTAGATACGTTGGACCTTTTAAAATTCTAAAACGTGTCGGCAAAGTAGCTTATGAATTGGGGTTACCCCCACACATGGAGCACATTCATAATGTTTTTCACATATCAATGCTTAAGAAATATAATCCAGATTCTAAGCATGTAATCGAGTATGAGCCGATAAAATTTCAGGCAGATTTATCATATGAAGAGAATCCGATAGAGATTCTAGAGAAGAGAGAAAAGATTTTGAGAAATAAAGTTGTAAAGTTAGTAAGAATATTGTGGAGAAACCCAAAGGTTGAAGAGTCAACCTGAGAACTAGAAAGTGATATGCGAGAAAAATACCCTCAGTTGTTTACTTAGCAGATTCTGAGGATAGAGTTCTTTTAAGGAGGGGAGGATGTAATATCCGGGATATCGCGTGTAACTATTTTTATCAATAAATGACTATTATGTGATTATTATGTGAATTTTGGTGAATTATCTGTTGATTGATAATAATATTTAGATGTATATATGTGATAAAATGTGAGTGTGTTAACTTTATTATGTCCAGAATAAAATATAGATAATTAAGGTATTTTTCTAGTAATTTTTGGAATATTATATGATTTTATATTGATTTATGAATTTATTAATTATTTTCTGAAAAATTATAAAATTATTTTATAAAGCCGGGAATCGTCCAACCTCAACCGTTTTTACATTTTTACAACCCGAAACTCTTCAGAAAACTCCTTCCTAACCTAATCTGGTAATTCCCGACATTTTCCGTGTTTTGACTTTTTCGATCCGGATTACGGTTTGACCCGTACGCGTCCCGGCGTACAATTTTCGATACGATAATTATTTCGATATATCAACAAAACCCGTATTCTCGAAAGACAGGATAATATTACATTATTTTCATATAAAATATTTTATAAAATACCCGGTTGGGATAATTATCCAATACGGGTATTAAATCGAATCATTTTTGCAGTTAATTAGCGGTTAAGTAACTAATTTAACGATCCAAAATGATCCAACACGAACAATATTCCAAAAATATATATAGCCCTTTTATTATTTCATTTTATTCGTAATAATCATAATTCATCAGTAAACAATAAGAAATACAGAGAAAAACCCTAAAAATGATACGTTCTTGAGAATCAAACGTACGAATGAAGGCGTTATCGAACTCCGATTCAGACGTGCAACATATCAAAACGAAGCTCTCGAAAACCTCTTTCTAAATCCACCATCTGTTTTTACCCAAAAATCAAGGTATTTTTCTGATTTAATTATTTTAATTTGAATTAATTATGGACTAAATTATGAATTTTTTTTCTTAATGTTTTTTTTATGATTTGATGGCATAATCGTGTAGATTACCTTTTTCTGGTCATTTTGGTATATTATACTTCAAATTTGGAGTTCAATAACATATAGAAATTTATGCTTGATTCTCGGGTTATGAAATTAGGGTTTTCAAACTTTGAATGTTCTAAATTGAAATTGGGATTTTTAAATTGGTTCATTCTGGATTGGAATTGAAGATACCAATGAATAGATCATGCAATAACTGTTCGATTGGTGTGTATACCATAATCTGAGGAGGCCTGGATGTAACTCGCCGGAAAAACGCTTGTGGCGGCGACGGAAAACTTTGGTGAAGTTTTCCGGCCAAACCATGAGCTGTTTGTACTTTTTATCTGCAACAACGTGTTCCTGGAGTGGAGAGCTGCTAATCTGTAGTTTTTCGAAGCCTTCTGGGCGGGGGGACGACGGTTGGCGGTGTCGCCACCACCGGCGCCGCCAGGTCGTCGGAGAAGATGAAAAATTTACAGATTGGTCCCCCTATTTTCGTAAAAGTTATATTTTAGTCCCTGAAATTTCAGAAACCTAAAAAAACTGGATTCCTGTTTAATTTTATTATAAAAATGATATTTTTATTATTTTAAAAATCAGAAAAACATTTATTCAATTATTTTAAATTCAAAAAATTATTTTAAATATTTATTTATTCCAAAAATAAATCAAAATTATTTTATTAATTAATTTTAATTAGTTTTTAATTATTTTAATTAATCGATGAATTTATTATTAATTGATTAATTAATTTAATTAATTAGTAATTAATTTTAATTGATTTAATAATTAGAATTAATTATTTAAAATTGATTTAAAAATTATGAAAAATAGTTTTGATCTTTAAAATATTATTTTAAATTATTTTCAAGACTCGATAATTATTATAAAATTATTTTAAAGTCAGACTCTGGTGTTCGAACCCTATTATTTAATTATAAAATGATTCAGAGTCCCGTTTAGATTCCGAAAAATGTTCAAAAATTCATAGTAAGTACCTGAGAAAAATATTTTAATCCCGAATCTTCCTTGAATAATTATTTTAATTGAATATCTTACGTGATACGTGTTATATGTGATCTGATTGATGCGTAATATGATTGTACGTGTAATGTTTGACTGTTTTATTCATAATTTCAATCCGTACGTCGGATTTGGGTGAAACAGAGGGTAGTTAGAAGCTCGTAATGAATAGAATATGATGAGACGTAGTATTGATAAGTGCATGTGATATTTAACAGAGGAAGCGAGGCGTAGAAAAGGAAAACAGATAGTTAGTGAGTGGGAATCACTTGATAAGTGCTAGTAAAGTGAAAGCGAATTGATAAGGCAGGTGTTTATTCTCCTCTTGATTATATTGCAAGTATTTTGGAACGCTCTTCATTGTGTTGCAATTACTCTAAACGGTTGTTATTCTATATTGAAAGTACTTTGAAGTACATAACCCAAACCTTGATTCTTATTGATCTCGAGCCATAAGCCTGTTTCTTCATAAACTGTTGATTGTTAAATTCAAATATACAAACCATACTTATACAATATTACTCCACAAATACATATCCGGTGTTCCAGAAATCGCTAGGCGTGCCAGGGCGATGAGTGTACCTTCGAGAGATTAATCGGCAATCGGAGATTAATCGGACCGATTAATCGGAACAGTATTCGGAAGAATATAAATATTATTTTTAATTTTTATAATAATATATTGATCAACATGTCAAATATTTATTTGAAAAAAGAAATTAGAATGGAATTAAACAATATCTACACATTTGACATGCATTATGTACTAATTATTGAGTTTACAATATTAACTATATTTTAATTCACACTTTTCAATTAATTATAATATGTTATTTTATATTTTAAGTGAGAAAATAAATATATTAGATTACTTGTTACTTCTTACCAATACTTTATATTATAAATTGACATGATATTGTGTGAAATTATGAAATTAATTATTTAAAATTATAAAAACGTAAAAAAAAAATTAATTATTTTCCGCCTAGACCGCCTAGGACCGATTTTTGATCGCCTGGCCCGCCTAATCTCGATTTTGACCCGATTTTTTGAAAAAATGCCTAAATCACCGCCTAAGTCTGAGTCGGGGCGTTTTACCACCGCCTAGTGCCTAGGCGGCCGCCTAGACCGATTTTTAGAACACATACCTACCACATACTGATTCCTGATACGAAATTTCCTATCATACCAACCCTTATATCTTGTGTAACAGAAGACCAATTCTTATAACTCTTGAACCCTTAGGTCTTCTGTTTTTCCGTTTCATTCCTTGATTGAAACCCAACCTTTATGATTTCCTGGTTATTTCATGGAACTACAGATGATCCTATGTTTCAAAGTAAATGTTGTTTATGATTCAAATATTGAGTTACATTGCTTATCACATTGTGATTCTAGAATTGGATTGTTTTTAAATATGGACCAGATTCGTGGTCATAATAGGCCAATGCGTGCCTTGGAAACAATATATAGAGCAAAGATGGAAGCCTTGCTCGGGTTAGTGCGTGACTGATCAGTAGCCTAACCTTGGTTTTTAAAATGAAAATGGATATCCAATTCTAATCATTGCTTATCTCTAAACTTGATTTCTTATATCATTTCAATTGATCATTGTTAATCTCAGTTACTGTCTTTATGACTTGCTGAGCTAGTTAGCTCACTATTGCAAAATTGTTTATATTCTTTTCCAGTGAAAAAAGGAAACTGGTGGTAGTGAGGATACCCAGACAAGTGTGCGAGCTAGGTATCCAGGTTGAAGTGGAATAGACTAGTAGAGGATGTTTGGCTTGGTTGTGTTGATAGTTTGTAATAAAGTGTAAACTTCAGTTGTAAGATAAAATAAACTGGGTTTTGGTACGTTTGTGTAATATATAAGATTGTGGCTTGTGGACATACTTTAAACTGCATCGATCAGTGGATTATGGTAAGTAGTGTCATTTCATATACATATTATTATATTCATAACAGGTTTAAATATGGTGTGTGTGTGTGTTGTGGGCCATAAACTTCTGACCCGGGTTTGGAGGACGTTACATAAAATATTTAAATAAGGTTAAAAAAAATATTTTAATTTATATATGCATAATTTTAATTTAGTGTATAATTATTTTATGACTAGAGTTTTAAAATATGTGTAGTTGCTTTATAAATATATTTATTTCAGTATCTTTGGTCATAAACTGTTGTTAATGGAGATATACATCAGTTTAAAATAGTGGTCACGTACCATTATTCTAGGAACAAGTTGAAATAACTATGTATATAAATATATGTACTTGCTTCACTTGTATTTTGTACAGGTTCTTCTTAATAAGGTACCTCTTATTCTATTTTATTTTCTTATGTGTTTCTTGTCTTATTAAAATATCTCTTGTGTAGTTACTACTTTAATGTGTTGATTGATATTCTACTAATGCAAACCCATACTTTCTTTATTATGCAAAATTTATGTGTAGGTGTCTATTCTCTTTATTTTCTTTTTAACCTATATATTTTGTATACTTACATATATAATATAATATGTATTGTTACTTGTCATAATTTGCATTTAGTTGTACAGCATGATATAGGTTTTGTGTTTCACGTTAAATATTTTAAATCTCACCAAACCAGTTTACATAAGTAGTTAAAATTGTTAATATTTAAATATTTTATTGTGTTGTTCTAATTAATTTATGTTATTAGTTTCAATGAATGCAAAAGAATGAGTAAATTGTATAATTTTTTAAATCATTTATTGCTATGAAAAGGTATATAATTATATTTAGTTTCTTATTGATTTGATTTCATATAAATAACTGTATATATGCTAATATTTATTTTGACAAAAGAATACATATACTTTTATTTGGGCTTATGTTTGTAGAACGAGTATTGTATTTTTGGCATAATTTAAAATAGAATGTGGTTGTATTTTTTTATTATTTAATTATTATAGTCATATAAATGTATAAAATTTGTTTAGTTAAATGTAATTATATGTGTTAGTTAAGGACTATATATTTACGTGTATGGATGTATAGGTTTTGTCAGGTGTCCACGTGACCTAGCTGTAATTGTGTAAATAATATTCTATTAGCTATATATATATATATATATATTAAATACTAGGAGTCAATTTGATTTTTGTTACATGTTTTTTTCACTTCATGTATGTAGTTTTATAATAAAGATTGTTTATTTGTTTAATTTAGGCTTATCTTCTAGCATATATCTGGGAATTGTGTATTTGGTGATTTTTTCAGCGAAGGTAAGTTAACTCTTCACACTTTATTTTATTTTGAAACCTTTTAAATACTTTTGCACTGCTTTTATTTTAAAATTTATATATCAAGTAACATGTTTTGGAAATAAGAAATTTCCAGCGAGCTGTGACTTATGAATTAGTTAGTAATTGTCTATAGTTCCAAAACTAGCCTTTGATATCTTACTAGGGAGTGCTACTTATGATAACTGAGAGAGCCACACTTTATGGGTGCATTATTGACAAAAATTATGAACTTTTGATACTGTATCACCAGGTATTTGTTGCCTTAGCGAGTTGTGAAATTAAATTATGTTTTATGTCATATGGATTTTTGGACTATGATTTTGGTTTTATAAAATTATGATACTTGATCCACTAATGTAGAATTATTTTCTTGTTAGGCCATTTGGCTTATTACTTACAAATTTTCAGGTATTTAGCTTTTGGGACATCTTAAAGGTGGACTTAATTTGAGCTTGTTTTGGAATAATTTTTTAGTGATTATGTTTGCATTGGAGCTACGTCTCCAGGATTTTGCTTTATTTTCAGCATAGATGATTTTATTTTTGTCTTGGATTTTAGAATTTTATGGACAACTAGAAACTTATTTTAAGCATGAATAAAATTTGTAATTTAATTTTGATATTTAAGTATAATTTATTCTCTGAAAAGTCGGGGAATTAAAATTGGTATTCAAAGCCTTGGTTAGCTTCATGTAGACTACCTTTTACGCATGACCTGTGAAATATTAACATTTTATTGTGGCACTTGTAGATGGCAGATAATGATAATATTTAGGATTTTGAAGATGAGATGTTTAATAAGGATGATCTGGAAGAGGAGTTCATGGAGGATGAGGATGAACAAAAGTAGGAGGTAACGGCCCCTACTACTATGGATGTGGGGGATTCGGCACTAATTCCTGATTATGATAATTATGACTCAGTTCCTGGACCGGTGGTACCGCGAGGAGGAATTCTTGGGGAGTTGGTAGATATAGATAGTGATACTATTTTTTGGCTGGAGGAGCAGTGATAAGTGGATTTTATATCTACTTGGAACGCTTTATTTCAGGCTTAAGTTGATGTTTTGGACTCAAGTTATTGGTATTTTTTATGTGTTTTTCTGTTTGTGCATTACAGGCATTAGTTGGATGTTTAATTGAGCTTTTTAAGAAATATGCTGAAAAGAGTTCAGGATTGGAAGCCAAAGCCATTCCCAAGTTGTAGAGAATTTTGAGAGCTTCGTGTGGACTGCTTATTCATCGAATTCTGATGAGTGGAGTGAAAGTTATAGGAAAAAGAAGACAAGGCTGAAGAATCCAGGGAGTAGAAGAGCAGGGCGCCCGCTCAGAAAGAACAGAAGTGCAGTGCGGGCGCACCGTGAGCAGGGCGGCCGCACGGGTCCATTTGGCAGAAATTCTTGTCTGATTTTGAGATTTTGAAGACCATGATCGCCCTGAAGCCTATATAAACCCCTAATTCGACGTTTTTAATAACAGGGAGACCAGAGAGAGCAATAAGAAGACCTAGAGAGCACGAGACGGCTACGGAGAAGAAGAATTTTGTTTTCTTTGGTATAGTTGATACTTGGATGCTTGTTTTCGATTTTTCTTTGAACCCTAGTACTCTTATATTATTTATTATCATGTTTTCATTGGAACTCATGGTGACGATGAGTTCGATTATAAACTAATCGTTGTCATGGGGTTCTAACGGATTTACTTATGGATTTCTATAGTTAATTTATTTCAATATCTTGGTGTGTGGTGATTGAATATCCTAGTATTGGTTTTGCTTATTCGTCTTATGTGTGTAGCTAACATATAAGATAGTTTGTTAATCTCTATTGAAGCGACAGTGAATATAGAGATTTAGAACTTGCCATGCTAGCATAGGTTCATGTATTTATTATGCATGATTCGTAGGTAATTTTAACCATCTTATTTGCCCTATGTATTCACGATAGATAACTTGTTCATTAAACCTTTATGTTGTCAAATTCTATAGACATATAGGGTCTTAACATAATTGGTGTCTATTCAGCTTCTATCTCTTTTGTGGATGTCTGGTAGTAGGGTATTCGTACAACGAAAGTTGGCGTTTACTAGTTTCATGTTATCTGATTAGTTGTCATCACCATCGCATGCTAAGGTTAAGAACAATGACTTTGGATGAAGTATTTAATGATGTTAGAATCACATGTTTGTCTCATATAATTAATTTAATCACTTTTATTCTTAGTTATTTGCATGATAGTTTAATCTTAGTGTTAGATATATTTGATAATGTCATGGGTAATATAATTTATGTTTAGATTTCAGATCTTACTTAACAGGATAAATCAGTACTTAACCGTTGATCAGTACTTATACTGGAAGTCAGGACTTAAGGATATCAGTACTTATATTATCAGGAGATAATCATCAGAAGTTAGATATCAGAACTTAAGTGTTGAAGGACGATCAGATAAGGACAGTAGCTGATTAAAGGAAAGAAGATCGAGATAAACATAAGAAGAGATATGCATGAAGAAGGAGTTCCATGAAGAATGGAATACTTGGAAGAAAAGATATCTGATTGATATATTTTAGGAAGCAGAATTATATTCCATATCAATTAGCGATTATCTTGTAACTGTGTAGTATATAAACACAGACTTAGGGTTTACACTAAAAGTGTTATCATATTCGAGAAGATTATTCATTGTAACCCTAGCAGCTCTCGTGATATTTGTTCATCACTGAGAGGTAACAGTTCCATACTGTAACAGAGTTTATTGTTTCAATAAAGTTTGTTTTCTGTTACTTAATATATTAAAGTTCGATTTGATTGTATTATACACTGTATTCACCCCCTCTACAGTGTGTGTGACCTAATAAGTGGTATCAGAGCCAATCTGTTAACACACATACAGTTAAAGATCCAAACACAATCATGTCTGACACAGAAACTCCAACTAAGCCCACCAAAACTGAGGAACCACCAAAGACACAAATTCAGAGTCGGTATGAGACCATCAGAGTTCCCATACTGAGACCATCTGAATATCCCATATGGAAGGTAAGGATGACCATGTTCCTGGAAGCAATAGATCCAGAATACCTTGATAGAATCAAGGAAGGGCCTCACAAACCAACCAAACTCGCTGTTGCAGTTGCAGGTGAAGCAGCAAAGACCGTACCAAAGGAGAAGAGTGATTATACTGCTGAAGATATAGCATCAATTGCTAAGGATGCTAAGGTGCGACACTTACTGCATAGTGCCATTGATAATATAATGTCAAACAGGGTAATCAACTGCAAGACTGCTAAGGAGATATGGGATGCTCTGGAAACAAGGTGTCAGGGAACTGACACAATTAAGAAGAACAGGAAGACAATACTCACTCAAGAGTATGAACATTTTGACTCAAGGACTAATGAGTCATTGAATGATTTATATGATAGATTTGTCAAACTTTTGAATGATTTGTCATTGGTTGATAAAGAGTATGATCTTGAAGATTCAAACCTTAAATTCCTATTAGCTCTTCCTGAATGCTGGGATTTGAAGGCAACGACAATAAGAGACAACTACAATCTTGATGAAACAACTCTTGATGAAATCTATGGAATGCTCAAGACTCATGAGCTTGAGATGGAACAAAGAAGCAAGAGGAAAGGAGGAAAGTCAAGGACAGTTGCTCTTAAGGCTGAAGAAGAATCCCCCAAAGCAGCTTCCTCAAGGAAAGACAATGGTAAAGCTCTTTTCAAGAAGTCTGAAACTGAGTCATCAAGTTCTGAAAGTGATGATGACTCAGATTCTGAAAGCTTGCCTGAGACTGATACTGATGAGGAGATGATAAAGCTGTGTGCTCTTATGGTGAAAGGAATCACAAAGATTGCATACAGGAAGTTCAGGAAGGGAAAGAAGTTTTCCAGGAAAGGCATAAGTTCTGATAAGAAGAATTTCAGAAGATCTGAAGGCAGAGGAGGAAAGTCTGACAGAGGAGATTATACCAATATTAAATGTTATAACTGTGGTGAGAAAGGCCACATATCTCCTGATTGCAAGAAGGTAAAGGGTGACAAAGGCAAGGCTCTTGTCACAAAGCAGAAAAGCTGGACAGACACCCCAGACTCTGAAAGTGAGGAGAACTATGCATTGATGGCAAATGCTGATAAAGAAAGTGCTGAAAGCAGTTCTGAAGTTGCTGAAACAAAGGTACCTTAGACTACTTATGCTTTTCACACTGATGATATTAATGAGTTGAGAAGATATCTTAAAACCATGTTTGTTAGTTATATAGATCAAACTTTAACATGTGAAAGATTAACTTCTGAAAATCTTGCATTTAAGAAAAGAAATGATTTCTTAGAAAAAGAGTTAGTCATGTTCCATCAAACTCAGAAGGATAGAGATGATGTTTTTTTTGTTAGGGATGAAGTGCTAAAAATGAATGAATCTCTAAAAACTGAGTTAGAAAAGGAAAGAGAGATTATCAGGACTTGGACTAACTCTGGCAAAACAACTCAAAATTTGCTAAGTAGTGGAAACTGGAAAGAGGGCTTAGGTTATGGAGAAGATAAGAATGATAAAGGAACTGAAGAAATTAAGCCTGTTGTTAAGCAAAAGCCAAAGTTAAAACCTGTTAAGTTTGTAACTGTAAAGTCTGAAAATGAGAAATCAGAAGTTAAAGAGGAATTAACTTCTGACAAACTAAAACAGGAAAAGACGGCTGAAGTGAACATAGGCTTAATGACGAAGAAGCAGCTTAAGCATAAGCTGAAAGATGTTAAGAATGCAAACAAGGTAAAATCACCTAGGAAAAATAGGAATGGAAAGGAAGGTGTGAATAAAAGCAATGATTATAAACCTGTTCCTGATGCTCCTAGGAAAACATGTCATAACTGTGGAAGTTCTAACCATCTGGCTTCTTTTTGCAGGAAGAATAAGAATATTAACTCCTTACCTTCAAAATCAGGAGTTAAGAGTCAGTCTGTTAGATACAAACCACAAAATCCTTGTTTTCATTGTGGTAGTTTATGGCATTCCATTTATACTTGTAAGGAAATCATAGCTTGTACTATGATTATTATCAAATAAAACCTTCTTTGAAGAAAGTTTCCATTGTTTCTTCTAGTGTAAATTCTGATTCAAAGTCTGATAGTGTAAGTTCTGATAAGAAAAATGTTAACATAAACTCTGATGCTAAATCCGCTGCAAATGTTAACAAACTTAATAAGGCCAAAGGATCCAAGCAAGTCTGGGTCCTTAAAACTAATAATTAGTGGTCTTTGTGATTGCAGGGCAACAGGAAAAATATTTTAGTTCTGGACAGTGGATGTTCAGGACATATGACTGGAAATAAGACCCTGCTATCAGACTTTGTGGAGAAAGATGGCCCAAGTGTTTCTTATGGAGATGGCAACATTGGAAAAACATTGGGATATGGCAATATCAATCTTGGAAATGTCATAATTAAAGAAGTAGCTCTGGTCTCAGGACTTAAACACAATCTACTGAGTATAAGTCAAATCTGTGACAGAGGTTATCATTTTGATTTCTTTGAAGAACACTGTGAAATTGTGAGTAAATCTAAAGGCAAAGTTGTTCTGAAAGGATACAGGCGTGGTAACATTTATGAAGCTAAGCTTTCAACAAGTACTGATGGTTCTGCAATCTGTCTGATGAGTAGAGCATCAATTGAAGAAAGCTGGAATTGGCACAAGAAACTCTCTCATTTAAATTTCAACAATATAAATGAACTGGTCAAGAAAAATCTTGTGAGAGGACTGCCAAAGTCAGTATTTGTTCCTGATGGCCTTTGTGATTCCTGTCAGAAGGCCAAACAAAGAAAATCTTCATTCAAGAGCAAGACTGAATCATCAATTCTTGAGCCTTATCATCTACTACATGTTGATCTATTTGGTCCAGTAAATGTCATGTCTATTGCAAAGAAGAAGTATGCGTTGGTCATAGTGGATGAGTTCACCAGATACACATGGGTGTATTTCTTGCACACAAAAAGTGAAACTGCATCTATCTTGATTGATCATGTCAAACATCTGGATAAATTGGTCAAAGATTCTGTGAAAATTTTAAGGAGTGATAATGGCACTGAGTTCAAGAATTTGATAATGGAAGAGTTCTGCAAAAACCATGGAATAAAGCAGGAATTTTCTGCTCCTGGAACTCCACAGCAAAATGGAGTTGTTGAAAGGAAGAATAGAACTCTCATTGAAGCTGCACGTACAATGCTTGAAGAAGCAAAGCTTCCAACCTATTTCTGGGCTGAAGCTGTGCAGACTGCTTATTTTACTCAAAATGCAACACTCATTAACAAGCATGGAAAAACACCATATGAGATGGTGAAGAAAAAGAAGCCAAATCTGAAATACTTTCATGTATTTGGATGCAAGTGTTTTGTTCTAAAGACTCATCCTGAACAGCTATCCAAGTTTGATCTAAAAGCTGATGAAGGAATCTTTGTTGGATATCCACTTTCCACAAAAGCCTTCAGAATCTATAATTTGCGAACAAAAGTGGTCATGGAATCTATCAATGTCTCTTTTGATGACAAGAAGATTACTGGACTTGAAGATTTTATTGATCATGATCAGCTGAGATTTGAAAATAAAGACTCAAATTCTGATACTGAAAATCCTGATAGTCTAAGTCCTGATACTGTAAACTCTGATGGATTAAACTCTGATGTTATTGAAACTGTGGTGACTACGTCAAAGGAAGATGCACCTATGCAG
The DNA here is from genome assembly GCF_009905375.1 of Apium graveolens. Classification (NCBI taxonomy): domain Eukaryota; kingdom Viridiplantae; phylum Streptophyta; class Magnoliopsida; order Apiales; family Apiaceae; genus Apium; species Apium graveolens. Next base: position 134,510,135 of record NC_133650.1, on the reverse strand, counting down.
GGGGAGCATACTCAAGATCCTACCACATCTCAAGAAACATCAGAACATACATCTGGCTCTTCAAGTTCTGATTCGTCAAGTTCTGATAAGCCAAGTTCTGATAGTGCTGAAAATATAAATACTGAAGAATCCAACTCAGAGAGCATAGTTTCAGGGGGAGCATCAGAAAATGAAAATAAAGACAGCATAGATCATGGGGGAGGATCAAGTTCTAGAGAAAACCTTTCATCTGCAAGGAAGTGGACAAAATCACATACACCTGATTTGATAATTGGAAATCCTGATGCAGGTGTCAGAACTAGAACAGGTACTTCAAATGAATGTCTCTACAATTCTTTTCTCTCTCAGACTGAGCCAAAGAAAGTGGAAGAAGCTCTTCAAGATGCTGATTGGGTGCAAGCAATGCAGGAAGGAGGAGGAGGTATATGTTGAACAACCTCCAGGCTTTGTAGATTCCAAACATCCAGATTATGTCTACAGGCTTGATAAAGCACTTTATGGACTTAAGCAAGCTCCTAGAGCATGGTATGAGACTTTAGCTCAGTTTCTTCTGGAAAGTGGATTCAATAGAGGAACAATAGACAAAATACTGTTCTACCTCAACCATGGAAAGGACTTACTTCTGGTCCAGATTTATGTTGATGATATCATTTTTGGGTCTACAAATGACAGACTTTGCAAGAAGTTTGTCAAACTAATGCAGTCAAGATATCAGATGAGTATGATGGGGGAACTTAGCTATTTTCTGGGCCTTCAAGTCAAGCAGAATGAAGAAGGCACCTTTATTTGTCAAACCAAGTACACCAGAAACTTGCTGAAGAAATTTGGAATGCAAGATTGTTCTAGTGCATCCACTCTCATGGCCACTGCAACAAAACTGGATAAGGATACTGGTAAATCAGTAGATATTACTGATTACAGAGGTATGATTGGCTCTCTACTCTATCTAACTGCTAGTAGACCTGATATCATGTATGCTACCTGTCTTTGTGTAAGATTTCAAGCAGATCCAAGAGAACCTCACTTAACAGCTATGAAAAGAATCTTTAAGTATCTTAAAGGAACAACTGATCTGGGCTTGTGGTATCCTAGAGAATCAGATTTTAAACTAATAGGTTACTCAGATGCAGATTTTGCAGGTTACAAAATTGACAGGAAAAGCACAAGTGGAAGCTGTCAATTTCTTGGAGGCAGATTGGTTTCTTGGTTCAGCAAGAAACAAAAGTCAATTTCCACATCAACTGCAGAAGCAGAGTATATTGCTGCAGGAAGCTGTTGTGCACAAATTCTTTGGATGAAGAATCAGTTACTGGATTATGGGTTAACATATTTCAAAATCCCTATTTACTGTGATAATCAAAGTGCTATTTCTATGACAGGTAATCCAGTTCAACACTCTATGACAAAGCACATCAGCATCGGGTACCACTTCATAAGGGAACATGTGGATGAAGGTACAGTGGAATTGCACTTTGTTCCAACAGATCAACAACTAGCAGATATCTTCACAAAACCACTGTGTGAAGCCACTTTTACAAGATTGGTAAATGAACTTGGAATGATTTCAGGTTCTTTCTCTAAATCTGCTTAGTCTTGTTCTGTATTATCAGACTTTATGATCAGTATTTACAGAATTTAATCTCTTTGTGTATTCTGTGATTAATTGACAAATGTTTTTAAGTACTGACTGATGTCTGATATATGTTTCTAAACTCTGATAAGTGATATGTCTGTCTAAGTAACCATTCAATCCTATGAGGATAACTGTGCTAGATACTGACTTACTAGTCTTCAATAAACAAATGATCCCATGTAAGAAGTAATTATCTCTGTGGAAATCTTATGACAATAGCAAATTCTGATAATTGAGCTTAGTTGAGTTTACTTTGTTTATCTTATCACTAAGTCACAAATTAGAATAATGTTACTCATCTGTTAAGTTCTGATACTAGTAAAACTGCTGAATATACTAAGTGCTGATAAACCTCACTTATAAAAAGAAAAATCAAAAGGATCAAAGAATAAAATCAGGTACTCCTTTGAGATCTAGAGTAAAAATGTGGAAGGGAAGACCCAAGTGCATTGTTGGTATTAAGTAAATATGCATTAGAAAAGCAAAATATTTTCTTGGTGACTTTTCACACTCTATGATTACTAGAGAAGTACTCTGATAATAGCATAAATTCTGATAAGCAGTCGTGACTCACTTACACTGAGGAGCCACTGTAAAATAGAATTTAAAAAGATGCATAAAATTAGCACAAAACAGTTGAGGTGGACTCAAGCATGAACTCATTCATCAGTAGGTTTCAGGATAATGACAGCTCTTTAGCAAAATTTTAGTTATGCCTTATTTCTAAGATATACTGAAGTGAATCAGACTTTACTCTTTGTCTGCTATTTAGCTTGATGCACACACTAATCAGTCCATCTGAATGATGAAAATTACTGTGGTGGTCTATGTTGTTTTAGATAAACAGTCATTGTGTCATTTTGCACTAACTCTGAGGCCAAGTTCTGGTTGCATATTCTGATGATTAAGTTCTGAAGAGTATAACTCAGCACTTGTATGAGGATTTACTTAGATAGGCATTCCTTTTTCGAGTTAAGAAATTATGTTCTGATGACTGTTAAGTTCTGAAATAAGTCTAAGTTCTGATATTACAGTCTAAATTCTTTACTTGACTTATCTGTGGATAAAATTTGATAACAGTCTCGGTACAAACTAGAACATGTGAAGTGGAAGATTAATAGTCACTATGGTTAGGATTAATGGTACTCGTACTTGAACAGTCAACTTTTACTTGTGTCTTGTGCGCATTCAACCATGTTTTCTCTTTCCAATGAATGTTATTCTTTTTCCAAGTCTGGGGAGATGAGGTAGAATTAATTCTACCTGTCAGCATTAAAAACCTTTATGTCTCCTGGCATTCTCTTGCCTATATAAACAGCCTCTTCACATCAGCCTTCCCATTAAATTCTTTCTCACAAACTTACCTTCATACTTTTTCTTTCAAAAACACAATGGTCAGATACAACATGTTTTTGAACTACCAAAACTTCAGTATGGAGCTAAGCTGTGCCGACTGGCAGCAGGAATGGCACGTCACGGCCATTCCTGAGGAGATATGGGACTCTATCCCACAGGAGGTTCTGACCCACCTCCTGTTCTTCTATATGGACTACCATCGCCATCTAGAGCGATTGGAGGAGGAAAGGTTGGAAGCTCTCCGCCAGCAAGAGCGTATCATCCGACTCGCCATTTTGTTTGTCGAGAGTGGGAAGAAGAAGAAATGATTTAATCTTGTCTTCTTCCTGTTTTTCTTCATCATCAGCCTTGTCAGGCTTCTTAGTTAGGACTAAAGTTGTTGATGTTAGGTTTCATAGCTTAGGGAAATCTTGTATAAGTACTGATGTAATTTCCATTTCATGAATGTATTCTCTTGATATATTAATGAAATTTGTTTTTGTTTCAAGATTTTGTCTCTAAGTTATTTTGTAATGCATTGATAAATCCTGATTGATATTCTGATGACCATATAAATTCTGTTTTAATTTAAGTTCTGACTTTCCTTTATTAGTACTTACTCATATGATTTATCTTGGTCATTTTCACTTGATTTCTTTTCAGAATATTAATGATGCAGTGAAAAATAATTAAATCAGTGGGAACGGTTTCAATTTTGAATTAAAACTGTTTCACCTTGATTAATGGAATATCTGGGTAAATGGAACGGTTTTTTCCTTGAAAACAGGCAAGTGGGCAAGTAATGATTACTGTTTTCTCGCGCCCAGTAACTATCCGTTATTACTGCATGTCTGACAGGTGTCCAACGGTAACATTTTTTTTAGAGTATAAGTACGACAGAGAAAGGATTTCTTTAATCTTTTATTTCCTTCATACTTTTTCTCTCTACTTGCTTTTACTCTCTCTTTCTCTCACGTTGGTTTTTCATACAGACATTTTATCAAACACCTAACAGGCACTTTTAAATCTCAATTTTTCACATGGCACCTAAGGATTTAATCATTGATGGAGCTAAGTTTGTTCCAAACAACTATGCTGTAATTCTTGATCATGCTGAAGCTCCATCTGAATTGCATTTTGTGCAAGATCTTCTTGCACACAGTGAGATTGGGTATGCACTGACCCAGCCTTTAGTCTTTTCGAACCAACAAGTTCTGACGTTTTGGCGGACTGGGCACTTTGATGATGGTGGTAAACATGGCACTCCCAGTATTGTTTTCGAAGTGGGTGATTCATCTTATGCAGTCACTCCTGGTACAATACGCAAAGCTCTACATCTCCCAGAAGATTATACTTTTTCAATTCCAGAAGAATCAGCTCTTCAGGAGTTAATGGCTAATTTGGGATATGAAAGAAGTTTGGCAAAACTTGGGCAGTTGAAACGGGCTCATATCAGAAGAGAATGGAGCTTCTTCTTCGACTGCATCACCAAAGCTTTTGGGAACAAATGTTCGAATTTTGATGTTATCCCAATTCTGAGTCAGCATATCGGGTATGCTATTATCAATCAAACTCATTTTGATTTTGCAACTGGTATAATTGGTTTTATTGGGGATAGGATGACAGAGGATAGGAATGTTATTTATTTTGCTAGATTCTGTCAACTTATTTATACTTTTTGTACTGATGAACCTCAATTAGTCAGTTCCTCAACCCCTCCTTTTAAAGTTGCAAAACGCTACTTTAATGACCTGGTAAATGCTGACACTAAGAAATCAGTGGTTAGACCATTACAGATTCCTCAGTCTGTAAAACAGATCTTAGTAAATGTTGATCCTGATACTTATAGATCTGTTTACTCTGATGTCCAACCAACAACAAACACCCAAAAACCATCATCATCAGCACCTACCACTCATTCTAATCAACCTACCCTCTGGAAATATCTCAAATCCTATCTCTCCACTTCACAGACTGATCATACCTCAGCCTCAGCACCTACTGTGAAGCCTTCATCCTCCAAGCCAAAGAGGACAAAGACTGTTCCTCAAACCCCTCAAAAGAGAAGGAGGATTGCCTTGAGAGATGAATCTGATACTGAGGAACAGGTACCTTCTTCAGAACCTGTTGTAGGTGAAGCTGAGAAAAAGACTTCTCAGAAGGATTCTGAAATTGGGGCATCTAGGCTTCTCAAAAGGCTTAGAAGAATGACAGTCCCTGAAACTCCCAAGGAATCCAAATCAACAAAGAGATATCAGAAACAGAGGGCAAAAAGGCCAGTTTCAGATGATGAAGAGGAAGCAGCTATGGAAGGGGATCAGGAATCTCTGATCTCACAAGACAAGGAATTTGCTCCAGTCACTTCTTCTCCATCAACTCCATCTAAGGAAGCTGCTACTGAAAAGGCCAACACACCATCTGTGTCTCCTGTTCAAAAGTCTGTCTCTCCTGTTGATCCAGGCCTAAGTGCTGAAATTGATATTCAGAACCTGGTTGTGCCTGAAATACTTTTCTTAGAAGCTCCACCAGCAACTAATCCTTCTACAACACCTGTTCCTGATGTTGTTCAAACTCCAGAGTTATCAACAACATCTTCTCTGAATCATGATGCTGATGATCAGACTTTAGGTGAGCATCAGGATTTGGCTGTTGATCAGAACTTCAAACAAGATCAGCAATTAGAGGATGCTGAAGCCTCTATTACTACTTACATTATTGTCTTATCAGAATATACTGATTCTTTAAGTTCTGATGCTGCAAATGCTGGAGATACTGGTAATGCTGCTCCAACTACAGATGCTGATACAGCAGGTCCTTCAGGACATGCTCCTCAACAGACTATTCTAAAGGCTGAACTGGTTAAGAAGTTTGTTACCGGAGAAGCACCAGTACCTTGGAGTGAAACTCCTGCAGGTCAGGAGTGGACTAAGGAATGGAACTCAGTTTCATGTGTTCCAACTGAAAAGCATCTTGCTGAGCACTTGACTAAAGCTGATGAAATGTTAAATTCTGATGATTTCAAAACCCAGCTTAGAGTCACTGCATTGAGTACTAAACATCTACAAGGTCTTCATTTAACTACTCATGCAGAGCTCCACAAGATTTAGGAGAACTTTATCAAATAGGAACAAGTTTGGAAAATTGATAAGAAAAAGTTCTTCCAACCTACCATTGACAGGATTGCTTATATTGAGAAGACTCAAGATCATCAACAAGCTCAGATTGATGAAATTCTGAAAAATCAAGCTTCTCAGCAATCACAACTGACTGAAATCCAATCCTCAGTGGAATTGCTTATCTCTCTTCTACTACCTGCTGATGCCAAAAAGGGGGAGAAAGTAATTAAGTCCAAATGCAAGACTGACAAGACACTGACAGGAAAGGATGATGAAAAAGATGATCAAGGAAACCCTGGAATGGGTAGAGGTCATAGTCAAGGTAGAGAATTCACATCAAGACAAGCTAGTCACAGGACAAGTTCTGATACTGGGAAGAGAATAATTTCTGCTACTGGTAAAAGGATAAGTTCTGATGAACTTTTAGATCTTGATGAGGAAATGTCAAGACAGTTATTTCTTCAGGAAAATCCAGGAATGGACTTGGAGAGCTTAATGAAAGAAAAAGCCATGCTTAAATCAGAGAAAGTCACATCTAAATCTGAAGCTTCTGGTAAAAAGACACTTCCAAAACTCAAAGGCATTGTGATCAAAGAAAGGACACTTACTGAAGCAACATTGGCTAGATCACAACCACAGATAGATCCAAGATCCAAGGGTAAAGAAAAAGTTGGTGAACCTATCAAGGTTTATATGCCTCCTGAGGATGAAGAAATTACTGATGAAAAGGATGATCTTGCTCTGACTTCAAGAAAAGTTCTTAAAACAACCTCTGACATGGCTCAAGTTGTTCAGAGTCAAGAAATTGTAAGTTCTGATATTCAGAAGAAGCAAGTAACCTCTGACATAGCTCAAGTTAACTTGATATCAGAAGATAGACCAAAGACACTCCTACCAGGATTCATTAAAGCAAAACAGACTCAACCTTTGAAGACTACTGCAAGTGGTTTTGAAGTAAGAGTAGTTACTGGAAAGGAAGCTAAAGATAAAAATGGATTGGGAAGTGCTAATGAAAGAAGAATACATAACACTACCAATGATCCAACTTCCTTGAGTGAACCAGGTATTGGAGCAACTCCTGAGAGATTGAATCAACTGGAATCTGTACAGATGGTTTACCATATCTATTTGAAAGAATACATCATGTTGTATTTCATGACAGATGGTAGGGTTTATCATATAAGACAAAATGCCATTCCATTGAAGTATTTTGAAGAATTGGAGCATGTACTTTTCTTACTTCAAGTGGATGACAGAATAACAGGAACTGCTGCAAACTATTTAAAAGAATAGATTCAGAGACAGAAAAGGCTTTATTCTGGTAAGTCTGACAGCACATACATTCCAAAGTACAGAGATCACAATGGTGATATAGTTGAAATGAAGCCCAACATTGCTAAGATTATAACTACCTTTCTGGGGTACAGAGCTGTTGAATTCAATCTTGAATCTGATAAAGCTTATTTGATCAGACTGGATCAGGATATAAGAAAAGCAAAGATCAATGATCTCAGAGCTGCAATCTTTCAAATTGGTGAAGATACTGCAGAGCTTAAAGATGCCAAAAGGAGAATGATTGATAAACTCAGATATGCTGAGAAATGTTTGTTGAAGAACTATCTCAGAACAACTCCTGACATCAGAGAGATCAGATGATGAAGCCAAGTTGAAGATCTACAACTTCTTAAATTCTGATATTTGTACAGACTGAAGTTGTTATCAGAAGTTGAATATTGGTAAAGCTTTAAGGACTGTAAGTTGTAGTTATCTAGTCTAATTCTCATGCATTTGTACTTAATATTTTTGACATCATCAAATATCTGTTAAACTTGTATATTATGCTAATCATCAAATATCTGTTAAACTTGTATATTATGCTAATTTACAAGTTGGGGGAGATTGTTAGATATATTTGATAATGTCATGGGTAATATAATTTATATTTAGATTTCAGATCTTACTTAACAGGACAAATCAGTACTTAACCGTTGATCAGTACTTATACTGGAAGTCAGGACTTAAGGATATCCGTACTTATATTATCAGGAGATAATCATCAGAAGTTAGATATCAGAACTTAAGTGCTGAAGGACGATCAGATAAGGACAGTAGCTGATTAAAGGAAAGAAGATCGAGATAAACATAAGAAGAGATATGCATGAAGAAGGAGTTCCGTGAAGAATGGAATACTTGGAAGAAAAGATATCTAATTGATATATTTTAGGAAGCAGAATTATATTCCATATCAATTAGCGATTATCTTGTAACTGTGTAGTATATAAACACGGACTTAGGGTTTACACTAAAAGTGTTATCATATTCGAGAAGATTATTCATTGTAACCCTAGCAGCTCTCGTGATATTTGTTCATCACTGAGAGGTAACAGTTCCATACTGTAACAGAGTTTATTGTTTCAAAAAAGTTTGTTTTCTGTTACTTAATATATTAAAGTTCGATTTGATTGTATTATACACTGTATTCACCCCCTCTACAGTGTGTGTGACCTAACACTTAGTTATAAACATCTCAACTTGTTATTGTCTTAGCATTGAGCGATAGCCATGCCATTGTTGCATAGGTGCATAATCTTAAGTTAACTAAAAAAGAGTCTCCGTGGGTACGAATCTGATTTATATCTTATACTACTTGCAAACGCGTATACTTACGTGTAATTTTAGCACGTGTTTTTGTCCTAACAAGTATATTGATGAATTGACTATTGAAAGTGGAAATTTGAAGATAGAAAGAGATGTTTAAGCGGAGAAATTGAAGGATGAAAGGAATAATCCAAGAATTGCACAACAGACCTATAAAAAGAAATTGGATGAAATTGTTCAATTCACTAACTCTTATGATCCAAAAACTTTAGGAAAATGGTGTACCAAAACAGGAGTTAAGGAGAATAATAACTTAATATCTGACATACGACTCCAAGTGGAAATTATGAATCGCCAAATTGAGCGCTTATTTAAGAAAGATTGAGCTTATCATTAGATTGTAGTTCATTTCATATATGTATTTATTTTGATTACTTGTATTGTTTTAAGAGATTTATAAATAATGTTTTGAGTATTGATTTTACTTTGTCATATATATTTCGTATATTGTTATTGATATTAGGATTGAGTTTTAAATGAATTATGTTGGAACCATGCCTTGTCAGAATACTAACAACGTGATGACTCAATTGGATGAAACATTAGCATTATTAATGGGGAACCTGTAAGGTGGACTTAGGAGCTTGATATCTGAATTTAAGAAGTTAAGTCCTCCCATTTTTGAAGGATCCACAAATCCTTCGGAAGTGGATAAGTGGCTACAAGAGATGGAGAAGATTTTTGACTTATTAGCGAGTACGAACGAACAGAAAGTCAGTTTAACAAGCTACCAACTTCAAGGGAGCACCTATGATTGGTGGTTGATGGAGAAAAGATGTATTGAAGGCAATGAGGAAGGAGTTGCCCAAGCATACACTTGAAAAACTGTTAGGAATATGTTGTAGTCTTGATGATAATTCACCAAAACACCCAAGTATATTTATTTAGTATCTTTTGTAGCCTTCAACGGATAATCTCAGTTATCTATCCGTTGAAGGAGTAGTTTATATGAATAATTATGTAGCATATTCTGTACACTAGTATAGCTGGAGGATTTGGTAGTTTTTAGTAGTGTTTAAGTCATGTTGACAACTAGCAAGTTACACAATGTAAGAACCCAAATTTTTGACGTTAGTAAAAAAACCTTTAGGAATAGTAACCTTGCGGTTTATTAAAACCTTTTGCGACTACAACATATACGAGTGTTTCATTTAAGTTTTCGAGTTCATATTGTGGTTATACGTACTAAATGAGTGTATGCAAAAGTCGTGAGTTTTCGAAGAAAGCCAATAGTCCAAATAATATTATTTTATGAGCCATCGAGGAATAAGAGAATTATACTACGACCAAGAAAATCTTGAGAATTATAATTTCATAACTCATAACCAATTACGAGCAATGAAAATGGCAATGATTTACGATTAGCGGAATTCTTCGACGTAGCATTTACGGGAATTGATTTAAACGTACGTGAACGAAAGCGAGATAATGTAGGATGACAAAATCAAGTGATAACCTAGGAAATTAAGTATTTTATAAATTTATTCAAAAAGTAATATATTAGGAAGCTAGTTACAAAAATTAATAAATAATAAATTTTGATAAATATAAATTCATGGAGCTTATCATGCAAGCTTTGATAAATGAGACACCTAGCTAAGCCTAGCCTTTGAAAATGAGATGCATCTTGTCCTACACACTTTCTAAATTCATAAAAACCTATTTCCACCACATTTCCAAGAAGCAAGCAAGGCAATTCTCTCTCTCTCCAAAAACCCAATGCTGATTTCCAAGAACACCATGGGAAGAAAAATTCATATCTCATGATCTATTCATTCAACAATCACCAAATTTTAACCAAAGCTTCCTCATACCATATACAAGGTATTTTCAAAATTGCAAGGCCATTGAATTAGTATAGCATAGTCAAATCCTTGCTCAAAATTGGTGGTGAATAGTAACTCCGAAAATCACTAACTTATTTTCTTGATTTTTCATGAAAGTTTAAGGCTCCTAAAGCTAGACCAAGGCTTCATCAAGGATCTTAGGACTTTATTAAGTATTAAAAAGCTTCAATAAAGGTATAAACAATCATCCAAACTTTGTTTAAGTTTTAAGTTTCAAGAAAAGTAAGGATCTTGGATATAAGTATGGTTTTGATGATTGATTTGATATTATCTTGATGTTTAGTTAATTAGTTTTATGGTTGATGATTGTTGCCTCAAGAACATGATGTTCTTGAGAGGATTTAGTGTTGAGATGATGATTTGATGATTGTTGATGGTGGTATAATGATTTAAGACGTAAACGAAACTCGAATCGTAATCGTAACCTTGTTAAAATAAACAAAACCCAACTTAAGTTTCTGCAGAAGTTCATGAATGTATAAAATGTATTTTCCTGAAAATTGAGACTTGATTATGATATAAAATGTTATGAGGATTGTTTAGGCACTTGAATCGCTTGATTCCGATTTACGGATCAAAAGTTATGACCGTTTTAGTAAAAAGGAATTTACGCGACAAAACTGCTACAAATTACAAACTTTGTAAATATAAATGATCGAGTTAAAAATATTTAAAAATCATGAAATTTTTAAAGAGAGTAATAAATAGAGTTTATTATCTTCCATAAAAATTTCAAGTAAAAACGTTGATGTTTCAATTTTATAAAAATGTCGGAGCCGAGGTCGCGCGGAGTACGAATGTAAAAAATAACCCCCTGTTAGGAAACTGCCACTTCGGGATTTTTACCCCTGTTATCAGAAAACAATTTTCAAATGATGTATTCTAAATTTTGTTTAGATCTCGCACGCGAAAATGGTGCGTCAATTGAGCTAACGGTTTGAGAGATATCAACGTTTTAGTGAAAGCGGTTTGAATAGTAAAACTCCGTAGTTGACCGAACTTTTAAAATACTTTTAACCTAATTAAATTCATTTTATCAAAATGAAACTTTTAGGATAAATATTAAAAGCACTCAAGAAGATCCTAGAAGTGGGTTTGTATTAAAATATTAATTTTACGATTTATTAAAAATGATGGAGTGCGAGTCACGTAATAGTAATATTCGGTAAAGTCAAATCTAGAAGACCACTTTGACCGTCCGTTTCGACCAAGGAGTGATACTTATTTCGAGTCGGTCGAATGATGAAAGTTATGAAGTATTGAACTTATTAGAAATATAAGTTGATGATGAGAGTAGGAATACTGATTAAGATTATGATGTTTGTTGATTAGAAAACCCGGAACGAGAGGAAGTCAGGAAACGTGTCTTGGACTCCAGGCAAGTTTTCAAACCCTACCTTTTTTGAAACTGTTGTGTTTTTTTTCAAATAATGTCGATATATACATGATGCTATATTTACGATGTTTTATGAATTATGTTATAATATCATACGATATGATAATGATTTTGGTATATGAATATTACCGAATTTGAATCGATAACGCTAGAGAGTAGCGTTGTATATATGAGGAGTATATTTTAGACAGAGTAATGGTCAGTATAATTTTATGAAAACCCGGAAGTATTCCGGAGGTATTTTATTTAAGAATACAAACGCTATAGTAGAGCGTGATATATAAGTTATAAGACCGAGAGTCGGTCAGTTTTTATAAAGTATAAACTCGGGAATCATCCCGGAGATGTTTTGGATCATTAAAAGTCCGTACTTATTTTATTTCAAGGGACTCGATGTCCACTTGCGAAACATTAAATACCTCGAACTTTTATTAAAATGATTTTCAAAGATCGTATTCCCTCAACTATACTTTACTAGAACAACGAATATTATTTCGATTATTAATTTAATATAGGAGAAGTATTCTCCAACGATTATTCATGCGCTAATAAGAAAAGTTGTTTCTATCAACAAGCAAAACACTTGGGGGAACTTCGATGTGGTTCGAGTTCTCAAGATATGATAAAATTCTGTTAAAGGACAAGGGAGGGCTAGACTCTAGTACTATGTGTGCTAGATGGACTACCAAAGGTACCGCAGGCGAAGGTACTCTGTGTACTCAGGAACTTGTGAAGTATGTGTATACCCAAAAATGGGACACGTAGCCCGAATGTGGCAAGGGTGATAACCGGGATACAAAGGTGTCGTCCTTCTACTAGTAGAAAAGGTTACTATTTCCGTAGTACGACTGATCATCATATGCGGTGGCTCCAACGAATGTCCTATTCTTCCAATTAGAATTGTGATGCAATATCGTAACCCAAGCCTAGGTGCTGGGTTTACCATTAAGGTATTCGTAGGATAATAATCCATTAAAGAATTATTTTCATAAGAAGGTGTGTATCACCAAGGAAAACTATTTTTGAATAAAACATAATTATCATATATGACGTTTTACTTGAGTTTATTATACAGTCATTTCATACTGTGCATTATTATGTTGGGCATTATAGCTCACTCTTGCTTTCTTTTAAGTGACACAACATAACAGATAACCAGTATGTCGGTGTGGGACTTAGTCGCTTGCAGTCATGGGGAGAATCCCTGGCAGCTTTGTCTCAGGTAGGCTAGAGTATCAGATAGGTATAAGATATCAGTCGTAATTGTTGTAACTTCATGTAGAGGTTATGAATAATTATTTGAGATCCTGTTAAGTACATTTGAGTTTTAATAACAGATGATACTTGGTGTACGTCATTTCTAAGGTTATAACTTGTGAGTGTGTGAGATTGGGGGTCTGTAATATGGAATTATTGGATTATTGAGTTAATGTAGGTTACACATGATTGAAGGATTGCGTGACAACCCAGATTCCTGACCCCGGATTTGGGAGCGTAACAAAATTTGTTTCAGAGCAATAAGTTATAGTACTCAGAGACGAGAGTGTTAGGAGTCTGTCTAGATGTGAGATTTCTTAAGAGCTCATATAGAGTTCATCATTAGACTACCGGATGTAGCCTCAATGTGTAGGTTAGGATAAGTGTATATTTAAAGTATTAAAGTATGACTAATAGGACCATTGGAGATTATCAGAATGATGAGGAGAAAAATTAGAATCATATATGATTTGGCAAGTATGTGGATGTTGAACTCGGAGCTGAGTCTCCAGGGCATTTGGAGTAAAGACAAGATTACTAACACCATATGTTCATTGTGATAACACGAGTATGGTTACTCGTAGTTCTTTATAGGTTGCCCATGAAGGGGCATCATATGTAAGAACCATAAAGTCTAACTATTAGTATACAGTTGAGGTTATTGACCCAAACTAGTTGAAGGTGTCATTTTACCAATAAGGATGGGAATGTCGTATTAATCACAAACTCACCAGAGATAATGTCCAATATACCCTTAAGGATTCTAATTCTATTACGGAATATTTGAATGTAATATAAGAATGTTATCATAAGACGAGTACACTACGTGATATTATTAGTGCGCTTAACAGGTAAGATTATGATGGTTTAGCTCAGAGATCAAGAGCATCGAGAATTGATGGCATGACTACAATTGAATGGCGTAAGATTACAATGAGCGATAGTTCGATCTTAGAACCTTTTAAAAAGGATAGTCTGGTGAGTTTAGAGCGGAATTCTTCGGTAGATATGATGTCAGAGGCTACGTATATATACTCGTAGACCTCTAATATATTCGGTAACGTATGTTCAATTACACACACATGCCACTGAACTTATGGACTGTATTAAGATCCCTAAGAGATCTCTTTGATCTGTTCACGGGGGAACTGGCCACTTATAGTTAGTAACGGATGCGTGTAGCAGGCAACTATCATCTTAACAAATGTTTTTAGAATATTTCTGAGTAAGGTCTTTGAGGTAAAACACCGGAATGACAGATATACGTACGAAAGTCAAGTTAGTAAGTGATTTTAAAATGTTGAAAGGGAAACTATTTGAAACATGGAATTACGAAGAAGAAGAGGTGGGATCATCCTCGGATGGATAATGATGAGAGTTAGGATAATCAGTGAAATATTATGGCACCTACTCACTGTCACGTTACTCCCTCCAAATAGTTGATCATTCGTATTTCCTTGATAAGTCATATCAGGCAATCCTTTTCGTTCCCTACTTTGAACTTCTGATGTGACCATCTTGAATAGTCTTTCTCCGCATCAGGACTTGTTCAATTCTTTTAGTTAATCCATGAACTTTCATTCATAGATTATGATCTTCTTGTTCAACTCAGAGATATTTATACTTCATTTCAATTATCCAAGAGATTTTTTATATATATAAATTTTCCCTCAATTCATCGATGAATATTCATAATGAGTATCTTCATTTGATTCTTCTTTCATACTTACTCTTCTCAGTCGAGATTGTAAATATCTAACAAATAGTTAAAAACATGGATGATCTAATATCCATATATTCCTCGGGAATCCTGTTCTTCTAATCGGGATGAAATTATATATTGAACTTTAAAATCATAGTAAGGGTATCAATTTGATATTGGTATTCCGAATTCAATTCTATTTAAAGATCTGATAAAGTATGTGAACTAGGGCACCTATGAGTGTACCCTTTATTTGGAAAGAAATATTTGATAAGAGGTTATCGATTGTTCCGATGTCAAGACCACTCGATTTAGAGTTATAATTGTCTTTCTCGGCCCAAATTTAGAAACTCTTTATTTCAAAATCGTCATCCAGGTAGCCACAATTTCTTCAGTGATTACGATGTTGAGATTTTTTTACAAACAAACTTAAATATTCCTAGTTGCATATGTTCTCATGAATGACTAGTTAATTGTCCTAACTAGTCAAGATTTTAATTAATAGGACGAAAGCCTAGCTAATTGTCCTAGCTAGTTGCTATGGGCCAAACCAATTGTGCTGGCCATTTTCTTAGCCGGTTTATAATATTGCTTGATATGGACTAGATATTATTTTGCTAGCTCCACTTCCAATCAAATTTTTTATTATACCATAGTGCATTACATATGCAAAATTTAATTGTTGATGAAATTTTCAAAGAATAATGTAATTGAGACCTAACTAGGTCGCCCACTCAAACGAGAATTCATATTCAGTTTTATGAAATATTCTATTCTTTCGTTTATATAAAGAATAACCAATTAAAATCATAAAGTGATTAAAGAATAATCTACTTCCTTATTTGTTAATCATTGAGTAAAATTTCTTCCTTCAAAATAACATCATTTTGAAACCTCAATGATTAACCTTTGGTTGAGAATGTTATTTCAAAATTCCTTCGTTATTCGAAAAGAAAAGTATTCTTTCAATGGGAAAATCTTACAAGTATCATTCGTATGATGTTATTATTCAGCAATCATTACTTTCAATGGATATTCTCTATAATATCACAATATAAAATTCTAAGGACATAGAAGGATAATCCTTGTTGTATTCTTCCTTCCAAGTTATAAATTTTCTGAGTGTTGTGACTCTTTTATTCAGAGCTCATTATTTGTTCAGATGTTAGATTTTGTAATCTTGTTAAGATTATCTAAATTTCATCGATATCGTGAAAATCATTTTTCAAGGCTAATTGCCTTCCGAACAAAGAGAGGTATAATTGAGAATCGATTGTTGTAATATGAGACTGAAAGCTCAGTGCTATGATGGTGCAATCAGAGCATCATGATGAGTAAGTTGTTTTAAAAAGGGAATACCATGTTTAGTTATTATCATAAGGATCTTTAACATGGTTATAGAAGAACGATAATAGAGATATAACGTGATTAGTGAGGTACGCTTCTGTGAAACACTATTGGGATAAGAACTAATGAATTCAGGAAAGACCAATCATGTATGAATTCGAGGAATAAGACTTTTAAAAAGTGAACATAAGATTAGTAATAACCTCTTGTTAGAAATACTCGGCGATAAAAACAGGATTTTGTAT
This sequence comes from Apium graveolens, assembly GCF_009905375.1. Lineage (NCBI taxonomy): Eukaryota > Viridiplantae > Streptophyta > Magnoliopsida > Apiales > Apiaceae > Apium > Apium graveolens. Next base: position 134,493,599 of record NC_133650.1, on the reverse strand, counting down.
GAAATGTAATGATAATCTATGCAGCTTAAGGACCGTGACATAAGGTGTCCTAATAATGATCTAGAATAATTGCGATAAGGTTCGGACTGAAAGGGACAAGGAGTTTACTTATAAGAAAATTTTGAAATTTTTTTTTCTTACACTGAACACGAGATAGAGGCTATAGTCAAATTGATCAAAGGCTATGATTGAGAAATCTATTATCATCAAGGAAAGGCCAATGTGGTGGACGACACTTTAAGTAGGAAAAAATATATTGAGGATGACAAATCTCAGAGTAACTGATGAGAAGGATCTCAAGAAAAGAACCCTTTATTACTTAACAGGAAGACTTAAAGATGCCTAAAAACGTAAACGGATTTTAGTCATGACAGAATATGAAAAGGGATGTCATTGAGTAGGTAAGTAAGTATTCGACATGGTTGAAAATGAAAACGGAAAGGCGAGGATTAAAATTTTGGCGATTACGACTTGTAGATGACCCAAATAGGAGTAAGAGTTAATTATACTAAATTTTGAAGGAGGATTATCAAGAACCAAGTTAGTCGTCGTGCTATTTGAGGATTTTGAAGTGATAGATTAAATAAGATTGCTTATTTTATTATAGAAACGATAGATGTCCACTCTACAAAATTGTTATGAACGTAGAAAAGATAATTGGGACAGAGAGACCCCGTGACGACTGCGCCGCGCAAGGACCCAATATTTAATTAACGGGACTATTTCCTAAGATATTTTGCAAAAAAGGACGGACAGAGGAATGATTTAGAGTTCTCAAATCGACAAGTAGAATGAGAGGACTATCCTGACCATTGAAGCTACATCTAGCGGCTTACCTTTTATTTGGAACGGTTTGGGGAATCGCCTATTGTTGACAGATAATTCGTGTAGATGTACTTACCATGCTAGCATACGAAAAATAGTCGTCGATATCCCTTACGAAGGACAACGTGAAAGAATGAAGGATGTCATTGTCAGAGCTGATAGAAGGCAAAGTAGATCGTACACGCCTTATAAAGGCCACTGGTAGCAAGTACCAATAAACGTGAATATGTCTAAGGCGCTAGCGAGAATAACAAGTACGACCCAGAAGGTATCGTAGTACTATAGATATTATACGGGGAATGATTAAAGAAGTCCGACCGATGACGGAAGTTGAACGTTCCACGATCCTAAAATGTGTCAATCAATTGCGTATGAAATGGTGCTTCCTTCAAGATGGCAACAGGATGATGATGTATCTTACGATACTATGGGAAGAAATGTTAAATCTGAAGCTAAGCGTGTAACATGAGATGAGTGTGTAGAAATGCGACAAGAACTTCTTACATAAAATAATCGACAGAGATGATGCGCAAAAATGAGAAAACGTTAAGGAACGAAACTCTAGCACTAGTAAGAGTGATAGAGGGGGAAACGAATAAGTTGAAGGAGCATTCCAAATACTAGAAGATGCGCTAATAGTCCATATTATAGATTTTTAAGGAAAATGAAGTGATCAACTGATATTAATCGAATTACCGATAATAAAAAGTTATCGTGCGGGCATTGGAACGGCTAGAAAGCTTTGTACGGAAGAAAGAATCGTTCTCCCTTAGGTTGGGAAGAAATTGGAAAGCGGAGGATGCTGGACCATAGTTGAGTCTACAGACCAAAGAAATTCCTAGAACTGATCAGAACCCGACTAGTGGCAGCCCAGGATGAACAATAGAGATATGCGGACTAGATCTATAAAGATGAAAAGTACGAAGTAAAAGACCAAGTATTATTGAAAGTGCCTCCCAGGGAGGGAGTGATGAGATTCGAAAGGGAAAGAATGTTGAACCAAGGATTATTGGACTGGTTGAAATCTTTAAAGGAATAAGAGATTTGGCGTATAAATTAGCACCAATATCGAACAGTCACCAAGTTTAAAATGAGTACCCGGAAATATATTTGACGGATGAGTGGAAATTTTATGAAGAGATCCAATACTGTGAAGTTAATGTGAGAACTCGAGGTGGTCCTGTGAGAAGTGTGTCCCCGCCTATTTCTGAACTGATTCCGGGACGGAATCCTTTTAAGGGGGGAAGACTGTAACAGCCCAAATTTTTGACATCAGTAAAAAAAACCTTTAGGAATAGTAACCTTGCAGTTTATTAAAAAAATTTGCGACCACACCATATATGAGTGTTTCATTTAAGTTTCCGAGTTTATATTGTGGTTATACGTACTAAATGAGTGTATGCAAAAGTCGTGAGTTTTCGAAGAAAACTAATAGTCCAAATAATATTATTTTATGATCCATTGAGGAATAAGACAATTATACTACGACCAAGAAAAATTTGAGAATTATAATTTCATAACTCATAACCAAGTACGAGCACTGAAAATGGTAATGATTTACGATTAGTGGAATTCTTCGACGTAGCATTTACGGGAATTGATTTAAACGTACATGAACGAAAGCGAGATAATGTAGGATGATAAAATCAAGTGATAACCTAGGAAATTAAGTATTTTATAAATTTATTCAACAAGTAATAGATTAGGAAGCTAGTTACAAAAATTAATAAATAACAAATTTTGATAAACATAAATTCAAGGAGCTTATCATGCAAGCTTTGATAAATGAGACACCTAGCTAAGCCTAGCCTTTGAAAATGAGATGCATCTTGTCCTACACACTTTCTAAAGTCACAAAAGCCTATTTCCACCACATTTCCAAGAAGCAAGCAAGGAAATTCTCTCTCTCTCTCTCCAAAAACCCAATACTGATTTCGAAGAACACCATGGGAAGAAAAATTCATATCTAATGATCTATTCATTCAACAATCACCAAATTTTAACCAAAGCTTTCTCATACCATATACAAGGTATGTTCAAAATTTCATGGCCATTGAATTAGTATAGCATAGTCAAATCCTTGCTCAAAATTGGTGGTGAATAGTAACTCCGAAAATCACTAACTTATTTTCTTGATTTTCATCAAAATTTAAGGCTTTTAAAGCTAGAACAAGGCTTCATCAAGGATCTTAAGACTTTATTAAGTATTAACAAACTTAAATAAAGGTATAAATATTCATCCAAACTTTTTTTAAGTTTTAAGTTTCAAGAAAAATAAGGATCTTGGATATAGATATGGTTTTCATGATTGATTTGATATTATCTTGATTTTTAGTTAATTAGTTTTAAGGTTGATGATTGTTACCTCAATAACATGATGTTATTGAGAGAATTTAGTGTTGATATGATGATTTGATGATTGTTGATGGTGGTATAATGATTTAAGACGTAAACGAAACTCGAATCGTAATCGTAACCTCGTTAAAACGAACAAAACTCAACTTAAGTTTCTGCAGAAGTTCCCGAATGTATAAACTGTATTTTCCTGAAAAGTGAGACTTGATTATGATAGACGATGTTATGAGGATCATTTAGGCACTTGAATCGCTTGATTTCGATTTACGGATCAAAAGTTATGACCGTTTTAGTAAAAGGGATTTAAGCGACAAAACTGCTACAAATTACAAATTTTGTAAATATAAATGACCGACTTAAAAAAATATTTAAAAACCATGAAATTTTTACAGAGATTAAGAAATATATTTTATTATCTTCCATAAAAAGTTCAAGTAAAAATATTGATTTTTCAATTTTATAAAAATGTCGGAACCGAGGTCGCGCGGAGTACGAATGTCAAAAACAACCCCCTGTTAGGAAACTGCCACTTCGGGATTTTCATCCCTGTTAACAGAAAACCATTTTCAAATTATGTGTTCTAAATTTTGTCTAGATCGCGTACGCGAAAACGGTGTGTCAATTGAGTTAACGGTTTGAGAGATATCAATGTTTTAGTGAAAGCGATTTGAATAGTAAAACTCCACAGTTGACCGAACTTTTGAAATTCTTTTTACCTAATTAAATCCATTTTATCAAAATGAAACTTTTAGGATAAATATTACAAGCACTAAAGAAGCTCCTCGAGATGGTTTCATATTAAAATATTAATTTTACAATTTATTAAAAATGATGGAATGCGAGTCGCGTAATAGTAATATTAGGTAAAGTCAAATCTTGAAGACCACTTTGACCGTCCGTTTCGACCAAGGAGTGATACTTATTTTGAGTCGGTCGAATGATGAAATTTATGAAGTATTGAACTTATTAGAAATATAAGTTGATGATTAGAGTAGGAATACCGATTAAGATTATGATGTTTGTTGATTAGAAAACCCGGAACGAGAGGAAGTCGGGAAACGTGTCTTGGGCTCCAGGCAAGTTTTCAAACCCTACCTTTTTTAAAACTGTTGTGTTGTGTTTGTTTTTAAATAATGTCGATATATACATGATGCTATATTTATGATGTTTTACGAATTATGTTATATAATATCATACGATATGATAATGATTTTGATATATGAATATTACCGAATTTCAATCGATAATGCTTGAGAGTATCGTTGTATATATGAGGAGTATATTTTAGACCGAGTATCGGTCAGTATAATTTTATGAAAACCCGGAAGTATTCCGGAGGTGTTTTATTTAAGAATACAAACACTATAGTAGAGCGTGATATATAAGTTATAAGACCGAGAGTCGGTCAGTTTTTATAAAGTATAAACTCGGGAATCATCACGGAGATGTTTTGGATCATTAAAAGTCCGTACTTATTTTATTTCATGGGACTCGATGTCCACTTGCGAAACATTAAATACCTCGAACTTTTATTAAAATGATTTTCAAAGATCGTATTCCCTCAACTATAATTTACTTGATCAACGAATATTATTTCGATTATTAATTTTATATAGGAGAAGTATTCTCCAACGATTATTCATGCGCTAATAAGAAAAGCTGTTTCTATCAACAAGAAAAACGCTTGGGGGAACTTCGATGTGGTTCGAGTTCTCAAGATATGATAGAATTCTGTTAAAGGACAAGGGAGGGGTAGACTCTAGTACTATGTGTGCTAGACGGAATACCAAAGGTACTGCAGGCGAATGTACTCGGTGTACTCAGGAACTTGTGAAGTATGTGTATACCAAAAAATGGGACACATAGCCCGAATGCGGCAAGGGTGATAACCGAGATACGAAGGTGTCGTCCTTCTACTAGTAGAAAAGGTTACTATTTCTGTAGTACGACTGATCATCATATGCGGTGGCTCCAACGAATGTCCTATTCTTCCAATTGGAATTGTGATGCAATACCGTAACCCAAGCCTAGGTGTTGGGTTTACCATTAAGGTATTCGTAGGATAATAATCCATTAAAGAATTGTTTTCAAAAGAAGGTGTGTATCACCAAGGAAAACTATTTTTGAATAAAACATAATTATCATATATGACATTTTACTTGAGTTTATTATACAGTCATTTCATACCGTGCATTATTATGATGGGCATTATAGCTCACTCTTGCTTTCTTTTAAATGACACAACACAACAGATAACCAGTATGCCAGTGTGGGACTTAGTCGCTTGCAGTCATGGGGAGAATCCCTGGCAGCTTTGTCTCAGGTGGGCCAGAGTATCAGATAGGTATAAGATATCAGTCATAATTATTGTAACTTCATGTAGAGGTTATGAATAATTGTTTGAGATCCTGTAAAGTACATTTGAGTTTTAATAACATATGATACTTGTTGTACGTCGTTTCTAAGGCTATAACTTGTGAGTGTGTGAGATTGGGGGTCTGTGATATGGAATTATTGGATTATTGAGTTAATGCAGGTTAGATATGATTGAAGGATTGCATGATAACCCAGATTCCTGACCCCAGATTTGGGAGCGTTACATACAAAATAGGTTGGTTAATTATAAATAGAAAATACCTTGTAATTTTGTATAAGTGAAAGAGTATCAACTGCTATGGAAACAACTTCAACTGCTAACCTACAAAGTTTCAACGAATGTCTCCACAAGCTTCAACGGATAAAGTAATATGTCTTCAACGGATAAGTCAAGCCTTCAACGAATATTAGTTAAATCTTTCAACAGATGTTATCAAGAATGCTTCAATGGATGACACTAATATAGTGTCAATGGATAACACCTATAAAGGATCAACAGATAATGAACAGAGATAGTAGTTGAATGGGACTTGACAAAAGCTGACAGAGTCACATGGGTTGATAGTGCACAAAAGAAATCTGGCAGCCTGATTGCAGGTGTTAGAAGAAAATGAAGCATTTCCATTTCTATGCAAGACAAGCTCATTCAAAGATGTTGTATCTAACTTAGATTGCATTGGACAGAGAAATGAAGAAACATATGAACTGGACTTAGCTGATAGGAATATTTTTATCTTATTGCACATGTAACTTGGTGATATATAAACCATGTGTAGCAAGTATTTTAGAAGAGTAAGAATTACAAGATTTTAGAACAAAAAGAGCAAGAAAGTTGTATCTTTAGTCTCTCAAGTTCTAAATTGTAAAATACTTGTAAGCAGCTGTGTGCATTCTTGCATCACATAGATTTTCTCTATATATATATCTCTGCTGGAAATACAAATCCACCAGAATGTTTTTTAAACACTTATTTATTTACTTTGTGTTATTTGAATACTCTCATAGTCTATCTGCACTCTTGCATATTCAAACAAAGTTGTATATTTAAGAATTGATTTTTTAGAAAAGCAAAAAGAAACCAGAATTCCTTTCAACCACCCCTTCTATAATTCTGTTATTTTATTGTTAGGGAATAACAATTGGTATTAGAGCAATCTCTTAACATACAAAGAGTTTAAAGATCAAAGCAATCAAACAACATGAGCAGGAAGGACGTTGGTGTGAAGATTCCAATTCTGGACAATGACAACTATCATCACTGGAAAGTGAATATAAAACTTCATCTACTCTCTCAAGATGAAAGCTATATCAAGTGCATAGAGAATGGACTCATGTTCCTAGAAGGGTTGTAACATATGTTGAAGATGCAACTGGAAATGAGCAAACTGTCCCAAATCCAAAGTCATAATGGACTGATGAAGACATTGAATCAGTTCATAAAGTTAAAAAGGCCATGAACATTCAGTTCAATGGTCTTGATCAAGACATGTTTGACAATGTCATAAATTTCAAAACTGCTAAGGATGTCTAGGACACTGTTCAAGTGCTATGTGAAGGAACTGAGCAAGTAAGAGAAAATAAAATGCAACTTCTTATACAACAATATGAACATTTTCACTTTGAAGATGGTGATTCATTGAGTGACATTTTCGGTACATTTTAAAAACTACTTAATGGTTTAAAGTTGTATGGGAGGGTCTACCAAACCAAGTATTCCAACCTGAAATTCCTGAAGTCCTTACCAAAAGAGTGGAAGTCAATGATAGTCTCTCTTAGAAATTCACAAGAGTACAAGGATTTTACTCTTGAGAGACTGTATGGAATCTTAAAGACATATGAGCTTAAAATGGAATAGAATGAACTGATATAAAAAGGAAGAAAGAAAGGTGGATCAGTAGCACTGGTAGCTGAGCAAGAGAGAGTGGTAGAGTTCAAGGTTGAAGCAGTTAAAGCTGCACCAAACATCAATATTTACGAAGGCAGATCTGACTTGAGCAAGGAAAAAGGGCTGATGGCTGAACATGAAGATTGTCTCATCCAAGATGACATAGATTATGTTGATGAGCATCTGGCCTTTCTGTCAAGAAGGTTTGCAAATCTCAAATTCAAGAAAAAATTTGGAGCTGCAAAATCTAATAGAAACATGGTTGATAAAAATAAATTTAAATGTTTCAAATATATGATGAATGGTCATTTTGCAAATGAGTGCAGAAAGCCAAGCTTTGAAAAGAAAAGGTTTGAGCCTGTGGATTATAAGAAGAAATATTTTGAGTTGCTCAAAAAAAGGAGAAGGCCTTCATTACTCAAGAAAATAACTGGGCAGCTGATGGAGAGGATGCAGATGAAGACATGAACTATGTCAACCTAGCTCTAATGGCCAAGTCAGATGAAACAGAAGTTAGCTTATCCACCAACCAGGTTATCACTACAAATCTTTCACAGCTCACTAAAGATGAATGCAATGATGTTATTAATGATATGTCTACTAAATTATATCATTTGCGTGTCACACTTAAATCACTTACTAAAGAGAACACTAGAATTAAAGAGAATAATCAGTTCTTGAGTGATAGAAATATTGTGTTAGAAACTCAATTTATTGAGTTTGAGAAATTGAAAATTCAGTGTAAAGTTGCTAAATATGAGTTAACTGAGTCTTTGAAGAAAGAGGAAATTCTGAGAAAGCATCTTGAATGTGACTAAGAATTCATTAAAGCCTGGAAATCTTCTAGGGATGTTAGTGCATAAATTGCCAAAGTTTAAGGAATTGAATCATTTTGTGAAGCGGCCTGGAAGAAGGACAAGAAGAAACTGGACCAAGAGTTAGTTGATGGTCTATCAACGGATGTTGAATCAATGGATGATGAAGTTTATCAGTTGAAAGACAAAGCTTATCCATTGAAAAATAAAGCTTATGTGTTGAAGGATAAATCTCACCCGTTGAAAGAGACTCAGACCATTAGTAAAGGAAAGCTAGCAAAACTGAATGAGAAAATGGTTCAGTTACAAAGAATTTTGTCTCAAGAGAATCAAGTAAAATCAAGGATGCAGGGAAGGTGAATATAGGGCATCTGTCAATGAAGCAACTAAATGACAGGTTGGAAATGAAGGTTTTTAGCACATAAACGCAGCGAAAACATAAATTTAATCTTAAAAAAATCGAAACCCTCCGCAGGATCCATGCAAAAAATAATATTTAATTCGTAGTTCAGTATGTTTACCTTAAGAAGCTTTATGTTAATGGAAAGATGGAGGTCTTTAATAGCGATCCAAGAATGATGAACGGAGATCCTTAGCAGCTGCTCCTCAAGTGTGAAGCACTCCACCGGTATCCACCAAGAAAATGATGTAATGAAGGAGAAGGAGATGGAGAGAATTAGGGTTTTGTAAATCTTTTTGGTTGAGGCAAAAATAGGGTCTATAATAGTATATTTATAGGCAAAATTTTCAGCCGAAATTTTCCCATAAATATTATTATTATTATCCCATTTATTATTCTCATTAATAATTAAAACACCTTTTAATTATTAATCCTTTTTCTAAACACTTTAGAAATAATTCTCTCTCTTGATTTAATTTCCAAAAATTAAATCCTTAATTAATAATATTAAGAACTTTTCTTAATTAATTTATAATCAATTAAATCTCATTTAATCAATTATTAAATTTGCCAATTAATTATTTATTTCATAAATAAATAATTATCAGCCATTATTAATTAATTTCTCCACCATTAAATCATTCTCTTTTATGGTGTGACCCTATAGGTTCAATATTAAGCCGGTAGTAGAAATAAATAATAATAAAACTATTTTATCATTATTTATATAAATTCTCTAATTCATTAAATATGATTAATTAATTAATCATATTTATTCTACATCGTGAGGGATACTTCTCAACATATCGCAACTATCCGGATAATACGAATTCACTGCTTAGAATACCAAGAACCTATTGAGTGAGTAGTTATCGTACAATTAATTCCTTCTACCCTGCAATGTCACGATTAAATACAAGACATGGAACTTGTGTCAAGCCTATCTTATTTGATCACTTGCTTTCCCATTCACTATGCTTAGTTCTATTTAATGTAAATTAGAAACTCCTTTCTAATTTTATTCACTCTGGCCAGAGATTCCTGAACTAACATAAGTGGATCAATATTGAACATTCTCTTCCTACACTGGAAGGGGTAGATCCTTTATTGATCATACACTATCTTCGTGTACAAATTCCTATACCCAGTAGAGCCCTTATAATTGTCCCTTGAGACTAAGAACTAAACCAAAGCATAGTTCAGTGTACACAAGATGACTATGATGACCTCAAGTCTAAGGATACTTGTACAAGTATCACTATGTGAACAACTGCTGACACGTGAGTGAACTCCATCAGTTGTTCAGCTGCGTGAGTCATGTTCAGTGAACTTATTCTATAATAAGCACCTACATACTAGCTATAGTGTCACCACACAAATATCTATGGGAACAGACATCCTTCATAATGAAGCAAGCATAGTATGTACCGATCTTTGCGGATTATTAATTACCAGTTAGTAATCCTACGACCAGGAACTATTTATGTTTAGAGTTATCATCTTTTAGGTTGTTACGACCGGCATTTTATGTAATATTATTTGTGGATTGAATATAATATTAAAGTCAAATGAAAATATATTCAATGATTGTACGTTTGTGTGAGTGCAAATTTCTGCATTATAAATTTGCTTTGTGTAGTATATGATTTTTCAAAGCAAGAGTTTATTTAATTTCTTTATTTTTGATTTATAAGGAATATTCTAAGCCTTGGAAAAATTTTCTTTTAAAAGTTATTTTGTTCACAAATTTTGAAAATGATTTTATAAAGTCTTTAAAAATCCAAGTTATTTTATGATATAAATTTTATAATTTTTGAACTTGTATTTTATTTTATAAAAATAAATCATTATAAATTTTAGTTGTCATATTTATCAAATTACATAAGAGACCATGCATGCAAATCACCCATCTATTCTCTCAAAGGGCAAACAAGACTTTTCCAACCCCACTAACTCATTTGATTAGTACCAAATTACTACCTTAGCCTTGCATGCAAAATGGCCTAACTTTAACCAAGGGACATTTTTGTAAGTTCTCACTTCCACTCATCATTTGTAAACCAAATAGCATAAAACAAAGAAATCAAAGTGGGAGAAGTCATTCTCATTCCACACTCCAACACCCCACAAATTTTCTCTCATCCCCCTCCCACATTGCTCTCGGCCGAAGGCCAATTCCCCACCCCGCTTCCATTTTTCAATTCATTCTTCATCTTACCAAGTGTAAATCTTCTACCTACATTCATCTTATATACTTTCCAAGTGTTTTGTGACTTGGAAGTTAAAGTTCCATGGATGCATGTGTAGTTCTTATGTGATCTCCAAAGAGAAACTCTTGATTCTTATGAATTCAAGAGCTCTCTATGAGATATATTATGTATATGTGCTAACTAAGTGTTTTATGGAGATATCATGCTTTAAAATCCTTTGCATGCTACTGAAATTTCATTATATATTTATGTTTAGCCATGCATGTTAGTTTTAAGACATTAAAATGATGATCAACCATGTTTTGCATGCTACTCTTTTCGAAATCATGTAGTTATGCTTAAAAATCTATAAATTCGAAATATGTGTGCTTAAAATAGATTGTTTCCATGATAAATTTCTTATTAATACTTAAAAGAAGTTATATTTCATGATTATTAAGGATGAGTATTAGGTGCAAGTCGATTTTGCAAGCATTTAAAACTTTATGCCTAGCCGAAATCTTGTTATGTGCTTTCCATGAGTTGCATGTTATATATTTGGTTGCATGTTGTTGTTTTTGGGCATGGATGATCTCACCCAAGTTTATTTTGAGAATAAGGGAGTTATTTCAGTAGATCACCATGTATAAGTCTTGGTTTAAGTATTGAGTTGTTGTTAGTTGAGTTTGTCAAGTCAAAACCTTGGAAAATGATAGTTATAGTTTCTGCAGAAAAATCAGTATAGCACCCTGAGGTTTAGAGTGAGTTTTGACCATGTCATTGGTGTGCACTTTGAGGCCCAAGCTACCAGAAGTTATTATTGGGAGTATATAAAAGGTTTTAGGAGTTGTTTGGAGGTTTGCATGTCATTTGATTAGATGCACAAGTAGAATCACAAAATATGTCCAGCAGGGGACAGTTTTGTTACAACTTAGAAATAGGGAGATTTGACCATGTCATGGGTAGGCCCTCATTAGGCCCAATTTGGCCTTAGTTAGAGGGTATGTCAGAGAAGTTTTTCCAACCATAGTTCATAGGATATGAGCTAGAACCATGTGTCACAAGTTAATTCAAGTCAGGGCATTTTCTGCCCAAAAAAAGCAGGGGAACCTTGGACTTTTAGCTTAGGCCCAAGAAGTCCCAAGCCAGGCCCTAGAGCCACATCAAGCTTGTGAGATGCCCTTAGGTCAGGAGATTCTTGTGTAAAAGTTTTGAAGGAAAACTTGTAGTTTAAGAGTGTCTAATGTACTCAAGAAACCATAGTTGTCATTCTGAAATTTGCACCAGTGAGCACTATCACTTATCACATAGTTTTAGAATACTTAGAAGTGAGTATTAGGTCGACCACCATAGTTGTAAGATAGTATAAGGTCAGTAGAGCAAAAGGCACAAGTGAGGGTCAATAGGTTTTGGATAATTTAGGAAAGGCACATCGAGTTAGGAAGCCAAAATTAGAAGACCTTGTCTAGTTTAGCGACCAAGTGACTTAAGTTGTGAGTCGAGATCATCCAAGCCTAGTGTTGTATTATGGTATATATGGTGTTATTTGGTGTTAATATATGATATGTGAATATGTAGCTATATGTGTGCAATTATAATTTAAAGGAGAATATAAATTAAGTGCATATAGGCCTAAGTGCCATCCGTGTTTAATTTCGGGTTGTAAATAGGTTAAGATGGTAAGAATATATTATAATGAGGATTATTATTATTTATGTAGGATCTCGAGTCGAGGGAAAACTTTCCATAAAAGTCGAGTGAAGCTCCAGTTGTTGCTCCTACCAGTCAGACCAGACCAGCCTATCTCAAGGCAAGTGATTCAACTTGACCTTCGTATTTACTAAAATCAGTTCATATATATATCGATGCAACTATCCTGAGTCATTTTGATATATTTAAATCAAGCGTATCTTATGTTTATCTTTGAATCATATAAAAATGCCATGAACCCTCAAGTACTTATTGCAAGTAGATCAAAAGTCATACCATGCTAGTATACCAAAGCCATGATAAAATAGAGATTTGTTATAATACTTTATTGATCCTTTTGATTATCATGCTATTGATCCCTGAGAAATCTTGATATTGCACCCTGATGATTTGATTCAACTCTTGAAATAACCTCGATAGAAACTTTATCTTGATACCTAAAAGCCAATCATTTCTTAAATTCATTCATGATTGTTTGATAACCCTATCCTTACCCTAAAGCTTGATACCCTGTTATATCTTGAGCTGATGATCACTTTCTTTATATTTTAACACCTCTATCCTATTTGGAACCAGTGATGCTTATCTTCTTGATGTTCTAATACCTATACCTTGTCTACAACCATTGCTTTAAGCCTAGTTTGGCATTATTCTTTCATATTATCCAATAGCCTTGCTCAATTTCCTTGTCAAAGTTCTTGTTTATGGAAACCTCTCAATTACCCTAATATAGTAAAGTCTAGTGGATCATGGCCCTGAGATTTAGTGTCATATTTCCAGTATTTCAAGTTGATCTATAATCCCTTGATAAAAATGTTTACAGTCAAAAGAGATTTGTCATAAATCGGCATCAGTTTTTAAAATGATTAAAATGTGGATTTTTCAGTCCCAAAGGGGGATAAATGTTTTCTTTGAATGGTGGATCTGGACTGAGACGCGAGTCCTTTTCGCACTTATATTAGGCTTAAAAGTTGCCTAGGGATTCCCATTAATGTTTTAGAACCCACGAGGTTCGGGATTACTTCGCGGCTGATAACCGACTGTAATCCGTAGCATCATAAAATGATTTGATTAAGATATGATTTTAAAATTGTTTTGATGCAAGCAAAATGATGCCATCTCACATAGTTTTTATCTCTCGTTACCTTTGGTTATGTCTTTCCATTATCATTCTTAAAAGTATATCTCAATTTATGTTTTGTGTCGTACTGTTAGCACTTGTTGAGCATTTGGCTCACTCTTTGCTTTACCCTGATATTACAGCTAGCAGCTATGGTTAGATTCAAGCCGACTGCCCGTAAGACCTGTGATGCTGATGCTTATGTTCGAGCGCAGGTAGAATAAGTAATAATAGTTGTGTGAGGACTCGGTATTTGTAATCAGATGTAATAGTTGGTAGTGTTGGGCTGTTCCAAACCCTAAACTGTAAGATCTTGGAGTTGGTTGTGTATTCTTCATTTAAAATATTGTAATAGCTATAGTTATTTTTGCTGTTTAAGTTGGGGGTGTGACAGGTTTGGTATCAGAGCTACGGTTTAGAGTCCCTGAACAGCCCAAATAGGTTGTAGGATTTGTGTGTAGGTTATAGATATTAGTGCGAAGAGTAGGTTAAGTAAAATTATTATTAATACTCCTCTTATTTGGTTGTCAGCAAAGGGCGCATTCCTCGTTATCCTCTGGGTCGGACAGGACACTATTGTTTTCTCCGTGTATGCTGAGTTGAAGGCGCGACTTCCGAGCATGCTTCAGGGCAAGTACGACCGACCTGATAGACCGACTGAAGAACGTGTAATCCGGACAGCCGAAAACTACGAAGGGAACGCCCAAGGAGCAGATGACTGCGAGACTTGAGACCATTGGTTCAGTACGTCAACACTAGCTTGAGGAGATGTCAGCGCACCGGGACCGTACCAGCCAGTATGTCATTCAGATGGTGGCGGATGAAGCTCCAGAGCATTGTGAAGATGCTTCGAGAGGAAAAGACTACCAAGCCCCCGTTCCAGATGGAGTGGAGCCTTAGTTCTTTCCATTTACCTTTCATGTTGTTGTACTATCAGACTCTATGGAATCCCCAGTTGTTTCCATTTTCCTTTAAATAAGCCTGTTATTCCTAGAATCAGACTATGTCTCAATCCTATGTACTGTGACCTTTAAAATTTCAATATTATGTGTATTGTCCTATTTGCTCTCAACTGTTATTTTATGTTTTTATCATCATATCTGCTTAATTTGGAAACTTGACCCCATATGTAAATGAGAATGCCATGCGATACCCTCGAATCATTTTATCCTTCATATCTGTTTTGACACAACTCTTATTTCAGGATCATGCCTCCCAAAAGAAGAACCACAACAACACCTTCACCACAGACCCAAATATTCTTCGACTACTGGAAACCTTGCAACAGCAAACCAATGCTATAGCTCAACACAACTAACTCTTCAACAACGAATTGAAAACCAAGATAACCGTGAGCCACAACCAACCACCTGAACCACCAGTACCACCTAGACAAATTGTCACTTTCAAGGCTTTCAGAATGTGAATCCACCTGTATTTCATGATACCATTGATCCAGTGATAGCTTACACATGGATCAAGGAGATGGAAAGGGCTTTTGAGTTGGTACAGTTAGGAGATGATCAGAAGACGCCGTATGCTACTTACTTCTGAAGGGAGAAGTCATTATTGGTGGGAATCAGTAAAGGCTAGGGAAGTCACTCAACAATGTTTCTTGGGAAGCGATTTAAAAGTATATTCTGGGAACAAGTAGTTACCCTAAAGTACATGCAGAATCAGATGGAGCTAAAAATTTCTTGAGTTGAAGCAAGGGAACATGACTGTATTGGAGTATGAGAAGAAGTCACATGAGTTGTCAGGTTTGTGACAAAGTATACCAGCACTGAGGAGGAAAAAGCAAGAAATTTCAGCAAGATTGGAGCCTTGGATCAGAGATAGGGTGGCTATGTTTGAGCTTGAAACTTATGCGGGAGTAGTACAGAAAGCTGCTATCTGATTGAGAATAATGGGATGCAGTCAAGGGAAAGAGAGGGATAACAAGAAGAGGAAGGTTCCATTTTATGGAGAAAAGTCTGAAGCTGGAAGTTCGCAAGATCGGAATGTAAAGAGGATTGGTTTCCAGAAGGCGGAAATTTTCAAAGAAGGGGAAATTTGGGCAAAAGGCAAGAATCAAAAGGAAACAACTAGGCAAGCCAAGGGCAAGTTGGAGAAAAACAGGTTCCAGAGACCGGAATGCAAGCCACTGTGGAAGAAGGCACACCCGGAGTATGCAATAAGCTGAGCATGACCTGTTAGAGGTGCATATCAGAAGGGACATTTGGCAAATGAGTGCAAGATGCCGAAGCCAGGAGTTACGTGCTACAAAGTGTGGGAAGACTGGACACATGGCTAGGGAGTGGTAAGGCAACAAGACCAGTCAAAAGCTCTGATGAACGTGGCAAGTACCAGTGCAAGCGTGCCAGCTGAGGTATTGGCATTACCTCCACCACCGCACCAACCCGCAAGCAACAGCAAGGACATTTGATCTAAAGATGAAAGATGCTATTCAGAATTTTGAGTGATAGCAGGTACACTTTTAACATCAATAATGTCAAAGCTAAAGTATTGATTGATTCGGGAGCAACAAGATCCTTTCATACAGAATCTTTTGTTGATAAGCTCCAAGTGAGAAAATGATTATAGAGTGAATGGTAGTAAATGTGTAATTGCAAACCAAGAGAAGATTCCTGTGAATCAATTTTGTCCAAAGTGTGAGATTGATATTTCGGGATATAAGTTTCAGCCGACTTGATACTCTTCAAGTGGGAGAGTTTGATATAATTTTAGGAATGGATTGGTTAGGAGAGAATAGCGCTCAGATAAATTGTAAGACCAAGAGAGTGTATTTAAAGACGAAGAGTGGAGAGAAGGTAGTATTTAAGGGGCAGAGGCAAGAGCAACTATTTCTTACAATTTCAGGCTAAGAAGTTACTTAGAAAAGGTTGTGAGTCGTTCCTAGCATGTAGTGGATTCAGAGAGAGGCAGCCCAGCATGGAAGATATTCCTGTAGTTAGTGAGTTCCCCGATGTGTTTCCCGACGAACTACCAGGCTTACCACCAGATCGACAAATTGAGTTTGAGATCAACCTTGCTCCAGGCACGGAACCAGTTTCAAAGGCCCCATATAGGATGGCACCAGCAGAAATGAAAGAGTTGGCGAGCCAGCTACAAGAATTATTGGATAAGGAGTGATACGACCAAGTACGTCGCCACCCTGTTCTGTTTAAAGAAGAAAGATGGGAGTATGCGTCTATGCATAGATTACCGGGAGTTGAATAAGTACGATCAAGAACCGCTACCCGCTACCAAGGATAGATGACCTTTTTGATCAGTTAAGGGAGCAAAATGCTTTTCGAAGATTGATTTGAGATCGGGATACCATCAATTAAAGATCAAGAAGAAGATATTCCCAAGACCGCATTCAGGACCAGATATGGGCATTATGAATTCCTAGTAATGCCGTTTGGATTGACCAACGCTCCGGCCGCATTTATGGATCTGATGAATCGAGTATTTAAGAAGTATTTGGATAAATTTGTCGTGGTATTTATTGATGACATCCTTATTTATTCTAAGTCGGAAGAAGAACATAAGCAGCACCTCTGGATAGCATTGGAGATACTCCGACAAGAGAAGTTGTATGCCAAGTTTACCAAATGTGAGTTTTGGTTAAAGGAAGTTCAATTTTTGGGGCATGTTATTGGAAATGAGGGAGTTAAAGTGGATCCGGCGAAGATTGAGGCAGTTATGAGTTGGGAGAGGCCAAAGACTCCTACGGAAGTGCGAAGTTTTCTAGGATTGGCCGGATACTATAGAAGATTCGTCAAGGATTTCTCGAAGATCGCCACGCCATTGACCAAGTTAACCAGAAAGAATCAAAAGTTTGAATGGAGTGCAGAATGTGAAATAGCTTTCAAGAGTTAAAGAAGTTGGTAACAGCTCCGGTGTTGGTACTTCCAGATGATCAAGGGAATTTTGTAATATTCAGCGACGCTTCACATAAGGGTTTGGGTTGTGTGTTGATGCAACACAGTAAAGTGATCGCATATGCGTCAAGACAGTTGAAGCCGCATGAGTTAAGTTACCCGACGCATGACTTGGAACTAGCCGCCATAGTGTTCGCACTCAAGATTTGGAGACATTCTCTATGGAGAGAAGTGTGAAATCTACACGGATCACAAGAGTTTAAAGTACATTTTTACTCAGAAAGAGCTCAATATGAGGCAGAGGAGATGGCTGGAATTGATCAAGGACTATGACTGTCGATAAATTACCATCCTGGAAAGGCGAACGTAGTGGCCGATGCTCTGAGTCGGAAGGAGAGATTGAATATGATGATAACATCAAAAGAGTTATCTGAAGAAATCGAAAATTGAATTGGAACTTTGTGCTTATGGAAAGTCAGAAGTTTGTCGTGCAATGACCTTTCAGCCAACACTAATGGAAAAGATAAAGAAGTGTCAAGAGGAAGTAATGGAAAAAGAGAAAACAGTTATCTGGAGAGAGATTAATACTAAAGGGATGAGCAAGGATACTAAGGTTTTCATCCAGAATATGGATTCCCATGTACCTGAATTAAAGAATGATCCTCCATGAAGCCCACATTCGAAATTTTCAATCCACCCGGGAAGCACCAAGATGTATCAGACTTAAAGAAGAACTTTTGGTGGCCAAATATGAAGCGAGACGTGGCAGAATGGGTTGCGAAGTGCTATACTTGTCAGAAAGTAAAGGCAGAACATCAACGACCAAGCGGATTAATTCAGCCCCTGAAGATTCCAGAATGGAAATGGGAAAATATCGCTATGGACTTTATAGTAGGACTACCGCGAACAAATCCGGACATGACGCAATATGGGTTATAATTGATCGTCTTACGAAGTCGGCGCATTTCCTTCCAATAAATGAGAAGTCGTCACTGGACAAGTTGGTTCATCTGTATGTGCGAAATCGTATAAGGCATGGAGTACCCGTATCAATAGTTTCAGACAGAGATCCCCGATTTAACTCGAGATTCTGGAAGCAATTCAGGAATGTCTTGGCACGAAGTTGAATATGAGCACGGCGTACCACCCGCAGACTGATGGCAGAGTGAAAGGACATTCAAACAATCGAAGACATGTTGCGCAGTTGTGCAATCGATTTTGCAGGAAGTTGGGACGACCACCGTTGATTGAATTCTCTTACAACAACAGCTATCATTCCAGTATCGGCATGCCACCATACGAAGCTTTGTACGGGCGAAAATGTAGATCACCAACAAGTTGGGATGAAGTAGGAGAAGGAAGAATTCTCGGCTCGATTGGTACAACAGTTGCATGACTCGTCAAGTTAATTCAGAAAAGGTTGCTTGCTGCTCAAGATAGACAGAGGAAGTATGCGGATCCAGCGCGTAAGGACGTTCAATTCCAAATTGGCGAAGCTGTGTTGCTAAAGGTGTCACCTAGAAAGGGTTGATAGATATTTGGCAAGAAAGGAAGTTAGCACCTAGATACATAGGTCCTTTTGAGATTTTGAGTCAAGTGGAAAGGTGGCCTACGAGTTGGCCTTACCACCTCAGTATCGGCATGTGCATAATGTGTTCCATGTGTCGTTGCTTAAGAAGTACAATCCTGACGCTAGCCATGTGATAGAATATGAACCTGTAGAAATTCAGGCAGACCTGTCATTTGTGGAGCAACCGGTTAAAATACTCGACTGGCAAGTAAAGAGTCTTAGAAATAAGTCAGTAAAGTTAGTAAAAGTACTTTGGAGGAACCCTAAGGTCGAAGAGTCGACTTGGGAGTTAGAGTCTGATATGCGTTCCCGGCATCCTCATCTTTTCTCTTAGATTCTGGGGACAGAATCCCTTAAGGGGGAGAGGATGTTACGACCGGCATTTTATGTAATATTATTGTGAATTGGTATAATATTAAGTCAAATGAAAATATATTCAATGATTGTACGTTTGTGTGAGTGAAAATTTCTGCATTATAAATTTGCTTTGGTAGTATATGATTTTTCAAAGCAAGAGTTTATTTAATTTCTTTATTTTTGATTTATAAGGAATATTCTAAGCTTTGGAAAAATTTCTTTTAAAAGGTATTTTGTTCACAAATTTTGAAAATGATTTTATAAAGTCTCTAAAAATCAAGTTATTTTATGGTATAAATTTTATAATTTTTGAACTTGTATTTTATTTTATAAAAATAAATCTTTATAAATTTTAGTTATATTATCAAATTACATAAGAGACCATGCATGCAAATCACCCTTCTATTCTCTCAAAGGGCAAAAGACTTTTCCAACCCCACTAACTCATTTGATTATTACCAAATTACTACCTTAGCCTTGCATGCAAAATGGCCTAACTTTAGCCAAGGGACATTTTTGTAAGTTCTCACTTCCACTCATCATTTGTCAACCAAATAGCATAAAACAAAGAAATCAAAGTGGAGAGTCATTCATTCACACTCCAACACACCACAAATTTCTCTCCCCCCCTCCCTTGCTCTCGGCCGAAGGCCATTCCCCACCCCCTTCCATTTTTCATTCATTCTCATCTTCCCAGTGTAATCTTTACCTACATTCATTTATATACTTTCCAAGTGTTTTGTGACTTGGAAGTGAAGTTCCATGGATGCATGTGTAGTTCTTATGTGATCTCCAAAGAGAAACTCTTGATTCTTGTGAATTCAAGAGCTCTCTATGAGATATATTATGTATATGTGCTAACTAAGTGTTTTATGGAGATATCATGCTTTAAAATCCTTTGCATGCTACTGAAATTCATTATATATTTATGTTTAGCCATGCATGTAGTTTTAAGACATTAAAATGATGATCAACCATGTTTTGCATGCTATCTTTTCGAAATCATGTGTTGTTAAAAATCTATAAATTCGAAATAGTGTGCTTAAATAGATTGTTTCCATGATAATTTCTTATTACTTAAAAGAGTTATATTTCATGATTATTAAGGATGAGTATTAGGTGCAAGTCGATTTTGCAAGCATTTACAACTTTATGCCTAGCCGAAATCTTGTTATGTGCTTTCCATGAGTTGCATGTTATATATTTGTTGCATGTTGTTGTTTTTGGCATGGATGATCTCACCCAATTTATTTTGAGAATAAGGAGTTAGTTCAGTAGATTACCATGTATAAGTCTTGGTTTAAGTATTGAGTTTGTTAGTTGAGTTTGTCAAGTCAAAACCTTGGAAAATGAGAGTTATAGTTTCTGCAGAAAAATCAGTATAGCACCCTGAGGTTTAGAGTGAGTTTTGACCATGTCATTGATGTGCACTTTGAGGCCCAAGCTACCAGAAGTTAGTATGGGAGTATATAAAGGTTTTAGGAGTTGGTTGGAGGTTTGCATGTCATTTGGTTAGGTGCACAAGTAGAATCACAAAATCTGTCCAGCAGGGGACAGTTTTGTTGCAACTTAGAAATAGGGAGATTTGACCATGTCATGGGTAGGCCCTCATTAGGCCCAATTGGGCCTTAGTTAGAGGGTATGTCAGAGAAGTTTTTCCAACCATAGTTCATAGGATATGAGCTAGAACCATGTGTCACAAGTTAATTCAAGTCAGGGCATTTTCTGCCCAGAAAAACAGGGGAACCTTGGACTTTTAGCTTAGGCCCAAGAAGGCCCAAGCCAGGCCTTGAGCCACATCAAGCTTGTGAGATGCCCTTAGGTCAGGAGAGTCTTGTGTAAAAGTTTTGAAGAAAACTTGTAGTTTAAGAGTGTCTAATGCACTCAAGAAACCTAGTTACATTCTGAAATTTGCACCAGTGAGCACTATCACTTATCACATAGTTTTAGAACACTTAGAAGTGAGTATTAGGTCGACCACCATAGTTGTAAGATAGTATAAGGTCAGTAGAGCAAAAGGCACAAGTGAGGGTCAATAGGTTTTGGATAATTTAGGAAAGGCACATCGAGTTAGGAAGCCAAATTAGAAGACTTGTCTAGTTTAGCGACCAAGTGACTTAAGTTGAGTCGAGATCATCCAAGCCTAGTGTTGCATTATGGTATATGGTGTTATTTGGTGTTAATATATGATATGTGAATGTGGCTATGTGTGTGCAATTATAATTTAAAGGAGATATAAATTAAGTGCATATAGGCCTAAGTGCCATCCGTGTTTAATTTCGGGTTGTAAATAGGTTAAGATGGTAAGAATATTATAATGAGGATTATTATTATTTATGTAGGATCTCGAGACGAGGGAAAACTTGCCATAAAAGTCGAGTGAAGCTCCAGTTGTTGCTCCTACCAGTCAGACCAGACCAGCCTATCTCAAGGCAAGTGATTCAACTTGACCTTCGTATTTACTAAACAGTTCATATATATATCGATGCAATTATCCTGAGTCATTTTGATATATTTAAATCAAGCGTATCTTTGTTTATCTTTGAATCATATAATGCCATGAACCCTCAGTACTATTGCAAGTAGTCAAAAGTCTACATAGTATAGTAATGCCATGATAAAATAGAGATTTGTTATAATACTTTATTGATCCTTTTGATTATCATGCTATTGATCCCTGAGAAATCTTGATATTGCACCCTGATGCTTTGATTCAACTCTTGAAATAACCTCGATAGAAACTTTATCTTGATACCTAAAAGCCAATCATTTCTTAAATTCATTCATGATTGTTTGATAACCCTATCCTTACCCTAAAGCTTGATACCCTGTTATATCTTGAGCTGATGATCACTTTCTTTATATTTTAACACCTCTATCCTATTGGAACCAGTGATGCTTATCTTCTTGATGTTCTAATACCTATACCTTGTCTACAACCATTGCTTTAAGCCTAGTTTGGCATTACTCTTTCATATTATCCAATAGCCTTGCTCAATTTCCTTGTCAAAGTTCTTGTTTATGGAAACCTCTCAATTACCCTAATATAGTAAAGTCTAGTGGATCATGGCCCTGAGATTTAGTGTCATATTTCCAGTGTTTCAAGTTGATCTATAATCCCTTGATAAAAATGTTACAGTCAAAAGATTTTGTCATAAATCGGCATCAGTTTTTAAAATGATTAAAATGTGGATTTTTCAGTCCCAAAGGGGGATAAATGTTTTCTTTGAATGGTGGATCTGGACTGAGACGCGAGTCCTTTCCACACTTATATTAGGCTTAAAAGTTGCCTAGGGATTCCCATAATGTTTTAGAACCCAGCGAGGTTCGGGATTACTTCGCGGCTGATCACCGGCTGTAATCCGTAGCGTCATAAAATGATTTTGATTAAGAATGATTTTAAAATTGTTTTGATGCAAGCAAAATGATGCCATCTCACATAGTTTTTATCTCTCGTTACCTTTGGTTATGTCTTTCCATTATCATTCTTAAAAGTATATCTCAATTTATGTTTTGTGTC